>NC_090265.1:1098953791-1099591291 GCF_040414725.1 Anabrus simplex | reverse complement strand
AATTCTCTGTGACAGGTAGAACGAGCACCAGAGTACATTAGTATTGTTCGTGTTTGGTGTTGTTACCAGGCCTCGCAGTGTATATAAAAGGCGTGAACAGCGTCCGTGTTGAGTAATCACTGTGAAGAACACGGAACACTCGTGTAACACAGCGTTACGAGCACCTGAAAGAATTTGAAAATGGCCCCATTTTGGGTCTCCATTTGGCCGGCTGATCGAATCGTGCAATATCCAGATTTGTGGCCCGATGTTGGACTGCGTGGGAACGTGAGGGCAGGCATACTCGTCGACAAGGTTTCGGTCGACCACGTCTGACCACCACATGGGAGGATCACCGTATTGTGCATCAAGCACATCGTAACCCCTTCACATCTGCGCCTGCCATCCAGGAACATGAAACGAACTCCCCCCAACATTCTGTGACATCTCACATCATTGGTCGGAGACTAGCAGCAGCCGGATTAGGGAATTACCGTCCCATGCGTAGGCTGCCGTTAACACCACAACACAAACGGCTGCGTTTGGAGTGGTGCCGTGACCGAGAAGCATGGACTGCTGATGAATGGCGTCACATGGTGTTCATCGATTGATCGCGGTTCTGCATTGCCCCGGATGACCTTCATCGTCTGTGAGTATGGCGGCAACTTGGGAAGAGGTCCCATTCTTCCAATTGTAACGATCACTCATCTATTTTCGGCTGCCGTCATCTGGAACTCCACCTATTTTCATATACTCGCCGCTACTTTACTCATCTAACCGGCCTTGGACTTTCACTGCTGCCTCGCCGTGCATCCGTCCTGGTGACTTGCTCACTACACACTGAGTCTCCACTGGATTACGTCACCCGCTGCGTCAGTGTCCGATATTTCCCGACGTTTTGTGTACTTTTTTTCCCTGAACTTTCTGCAGCGGTATAAAGGCTTCCCCCACATACTCGGTCTTCAGTCCAGTGCTGACACCGAGTGTGGTTGGAAGGTCGTCTGAGGACTTCCCACAATGTTTTGAAGGGGCACAGCGGTGTTTCTCCTGGCGTCATGGTGTGGGGAACCATCGTGTATGACTTCAGGTCGTGGCTGGTGGTGATTGAGGGAACTCTGACGGCACAATGATATGCCACGGACATCCTGCGTCCTCATGTGTTACCTCTGATGGGGCAGTATCGTAGTGCCATTTATCAACAGGTCAATGCTCATCCTCACACGACACGTGTCTAAGTGATGTTAAGGTACTCCTGTGCCTAGCAAGATCCCCATATCTGTTGCCGACAGAACATGTGTGGGACCAGCTCGGACGTCAACTCCATCCCAGTGCCAGTACGCAGGATATCAAGGACCAGTTGCGACAGTTGTGGGCCAGCTTTCCTCAGGACAGGATACAACGGCTTTATGACAGCCTTCCCATCCGAATCGGTGCATGCAGCCAGGCTACAGGCGGTGCAACGTCATACTGATCAGTGCATTCGTACTACCAAGTTCTTTGTAAATTTGACTCGATTATGTAATCACTGAAGTAACATCTCATATGTTCTCAACACGCGAAGTTTCATTCCGTTTCCTGCTATCCTTCTAGGTGCTTGAAATTTTTGTCGCGCTGTGTATTTTGCGGTAATACTGTATGCGCGTAGAGAATTACTGTGTTTATGGCTGATTGAGGAATCAATGACTGACAACATCTCTATTTAAATTATTCAAATTGAAGCCTTTTTCCGGTGAGACATTCTTGTACTTGTAACATACATGGCGGAATAACAGGCCTCAGTGAAGAGGAGCCGAAAAAGATTTGGATTCTCCTGCTTTTATACGTAAACCAACACAGGGAATTTCACTGCGACTAAAGACATAACCTTGCTGGCCATGTGATAGGCTAGTTGCTTTACGTCGCACCGACACATATAGGTCTTATGGCGACGATGGGGCAGGAAAGGCCTGGGAATGGGAAGGAAGCGGCCGTGGCCTTAATTAAGGTACAGTCCCAGCATTTGCCTGGTATGAAAATGGGAAACCACGGACAGTGGGGTTCGTACCCACTATCTCCCGGACGTGAGTTCACAGCTGAGTGCTCCTAACCGTACGGCCAACTCACCCGGTGGCCATATGATAGGATCTCTTCGTCTGATACTAATTCATTTGTTTGTATAGCTGGGCAACTGAATCTGTACGGCCAGTGATTGTTGTGAATAATAATAATAATAATAATAATAATAATAATAATAATAATAATAATAATAAGGACAATATCAACTTAGAGACAGACAGGAAATCAAACAATACACAAATATTGATAGTGGCATTAGAAAACGCAGGCTAAGGTTCTATGGACATATTAAAATAATAATTTTTATTTTGTTTTGTTCAGGATTTTTATTTTATTACTATTAGTATCATTATTTTATTATATAATTGCATTGTGAACATGTATTTGGGCTGAACGGCTGTTATGTTCATTAATAAATACTAATACTATTAAAATAATTAATCCAGACAGACTTACAAAATAGTGAAATCCTATGAAAACGGAGTAAAGCTTAACAGACACAATGAAATGAATTGGCAAAATCAAAACCGATTTGCAACTGGCGGAAATTACACCAGCGGATGTCCAAAATAGGGTAATCTTCATCTTCAAAATTCACAAATAGCAAGTTGGCCAAGAGGAAAGTCCAAAGAAAAAGACTGGAACAACCTGGTCTGAAGACAGAAAAAGAAGCCCACAGCAAAAGAATGAAAGAAATATGGGCATAAAGATAGACAAATGCACGCCTCTGAGTACTTTGCGTGGTCCTAATGGGCTAATTATAAGTGTATATATACTGTACAATATATATAATAATTACAAAGCTTGGGCAGTTAGATAATTTCAAGAATTTAAAGTGTGTGTTCTCCAAGGATGGTAGTATAGCAAGTAAGACTGAATCAAGGTGCAGTATAGCTCATGCAGTAAGCTCGAAGTTGCGATCAACAGCATTCTGTATGAAGGAAGTCAGGTGCATGACGAAACTGCCTTTACATCGGCTTGTTTTCGGACCAAATTTGCTTCACGGGAGTGAAAGCTGGGTGGACTCAGGATATCTTATTCGTAAGTTAGAAGTAACCGACATGAAAGTAACGCGAATGATTGCTGGTACAAACAGATGAGAACAATGGAAGGAGGGTACTCTGAATGAGGAGATAAAGGCTAAGTTAGGAATGAACTCGATAGATACAGCTGCATGCATAAACCGGCTTCGGTAGTGGTGTCATGTGAGGCGAATGGAGGAGGATAGGTTACCTAGGAGCATAATGTGCTCTGTTAAGGAGGGTAGGAGAACTAAAGGCAGACCAAAACGACGATGGTGAGATTAAGTTTCTAACGCTTTAAAGATAAGAGGTGCAGAATCAAACGAGGCCACAGAATTAGTTAAAAATAGATGATTGTGGCGGCGTTTAGTAAATTCACGGAGGCTTGCGGACTGAACGCTGACAGGCATAACGGTCTATAATGAAGATGTAAACTAATAATAATAATAATAATAATAATAATAATAATAATAATAATAATAATAATAATAATAATAATAATAATAATAATAATAATAATAATAATTTACCGGGCGAGTTGGCCGCCGTGCGTTTTGGGTCACGTAGTTATCGGCTTGCATTCGGGAGATAGTGGGTTCGAACCCCACTGTCAGCAGCCCTGAAGACGGTTTTCTGTGGTTTCTCATTTTTCACACCAGGCAAATTCTGGGGCTGTGCCTTAATTAAGGCCACGGCTGCTTCCTTCCTACTGCTACGCCTTCTCTATCCCATCGTCGCCATATATGTGACGGTGCGACGTAAATCAAATTGTAAAATTAAAACAATAGTAACTTACGTGAAATTGAGTCGTTTCTCTAGAACTCTCAGCACGTCGTTGAAGAGCCCACCCACCTTCATAGTACCATTTTCATAAGTAATTGTTGTATATGGAGCATCCTGAAACAAACGACATTAATATTTATCGATCCTTCATATAATTACGTTCTATAACAATCCAAGTAATTGAGAAAAGGGTGAGTTAATACATCTCTCATTTAGTTAATTTACACAATTTCCACACGCTATTCATATCACTTGTTTTACAGTTTCAGGTACTGTTCATAGCTTCTTTTTCTTTTTTTTTTGCTATTTGCTTTACGTCGCACCGACACAGATATGTCTTATGGCGACGATGGGATAGGAAAGGCCTAGGAAGTGAAAGGAAGCGGCTGTGGCCTTAATTAAGGTACAGCCCCGGCATTTGCCTGGTGTGAAAATGGAAAACCACTGAAAACCATCTTCAGGGCTGCCGACAGTGGGGCTCGAACCCACTATCCCCCGATTACTGGATACTGGCCGCACTTAAGCGACTGCAGCTATCGAGCTCGGTCATAGCTTTTCTAAAACACATTTTGTCTGAATGAGTGAGAACTGGTACCAATTTTTACATACTGGGTATTAAACGAAAATCACATTTATGACAACTGAAATATTTTGTGGCATATTTTTTTCTGCGCTCTTTACTTCGTTAGGCCTCTGAGCAGTGACTGGAAGAGATGATCGCGAGTTAAAACGGAAACTTATTATGCTACATCGTACAACGTAATACGTGTACATGGTTGTGTGAATACTGTTCTGGCTGTACTCAGAAAACCTTTTCGTGTTTTTGAACATCATGCATGCCTCTCTTACTACCGGCCAAGTGCTGACAATTAGTTCGATGTTCAACAGTTGAATCCATCCAAACTATCGGAGGGTGTACAGAACCTTCGTGACAAAATAAAGTCGGAGCGATCGAGGGCTGAAACAGCCTCCGATTGTCGTTCTGACTGATAACATCTAGTTAGGCTATTCATATTGTCATTCAAAGGAAGTTCTTTTTCATTTTTTTACTTTTACAATTTGCTTTACGTCGCACCGACACAGATAGGTCGTATGGCGACGATGGGATAGGAAAGGCCTAGGAAGTGGAAGGAAGCGGCCGTGACCTTAATTAAGGTACAGCCCCAGCATTTGCCTGGTGTGAAAATGGGAAGTCACGGAAAACCATCTTCAGGGCTGCTGACAGAGTGGGGTTCGAACCCACTATCTCCTGAATGCAAGCTGATAACTACGTGACCCAAACCGCACAGCCCCTTGCACGGTCAAAGGAAATATAATACAAATAGTTTCTCTGACATTGCAGAGATTTACACTGCAACTTGCTGTTCGTTCGGCTAGGGTTCGATTTCTGGCTTACCATGGATTTAACACTGGTTTGTATGTTTGAAACAGGGTGCACTCAGCCTTAGGTAACGTGGGTGTTAATGAAGTGGATGAAAATCCTCTTCTCAATCTTCTCAGAAGTGGTTACCTTCCATTTCTCCAGTACATGTCGATAGTGTCTAGCTTACAGGCCATGAGACCCGATCGTGGTCATGAATACACACACCACATCAACACATACTCACTAAGTAGCCTAAATGTCGTGTACATCTCATACTGAGTAAAGCGCCATTTGCGAAAGTTGGGACGTAGTAGCCAACCGGCGAAGCTCACAACTACAGAGGGAATTTGCCAATAAGGACCACCACAGTGAAGCCGTGTCATTGAATAATTGTCTAAAATTGGAAGACAAACATTTTCTTTGAAATAAAGTTTATGTAATACGCTGACGTCACAAAAATAACAATCTCCGATCTTGTCGGATGATTCGGCAATCCATTATAGACTTTAGACTTCCTAAACGTGCTATGAGGATAGTATGAAACGATTACTATTCTACCGGGAAAACAAAATGAAGAAACATTTTCCCCTTCACGAAAATCAAATGATTATAAATATGTCCCCTAGTCATGGCCATCCATCAATGGCTGCTAATTTCAGATGGTAACCAGCCATCAGACACAGCCTGCATGGTTGCTAGGTAACACTGTCTGACCATCCAGCCATACCTTGTCCGGCTCCATGGCTAAGTGGTTAGCATGTTGCCTTTGGTCACAGGGGTCCCGGGTTCGATTCCCGGCAGTGTCGGAAATTTTAACCATCATTGGTTAATTTTCCTGGACGGGGACTGGGTGTGTGTGTTGTCTTCATCATCATTTCATCTTTATCACAACGCGCTGGTCGCTTACGGGAGTCAAATCAAAAAGATCTGCACCTAGTGAGCCGACCTGTCCTAGGACACTCCCGGCACTAAAAGCCATAGACAATTTTCTTTCATCGCTGCCTGCACGATTCCTATGGTTACACTTCCGTCACAAATTTTGTCGTGTCATGTTACACAAATTTTCGGATGACCCCCAACCACAAGACATATTTAAATCGAAACAAAAGTATTGTTGTTTGTTTTACGTCCTGAAGCATAGTTAATAGAAGTTTAATGAACTAGTGAGTAACTACATGTATTTACCTCGTATGCAGCGTTACTAACATTGGTAACGCAGTCGCAGTTACCGTAGCTAGTGAATTACTGCATGTATTTACCTCGTATGGATGCAGCGTTAATAACATTGGTAACGCAGTGGCAGTTACCGTAGCTAGTGAATTACTGCATGTATTTACCTCGTATGGATGCAGCGTTACTAACATTGGTAACGCAGTCGCAGTTACCGTAGCTAGTGAATTACTGCATGTATTTACCTCGTATGGATGCAGCGTTACTAACATTGGTAACGCAGTCGCAGTTACCGTAGCTAGTGAATTACTGCATGTATTTACCTCGTATGGATGCAGCGTTACTAACATTGGTAACCTAGTCGCAGTTACCATAGCTAGTGAATAACTGCATGTATTTACCTCGTATGGATGCAGCGTTACTAACATTGGAAACCTAGTCACAGTTACCGTAACTAGTGAATTACTGCATGTATTTACCTCGTATGGATGCAGCGTTACTAACATTGGTAACCTAGTCCCAGTTACCATAGCAACAGTCCTCCACGCTATGTTATATTTTTTGTTGTTTTCCCGACTGATTTTTTTGCTAGTGGCTTTACGTCGCACCGACACAGATAGGTCTTATAGCGACGATGGGACAAGAAAGAAGTGGGGGGGGAAGCGGCCATGGGCTTAATTAAGGTACAGCCCCAGCATTTTCCTGGTGTGAAAATGGGAAACCACGGAAAACCATCTTCAAGGCTGTCTACAGTGGGAACCCACGTCATCTTTCAATTTACTTTTTGTAACTATAGGCCTCTGGGTGGACCTGCTTGTGATATTGTATGCAACGGAGTAACTTACACAAGTACACAGAAAATACCGTACTTATTAGATTATTACCCATTTTTGTTGAGAAAATGTCATTTATAAAACTGGTGTGCGTGTTGTATTCGCACGCAGACTCGAACTAATTCAAATTACGCGCTACAAACGCTATGCTGCGATAGGCTATGGGTATGGAGGGAAGCCCCCGATGGAAAGCGGTAGGTGCGGGCTGGTGATTTTTCCACTGAGCAGAGTACCTTTGGTTAATATTGGCCACGGCTTTACAGTGGCTTTACTGTCTACATTCGGGAGGCGGTGAGATGGTACCCACCGTCTTTACCGTTCTCCTTCACTGAGGCGAATGCTGGGACAGAACAAGGCCGCCACCCCCTCACCTTGTCCACATCTTAAATCACCGCTTCAAATTCCTCTATGAGGCGTTTATTAGTAGTAGTTACTTCACAGAGCAGAGTGGGCTTCGGCTTAATAGAGGCTAGTTTTACTAGACACGCAGCTCTGTATTCGGGGGACGGAGAGGCTGGTCCCCACCGTAGGCTGTTCACAGAATGGTTCTCCCTGGTTTTCCATTCCCTTGTACTGAGGCAAATGCCGGGACAACTTATTTTATTGACCACGACCGCTGCATTCGCACCTCAAAACATCGCTTCGAATCTCTTTAGTCTGAGAGAGGGCGTAACTCTGTAAGAGATTTGCGTACCGCATCAAGGTGCGGAATGAAAACTATTAGTAGTAGTAGTGATTTCTTATTTTTCTCGCACTTTTCATTTGTAATTCCACTTTTATTTTAGAAAACAATTACGCGTATTATTAATACGAATTCTGTTTTTAATTAATGACGTGCACTTATAACAACACCGTCGGTATTTTTTCTTTAGTTTTTACGTAGACCTATACAATTTCTAACAATACTGGCGTCTCTAAATAAGTTACATCAAAAGTAATGATTATTATTCGTCGTAAAGGAGTCATTGCTGGTCAGTGTTATCAAGAAGTTGCACTATTTTCTGCATGTTCGTGTTTATTATAGATAAACTGGACGTGCAGAAGGAGAGAAAACTTTTTAAAGCATCTTTCAAAGGTAGACCCCGTGGCTCAGACGGCAGCGCGCCGGCTTCTTACCGCTGGGTTCCGTGGTTCAAATCCCGGTCATTCCATGTGAGAATTGTATTGGACAAAGCGGAGGCGGGACAGGGTTTTCTCCGGATACTCCGGTTTTACCTGTCATCTCTCATTTCAGCAAGACTCTCCAATATCATTTCATTTCATCCATTTCATCTGTCAGTCATTGCCCCAGAAGAGTGCGACAGGCTTCGGCAGCCGGCACCATTCATATCCTCGCAGCTAGATGGGACTTCATTCATTCCATTCCTGATGGATGACTGGAAACAGGCTGTGGATTTTCATCTTTCAAAGGTAAAGTGATATTTCACGCCGGCTAACATACCCCTGTTGTCAGGAAGGTACTAGAATGTACGGCAGAGGTTTTTATGTGAACAGGAGTGGTATCTAATTGGCTTCTCTTGCCAATCTTTATGGTTATATGTAGTTCAATAACCCGTCAGTACATTTAGTTGGTCATATGACTGACCTCGCGTTTGGATGCTACTTCTAAGTTGGCCTCGGGCATGTGTGTTCCTTAGTTATGGATTTAACAAACAGCAAATTGTTCCAAGATAATAATTGAAAGTTATACTCAATAATTAAAACTGACATTCGACGCAAAACTGCCTGGGCCGTCCGAAGTAGCTCAGACGGTTAGAACGCTGGCTTTCTGAGCCCAGGTTGGCAGGTTCGAAACTGACTCAGTACGGTGGTAATTGAAGGTGCTCAGATACGTCAGTCTTGTGGCGGTAGATTTACCGGTACGCAAAATAGCTCTTGCAGGACGAAGTTTCGGCATCTCGGAGCCTCTAAAACGTGTTAAAGTAGTTAGTGGGACGTAAAACCATTATTATTATTATTATTATTATTATTATTATTATTATTATTACTACAGCTTTTCTCACACCTTGCAGGGTTGCGAGTGCGAAATGGGTCGCATGTGGGGATTTGACCCTGTTTTACGACCGGATGCCCTTCTTGACGCCAACTTTATGTGGAGGGATGTAATCACTATTGCGTGTTGGTAGTGTGGTGTGTTGTCTGAATATGAAGAGGAGAGTATTGGGTCAAACACAGACAACCAGAAGAATTCTTCTGGCGATTAAAATTCCTGACCCGGCTGAGAATCGAACCCGAGATCCTCTGAACTGAAGGCCTGAAAGGCCTGAACGTTGACCATTCAGTCAAGGAGTCGGACATTATTATTATTATTATTATTATTATTATTATTATTATTATTATTATTATTAATAACTGCCCGAGTAGGTACTGATCGAATTACCACACCATTTGAAGAATTACAATCAAAAGAGGTATCTTACTTGTTTAGGGGCTACCTAGCCGAGGTGATGAAGGCTTGCTCGGTTCACCCGAAAGGATGTGGATTCTCTTCTCTGTCAGGAAGTCGAAACATTTCCAGGAAGTCGAAAGATTTCCACTCCTGGAGTGGCACATGGCCATGAGGTTCACTCAGCTTACACCAAAAATGAGTGAGTACCAGGTTAATTTCTGTGGGCAAAGGCGGCCGGGCTTAGCGGTAACCTTTCTTTCCCAGTTAGTGCCATGTTTATAGATAGTGGAAGCTTTTATCTTTCACTCGCCGAGCTCGGTAGCTGCAGTCGCTTAAGTGCGGCCATTATCCACTATTCAGGAGATAGTGGGTTCGAACACTACTGTCAGTAGCCCTGAAGATGGTTTTCCATTTTCACACCAGGCTATACCTTAATTAGGGCCACGGCGGCTTCCTTCATACTCCTAGTCATTTTCTGTCCCATCTTCGCCATAAGACCTGTGTCGTAAGGCAACTTGAAAAAAAAAAAAAAAAAAAAAAAAAGCATATTCACTCCTCCAAGGCCTACACGCAGATGGGTTTGCTTATTGGTTGCTTTATGGTTCCTGTCCTTGTGATCTATATTTCTCAGCAGTTACTCGGTGATCAAATCTCCCTGCATATCCATGGGCTAACTATGAGCACTCACCTGAATGTCAGCTACCTTCAGCTGTATTCCGTGGAGATTCCCTCTTCTGTTGTACAGGCTGGCTTTGGGTGGCCGTAGTCCTAAGATGGAGTTCCAGCGACCCCAGTACGACGTCAACAATGGCTGAAAAGCTCTCAGTCGATACACCTCCGTCAGCTCCACAGTCTGAGGACACACATCCAGGTAGAGTACAGAGGCGTAGCCAATAATGGGTCACTGAGGGTTAGAACCCCCTCATGGAAGTTTTACAAAAGAAAATAATCAACTGACAACAAACAAGTGAAAGTCGACTCAGTGGATTGACTCATGTCCAAAGTGTGGTATTCTTTTTTATTGCAGATTAACACCCTTCTCGTCCTGGCGCTACTTGCACATAGTCCAAGTGAGGATCTCTCCTCTAACGGGTTATGGACCACCGGTGAATTGTATAGTCCTAGCACAAGGAAGGCCATGACTCAGAATATGTCCGAGATGCCCACTCCCATGCCATAGCAACTGGTTTCCCGACTCTCAGGACCACTTACTAGGCCACTCAGCCGTTGCCCATGGTTCACGAACTAGGACGTGACTACAGTAACCCACAAACACGAACCATTTATTATTATTATTATTATTATTATTATTATTATTATTATTATTATTATTTTCATATTTTAATTTCCAGTCTTTAGAATTTAGTACCACATGCTAAATCCCATATGAAGAACCAAGATCCGATTTCACATCGGTCAGAACACAATAACGGTAATCGAACCGCAACCTTTCTTCATTTCGTACTGTAATTAATTTATGGGAACACCATGTCCTCCCAAGACAAATCTCAAATCCCATGACACCTCGCGGCTGGGAATCTCCATCCAGTCCCTGCAAGTGCTAAGTTATTCCTTCGCATTTGAAGTCAATTTATTTCTCTGGAAATCTTCAAACCATTTTATTCATTAATCCTCGGTGCGTGGACTTCTCTGCACTCACAACACCGGAATCGGCATATAACTTCGACGTAGACCTCGGGATTCATCTATTTCATCATCAACATCAGTACGACTCAATTTTATCTCGTGCCGGATTTTCGTCCCGCACGACTTCCAAAATCAAAAATGGGCTTAACCCACTCTGGGCCTTCAACATACTGTGACCATCATATCCTAGTGCCTCTATCGCTTCTAAATTCATTATTTTGATTATTATCGAATCAGAAAGAACATTAAATCAATAAATAATATTTGATTCAATTTTACTGACCGAGTTAAAGGCTTCACGTGCTACACGTTACATCCACATAATTTACTTTGAATCATTCTTAGACATCAAGCCCGCGTCTTATTCACATAGTATTGTTATTACAAACTCATTTAGACATAACCCGTGTCAGTTTATCACTTCGATATTTTGAATGATTTTTATTACTGACGTCCACTGGCGAAACTTAATGGCACACATAATCACTGATATTTACATTCAAAACAACGGGACATCAATCCTGTTCAACAATATTAAAATTCACTGGCAACCCTGTACCTCTGGATAATCTTACAACATGCCTTAATATCTATAAAAAGAAATACTAGAACCTGATATACGTCAGACAAACACTTCTGGAGCAATAATAATTGCGTATAGCTTTTAGTGCCGGGAAATCTCAGGACGGGTTCGGCTCGCCAGGTGCAGGTTTTTTATTTGACTCCCGTAGGTGACCTGCGCGTCGTGATGCGGATGAAGTGATGATGAAGACAACACATACACCCAGCCCCCGTGCCAGGGAAATTAACCAATGATGGTTAAAATTCCCGACCCTGCCGGGAATCGAACCCGGGACCCCTGTAACCAAAGGCCAGCACGCTAACTATTTAGCCATGGAGCCGGACACTTCTGGAGCAATTCTAATGTCACTCTTCAAATTATCTTAAATGAATCATGCTCCTTCACAATCAATAAATGAACAATTTCAAGTACTTGGAAAACAAAACCAATCCTAATTGACTCTAATAAAATAAACAAATTATAAAAAGTGCTTGATATAATTATTTACATATTAATTTGGCCGCCTCTGTGGTGTAGTGGTTAGCGTGATTAGCTGCCACCCCCGGAGGCCCGGGTTCGATTCCCGGCTCTGCCACGAAATTTGAAAAGTGGTACGAGGGCTGGAACGGGGTCCACTCAGCCTCGGGAGGTCAACTGAGTAGAGGTGGGTTCGATTCCCACCTCAGCCATCCTGGAAGTGGTTTTCCGTGGTTTCCCACTTCTCCTCCAGGCGAATGCCGGGATGGTACCTAACTTAAGGCCACGGCCGCTTCCTTCCCTCCTCCTTGCCTATCCCTTTCAATCTTCCCATCCCTCGACAAGGCCCCTGTTCAGCATAGCAGGTGCGGCCGCCTGGGCGAGGTACTGGTCATACTCCCCAGTTGTATCCCCCGACCAAGAGTCTGAAGCTCCAGGACACTGCCCTTGAGGCGGTAGAGGTGGGATCCCTCGCTAAGTCCGAGGGAAAAACCGAACCTGGAGGGTAAACAGATGATGATGATGATGACATATTAATTTGTCCCTTTGTCTATCGGCAAGCGGCTCGCTTAACGTTCAAGTTAGCAGTATTAAAAAATATGATTCCCCCGTTAACGTTAGCAAATCTACATAATTAAAATGGTATTGTATTTATCTCTGCCTTTAGTTTCCAAAACCGGTCGAGGAGCACAGAGGCCCGCTCGGTTTTAACACTGCATCCTACTGGTTTTCATGCCAGCTTCAAGAAGTAATCCAAAGCACTTTTCAGATTTACAAATTTTTAAGTTTTAAAAATTAACTTTTTGACAATTTTGCACACACTAATACTTAAAGGAAATTTTACACTTCTGGACACATACCTGACTCGTCTAATTCACACATACATTCTTCATTCCTTCCCGGCACTAAGGAACTTGTGACACCTCGGCATCACCTTCAACGGCCCGGTGCGCACTCGTTCTTCAAACTGTAACTGTTTGCGTCCTTGTAGGCTAAGGTGCGAGACTGACCAGGTATCATCCCGAATCTGAATGTCTCCAGGCGTCTGATTATGTCGAACAATCGTGACATTTTCTTACATCGATCCTACCACAGTAGGTTTTACTTTGAACCACTTTCGTAAATGTTTATGAATTGCTAATTATTTACCGTTTTTTCTTTTGCTATTTGCTTTACGTCGCACCGACACAGATATGTCTTATGGCGACGACGTGATAGGAAAGGTCTAGGAATGGGAAGGAAGCGGCCGTGGCCTTAATTAAGGTACAGCCCCGGCATTTGCCTGGTGTGAAAATGGGAAACCACGGAAAACCATCTTCAGGGCTGCCGACAGTGGGGCTCGAACCCACTATCTCCCGATTACTGGATACTGGCCGCACTTAAGCGACTGCAGCTATCGAGCTCGGTAAAGTTATTTACCGTAAGGCAATTACTGCTGGTAACACTTTCTCCGGTATCCGAACCCACGATACTGGTGAAAATTTCCATGTCCGTAACGCGTACTTACCTAGCCGCACTGTATCCCCGTACTAATTCATTAAAATCTCAGCCATAGACGCCCAAGAGAGTTTCGATTTACTCAGTCTGCCATCTAGTGGGCCTAGAGTAAAACGGAACGTCGAAATTGACGAGCAGACAGCCAGATGGCGTCAAATTGAAATATCTGCACATGGTACCTGAGGCCATACGATTATGATGATTAATGATTATTATTATTATTACCGTACTATCGACCGTATTAACAGCTCGAATAAACTTTTCAGAGTGGTTTGGTTACACGCACTGGATCACTACCCTAAAGAACGTAGTTAACAGCTCGAATAAACTTTATAGAGTTTATTTTGTGAGCTGTAGGCCCTTCTATTATATGAGATTCATCCCCTTTCCGGGTTCATGAAAGGTCACGTTCGAGGGAGAAACTCCACTTCCCCGTTCGGCTACTCGCAGACCTGCCTGTGGCTTGAACTTGTGGTCCACTTATGTGATTATACATTTCATGCCTCTGTGCGAAATCTACCGCTGGTGATTATAATTATATAATAATAATTACGAATGTAGCTCCTGTTTTCTTGGCGGGCACTATCGTGCCATTTGGAGCGTCCCTTCCTTTTAACCAATCAAAGGGTAGCGTCACTGATTTCCGAGAATTACAACAGTTAATCTACATCAATTACCAATTTTTAATGTTACGTCATGCTTCTAAATTCTTCCTAGTTTTGAATCTGTATTCAGTTTCCCTCCTCTGCGAACCATATGACCTTGCCGAAGGTGAGATGGATAGATCGAATCACGAATGAAGAGATACTGAATCGAATTGGTGAGAGGAGATCGATTTGGCTAAATTTGACGAGAAGAAATAGAATGATAGGACACATCTTGAGACACCCAGGACTTGTTCAGTTGGTTTTTTGAAGGAAGTGTAGGTGGTAAGAACGGTAGGGGTAGACCAAGGTATGAATATGACAAGCAGATTAGAGCAGATGTAGGATGCAATAGTTACGTAGAAATGAAGAGGTTAGCACAGGATAGGGTAGAATGGAGGACTGCATCAAACCAGTCTATGGACTGATGACTCAAACACACATTCAGTGTTCACTTATTAACTTTATTCGCGAAGTTAATCTGTATAGCAACTCCCATAATATAATGTTGCTGGCTGGAAAATAATTTTTTTTAGCTGATAGCACTCTCCTGTCTGGAGGTTTATACGTCAGTCCCTCCCCTCTTAAAAAATTTCGGCCACCATGCAGTAAAGTTCTTACGCTTTTTTACACAACACTCAGAAACTGTATTAACGGATGCCATAATCTTGGTGATCGAAGTTAGTAAAGAAGTGAAGGTGTCTGAGCAAAGCGCAGCAACGTAGTCATTCAAGAAAGGGCACTTCTCGAGGACGTGTGCCTTTTCTGAAATGACTTCCAAATAAACCTTAAATATCTGCATGTTACTGGTTTGAATTCAGGAAATCTGTTAGGAATGTACGAGTTTTTCGCGGATTTTTCGATGATACAGACCACTCTCTGATCTATAGTGAACTAAGTATCTCTAGGCCTAGGGTAGAGAAAGTGAAATCTGTTTGCAAACGAATAAGGGTAGAAAATCACCAGGACGAGGAAATTAGACATCAGTACATGGATATGATTAGTGAGAAGTTTCGAACAGTAGACAGTAAGCAGGTTCAGGATATAGAAAGTGAATGGGTGGCGTACAGGGATGCTGTAGTAGAAACAGCAAGGGAATGCCTAGGAACAACTGTGTGTAAAGATGGGAAAAGGCGAACATCTTGGTGGAATGATGAAGTGAGAGCAGCCTGTAAACGTAAAAAGAAGGCTTGTCAGAAATGGCTACAAACAAGGGCCGAGGCAGACAGGGATTTGTACGTAGATGAAAGAAACATAGTGAAACAAATAGTTGCTGATTCCAAAAAGAAGTCATGGGAAGATTTTGGTAATAACCTGGAAAGGCTAGGTCAAGCAGCAGGGAAACCTTTCTGGACAGTTATAAAGAATCTTAGGAAGGGAGGGAAAAAGGAAATGAACAGTGTTTTGAGTAATTCAGGTGAACTCATAATAGATCCCAGGGAATCACTGGAGAGGTGGAGGGAATATTTTGAACATCTTCTCAATGTAAAAGGAAATCATCCTGGTGGTGTTGCAAACAGCCAAGCTCATGAGGAGGAGGAAAATGATGTTAGTGGTTATGCTTAAGGAAGTGGAAAGGATGGTAAATAAACTCCATTGTCATAAGGCAGCAGGAATAGATGAAATTAGACCTGAAATGGTGAAGTATAGTGGGAAGGCAGGGATGAAATGGCTTCATAGAGTAGTAAAATTAGCATGGAGTGTTGGTAAGGTACCTTCAGATTGGACAAAAGCAGTAATTGCACCTATCTATAAGCAAGGGAACAGGAAGGATTGCAACAACTATCGAATATCTCATTGATTAGTATACCAGGCAAAGTATTCACAGGCATCTTGGAAGGGAGGGTGCGATCAGTCGTTGAGAGGAAGTTGGATGAAAACCAGTGTGGTTTCAGACCACAGAGAGGCTGTCAGGATCAGATTTTCAGTATGCGCCAGGTAATTGAAAAATGCTGCGAGAGGAATAGGCAGTTGTGTTTCGTAGATCTAGAGAAAGCATATGACAGGGTACCGAGGGAAAAGATGTTCACTATACTGGGGAACTATGGAATTAAAGGTAGATTATTAAAATCAATCAAAGGCATTTATGTTGACAATTGGGCTTCAGTGAGAATTGATGGTAGAATGAGTTCTTGGTTCAGGGTACTTACAGGGGTTAGACAAGGCTGTAATCTTTCACCTTTACTGTTCGTAGTTTACATGGATCATCTGCTGAAAGGTATAAAATGGCTAGGAGGGATTCAGTTAGGTGGAAATGTAGTAAGCAGTTTGGCCTATGCTGACGACTTGGTCTTAATGGCAGACTGTGCCGAAAGCCTGCAGTCTAATATCTGAGAACTTGAAAATAGGTGCAATGAGTATGGTATGAAAATTAGCCTCTCGAAGACTAAATTGATGTCAGTAGGTAAGAAATTCAACAGAACTGAATGTCAGATTGGTGATACAAAGCTAGAACAGGTCGATAATTTCAAGTATTTAGGTTGTGTGTTCTCCCAGGATGGTAATATAGTAAGTGAAATTGAATCAAGGTGTAGTAAAACTAATGCAGTGAGCTCGCAGTTGCGATCAGCAGTATTCTGTAAGAAGGAAGTCAGCTCCCAGACGAAACTATCTTTACATCGGTCTGTTTTCGGACCAACTTTGCTTTACGGGAGCGAAAGCTGGGTGGACTGTAGGATATCTTATTCATAAGTTAGAAGTAACAGACATGAAAGTAGCAAGAATGATTGCTGGTACAAACATGTGGGAACAATGGCAGGAGGGTACTCGGAATGAGAAGGTAAAGGCTAATTTAGGAATGAACTCGATGGATGAAGCTGCACGCATAAACCGGCTTCGGTGGTGGGGTCATGTGAGGCGAATGGAGGAGGATAGGTTACCTAGGAGAATAATGGACTCTGCTATGGAGGGTAAGAGAAGTAGAGGGAGACCAAGACGACGATGGTTAGACCCGGTTTCTAACGATTTAAAGATAAGAGGTATAGAACTAAATGATGCTACAACACTAGTTGCAAATCGAGGATTGTGGCGACGTTTAGTAAATTCTCAGAGGCTTGCAGACTGAACGCTGAAAGGCATAACGGTCTATAATGATAATATATGTATGTATAATAATAATAGTTAACTGCTGTGAAACCATTTATAATCACTGAGAAATATAATAATTTGAAGTAGCATCGTTAGACACGTGGGGAAAGTGTGTGGAGGAAAGGGAACCAGGGTAGAATGTTATCCAGGAATTAGGTTGAGGCAGATGTTGAGGAAAGTAGAAGAGAGGGAGGAGGGGAAGGAGAAGGTGGTAGTGTTTTACGTTGGTACCAACAACGTAAGGCAAGCTGATATAAGTACCAACATAGCTGGAGATGTGTGGGATCTGGTAAATGCAGCACGGGTGAAGTTTAAGAAAGCGGAGATTGTTATTAGTGGAATACTGTGTAGGAGGGATACTGACTGGAGGGTGATTGGGGATTTAAATGAGACTGTGGAGTGGGTATGTGGGAAACTGGGAGTGAAATTTCTAGATCCTAATGGGTGGGTAGGAGATAGGGATCTGCGCTCAGATGGCCTTCATTTAAACCGCAGTGGTACGTATAAGTTAGGAAATTTGTTTGGAAGGGTAATAGGGAGGTACATTCAGGGAAACGGGATGGCCTAGGGAGCGGTGATAAGGGAACAGGGAACTGAAAATCAAGTAGGGATGACATAAAATTGTTAGTGTTGATCTGTAGAAGTATTGTAAAGAAAGGAATAGAATTAAGTAATTTAATACATATATATTTACCAGATATTGTAATCGGAGTTGAATCATGGCTGAGAAATGATATAACGGATGCAGAAATTTTCTCACCGCACTGGAGTGTGTATCATAGAGATAGGATAGGAATTGCGGGAGGGGGAGTGTTCATTCTGGTGAAAGAAGAATTTGTAAGCTACGAAAAAGTTAAAGATGAGACACATGAAATTCTTGGTGTAAAGCTCATTTCTAAAGATAATAGGCAACTTGATATATTTGGAGTGTACAGATCGGAGAAGGGTAGCACTGACGCGGATTCGGAATTATTTGATAGGATAGTCAGCTATGTGGGAAACGACATGGAAATAAATGTGATTGTAGCGGGAGGTCTGAATTTCTCAGATGTCAATTGGGAAGGAAATGCGAACGACAGGAAGCATGACCAACAAATGGCAAATAAGTTAATATGGGAAGGATAGCTGATTCAGAAAGTGATGGAACCAACCAGAGGGAAAAATATCCTGGATGTGGTGCTCATAAAACCAGATGAGCTCTATAGGGAAATTGAAGTAATAGATGGTATTAGTGATCATGAAGCTGTTTTTGTGGTAGTTAAAAATAAATGTGATAGAAAGGAAGGTCTTAAAAGTAGGACTGTTAGGCACTACCATATGGCGGATAAAGCAGGCATGAGGCAGTTTCTAAAAAGTAACTATGATCGGTGGAAAACGGTAAATAAAAATGTAAACAGACTCTGGGATGGGTTTAAAGAAATTGTTGAGGAATGCGAAAACAGGTTTGTACCTTTAAGGGTGGTAAAAGGAAGCAAAGCAAAGTCATCTCCATACAGGCCGTGAAGGCCCTTGGAGGGGTGGAAGGTAAAGGCTTCCACTATCCGTAACCTCGGCACTTGATGGGGTTGAGTGGTTAGCTCTACGCCCGGCCGCCTTTGCCCCCAGGAATTAACCTGGTACTCATTTTTGGTGTAGGCTGAGTGAACCTCAGGGCCATGTGCGCCTCCGGAAGTGGCAATCTCGTTTCTTAAATTTTACGACTTCCTGACGGGGATTCGAACCCACGTCCTTCCGGGCGAACCGAGCACGCCTTTACCGCCTCGGCCAGGCAGCCCCTCTTTAAGGGTGGTAAGGAGTGGTAAAGACCCACCTTATTATAATAGAGAAATAAAGAGACTAAGAAGGAGGTGCAGACAGGAAAGAAACAGATTTAGAAATGGCTGTGGAAGTAAGGAGAAATTGAAGGAACTTACTAGAAAATTGAATCTAGCAAAGAAGGCAGCTAAGGATAACATGATGGCAAGCATAATTGGCAGTCATACAAATTTTACTGAAAAATGGAAGGGTATGTATAGGTATTTTAAGGCAGAAACAGGTTCCAAGAAGGACATTCCAGGAATAATTAATGAACAGAGGGAGTGTGTATGTGAGGATCTTCAAAAGGTAGAAGTATTCAGTCAGCAGTATGTAAAGATTATTGGTTATAAGGATAATGTCGAGATAGAGGAGGAGACTAAGGCCAAAGAAGTAATAAAATTTACATATGATAACAATGACATTTACAGTAAGATACAAAAGTTGAAAACTAGAAAAGCAGCTGGAATTGATCAGATTTCTGGGGATATACTAAAGACAATGGGTTGGGATATAGTACCATATCTGAAGTACTTATTTGATTATTGTTTGCTCGGAGGAGCTATACCAGATGAATGGAGAGTTGCTATTGTAGCCCCTGTGTGTAAAGGAAAGGGTGATAGACATAAAGCTGAAAATTATAGGCCAGTAAGTTTGACATGCATTGTATGTAAGCTTTGGGAAGGCATTCTTTCTGATTATATTAGACATGTTTGTGAAATTAATAACTAGTTCGATAGTAGGAAGTTCGGTTTTAGGAAAGTTTATTCCACTGAAGCTCAACTTGTAGGATTCCAGCAAGATATAGCAGATACCTTGGATTCTGGAGGTCAAATGGACTGTATCGCGATTGACCTGTCTAAAGCATTTGATAGGGTGGATCATGGGAGACTACTGGCAAAAATGAGTGCAATTGGACTAGACAAAAGAGTGACCGAATGGGTTGCTATATTTCTAGAAAATAGACCTCAGAGAATTAGAGTAGGTGAAGCTTTATTTGACCGTGTAATAATTAAGAGGGGAATTCCTCAAGGCAGTATTATCGGACCTTTATGTTTTCATATATATAAATGATATATGTAAAGGAGTGGAATCGGAGGTAAGGCTTTTTGCGGATGATGTTATTCTCTATAGAGTGATAAATAAGTTACAAGATTGTGAGCAGTCAGCAGTCAGTCAGCAGTATGTAAAGATTGTTGGTTACAAGGATAATGTCGAGATAGAGGAGGAGACGTGACCTCAAAAATGTTGTGAGATGGACAGCAGGCAATGGTATGTTGATAAACGGGGTTAAAAGTCAGGTTGTGAGTTTCGCAAATAGGAAAAGTCACCTCAGTTTTAATTACTGCGTTGATGGGGTGAAAGTTCCTTTTGGGGATCATTGTAAGTATCTGGGTGTTAATATACGGAAAGATCTTCATTGGGGTAATCACATAAATGGGATTGTAAATAAAGAGTACAGATCTCTGCACATGGTTATGAGGGTGTTTAGGGGTTGTAGTAAGGATGTAAAGGAGAGGGCATATAAGTCTCTGGTAAGACCCCAACTAGAGTATGGTTCCAGTGTATGGGACCCTCACCAGGATTACCTGATTCAAGAACTGGAAAAAATCCAAAGAAAACCAGCTCGATTTTTTCTGGGTGATTTCCGACAAAAGAGTAGCGTTACAAAAATGTTGCAAAGTTTGGGTTGGGAAGAACTGAGAGAAAGAAGAGAGCTGCTCGTCTAAGATCACAATATGAAGATAAAGTTGGAATTCAAGAGGAAAAACTGGGGCAAATATTCATTTATAGGAAGGAGAGTTAGGGATTGGAATAACTTACCAAGGGGACGTTCAATAAATTTCCAATTTCTTCAAAATCATTTAGGAAAAGGCTAGGAAAGCAACAGCTAGGGAATCTGCCACCTGGGCGACTGCCCTAAATGCAGATCAGTATTCACTCATTCATTCATTCATTCATTCAGTAGAAGAAGAAGAAGAAGAATAAGAAGAATAAGAACTTACACTAACATTTCTGAAAAGAATAATAATGGTTGAAAATTGAATTAAAATATTAAATCACTGATGATTACGGGTTAAGATCATAATGATCTCCCATGATAATAATAATAATAATAATAATAATGATAATAATAATAATAATAATAATAATAATAATAATAATAATAATAATAATCATCATCATAAATATATTTTTATTATGGATTAATTCGGTTGATGATGTTGACGGTGACTAAGGAAGTCAGCAGGCGAAATGACGCAATAATGTGAAGATACTGTAAATAGTATGCGAAGTTGATGATGATATTGATGGCAAATCAGTACATCTGGATATTTAGGTTAGAGTACCTTTGCTGTATTCCTTCCGTTAACAGTGGCATATCTTGGGTTAGGAACCCGGGATGGTATAGAACAATTCTGGGTTGGTCACATCTCGGGAAAGATGAAGGTGATGAGTGATGACATTATTTCTATGAGGTCGCGCCCACCCCTCCAGCAGGTACATGGTCTCGACCATATTTGGTCCTGGTATTGTCTTAAGGTTCATTGTTTCAACCCTCGGCGATCACAGGTTCAACCACCCAATGTCTAAAATTTGTTATTGCAATTTTCAGGAATGTATCTGCCAGATTTATAGGCAAATAAGGGTCAACAATATTTGTGTGTTCCAGATAATATTTAAATAAAATGCTCCTTAAGCATTTGCAAGGAAGAAGTTCGAAGTTCTTGTTCATGTTCTCGTAGACTAGTAAACCCTTGGTGACAGTTTCAAATATCCGTCCCTTTTTCGTAGGAAGGAGCCTCCTGGTCCTTCCCTTTTGACCTGTTTTAGTGTAATTGTATTTTGTTTTTATGATGAGCCTCAACGTTAATAATTTGCGTGCCCCGTTCAACACTGTAGTACTAATTTCATTTAGCCCATATTTAAATAGGAGATTCTGTATCTTCATTTTTGTTGTTGTTTGCGTCATATATTCGAACCGTAACACCCCTGAGATAAATGCTGGGTGGGACTCAGGCTTTGAGCGGATGCAGTATCGTGCTCGTATACCCACTGTCGAGTAACTAAGATGGAACTTAATTATGTAGATAACTATTTCAATATGACAATAATAATACAGATCGCAATGCATAACGCAACATCCAAGTGTGCAGTAGTGCGTGAGTATGTGACTGCTTACAGCCAATCACTAACAAGAAGCAAATCTTGGATTTCTGGTCTGTTGATAAATGTAGGGTCAAGGGCGGGCTGGTGGTTGGGAACAGGGCGAAGGCAGAGCCCGGCTCGAGCTGCTCGAACAAATGACGTCAGAGTTCGAACAAGTTCGAGCTTTTGTGTGCGCCGCAAACCTAGCGGCTTGCTCTTACTAACACCCAGAAAATTTGAGAATGATGTGTAAGAATATTATGCTGGACAGTACGGGTTCGTCCTTTCTTTTATTGTTACTTACGTGTCTTTTGTACATGATATCATTTCCACCTATATCTATATATTGGAGACAGTCAGAATTTGTGTTTGTGCGATGATTCGTTACAAATGCCTCCATCAGAATAGACTTAACGAATTGTCTACTAAAATGTGTTGCTTGGGCCATATAAATACAGAAAAGGAAAACAAAGTATATTTTCTTGATCTTCTTCTCCTTCTGTGAATCTGTCTTGAGACAGGTATCAACTGGACATCCTCTATGATTCTCTGTCCTGAGCATCTTGTTTCAGTTCTTCATAGCTTCTCCCTTGTTTGACATCTGTTAACATTTCAAACCTTCTTCTTCCTCTTCCTTTTTGTCCATCTCTTCTTTCCTCCATCACCCTCTGTTGAAGACAATTTGTACGTAATATGTGACCCAACCGGGATATTTTCCTCTTCCTTATCGTTTTCATCAGGTGTCTCTATTTATGAACCCAGCTCCATGGCTAAATGGTTAGCGTGCTGACCTTTGGTCACAGGGGTCCCGGGTTCGATTCCAGGCAGGGGCTGGATGTATGTATTGTCTTCATCATAATTTCATCCTCATTTATCCGAATAGATTTATTTCAACTCTCAGATATTAACATCCAGTTTTGATTTAATATGTTCCACAGCTGAGGTTTTCAACGCGTAATGATGTCAGTCCCTGCCAAGAACATGTACAGTGACAAATTCTCCCAAAACATATTATTATGCACAGTAGATAAATAGCCGGGCTGAGTGGCTCAGACGGTTAAGGCGCTGGCCTTCTAACCCCAAAATGGCAGGTTCGATCCTGGCTCAGTCCGGTGGTATTTGAAGGTGCTCAAATACGACAGCCTCGTGTCGGTAGATTTAGAGGCACGTTAAAGAACTCCTGCGGGACTAAATTCCGGCACCTCGGCGTCTCCGAAGACCGTAAAAGTAGTTAGTGGGACGTAAATCAAATAACATTATTATTAAAAAGACAATATTACAATTTTACGCAGCTTCTTTTCAACACTTTCAAATACACGATCTACATAAGTCACAAACACTATTCCTCTACCAGATGTTGGCAGCCATGTTTCTGTGTCATATCATGTAACGTCCAGAGAGCCAGCGGATTGGTTAAAACGGATAGAAGACACTCTGGAAATAAATACTCGTTGGAGTTACGTCACTTTTGAAAATTAACGCAGTTTTCAGATCTTTATTAATATGGGATATAAAACGTATTGAGACAAAATTTCGCTATACGAGGACCGAGGCCTAAAAACTATTTCATATAAGGAAAAATAACAAGTAAAAATGACACACCATTAATTTTGTATTTACATGACTTCAGTTGTATGCAGTTTCATTTCCTCCATCTATAGAGATATAGGCTACTACAGTATAATCCTACGCATTTATTGCGGCCGGGTCGAGTAGCTCAGACGGTTGAGGCGCTGGCCTTCTGACCTCAACTTGTCAGGTTCGATCCTGGCTCAAAACGGTGGTATTTGAAGGTGGTCAAATACGTCATCCTCGTGTCGGTAGATTTACTGGCACGTAAAATACTCCCACGGGACAAACTTCCGGCGCCTCGGGGTCTTCGAAAACCGTGGAAGTAGTTAGTGGGACGTGAAGCACAATAACATTATCATTTATTGGGAGGGGAGGTAGTGATATGTTTTTCAGGCCGTATGGAAAATTAGAATGAAGAATATTGCATGCGTGAGAAATATTGTAATCAGAATGATTCATGCATGAATACTGTCTGAATAACGCTTGATACTGGTCTGGTTTTTAATTCAAGGAGACGTTAATTTAATTCGTTCACGTCTGCAAGTAATGACTGTTCTTCAATAAGGGGTAGAAATATAGCGGCCATGTTATTGTGTGGCCAGACTTTTTATCTGCATGTTTCAATCAGTACTAATAGTGACAGTCCCGAGTATTATTAATTACTTAATTAATTAATTAATTAATTAATTAATTCGAAAATTGAGGAAGATTCCACATGATTTTCCTTACAATATTTGCACAGACTTACGGAAAATTAAAGTCAATCACGACATGAACTGAGGGCTGTTTATCTTACCTGTGGGCCCCAGACGTTATATCCAACGATGAACTCAGAGTTGAGAGGAACGTAGACATCTTTCAGAAAGTTGTCAATGGAGGTTCCGTTGAAGAACAGCAGCCACGTTGAACCGTGTATTTTTCCCATCTTGGACATCTATAGAAAAGATATCAGACATATGCCAATGAAGGAGTTAACAAATAAATTAAATAATCACACTAACCTTCACAGCCGTGTGTAGTGACTTGTGTACCAAGCATTTCTTTAAGGCTGAGGTTATGTGGCTATTATTTAGAGCTACTTGTGCCTGTGGCTTCGCCCGCGAGGTCATAGCTTTCGAAATTTAAAAAAATATCATGCATGCTGGGTAGAATACAAATGCCATCAAACGTGTGCAGAAAGCGTGGACAGATTTGTTGGGGATGACGTTAGAACTGATTTAAATAGCATTGCAAGATTGCGGATATTATACGTGGATAGAGGGCTGTGAAAACTACTCAAAGGAGGGTTTCAAAATGTATGAGACCAAGAGAAGAACACAACTGTAATACTATAACAAAAGTAACCCAAATGCCCACAATCTTGTAACTACGAACTAAAACGCATTGATGTAATACAGGGGTGGGCATTCAAATTCCATGTTCTCTTTTCGATTACTTGGCACCTTCCATTGGCCTACTAGTATTTGTTTATTAAACACTAAATCCCAATTATTCAGTCAAAGAAAACATCAAACCATTGTCAATTAGAACACTTAAATTACAATCACACAGTAATGAATACATGAAGCGAAGGCAAAGTAAAAGTTCATCTATTCAACACACTACTAGCTCACAACACGGAGCAGGCACCATACAGTATTGTAGTATTGTAGAGTCCCATCCAAAATTTCAATACTCTATACCGAACTTACGTAGCAGAAGTGTCCTATAAAATACACAGCGCGTAGAGTTGGCCCATTACAAATTCTGCCCCTCAAGAATAGATGGTAAATACTGTAGGACACCTGATGGCAGCCCAGCAGATGTACATGACACTTAGAGCAGGTTCCTGACAAACCTTTATAGTTATGAAGAAAATGCATATGAACATTTTAAAAGAAAATTTAATTCTAAATCCTGAAAATATTATTTTTCTGATGACTAAAAATATGCCCATTAACTGTAACTTGTTCGAGTGAAACATGTGCCAAAACATATAAAAGCATATTTTCCCGGAAAACGGTTAGAGTTAGAGAAAATACATATGAATTAAATTCTCTCATAGTATGCTCTTTCTTTTAATAGGACTAACCGTTTAAGTAGTGTATGCACTTTTAAGGGTCTCATGCATACACTTTCCCCCGACTGCCTTCACATTTTTTGATTGAATCCCCCCTTAAGCGGCAGCGTGACAGTAAGGAGCCTATATTATTAACTGTATGAAAAAGAAAAAGGCATTTGGCAAGTAACCATGCGACCAGCAAAAACATCACGTATACTACATAAAACACACACTATATACAAAACGCATACAATACATGAACTATAACAATACCGAGGGAAAGAAAAACAACTAAATTTGGACCGTTCACAACACAGGTAAAAGAACATTGTCAGTAAATGTCTTATTTAAATCTTCATGTCAGTCATCTGTAAAAACTGGGCAAGTGCGAGGTAAATGTAAGGCCAGCTTCAGACGAAGCGACTTGTGACGCGCGACACATGTTGCGCTACACCTTCATTCGTCAGTTGAAGATGTACTACTACAACAACAACTACTACTACTACTACTGCTACTACTACTAGTTAGTGGGACGTAAAGCAAAATAACATTATCATTTATTGTGAGGGGAGGTAGTGATATGTTTTTCAGGCCAGATGGAAAATTAGAATGAAGAATATTGCATGCGTGAGAAATATTGTAATCAGAATGATTTATGCATGAATGCTGAATACTACTACTAGTGGTAGTAGTGGTAGTAGCAGTAGTGCTACTCGCCAAGTCGCGCGCTACCGTCGACTCAACTTCTCGACATGTTGCGCTGTAACAGCCAGTCAACATATCCATACTGTTCTGTCACATGTGGAGAGCAGTCGTAGCTACCTACCCTTAGATTGGACTGAAATTGACTCGGAGACATGTATTATTGAAATAGAAAAGCTTCCGGAGGAATAGCTGGTCTCATGAAGGTGTTTTGACGAGTCAAGCTTTCTTTCAGAATGACATACAGTTCTTCAAATGATGTGACAGACATCCTACAATAATTAAAGAATCCCACTGCAACTGCTCTGAGACGAGGTACATTGTATAAAATATACTCGTTGATGTTCGGTCTTGTAGCCTATAGAAGGATGAATCCAGAACCCCCTCTTCCTTCTTATCCTTTTTTTCTTCTACAAAAGGAACAAATACACTATCGCAGCTACTTCTAAGGGCCCTTTACATGTTCAGACTTGTCTGCACAGACCACGTTTGCAACGACCGTCTGCACATCTGGTCTGCACTGTTCACTCCGCGTTTACACGTTCCGACCATTTGTACAGCTTTCGCACAGTCCTGTATTTCTAGTCGAGACGAGCGCACGTAGTATTTCCTGACCATGGCCAGATTAAGTCACTTAACTTACAAAGTGGTACTTTTGTCTAGTGTTGTTATTTCGGAAGTTAAAAAGAGGAAGAAATCACAAAGTAAAAGGTGGACAAAAGACGGGCTTCTACAACGCGTTAAAATTGGAAAAAGATGACTGGTTTAACTACTTGAGAATGGACGAAGAGACATCCTTAGTGCTGTTGCAGTATGTCACACCGTATATAAGGAGAGAATACAGTGTAATGAGAGAATCGATAAGCACTTTAGAAACACTTGTAGTAACATTGAGGTTTCTGGCAACGGCAAAAAGCTATGCGGACCTTAAATTTTCTGCTATATTGTCTCCTCCATCGTTAAGCCACATCATTCCGGAAACATACCGTTCTATATATGAAGTTCTAAGAGAGGAATATTTAAAGGTGAGAATTCAATTTTGCTTAGGTAAATTAGATTGCGTGTTCCTTCCTCAGCTGCTGGAGTTCCGTAGCTGTAAGTTGAGTGCATTCATTCATTCATGAATAATAAGGGCTCTCTTTTCAGCTGGTGGTTATCCGTGACAGGGAGAGAAGAGTAGCAGCATTTACTGGGTCATGCAAATATGCATGAATACAATTCAATAGTGCAATCATTCATTCATTTATCTATGCATGCAGTCATTCACAATGTGTGTTGTAATTGTAGTATAACTGGATCAGGTACAGAATTGTGACATGAAGCACTAATTGAACTCACGAAGTGTTAAGTTAGGCCTGCATGTTTTCCTAGATCATATAACACTGTTAACATCTAGGACAAAATGATGAATGAATGAATTATTTAATTAATTAAAATACATTTTAAATATTGGGTGGAAATAGTTAGTAGGCTTAATTTTAATGTTTAATGTCGTGACATATAGACAAGTTGTGATAAGGAAAAGTTAGAAACTAATACAACATATGCCGCGTTTTTTTCATTCCGGACACTGAATTCTTTGCTCTTGATCTTCCAAACACTTGGCAATGATTTATAGAGTTCTATAAATTCAATCATAAATGTACGGGGTACAATTACGCGAATCTTGAGTAAACTCACTCATAGCTGTTCCTGTATTTAGAGCAAACACTAGGCCACAGTACAACACTACATACACGCTCCCAGACGAAGGACTGTGCTATCTGTCTGCAGCGTTGTCTGCGTAAGCTTTACACGCTCAGACTTGTCTACGCGTGGTCTGTGTTAATTCAAACTCCGCCAGACTTTGCACAGGCCGAACACAGACCGCAGTGCAGACCAAAATTACGGTCGGCGATTCATTTACACGCAACGACTTGTCTGCACAAACACGGTCTGTACAGACAGATCTGTGTAAATGTCTGAGCGTGTAAAGGGCCCTTTACACTTCAATTTCCTCGACTGTGAAAGACCGTGTCGCTATTAGAAGGTGCAAGTCAAGTCGCTACACAAAGAAGTGGCGCGACTCCGCTGACGCTTCAAAAGTTGTCCCGTGTGTCCGTACCCTTATTGTCAATAAAAATAATAACTTTATTGGTTTTATATCTCACTAACTACTTTTACGGTTTTTCGGAGACGCCGAAGTGCCGGATTTTATCCCGCAGGATTTCTTTTAAGTGCCAGTAGATCTACCGACACGAGGCTGTCGTATTTGAGGACATTCTAGTACCTCCTGACTGAGCTCAGAACGCCACCGCTCCACTGTATGAACTACTCAGCCCGGCGATACAGTATTCTTAATAAACATGCAATACCTGTAGGGGAAGGGACGTGAATAAGGGCCAGCCTGCCACTTTGCTCATGTCGATATTTACTGAAAACGAGAATGATGTGATTACGTTCGGAAATTTCCTCTCAATCCTTGTTGCAAATCAGAGAATCTACTATTCTAATTCGATGAGGTGACTTAGTGGCAGCTATGTCCGAGACGGATGCGTATGGTGGACGTAAGGTGTCGCCTACTAAGACGTAATTTGTCAAACCAGGGTAGTGTTAGTATCTGAGGTTGATGAGTAGTGTAGTGACGAATTTTAATCTTCTTTGTTATGATCCTGTCATTTGTGGTATAAAGTCCGTACATGAAATAGCAACAGCATCATAGGTTCCACTCTCATCTGAGATGCTCTGCTTTGCGAAGTGATCATATATTTTGTTTCTATTCCATGCTATCTTGCCCTTTCAGCCAGAGGAATTGGATATCTATGCCAATGGTTTTTGTATTGTACGCCATTTGCAGGAGCTCAAATAGTATTTATTACATTTTACATTCCCCTGAGAATGTTGTAATTACTGTAGAACATTTCGGACACATGTGAGAATGGACATTCCATGTGTATGCTGTGAAAGTTCAAAGATGACTGCAGCACGAATAACGAGCACTTCTGCAGTAAATATGGACGTCTCCTGTAGTTGTGAGTGCTCTATCGAAGTACGCACAGTGGGTCAGTGAAAAGCATATCCGATAACATCGATAGTTTTTGCTCATTCCGTATATACTCACAGTCGAATCACATTATCGGATAGCTGACCTATGAGTTACTGTATTTAAGAAGTGTACATATTCGTAGTGGAACGGTTAGCATTATTAGCTGCCATCATCGGGGGCCTGCATTCTATGCCGGTACTGTCAGAAATTTGAGATTGACAGGGGTGGTGGTCTGTAGCGAAAAAAGTACATGCAACTCACCTCCATTGGTGGAGTGTCTGCAATGAGTTGCACCACCTCGGGACGAGGACATGAATTTACTTATTACTAGTCGTTGAACCCTTCGTTGACAGGTTTTTGTGTATACAGTTGCATGCCGTCTAGCAGAGAGAGAGAGAGAGAGAGAGAGAGAATCTCACTTAACAATAGTCAATGTAATGTTATTGTTGGTCGATTTTATTGGCTTAGGACATTTTACACCACAATATTCGGTTTTCTTCCGGCTCAGCGATATCAGAACATCCGACGTCAAGGGAGTCCTTCATTTCCACCTCGTATTATTTTCCTTTCACTTCGATGGTTATCTTAATTATTTTCCTCATCAATGTGGGCTGATGATCATGTGGTTTTGCACCTTATAAAACAACCAAGACAACAACGACAATCATCCCTATTTAACTCGTTACCATGGTCTTCTTCTTCTTCTTTATCTGTTTACCCTCCAGGGTCGGTTTTTCCATCGGATTCAGCGAGGGATCCCACCTGGAGCCTCAGACTCTGGGTCGTGGATACAACTGGGAAGGATGACCAGTACCTCGCCCTGGCGGCCTCACCTGCTATGCTGAACAGCGCCCTTGCGGGGGATGGGAAGATCGGAGGAGATAGACAAGGAAGAGGGAAGGAAGCGGCCGTGGCCTTAAGTTAGGTACCATCCCGGCATTTGCCTGGAGGAGAAGTGGGAAACCACGGAAAACCACTTCCAGGATGGCTGAGGTGGGAATCGAACCCTCCTCTACTCCGTTGACCTTCCAAGGCTGAGTGGACCCCGTTCCAGCCCTCGTACCACTTTTCAAATTTCGTGGCAGAGCCGGGAATCGAACCCGGGCCTCCGGGGGGTGGCAGTTAATCACACTAACCACTACACCACAGAGGCGGACCGTTAGCATGGTCACTGAACAATATTTCCACGTCCGCTATATTCGACGTCGATGGACCTAGCACTCAAAATCTAAAACCATGAATATATCTGTTATCATAACCCGTGCGGTAAAAACGTATGTGGCGGGCTGAGTGGCTCAGACGGTTGAGGCGCTGGCCCTCTGACCCCAACTTGGCAGGTTCGATCCCCGTGTCGGTAGATTTACTGGCACGTAAAAGAACTCCTGCGGGACTAGATTGTGGCACCTTGGCGTCTCCGAAAACCGTAAAAGTAGTTAGTGGGATGTAAAATTATTACTATTATTACTATTATTAAAAACGAATGTGACATAAATGGTCGGTTGTAGCAGTTTTTATAACAATTGTCCATTTCAGGTATTAGACGATACAAGTATTTCTGGAGTTACTTACAAGTTCGCGAAAAATGTGATAATCGCAAAAATCTTTATTATTATTATTATTATTATTTTTATTATTATTATTATTATTATTATTATTATTATTATTATTATTATTATTATTATTATTATTCGTAAAGTAAAAAAGCACAACACATAAGAGATTCGAAATTATATTTTACACAGTATTTGTAATAAACAGTTTTTCAATGAAATTAATAGACTATTAAGAGAGAAATTCGACTTTTCCTCTTTTGGTTCCCCTAGTGTTAGCACGCCACTGTATACCAATCAAATAATATAGAGCCTAAAGCACTCTCCGGATATCCCTGAATTTAAATACTAAGTTTCAAGAAATTCTATCGAACCGTTTTCAAGTGATGTTCAGGCAAACATCCAGGGGCAGACAGACAAATAGGAAAAAACTGAAATTAACATACTTTCTGTTTTTGTATGCCTAATACGAGATAAAATGAAGTATTGGCCGGAGATTTGAACTATAAGGAGAATGTTGCAATTTTATTTATATATATTTAAGAGGTGATCGTGTGATAAAATAAAAAAAAGCTTTTATTTTTATGTAACTGCTGATATCGTGATCATAGCATTGAGAACTCCAGTTTTACCTATTTAATTAATTAATTAATTAATTTATTTATTTCGAAATTTCATCGAGAAGACTCATTATAGAATTCTATTCTGCTGTCGCTGGGACCATGGCTAGTGTAGCTGTGCTGTGATCTATACTAATTCATCATACCTGAACCAAAATGTGAGCCATGAAAGGAATAGGAAATTCAAATTCTCGGACACAGGCTAGTTTTCATGCGATTGGCGGCGTGGTAGCTGCTCACTAAGGCATCCAAGGCATCTTTTTTCTCGAATCCCAGCCAATGCATGTGGCATTTTAAAAATAAATAAATAAATAAATAAATAAATAAATAAATAAATAAATAAATAAATAAATAAATAAATAAATAAATAAATAAATAAATACATAAATAAATAAATAAATAAATAAATAAATAAATATTCTCCTTCTTTGAGTAATTCAGTCTAATGACTGGTTTACCCCTGCGATGAATCTTCTCCAACTGGGTGGATCCTATGCAGTACGTTTTGCATCTGTATAGCTGTATAGCTCCTGCATCCTGAGTTCACAAGAAATGTAATCGTGAATGTCTTTCTTGGTCTTCCACAAAGCCTATGTCCCATCCAAGAAAGTTGTCTCTTCCTAATCTGATTCAACAACTCTCTCTTTTCGTGTGCACTGTTCGATACCTCAGAGTTGTCTTCTATTCCACCCAACTTATCCGTTGCAGCCGTTGCAGCCGACGCTAACACCACATCTCAAAGGCTTCTTGCCTCTTAATATCACTATTGGTTAACTTACAGGCCTCAACGAAACAGACCAAACATAATATTTCATTATTCTTTTATTTAAGGCGAGGGACGTTGTTCTCTGACATAGAAGGGTCTGTTTATGTCCGAAGGCTTGCTTTGCTATTACTATTCGTGTTTCTATTTCAATGTGACACTGAAGGTTTTCTGTTATGATTTGGCCAAGTTACTTGAACTGTGCTACCTGTTGTTGTACCACTGATGATCACGTGCAATGAACGTGGGTTGCTACTAAACATCATGACTTTTGTTTTATTAATATTAATTTTCATACCAAATTTCTTAGCTTTTTCATTCAGCTTTAGCAACATTTTGGATAAAGTTGTTGGATTACTCACAACTACAGCTTGATCATCGGCAAATTTGATGGTCTGCATTAGTCTCCCTTCTATTTTCACCCCATAGCTTGGTTTTTGTTATAAATTAATTAAACAAATAAATTATCTTACCAGGTTGAGCCATGTTTGAGTTAAGTTTCCCGCGGTTAACATGACGTTCAGAGGATGCATATGACTACACGATACAGACTGCAGTGTGGACCAGCTGAGTGGAATGAAAATGACGTACTCTGTAGACAGGAGCTTCTGGAGGGAGATGATCACCTTGATGTCTGTAAGACAGACAAGATTGCCTCAGTATGACTTACGTATAGAGAAAACCAAAAGTATTCGGACACCGCAAGCTTCTTGGTTCGTTTACTCGTTGAGTGACATTATACACATGTAAGCTTGAATACACAACAAGAACACATATCGGGCACTTCTTCCTTCATGTAGCACTGACGAAAGTAGGGAAAACATAAATAATAACATTGAGAAAAATGAAATGGCGTATGGCTTTTAGTGCCGGGAGTGCCCGAGGACAAGTTCGGCTCGCCAGATAACTTACAGGTCTTTTGATTGGACTCCCGTAGGAGACCTGCGCGTCGTGATGAGGATGAAATGATGATGAAGACGACACATACACCCAGCCCCAGGGCCAGCGGAATTAACCAATTATGGTTAAAATTTCCGACCCTGTCGGGAATCGAACCCGGGACTCCTATGGCCAAAGGCCAGCACGCTAACCATTTAGCCATGGAGCCGGACAATAATAACATTAGAAACAACAGATAAATGAATAAAGGTTCCTTTCTTACGCATCAAAAGTATTCGGACACTGAGTGTTCCAGAAAAAACCACACGCACTTTACCCTGCGACACTGTTATTTTGTTATTTTAGTACTTTGTTGGACATCCTTTAGCTTTGATTGTCGCTTTTAGTCTAGGTTGCATAGATTTAACGTAATGTGCAGTTACTGTCGGAGGCATTAGCTCCCATTCAGCCAGCAAAGTATGTTTGAGATTATATTTATAACAGAATCTCTCTTTCTTATGTTCTTTTCAATGGGAGTAATATTAGGGGACTGGACTGGAGTGTGTACGTGAAAGGCAGTGACATACAACAGCCACAGTCTGATATCATGAGCGGTAAGTTTGCAGTCATTATTCTACATAAAGATCCAGTCGTCAGTCATCCCCATTTTTTCCATGCTGACAGCTAATTCTTGTTTAAGAATGTTCAGGTGCATTCTGTGGTCCATTACACCGTCATGCAATAATGTGTAGCTTCCCCACACAGAGTGCACTCATACAGCCTCTCACACATATCTCCATGTTTAACAGTTGGAAAGATATTCTGAGGTTCCAGTTCAACGTTCCCTTTTCTCCATACCTTCGGCTTTCCATCTGAACTAAACGCGTTGAATTTACTCTCATCAGTCTATTTTTCAAACATTTCTGAATTTTATCCTGATGTTTCAAAGCAACTTCCAGTCTTCTTTTTCCTGTTCGTTTCATTCACCCAGAACTTCTTCCGACCGACTCGACCATTGGTACACTTCACGTTTACAAGCAGACCGCACTGTGCTCGCAGAAACTATTTTGTTTCTGTTTTACATCGCACCGACACAGATAGGTCTTATGTCAGGTCTAGGAGTGGGAAGGAAGGGGTCGTGGCCTTAATTAAGGCACAGCTCCAGCATTTGCCTTGTTTGAAAATGGGAAACCACGAAAAACCATCTTCAGGGCTGCCGACAGTGGGGGTTCGAACCCGCTATCTCCCGGAAGCAAGCTCACAGCTGCGCGCCCCTAACCGCAAGGCCAACTCGCCTGGTCTCGCAGAAACTGTGACACTGGTGTTGTATGCTGCCTTACTGGGCACAGAGGGAGTAACTGCTAAATTTCTACTTCTGAGCTATTTAGTAGACTTTTAAATCTTATTTTATGCTGCTTGAAGTTTTACCAAAAATGGTGTAAAACTGTCTCCGCAATAGTAATTTTATACGATCTATCTGTTATTTTACATTTATTTAAGTGAAGAACGCGTATTTACGACTTTCCAGCTTATGGTAAGTTATAAATATTCTAAGCTAAAAAGTACCGAGCTGGATAGCTGCAGTCGCTTAAGTGCGGCCAGTATCCAGTATTCGGGATACTGTGGGTTCGAACCCCACTGTCGGAAGCCCTGAAAATGGTTTTCCGTAATTTCCCATTTTCACACCAGGCAAATGCTGAGGCTGTACCTTAATTAAGGTCACGTCCACTTCCTTCCCACTCCTAGCCCTTTCCTGTCCCATCGTCGCCATAAGACTTATCTGTGTAGGTGTGACGTAAAACAAATTGTAAAAAAAAGCTAAAAAGTGGTAACTCACCAAAAATAAACATGTTCCACAAAAAATAATGGGCCTTATGAATTTTATTAAAAATAATGAAAGATAATTAAGGGTTCCATGGTTGAAATCCCGGTCACTCCATGTGAGAATTTTAGTGGACAAATTGGAGGCGAAACTGGATTTTCTCTGGATACTCCGGTTTTCTCAGTCATCTTTCATTCCAGTAACACTTTCCAATATCATTTCATCTGTCAGTCATTAATCATTACTCGAGTGCGACAGGCTTCCGCAGCCGGCAGAATTCCTATCCTCGCCGCTAGTCATTCCGTTCCTGACGCGTTTAAAACTGGAAACAGGCTGTGGATTTTCATTTTCACGAAATATATATAATTAATTAAAATAAACATGTTCATTGAAACTATACAGTTTTGTTCAAATTATAAAGGATAATTAAAAATCTGGCATATAACATTATTATGATACAAACTACACTGAGTCATTTCCAGCACTTTCTCATTTTGTATGATATACAACCAATAAAACGTAAATTTTTAGAAACTTTGTAGATGTTCTACACATCTTAATGGTCAATATATACCCCTGTCGCAATGGGCAAGTCCGTCAGGAACTGTAACCTGTTTTTCGGAATAAGAGCATTATCACTTTCAATACCTTTTGAGATAATATCATCACGCCTTTTTACAGCAATTCTCAGAGACTTCTATTTGTGTTTTTGGCGTGAAATATCTAACGCCATTACATTTACAAGACGTTAAGTTCCAAGAACGAGCCATTAAAGTATTTTCTGTAGGTCAGTAACATAGCTCGTACCATGACTGTGTCATGTTTCTCAGTACTTCGTCCACTGAGCAAGTCTTTCCCATGGGAACAGTCTGCTATCTTCATGTCTAAGACATTAACACCTTTTTAAATAACTTACATTCTTCATTGCCTTCTTGAAATCTGTGCAGTCGTAAACCTTCTTCATTTTCCTCAGTGATTTTTCTACTTGGTGGTGAAAAGGACCTGTAGTCATATAGATGTGTCCAGGTTCAAAGTAGTACACTTCTACACTCCACAGAGATCTCATCGCTGTTTACGGCTTAGACTAAAAAAAGTACAGAGGGCCCAATTTTTATTTTGAGCCACGCAATTGTCAAACCAAACTATAACAGTTCTGGCGCCAAGTTCATTTAGAAAATAACTTGTAATATCTCCTAATAACATTTTCTGTCTTTCTGCCTTTAAAAACCTTGTGCCGCAGAATTGCAGTGGGATGCTTACTTTTGATTTTTGCAGCAACGGGTTCACAATTTTCATTGTATACAGCAAGGTGTTGAGTAAATAAAACATTTCACAGCTTGGTAGCATAATTACTTTCTCCAAATCAATAGAATAGATCACTTCATTCTCTTGTGGATTTTTATTTGCAGGATCCCTTTTTATGTGTATCTCCTAGTTGATGCATAGGATTCTTTTTCATGAGGATGACCAGAAAAACTGTTCACAAGCTTCGCACTCATCGCGTCAAAATTTGATTAAACATGTGTTTAACTTTGCCACTATAAAACGATAGAGATCAAAAGAGCGCTGGAAATGAGGATTCTTCTCCTGAAAATCTGCAAACATGTTTTTTGCTGTCGAGTCATTGGGCAAATATATGCGCAAAGGAGCGTGCTCTCTTCTATAATGTTATATGCATGCGTGAAAGACTCAGTGTGCTTCTCTGTCACACTGTGATCTATTTTGTTGTAAGAAACTCTGCCTGTTCGTCTGTCTCTGTTTGGTGTTAATATTTTTTGGGCTTTGCATACATTTTGTATAATGTTATCATTGTTCTTTTGATACGCAAGTGTTGTGAGGTGAGAAAGAATAATTTACACACTGATTTGGATTCCCCATAAGCATGTTAAAAAATATGAAGGCGTGGAAGATCTCAGAGAATCAGTTCCTAATGTTTTACGTTTTACTCCAGTCATGCTTATACAAGACAGAATAAAAAATGTTCTTCATATTCTTGTTTAAATCCCAGAACTGTTTGTTAAAGTCTACCCTCCTGTCTTCTTCAATAACCTCTCCACACTTGTTCTTATAATTATCACTTTTCACGCAGCCTGGTCTAAGTGAATTTCGCTTCTTGTTTAATTTTCCGCACGGTTGTACTTAAATTTTTTACTCTTCCATTTTTCTCCTTTTTCGGTCACGTCACAAAGTTCTTCTTTTCATGCGTTAATTCAACATCTTCAGATTTATCCGTTGTATTTTCTGTGGGGCTAGCTTCAACCTCCAGCAAATTCTCTACTTCTGTGTTGCTGGTTGCTGATACTTCAATGACAAATCCCATAATAGTTTCTTCTTCTGTTTCAATATTGCTGTAATTATCTGTGTTACAGCTCTGGTTTAGATTAAACTACCCCATTCTTCATTTATTTCCCTTCGCAACTTTTCATGAGGCGCATTGTTAACTTGCGATTCCTCTTCATTAGAAGTTACCTCAAACATCAAGAGAGCCAAATATAAAATCTTCTGTAACCTACTCATTGTGAAACACGAGACATCAGAATGTAGGAACACGTTAAGTAATCTTGACTTTACGTCTGATCTTAGAGGATCGACTTAGGAAGGACAAGCCCGCATACAAGACGCTGGTAGATCTAGAAAAGGCATTTTATAATGTTGATTGGGCCAAGTTATTTGAGATTCTGAAGGTGATCGGGATCAAGTACCGAGAACGAAGAATTGTCTACAATCCGTATAAAAATTAGTCTGCGATGATAAGAACTGATGGCTTAGAAAAAGAAGAAGCAATCCAGAAAGGAGTGAGACAAGGTTGCAATGTGTCCCCCTCCTTTTGAATGTTTATTTAGAACAGGCAGTAAAGGAAAACAAAGAAGAATTTGGAAAGGAAATCGCAATCCAAGGAGAGGAAATCAAAACCCTGAGATTTGCCGACGATATTGTTATTTTATCTGAGACTGCAGAAGATCTGCAGAAGTTGCTGAATGGTATGGACGGAGTCTTGGGTAAGGAGTACAAGATGAAAATAAATACCGATAAGTCCAAAACAAAAGTAATGGAATGCAGTCGTACGAAGTCAGGTGATGCAGGAAATATTAGATTGGGAAATTAAGTCTTAAAGGAGGTGGATGAATATTGTTGCTTGGCTGGTAAAATAACTAACGATGGCAGAAATAAGGATACATAAAATGCAGGCCAGCACAAGCAAGGAAGAGCTTTCTTAAGAAAAGCAATTTGCTCACTTCGAACATTGATATTGGAATTAGAAAAATGTTTTTGAAGACTTACATTTGGAAGTATGAAAGTGAAAAATGGACGATAACTCGCTCAGAAAGAAAGAGAATACAAGATTTTGAAATGTGGCGTTACAGAAGAATGCTGAAGGTGAGATGGATAGATCGAATTACGAGTGGAGAGATACTGAAACAAATTGGCGAGAGGAGATTGATTTGGCTAAATGTGACCAGGAGAAGAATTAGAATGATAGGACACATCTTAAGACACCCAGAACTTGTTCAGTTGCTTTTAGAGGGAAATGTAGGCGGTAAGAACGGTAGGGGTAGACCAAAGTGTGAATATGACAAGCAGATTAGAGCCAATGTAGGATGCAGCAGTTAGGTAAAAATAAACATGTTTAGCACAGGATAGGACGGCATGGAGAGCTGCATCAAACCAGTCTATGGACTGATGACTCAAAAAACATACACAGATGCATACATGCATACATCCATACATATATGCCGAGAGTGTTTTGAAGCCACCAACTGCCGAACGCAAATTTACCGCTACACGACGCATACTGCGGAGTCATCTTATCCAGTAGGATCAATGATACTCTTATTCTCACTTAAATGAAGTTGCAGTTGTCTGCGAATCCACTTACCAATTCCTTCGTACAGAAGAGTCACACATCTCGACCGTGTGTGAATTCTGAGAGCAGATATAACACCAGCGATTGTGGATGTGGGGAAAATAAGTTGTTCAGCCGACGAGCAGGAGAACATCACCAGCAACATGAGCCGCATCCTGCAAGAAGAGAGAAGGTAGCTCACTTTTTCGAAGGCGGAGGAGGATGTGTTGGATCATCTTAACGGCAAGGGAGACGGAAAAACCACGTCGGGGAAAACTGGATTCCATAGCCTGGGAAGGCAACCTGTCTAACCGAGCAAACCCTGAGATTAAACCTACCGGAACTCACAACCTCAGTAGTACCATGGTTAGCATGTAACGCCTTTATGCTTCCCCCCCCCCCCCCGCCCCTTCCCAATATAATTTTCAACTGAAGCATGAGGACAATTATACGGAAAATATTACTCTAGGTTGTATTAAATCTACCGTCGTCATTGGTGGCGTTAGTGGGCCTATAGATTCTGAGGACCCACACCAACATGCTACCAGAACGAGTCGGAGAGTTTTGAAACCCCTAACAAGATAAGACACAAACAACGCAACTACTATGCTTCGCTGAACGTCAACTCCCTGCTCAAAATGGGTTAACTGAAGCATCTAACAGACATTCTGACGCAACATTAGATACTAACCACAGCAGTACAGAAGACTAGATGTACAGATGAACACGCTTTTGAGTCTCAGGGCTACCGGATCTAACACCTGGGGACGGGCTTCATTGTCAGTCACAGGATATTGTACTCAATTTTCGACTTCCACACTCGCAAAAGCCGAGTGTCCCTACTAATCTTTCGGTTTACCAATAACGTATACACAGTCGTCAGTGTGTACGCACCCATCAGTCAAGACGTCATGCCGAATCCTGAAAGCGTGGGCAAGTTTTGGGAAGTCTAGAAGACATCTTCAGCAAGGTCCCAGAGTGACCTATAATACAATCATCTTATTAGATTATTTTAATGCCCAGCTAGGAGGGGATACCCAGCGCACATGTGGACCAAAAGAAATGGAGAGTGACTAGTGGGACTCTTAAGCTCTCTAAGACCTGTAATCTAGTGATGAAGTCAACGGTTTTCAGACGTCTTTCAAGGAAGGAGATAACCTGGAAGTCACCCAACAACCACCTGGAAGAGCTTCAGATTGACAATGTGGGCATTTCAAGAAAGTACTATACAGAGATCGAGAACGTCAAGGTTCTAAGAGGCGCCAACCTGGACTCAGACCACTTACCTCTCCAAAATAAAGCTGAAGTTCCTATCCAGGACTCAGAACACTCAAGCTCATTTTGTCTTGGAACAACTCAAAACATGCAACCAGCTTACAGAGAATATGGAAATGTTGCACTTCAACAACTGGGACCAGCTAAGGGACAACTTAGTCAAAGTTGCCGCAGAGGTCACCCCGTTAGTGAAACAGTGGCATGCCTAATGAAAAGCTGTCTGCGACGAAGCAATCGTGCAACGATTGATAACCTGGCAACGATGGATCACACAGAAGCGACGACTAACCGTAAAGACCATCATACAGGTTAAGCGTCATTACTCCCACGACCAGCTGGATGACGAATTTATGAAGAACCCTTCCAGAAACATCTACAGAAACTTCAAGCACCAGGCGAGTTGGCCGTGCGGTTCGGAGCGCGCAGCTGTGTGAGATAGTGGGTTCGAACCCCACTGTCGGTTGCCCTGAAGATATTTTTCCATGGTTTACCATTTTCAAACCAGGCAAATGCTGGGGCTGTACCTTAATTAAGGCCACGGCAACTTCCTTCCCATTTCTAGGCCTTTCCTATCCCTTCGTCGCCATAAAACCTATCTGTGTCGGTGCGACGTAAAGCAAGCTTTGAGAAACTTCAAGAGATTTTTCGCTAGTGTCCTAGCATTTGCGCGGTGTGAAAATTGGAAACCACGGAAAACCATCTTCAGGGCTGCCGACAGTGGGATTCGAACCCACTATCTCCCGGATGCAAGCTCACAGCAGTGCGCCCCTGACCGCACGACCAACTCGCCCGGTAGCGAAATTTTAATTACACACCATCCAGCCACCACTTCAGAGGACCGACTGGGAAAATAGCCCATAACGACATGGAAAACTGCCTGGTCATGTACTTTGAAACTCATCTCAACTGTTAATCCTCTGAGACCTCCTTTACCTATCAAGATCGTCCCAACAACCGAACTCCCACCATACTACAAAAGATGAAGTGACAAACATCATCCAGTCACTGTTAAATTGCAATGCACTGGCCGAAGACAGAATAGTGTTTGAGCTAAGGTAGCACGCTGGAGACAAAGCAATCAGCAAGTTGACAGAGATCGTGCAGAACATTTAAGAGACTGAGAACCTAGACTGGATATCTCCTCTGATCTACCCCTTACACAAGAATGGTGACCTGACCGACTTTAACAACTATCTACGTATCTCCTTGATATCAGTCATCTATAAGATATTGTCCAGAACCTTACTGACTAGAGCCGATCCCCAACTGGATCCACAGCTGAGAGAATGCCACAGCTTATACAGGAAAGGTTGCTCTCGGCTGAACAGATCATCAACCTGAAGTCAGTAACAAGGGAATTTATGATAGCGGAGAGGAAGTACGTAGTAACCTTTGCCGATTTTAAGAAGGCATTTGACTCAGTTACACAGGAAATGGGATTGGACCAGAAGACCCACGGCTTTATCTAACAGACCTTGCATAACACCAGAGGGTGAATACAGAAGGCGAATCAACCAGGAGTTGCACAAGTACACTGAAAAAATCACAGACGTGGCCAGGAAGAGACGTCTAAACTTCTACGGTCATATCTCAAGGATAAATCACATCAGACTGACCGACCGACTTCTTAATTACTGGAACTATAGAAAGTTCAAGACGTCATGTATAACAGAAGTGACTAAAGATATACAGATACTAGGAGTAACAGAAGGTGACATCGGAGACAGATTACCCCTCAGAAGGATATTAAAAAAAAAGGGGTTCCAAGACAAACTACCACGAAAGGAGAGAAGCGTCCTCTGGACGAAGGAGAGAAAGAAACAACGCAGTCAGAGAATGGGCAGACATCAAGATCCATTCCAAGCCATCCCTTCGTTGGTCAATTCAGAAGAGTAAGAAGTGGAAGAAGAAGAATAAGACTGCATTATAAATTATAGGTGTTTATAACTTATATAGAGAGAGCACTCCTTTCAGCAACAAACCTGTTTTAATGTTTGAATTTAAGCTGTTTGAGTCACAGTCGCCTTAGACGTCGGCTTCATTAGCATCGCGAAGTTTGCAGTTAATTATATTGTTGAAGATGTTTCGGTGCGCTAGTCTGATGAATTTATATAAAATCAAGTGCACGTAGTTGCGGTAAAATGAAAGTGATCACACGAAAACGATGCAGTAATTGTGGCGATAGACAGTTGTTGATTGGTTGAAGTTCCTGATGTTCTTATACCAGATTTGCCATCGGACCCGTGAGCTAAATAGTACCCAGGGTCTTTGACCGATCTAGGATTAGATGGATGTTTTTGTGATACAAACAAACATTCCAAATAAATACTGTACATATATTTCAAGGCCGATCATTTTATAGGAAATAAATAATAAGACAAAAAGTGTTTAACTTGGAACGTTTCGAAAATGAACTAAATAATTTCAGAAACATTTGCTCTAGTTGGGCAAAATGTTTACGTTTTCATAACCATTTAAAACACCTCGCAATATTTTGTGTAAATGGGACTGAAACTACTGAAAATATAGATTCAAGTGTAGTATACTTGTTAGGCTTACTTTTTCAAAGTTATCTTGTGCAGTGCTGCGAAGTGCAGCGCAGGGAGAAGTAGGCAATCCAATCAGTCATCAATGATCTGCATTTAGGACTGTCGCCCAGGTGGCAGATTCACTATCAATTGTTTACCTAGGCTTTTCTTAAACGTATTCAAAGAACTTGGAAAGTATCGAACATCTCCCTTGATAATTTATTCCAATCCCTTACTCCTCGTCCTATAAATGAATATTTGCCCCAATTTGTCCTCTTGAATTCCAACTTTATCTTCTTACTCTGATCTTTTCTACTTTTAATAATAATAATAATAATAATAATAATAATAATAATAATAATGTTATTTGCTTTACGTCCCACTAACTACTTCTTAAGGTCTTCGGAGACGCCGAGGTGCCGGAATTTAGTCCCGCAGGAGTTCTTTAAAGTGCCAGTAAATCTACCGACACGGGGCTGTCGTATTTGAGCACCTTCAAATACCACCGGACTGAGCCAGGATCGAACCTGCCAAGTTGGGGTTAGAAGGCCAGCGCCTTAACCGTCTGAGCCACTCAGCCCGGCCTTTTCTACTTTTAAAAGCTCCACTCAAGCGTATTTGTCTACTAATGTCATTCCATGCCATCTCTTCACTGACAGATCGGAACATACCACTTAGTCAAGCAGTTCGTCTCCTTCAATCAATCAATCAATCAATCAATCAATCAATCAATCAATCAATCAATCAATCAATCAATCAATCAATCAATCAATCAATCAATCAATCAATCAATCAATCAATCAATCAATCAATCAATCAATCACTACTGATCTGCATTTAGGGCAGTCGCCTAGGTGGCAGATTCCCTAGTCTTTTGTTAAATGATTGCAAAGAAATTGGAAATTTATTGAACATCTCCCTTGGTAAGTTATTCCAATCCCTAACTCCCCTTCCTATAAACGAATATTTGCCCCAATTTTTCCTCTTCAATTCCAACTTTATCTTCATATTGTGATCTTTCCTACTTTTAAAGACACCACTCAAACTTATTCGTCTACTGATGTCCTCCTACGCCATCTCTCCACTGACAGCTCGGAACATACCACTTAGTCGAGCAGCTCGTCTCCTTTCTCCCAAGTCTTCCCAGCCCAAACTTTGCAACATTTTTGTAACGCTACTCTTTTATCGGAAATCGCGCAGAACAAATCGAGCTGCTTTTCTTTGGATTTTTTTCCAGTTCCTGAATTAAGTAATCCTGGTGTGGGTCCCATGCACTGGAACCATACTCTAGTTGGGGTCCCACCAGAGACAAATATGCTCTCTCCTTTACATCCTTACTACAACCCCTAAATACCCTCATAACCATGTGCAGAGATCTGTACCCTTTATTTACAATCATATTTACGTGATTACACCAATGAAGATCTTTCCTTATATTAATACCTAGGTACTTACAATGATCCCCAAAGGGAACTTTCACCCCATCAACGCAGTAATTAAAACTGAGAGGACTTTTCCTATTTGCGAAACTTACAACCTGACTTTTATCCCCGTTTATCATCATACCATTGCCTATTGTCCATCTCACAATATTATCGAGGTCATTTTGCAGTTGCTCACAATCTTGTAACTTATTTATTACTCTGTACAGAATAACATCATCTGCGAAAAGCCTTATCTCTGATTCCACTTCTTTACACATATCATTGATATATATAAGAAAACATAAAGGTCCAATAATACTGCCTTGAGGAATTCTCCTCTTAATTTTTACAGGGACAGATAAAGCTTCGTCTACTCTAATTCTCTGAGTTCTATTTTCTAGAAACAGAGCCACCCATTCAGTCACTCTTTTGTCAAGTCCAATTGCACTCATTTTTGCCAGTAGTCTCCCATGATCTACACTATCAAATGCCTTAGACAGGTCAATCGCGATACAGTCCAATTGACCTCCTTACTTCAAAGTCTTCCCATCCCAGAGTTTACAACATTGTAACACTACTCCTTTGTAGGAAATTACCCAGAACAAATCATGCTGCTTTTCTTTGGCTATTTTCCAGTTCTCGTGTCAAGTAGTCCTGGTGAGAGTCCCATACACTGGAGCCATACTCTAACTGCGGTCTTACCAGGGACTTGAGCCCTCTCCTTTACATCCTTACTACATCTACTACTACGGTCATATCTCAAGGATAAATCAAACCAGACTGACCGACCGACTTCTAAAGTTATGCAGGTACTAGGACTAACAGAACGTGACACCGGAGACAGATTACCTCTCAGAAGGATATTAAGAAAAATGTGTTCCAGGACAAACCATCAGGAAATGAGACAGGCGACCTCTGGATGAATGAGAGAAATGAACAGTAGTCCGATGACAAATCTGATACAAGAACATCAGGAAATTCAACCAATCAACAACTGTCTATCGCCACAATTATTGTACCGTTTTCGTGTGATCACTTTCATTATGTCGCACCTACGTGCTCTTGATTTTATATAAATTCATCAGACTAGCGCACCGAAACATCTTCAACAATATAATTACATAACTGTAGACTTCACTATGCTGGTGAGAGTATTTATACTCTCATAACCATGTGAAGAGAAGTGCAACCTTTCTATACAACCTCGTTAATGTGATTACCCCAGTGAGGAATGTTTTCTCAGTAGTCAATAGCACTATACGCACGTGGTTAAGCTGTGTTTATTTTGAGTTTCAAGCACTCCGAGACAATAAAAAAAGTAGTGCTTCTCTCTTCCTATTTCCCACGACACCGTACTGGTGTAGGTCAGGTTCGTCCAGCCATCGCCTAAGCAATACTAGAATGTTCTTTTTACTGTCAACATTATCAAGGTGCATACAGAACGATCCTCCAAAGATAAATATTTCTTGTTTGATACCTGATAGTTTTGTTGAACACTCTGCTGTTAGAGCTCATTGAAGCGGGAGCTCCACCTTCCATGAGAAGTTGTGATGAAGTAACATAATGCGACGTGTTCCCGACATACATTTCCACCAGTCTGCTGTACATCATTACTAATGCATTAAGTTCCACAATAGCAGCCGTTCAGAATACACAATAATTGAACACAGAAACCTTCTAACTCGATCAAATCTGAATCTCACACAATTTAGACGTTTATTGTGCATTGCCATCAGTTGAGCGATCATTTAAGTAACCTAATGAAAGAGTCAGACTAATCTAACTAATGCTGAGAAATTCTAGATGCCTAATGTTTGTAACTCTATTATTCACTGCGTCAAGATAACTTGTTTGACGCAGTAAATCAATTCAATATCAAAGTAGCAGTACTGCAGTTAGCAGGTAAGTAGGCCTACTTTCACTGAGTTACATATCGTTTTGTCAATGTATATTTATACATCATTTCCATTAATCTTTGTCATTATCTAATGGACAACATACACACACAATACACATCCCTATATTACAATGGCTTGTGAATCGATATTGAAAGTGGAAAGAGAGGTCTCATATTACGTAACACCCAAGAAGCGTACCGCCGAACAACATCGGGTCACGGCGTCTTCTTGAATGCAGCTTTCCCTCAGTAATTTTTCGTCACATAAGAAGACAAATGCTGGATGCTCTGACTTTGATGTCAACTCAACAAATTCTCCTGATTCTCTGAAATCCTTCCGTAAAAGGACACAATATGTCATTTTAGAGGACATCCTTGTAATAAGACCACCAATAAAAATGTTGCTTATGAACATATTTCACACACAAAATCACTATACCACAATATACGTTTCGGATTTTGTATCGGGATTAATTTTGTTTTCTTATTACATGTTGTGGAGATGCACTCTCTAACCTCAAGGCGTCAAGATTTTTTCTTTTCTTTTTTCTTGGTACAGAAGGTAGAGAACACAACCCATTGTCTACATAGCGTGGTCAGTTGAATATCACAGGACTTCGATGTTTCTGAAGGACTCATTCGACCGGATCTTATAGTAGGCTATCTACTGTTTCTCACCTTCTTTCTATTTCACAGCTCTGGTCTTCAATGCTCTGACTTTCATTTTAGACGTCTACACATATCATGCAGCAACTTAAATTACTTCTTTCAAATTACTTCTTTTCTTTGAAAATGTATTGAATTGTGCAGTGGATTTCAACCTGGTTCGAAAATATGTCTGTATAAGCCTATGGAAGAAAAACACGAATAGAAAACCAAGACAAACCCCATTATGCAACAGCTCCGAAGGTCTATGTCCTACCAAGCGAACGCCCGAAGGCCTGCAGATTACAAGGTGTCATGTGGTCAGCACAACGAACCCTCTCGGCCGTTATTCATGGCTTTCTAGACCCGGGCTTCTATCTCACCGACAAATAGTTCCTCAATTGTGATCACAAAGGCTGAATGGACCACAAACCAGCCCTCATATCCAGGTAAAAATCCCTGAGCTGGCCTAGAATCGAACTCGAAGCCGCGGGTAAGAGGCAGGCACGCTACCTCTATACGGTGGAGCCGGCAGAAAGAGAATAGGGAAATACTTAAAACATTTCATTTTATACTATTTTACAAAATAAATTTAAACTGCATGTAAAGAATAACTATGTTTACAGGTCTCTGCAAATCAAACGGAAACATATTCGCCACACTTAAAGACCATGCTTTCACTGATGTTATCCGTCTTTTGCAATATAAGCATTGTAGTGACGTAATAAATTGTTCCCCATACTCTAAAATAGAAAATGGCGTCGTCAGACTTGTCGTGAACGGCGATTCCCGACACGCCTTCAGCATATAACAGAGTGAGCGAACGGACTCGAACGGGATTCGAATCCACGACTCCAGGGTAGAAAGCCTGTGATTTGAAAAGTAGCAGGCATATAAACGCATGTATATACGAAGGGAAATTACAGGAGAGTTTGTGTATGTTCATAACTCATAATTCATAAATGATAATAATAATAATAATAATAATAATAATAATAATAATAATAATAATAATAATAATAATAATAATAATAATAATAAGAGAAATGACAGAATATTTCAAAGAAAGATTTAGAACATTCGATGTTGCGTAGAACCTCGTAAGCCAAGAGCTTTGTGTCATAATATTGTGAAACATTTTGTAAGTTAAATGCGCACTTCTTTTGGGTTGGAAATATACACAGTCACGTGTAAGAAACACAGGAATAGCTAGCTTCTCAGAGCTTCTGGAACAATGTGTGTAATGCAACGTGACTGGGTGGTTCCATTTAAAGATAAAAATTTCATTGTTCCGTATTGAAATTAGTAACATTAAAAATTAAATAATTGAAGTTCAACCAATTCAATACATAAAAGAAAGAAATGTAGTAATTACATTCTTATTTAAATGGGACCGGTTTCGACCCTAGTCTAGGTCATCGTCAGCCGTAAAACAAGTAGGCGAAATCACACAATGTTTATGAATATTGGAGAAATGGGTCAGTTTCACACTCTGTCAGGCACAAAGTCACAACACTATCAAACAATATATGAAGATTATTCAAGACATTCTCCACTCTACTTTGGCGTTCGAGACCGCAGCGCATGACCTTGAATGTGCCGCGCTGATCACCGGGAACTGGCGGTTTGCTTCTACAAATCTATTCGTTTGCGACTTAAAGTTTATTTATAATCTTCATATATTATTTGATAGTGTTGTGACTTTGTGCCTGACAGAGTGTGAAACTGACCCATTTCTCCAATATTCATAAACATTGTGTGATTTCGCCTACTTGTTTTTACGGCTGACGATGACCTGGACTAGGGTCGAAACCGGTCCCATTTAAATAAGAATGTAATTACTACATTTCTTTCTTTTATGTATTGAATTGGTTGAACTTCAATTATTTAATTTTTAATGGGTGGTTCCATGCTAAAGAACCAATCAGAGAAAAGTGCAGTCATGACGTGAACTAGTGACTTGTGGTGGTGGTATATGAATCAGTAGGATTATTCAAGAAAGAATAGAAAGAACTTGGTAACTTGTAAACAACAGGGCTTTTCGACTCTGAAACCTCAAAGACAGTTGACTGTTAGCTCGTGTCGACCGTAGGCCCTATCGCGCAGAGAAGTGAATTATTATTTTTTGCTAGTTGCTTTACGTCGCACCGACACGGATAGGTCTTATGGGAAGAGCTAGGCGTTGGAAGGAAGCGGCCGTGGCCTTAATTAAGGTACAGCCCCAGCATTTGCCTGGTGTGAAAATAGGAAACCACGGAAAACCATCTTCAGGGCTACCGACAGTGGGGTTCGAACCTACTATCTCCCGAATACTGGATACTGGCCGCACTTAAGTGACTGCAGCTATCGAGCTCGGTAGAGAAGTGAATAATTAGCTCAGAGAACTGTTGGAGTGCTGATAGACTTTGTGCAGAGCTGCAAGTACGCAGTAAGGTAATGGCAAGCCAGAGGGATATTAGGCTCAGAAAGTAAGTGTGATTCGTCAGCAAGCGATCACAACGGTTTACCTCACCGATTGTCAAAGTAGGTGTTGGAAATTAATCGCATAAGTCAGCAACTCAATCGCATTTGGGAAAGTATCGCCTCGTTGCGTAAAACAACGGGTTCCAGGGATCGCTACGCAGAGTCAGAAGAGAAGAAAGAAGACTTCAGCTGTACAAGGATCAATTATACCCCGTAGTTAAGTATTCAACCAGTGAATATATGTATTATATGCATTCTTGTGTGTGATAGGAAAAGACTCAAAGACTCTTAGCAAGATTTGAAAGAGATCTAAAGGGTAAATGGTATCAGAGATATTGTGTTTAAAATTGTACATATTACTTATATATATATGTGTGTGTGTGTGTGTGAATATTCTTGGTTTTAGAATATAATTAATTCTCAAACTTTGCCGATCTGACTATACGCTCCCAGAATTCGAACCCAAGTCCTCAGCCTGTTCAACATCCCTTAGGGTCACGACAGACTTATCTCTCAACATGGGTTATGATGTATCCCCCAATGAAGATATTCATTCGAATATTTCGAGATTTCTAACACATAACTCAAAACATGTAAAATAAATACGACGTTGAATTTTAAATAACTGTTGACGTTATTTCCCAAATGGTTTATTATTATTATTATTATTATTATTATTATTATTATTATTATTATTATTATTATTATTATTATTATTATTATTATTATTATTATTCAACAACCAAAGACAAATAACCTGACATTAAACACTCATGAACATCTGAGACGCAAGGGTGTTTAAAAAAAAAAAACTTCCTATTGAGTTATTATTAGTGCTGATCAAGCACGTAAGTGCCATACGTATTGGAGCGTGACTAAATCGTGCACATTTCTTCACAAGGAAATTGTAGTCAATTAATTATCTTCCTTGATTACGAAAAGCCAATATAATGAGAATATTTAATCACAGAAACACATTAATACGTTCCCGAGAAAAAGCCAGTCGAGTAGGAGTGTCTTGTGAGAACTTTGTGAGCGCGTGGCGTCGCGAGCCACATCTCCTGGAAGTCGGACACTGTGACGTTCCCCTGCTTGCTCTTCTCTATGCTCAGGGTTGGCCAAAATTTACGCCCACACGTTACCTGATTCGTTTTTCACTCGAAATTCTAATGAGCGCGAGAGTAGAAAGAATTCACTTTTTAGATATACAGTGAATAATTGATTGAACATAATAATAATAATAATAATAATAATAATAATAATAATAATAATAATAATAATAATAATAATAATAATAATAATAATAACAACAACAACGATGGAGAAGCCCCCGTGGCTCAGGCGGCAGCACGCCGGCCTCTCACCGCTAGATACCGTGGTTCAAATCCCGGTTACTCCATGTGAGATTTGTGCTGGACAAAGCGGAGGCAGGACAGGTTTTTCTCTGGGTACTCCGGTTTTCCCTGTCATCTTTCATTGCAGCAACACTCTCCAAATACCATTTAATTTCATTAATCATTCAGTGCGACAGGCACTGATCCGGTCGAATGACTGGAAACATGCTATGGATTTTCAATAATAATAATAACGCCAGGCTTAGTGGCTCAAATGTTGGAACCATGGCTTTCTGAGCCAAAGTTGGCGGGTTTGATCGCGGCTCAGTCCGGTGGTATTTGAAGTTGTTCAAATGGGCTAGACTCGTGGTGTCGGTAGATATTTTCCAGCAGGTAAAAAATAAACTTATTCAGGTACCTCTGCTTCTCCGAAATCCGTGAAGGTACTTAGTGGGACGTATAACCAATAACATTTGTATTGTTTCAAATATTTCAAACACACTGTTAATGAACACACAACTGTCTGGCTGAATAATGAATGGTCAGCGTAGTGGGCTTCTGTTCATAGCACCCCCGGTTCGATTATTTGTCATGCTGGGTATTTTAGCCGTATCTGATTAATTCATCTGGCTTGAGATCTGAGTGTTTGTATTTCAACTAATTACGCACCTTTACTTACATACTCACACTACCAACCATCATAGAAACACGCAATTGTGAATGCATCCCTCTATACAAAGTTGGCTCATCACGACTTATTGTAGACATAAAGTAGGCGGCTGTAATAACGCTCCCAGACTAACCTCTTCACGTCTTGATGTTAAGGACATACGTGTTTTTCTTTATGGAAAAGCAGGCGGAAAAAGTGTTGACTATCACATACTTAAAGGTGCAACTTAAATATAAGGCCACATTCTTGAAAGAGTAAAGAATAAATTGTACACTGGTTCAGGCAACATAAATTATGGTAACAGTGTGTGCAATATTCTTCGTGTTTCATTAGAGCTCTTTGTTTCTTTCACAAACACATCTGATTCTGAACTAAGCACGCCAGTGAAAATTTTATTGCGGAAGATAAAACTCATGTCAAGGAAGAAAAATGCTTTTCAGCGGGTTTTGGTTCATGGTGTTCGCATGCATGCTCTTTTCTCTGTCAATGCATTGCTATAAATACCTGAGAAATTTGGATTATGGAGTAATGACAGGTCCTAATACAATTACGGATGTATGTTCTTCTTTTTGAGACCGACTATGCTGTGCGGGAGTGAAACCTGGGTGGACACAGGATATCTTATTTAGAAGTCAGAAGTAACCGACAAGTGGGAATAATTAGTACACTGATGTTCAATAAAAAGTTGTGGTCAGAAATATTAATTTCAGGCAAGAAATCAGTACATCCCACCGAATCACCCAGTACCTGCTTACACACTCGCTCTCGTTGGTCTCATGCTTTAGACGCGTAACACATACACACATTAAAGAGCGAGGGGAGATGGGGAGAGCGAAGGACACGATATATATATATATATATATAAAGTAACTTGTCCTGACTGACTGATTCATCATCGCCGAGCCAAAACTACTGGACATAAAGAAATGAAATTTTGGGGATATATTCATATTAAGATGTAGGTGCTCGCTAAGAGAGGATTTTTGGATATTCCGTCGCTAAGGGGGTGAAAAGGGGGGTGAAATTTTAAAATGAGAGTATCTATATCTCAAAACTTTAAAAGTTTACAGATGTGAAAATTGGTATTTAGAATCTTCTTTAAAAAATAAGGAAACACGTATTTTTTGGTTTTCAGAAAATCCCAATAGGAGGGGTGAAAAAGGGTGAAAAATTGGTTGAATGCCTTTAATCAGGATACCGGTACTTTTATCTCAGAAACTGAAGACATTACAGACCTGAAAATTGGAACTTTTGATCGCTTTTAAAAATAAAGAAACACGTATTTTTTTGTTTTTGGAAAATCCAATTAATGGAAGGGTGAAAACGGGGGTGAATTTTTTAAAATGAGAGTATCCATATCTCAAAACTTTAAAAGTTTACAGATGTAAAAATTGGTATTTAGAATCTCATTTGAAAATAAAGAAACACGTATTTTTTGTTTTCGAAAAATCCCAATAGCAAGGGCGGAAAAGGGTGGAAAGGGGGTTGAATGCCTTTAATGTAGCTTCTTATATTTCAGAACCTGAAGACATTACAGACCTGAAAATTGGTATTTGGGATCTACTTTAAATGTAAAGAAACAGGTATTTTTTTCGTTTTTTGAAAATCCAAATAATGGGGGGTTAAAAAGGGGGAGACATTTTAAAATGAGTGTGTCTACATCTTAAAACTTAAAAAGTTTACAGATGTAAAAATTGGTATTTAGAATCTCCTTTAAAATAAATGAAAATATATTTTTTTGTTTTCTGTAAATCCCAATAATGTCTTTAATGAGGATACATATATCTCAGAAACTGAAGATATTACAGAACTGAAAATTTGTATACGGGATCTCCTTTAAAAATAAAGAAACACGTATTCTTTTGCTTTTCGAAAATCCAATTAAAGGCGGTTAAACAGGAGCGACAAATTGGTGTGAATTTTTTGACTATATCTACAGAATATCTGAGAAACGTAAAATGTTACAGACGTAAAAAGTGGGTATTTGGAATCTCCTGTACATGTAAAGAAACATAAGTGATTTGTTTTCGGAAACTCCACTTAAGGGGAACTGAAAAGGGGTGAAATTTAAAAAAGATAATTTCTATAGTATATCTCAAAAAAGTTAACATTTTACAGAAGTGAAAAATGGTATTTTTTATCTCTATTAAAAATAAAGAAACGTGAACTTTTAGTTTTCAGAAATACCACTTGGGTGGAGGGGGGGGGGTGTAAAAGTGACTGAAAATGGTGTTGAATCTTTTAATTAGGCTACTGATATCTCAAAAATGAAGATGTTACAGACGTGAAATTTGATATTTGGAATCTGCTTTAAAAGTAAAAAAACATGTATTCTCGGAAAATCCAATGAAGTGGGGGGGGGGGGGGTGTTGAAAGAATTAAAAAAATAATTGACTTAATTGTATGAGAATACATACATCTAATAAAAACTAAAGTTGTTACAGACGTGAACATTGCTATTTTTATCTCCTTTAAAAACAAAGAAAAGCGCGTTTTGGGGGCAGGGGGAAACCATCTTGGGGGGCGGGAGTGAAAAGGAGTTGAATTCCTTTCATGAGGACACATAAATAAAAAACTGAAGAAGGTAGAGTAGTGATAATTGGTATTTAGATCCTTTACTATTAAAGAAACAAGTATTTTTTGCTGGAAAATTCATTTGAGGGGGAGGAAGGAGTGTGAAAGGAAGTGAAAAAAAGTGAATTATTTTTATGGGGATACTTATATCTCAAAACTGAAGGTAATAGACGTGAACATTGGTGTTTTGAATCTCCTTTAAACATAAAAAAAATGCGCCTTTTTACATTTTTGGGGGGGATAAATAAACTTAACGGCGGTGGGGTGTAAAAGGAGGTGAGACCAATTGATTTTACTGTTCATAATGTACTTATAAGGAGCCTCCGTTGCTCAGGCGGCAGCGCGCCGGCCTCTCACTGCTGGGTTCCGTGGTTCAAATCCCGGTCACTCCTTGTGACATTCATGCTGGACAAAACGGAGGCGGGACGGTTTTATCTCCGGATGCTCCGGTTTTCCCTGTCATCATTCATTCCGGCAACACTGTCCAATATTTCATTTCATTTGTCATTCATCGACCATTGCCGCAGAGGAGTGCTTCGGCAGCCGGCACAATTCCTATTGTCGCCGCTAGATGGGGCTTTGTTCATTCCATTCTTGACCGTATCGAATGACTGGAAACAGGCTGTAGATTTTCCATGTATCTATTCTAACCATAAACCGATCATTTTTTATCTTTCCTGGGTTCGTTTTCAACAGCCATCTTTTCCTTCGGAGAACGTTCTTAGATTACAGTAGATTATCCTGGCATATAAATAAAAATTTAAACACATTTGAAATAAACGATAGGAATGATATTGCCCGTCAAATTGTTCACCTCTATAATAAGGTCAATAATGCACGGAAGTATGTCATTCGTATCGCCAGAAATATCGCACACTTGCCTACGCGCGACAATGGTGCTGGTCACATTGTCAACAATGACAATGGCAGCAGATGTAATTTACCGCCAAGTAGTGGTCTCGCATCTTGCTGTGGGGTCCAGAACATCTAATAATAATAATAATAATAATAATAATAATAATAATAATAATAATAATAATAATAATAATAATAATAATAATAATAATAATAATAATAATAATAATAATAATAATAATAATAATAATAATAATAATAATAATAATAATAATAATGTTCTGGACCGTCGTGAAATGTGCCGACCGGGCTGGAAACGGGTCCTGAACGGGTAATGACTAAGAATGCAGTCCGGCCGCGGGTTCAGTAGCGCCAAGGCACCTAAGACGACACCACACCGGATCTCCTGAAGAATTTGATCCATATTAGGAAAAGATGACAAAGATTTAGGGACCCAACTGACCGGGTGGAATACCTGATCCTAGCCCGGGAAGTACGAAATCGATTGCTGGAAAGAAAGATTGAAAAATGGGAGGAAACTTGCCGTAATCTATTAGAAAACGAGTCAGATCGCAAATTTTGGGGTATTCTCGCAGAAAACGAGTCAGATCGTGAATTTCGGCGGATTATATATCTAAAACAATAAGCATTCAATTATAAATTTCAGTATAATACCGTAGCGAAGCACGGGTATCTTGCTAGTCTAGCATAAAATAAACACGCGCAGAGGGGAAGGTTCTTGCGTCCCCGCTTGCCTGCACGTCCCCCCTGGCTCGACTTCAACTTTTCTTCCTTAGAAACCCTTGTCTGAAGACATTCCCAGCCCCCTCAGCTCATGCAACCACATCATAGCATCGCATCCTCTCCACTATTTTTAATCACTGAATGGACTTCCATCCTGTTAAATGTAGGCTTGTGCGTACACCACAGATATAATGTCACTCTTCACATATTGGCCCCTCTGTCTTCAGAAGATATCACCATGGCGAAGGAACCAACGGAAAAAAATATTCTAATCAGTACTGTGTTAAACTTTTGACCTTCATACAAGACTGTAAAAATAAAACTCATTAATTTATGTTAATATCCCACGTACTGTCAAACTGTAGACCGTATTTATGTATCAATGTACATGCAAAAAAAATTGATGCTCTCCCCCATATAATGTAATAAAGTTATCCCGTTATCACTACCCCAGAAGTTACAATACCATTCCCTCCACCTCACCTAACCATTACTCCTTCCATACCACACCATCTATCATGGCCAGAGAGAGGGTCTTGCTCTGTAGGTCACTCGCCCCACCCCTTCAGGGTGGGGAATGAAAGCATTTGATAGATAGATTCCACTCCGTGCCTTAGTAAAACATGTTGAGGAGAGTAGCGTCATGTCGGGTTGCCACAGTGATAGCCTACCATCGGCATCTGGTGAGAAAAGCTTCTCATCGCACCATATGACAGAATCGCAGAAGTTTTGTGGCACTCGAGGATACTGGAGGCAGAAAGCCACGCGTGATTCCCGGTGCTCAGATGTAAGGACTCCCTTTCGGATAGGCCTTCAGTGATGGATGCCAGCCGCATGAAGACGCCGGCGGACTGTTAATGCACTCTTCGGCAGGCCTAGGTTTTTAGTGAGCTTGTGCTGGGAAGACGTTGCCGCGATAGTGCCAGACACCACGTCATGCCACACCACGCTGGAAGTTGTGTCTACTGTTTAGAGTTACATGCACAGTGGCATTTGCTTCGCCGTGTGCTTAAAACGTTCCTCCGGTATTTAATAATTACCTGGAATAGACATTGAAGCAAATGGCATTATGAGGTAATGAAAAACATTTCCCATCAGCTTTTCTCACGAGGGCTTTGGACCTCCAATGGCAGCTTTAAAACGCATTTTTACATACTTTTATGTTATTTGCTTTTCATATTTTATTTTTAATTCTATTGACAGTTTTTATTTATGTATGTCTAAGTATTTACGATACATACATCAGCAGAAATATCGTCACCAATTTCTAATTCATACTAATCGCTTTCAGAATCAGAACTTTCAAGACTGACTTCAACTGGCTGTATTTTAATCTCGTCAGGAAGGTGGTCAGTCAATCAATACTGATCTGCATTTAGGGCAGTCGCCCAGGTGGCAGATTCCCTATCTGTTGCTTTCCTAGCCTTTTCCTAACTGATTTTAAAGAAATTGGAAATTTATTGAACAGCTCCCTTGGTAAGTTATTCCAATCCCTAACTCCCCTTCCTATAAATGAATATTTGCTCCAGTTTGTCCTCTTGAATTCCAACTTTATCTTCATATTGTGATCTTTCCTACTTTTATAAACGCCATTCAAACTTATTCGTCTACTAATGTCATTCCACGCCATCTCTCCGCTGACAGGCCGGAACATACCACTTAGTCGAGCAGCTCTTCTTCTTTCTCTCAATTCTTCCCAACCCAAACATTGCAACATTTTTGTAACGCTACTCTTTTGTCGGAAATCACCCAGAACAAATCGAGCTGCTTTTCTTTGGATTTTTTCCAGTTCTTGAATCAGGTAATCCTGGTGAGGGTCCCATACACTGGAACCATACTCTAGTTGGGGTCTTACCAGAGACTTATATGCACTCTCCTTTACGTCCTTACTACAACCCCTAAACACCCTCATAACCATGTGCAGAGATCTGTACCCTGTATTTACAACCCCATTTATGTGATTACCCCAATGAAGACCTTTCCTTATATTAACACCTAGATACTTGCAATGATCCCCAAAAGGAACTTTCACCCCATCAACGCAGTAATTAAAACTGAGAGGACTTTTCCTATTTATGAAACTCACAACCTGACTTTTAACCCCGTTTATCAACATACCATTGCCTGCTGTCCATCTCACAACATTTTCGAGGTCACGTTGCAGTTGCTCACAATCTTGTAACTTATTTATCACTCTATAGAGAATAACATCATCTGCAAAAAGCCTTACCTCAGATTCCACTCCTTTACTCATATCATTTATATATATAAGAAAACATAAAGGTCCGATAATACTGCCTTGAGGAATTCCCCTCTTAATTATTACAGGGTAAGATAAAGCTTCACCTACTCTAATTCTCTGATTTCTATTTTCTAGAAATATAGCAATCCATTCAGTCACTCTTTTGTCTAGTCCAATTGCACTCATTTTTGCCAGTAGTCTCCCATGATCCACCCTATCAAATGCTTTAGACAGGTCAATCGCGATCCAGTCCATTTGACCTCCAGAATCCAAGATATCTGCTATATCTTGCTGGAATCCTACAAGTTGAGCTTCAGTGGAATAACCCTTCCTAAAACCGAATTGCCTTCTATCGAACCAGTTATTAATTTCACAAACATGTCTAATATAATCAGAAAGAATGCCTTCCCAAAGCTTACATACAATGCATGTCAAACTTACTGGCCTGTAATTTTCAGCTTTATGTCTATCACCCTTTCCTTTATACACAGGGGCTACTATAGCAACTCTCCATTCATCTGGTATAGCTCCTCCGACCAAACAATAATCAAATAAGTACTTCAGATATGGTACTATATCCCAACCCATTGTCTTTAGTATATCCCCAGAAATCTGATCAATACCAGCCGCTTTTCTAGTTTTCAACTTTTGTATCTTATTGTAAATGTCATTGTTATCATATGTAAATTTTATTACTTCTTTGGCCTTAGTCTCCTCCTCTATCTGGACATTATCCTTGTAACCAACAATCTTTACATACTGCTGACTGAATACTTCTGCCTTTTGAAGATCCTCACATACACACTCCCCTTGTTCATTAGCTTACCTGTTTCTGCCTTAAAATACCTATACATACCCTTCCATTTTTCACTAAAATTTGTATGACTGCCAATTATGCTTGCCATCATGTTATCCTTAGCTGCCTTCTTTGATAGATTCAATTTTCTAGTAAGTTCCTTCAATTTCTCCTTACTTCGACAGCCATTTCTAATTCTATTTCTTTCCAGTCTGCACCTCCTTCTTAGTCTCTTTATTTCTCTATTATAATAAGGTTGGTCTTTACCATTCCTTACCACCCTTAAAGGTACAAACCTGTTTTCGCATTCCTCAACAATTTCTTTAAACCCATCCCAGAGTCTGTTTACATTTTTATTTACCGTTTTCCACCGATCATAGTTACTTTTTAGAAACTGCCTCATGCCTGCTTTATCCGCCATATGGTACTGCCTAACAGTCCTACTTTTAAGACCTTCCTTTATATCACATTTATTTTTAACTACCACAAAAACAGCTTCATGATCACTAATACCATCTATTATTTCAGTTTCTCTATAGAGTTCATCTGGTTTTATTAGCACCACATCCAGGATATTTTTCCATCTGGTTGGTTCCATCACTTTCTGAATCAGCTGTCCTTCTAATATTAACTTATTTGCCATTTGTTGGTCATGCTTCCTGTCGTTCGCATTTCCTTCCCAATTGACATCTGGCAAATTCAGATCTCCCGGTACAATCACATTTCTTTCCATGTCTTTTCCCACATAGCTGAATATCCTATCAAATAATTCCGAATCCGCGTCAGTGCTACCCTTTCCCGATCTGTACACTCCAAATATATCAAGTTGCCTATTCTTTAGAAATGAGCCTTACACCTAGAATTTCATGTGTCTCATCTTTAACTTTTTCGTAGCTTACAAATTCTTCTTTCACAAGAATGAACACTCCCCCTCCCACCATTCCTATCCTATCTCTACGATACACACTCCAGTGCCGTGAGAAAATTTCTGCATCCATAATATCATTTCTCAGCCATGATTCAACTCCTATTACAATATCTGGTAAATATATATCTATTAAATTACTTAATTCTATTCCTTTCTTTACAATACTTCTACAGTTCAACACTTACAATTTTATGTCATCCCTACTTGATTTCCAGTTCCCTGTTACCTTATCACCGCTCCCTAGGCCATCCCGTTTCCCTGAATGTACCTCCCTATTACCCTTCCAAACAAATTTCCTAACTTATACGTACCACTGCGGTTTAAATGAAGGCCATCCGAGCGCAGATCCCTATCTCCTACCCACCCATTAGGATCCTCAATAATATTTTTCTGTTTCTATGGCATGTTTTATACATTTTTTCCAGAGCTCAGGCGCTACGGAACGTAATGTTTCTTGGCATAGGTCCCTTGTCACATTTATGCTTCGTCCCTTCTCTTCAGCGTTCGCAAGGTTTATTTTTAAAATTTTGTTCTCCACAAAGGCCCAAATCAATTATATAGCCTTCGTTTCACAGCGAGCTACTGGCATCCAGATAATTCTTTAGTGATTCGTTCAATTTTCTATTAAGACGTTCTGAAGTAGGGTTTGGCATGGTGGTGTATTACTAGTTTCCTTAAAATCTATAGCGATTGAAGAGCTGTAATCACACGACGTTAACAGAATTAGATATTTCCAAAAAGATAACCCTGCCTTGTACGAAGTTATCTGGTTACCGTACTAAAACCTAGGGCATTATCTTCCTAGCAGTATGGATCCTTTTACTTAGGCACTACGTGTGGATTAACCCCAGTTTTACGACCAGATGCCGTTCTTGACTCCAACTCTATACTGAGCGAAGTATTCATTAGTGCGTTTTTCTCTGGTGGTTGGTTCAGTGATGTATTGGGTGTAAAGGAATAACTAAAACCTTGAGCATTGGGAAGAAGAAGAAGAAAAAACTGCCATCACCTACATTTCTTATACTGCCACCTGCACATGACCTTCGTTGTTTATCTTTGATACGGTTGTAGCCTTATAACGGAAGATATTGAGCGAAAATAATGTACACGAAGCAAGATTCCTTTCAATCTCGTAAAAAATGAAATGGCGTATGGCTTTTAGTGCCGGGAGTGTCCGAGGGCAAGTTCGGCTCGCCAGATGCAGGTATTTTGATTTGACTCCCGGAGGCGACCTGCGCGTCGTGATGAGGATGAAATGATGAAGACGATACATACACCCAGCCCCCATGCCAGAAAAATTAACCAATTAAGGTTAAAATTCCCGACCCTGCCGGGAATCGAACCCGGTACCCCTGTGACCAAAGGCCAGTATGCTAACCATGTAGCCATGGAGCCGGACTTCAATGTAGTGTCGAAGCTATAGGTTTTATCCCCTCAAGATTATCGCAGATTCGATATTGATGTATTGCAGAACACGCCGTGGCAAAGCACTCTACAGCGCATCACACACATCCATGACTGTTCGTTCGTAATCTGTTTACTCTCCAGGGTCGGTTTTTCCCTCGGACTCAGCGAGGGATCCCACCTCTACCGCCTCAAGGGCAGTGTCCTGGAGATTCAGACTTTGGGTCGGGGATACAACTGGGGAGAATGACCAGTAACTCGCCCAGGCGGCCTCACCTGCTATGCTGAACAGGGGCCTAGTGGAGGTATGGGAAGATTGGATGGGACAGGCAAGGAAGAGGGAAGGAAGCGGCCGTGGCCTTCAGTTAGGTACCATCCCGGCATTTGCCTGGAGGAGAAGTGGGAAACCAAGGAAAACCACTTCCAGGATGGCTGAGGTGGGAATCGAACCCACCTCTACTCAGTTGACCTCCCGAGGCTGAGTGGACCCCGTTCCAGTCCTCGTACCACTTTTCAAATTTCGTGGCAGAGCCGGGAATCGAACCCGGACCTCTGGGGGTGGCAGCTAAATCTTGACTGTTACCTGGTTATAATTTAGGTTTTTGTCTGCTGAGATCTCTGCTTTTAACCTATATTGGTCCTTTTTATACACTCCGGGAGGTTACAAGCTTAAAAGGAAATTCGCAATTATTATTATTATTATTTCGTGTGACTATTAGAGTCGGATGCAGCCCTTGTAAGACAGATTCTACAATGAGGTTAGGCAGCGTCTGCCGTGATTCGGAAACAGCGAGGTTTAATGGTAGAGGATAGAATTGCGTGTGAGTTGAAAAATGTTGGGAACTACGCAAAGAACCAGTCCCAGCGCCAATAGAATCAATCGTGTTTACGATTAAAATCCCACCGACCAAGCAGGGGATCGAACCCTCGGCCTCGAGGCCCGAAGGACAAGACACTGTCCACTCACCCAAGGAGCACGACCGGAAATTCACTTATTTGTGTTCATAAGATTGAAAATTATATTTAAACATAGTTAAAAGAAAAACATACATAAATACATGCATATGGTGTCACATATTGAAAAGAACTTTTGTGAAGCAGCGCTAGTGTTTGTCTATCACAGGTGATAGAGGACAGCGGGGCGAGCAGCGGACACGTCCGTGGACTGAGTACAGTATCACACATGACTCGCATTATCGACAGGACAAGATTAAGTTTAGAGAAGAATGTGTGATTGCTACAAATGCTAAAGCAATACGGCGAATTCAGAATAGGATGTGTGTTGATCGCTCAGGGGCTAGCGACGTTAAGGACTGACAGATTGACGAACTGAGCAATCATAAGGGGCCCTTACACGATCAATATTATTGACAATATCAGTATTGTCAATATCACCGACAATATCGCCATACCCTACACGGTCAATATTATTGTCAACAATTGTATCAATAAATGTGCTCAGTACGTTTGTTTCCACCATTCGGACTAGTCAAGTTGTGTCCTTTCAAGTGAATTTTTGTGGCGTTGTGTATTTTGAAAACATGGACGATCGAAGAAAAGGTTGTGTAGCCATAATTATGGCTATCGGAAGTATTCGTCGAGTTCAGAGAAACCGGTGGATGAAAGAGTGGTTGAAAAAACGTGAAGAATATTCTCATTTGAGGCTGCTGAGGGAAATCAGATTGACAGATGTGGAAGATTTTCACAATTATTTCAGAATGAAAGAAAGGACGTTCATAAAATTATTGCAGATGGTAGAACCACTCTCGAGAAGGCAGAACACAAACATGAGGGAATGCATCCCTGTTAATGAAAGATTAGCCTTAACATTCAGGTACTTAGCTACAGGAAGAAATTTTGAAGATTTGAAGTTCTCTGTCGTCGCCTGCAACTATCAGCGAAGCTATAATTGAAATGTGTGAAACTCTTGTTCATGTCCTACGAGACTACATGAAAGTAAGTATTCTTCAATACATTTTCCATATACCTTCCTACTTACCTATGTATATCAGTCTGCCATTTCACACAACCTCTTCACTACCTATATTAAAGTAGTTATCATGATAGTAGAAGTAGGGAAACGTATATTGAATAAATAATTTAAAACAAAAGATGATAGTAATTATGTATTTCTTAAACAGAAAGAAAAAAGAAATAAGGCAATCATAATCAATCAAAATTCAAAATCCTCTATCTGTGAAGGTGTTGAAAAAAGTCACCACTGATAAATCCTGGTGTTGGTTGTTGTTGTTGTTATTTAGTGGGTTATCACTGTGAGTAGGAGAAGAATAATTGAATGTGGATAAGGATGAAGTGCTGCCACTACTTGTTCCCGGTTGTGTGGTACTTTGAGGGCTTAGACATTGACATACTTCATTTACTTTTACGGAGTTGCGATGGAGAGTGCCCAAGCTTGCTTCAAAAACCACATCATTTATCGCTTTCTCAGCAAACTGTCTCTGCTTGGCATCTAAAGTGAGCAGTTTTTCTCTCCAAGCTGTTGCGATAGTCGGTATGTTGCTGTCATGATTCACCGAGTTTTCCAAATATGAACATTTTGTTTAGCAATCGGACCTTGCGTACTAGCTTTTTTATTTTGAGGAGTTTGGCGAGAAGGTGTTGGAGGGATGATCGAAGATACAGATGAATTGCATACCAGCTGAAGACGGTCCCTAATTAGCCCACTCTCTCCTTCATCCTCTTCGTGGATCGGTATCTGAAAGCAAGAGGTTGAGTTGAATAATACAGTGAATGTATTACTGGCAGACGTTTTTAAAATTTGTTCTTCATTTCCACCAAGCTATCTTTACACCTACATCTAATGTGATAACTCAACTACAGTATGTACATTTGTACAACTCTTTAACCTGTAACACTTTTAACGTATTATGTTTCTATTTTTTCAGTTTCCCACTACTGCAGCAGAATGGATTGAAATTGCTCATGAATTCGAGATTCGATACCAATTTTGGAATACTGTGGGCTGTCTGGATGGGAAACATATACCCATAATCAAACCAGATATCTCGGGATCTTTGTATTACAATTACAAGGGTTTTTTAGTATAGTGCTGTTAGCTTTGGTTGATGCAAAAAAAAGAATTTATAATGGTAGATGTTGGAATGAACGGCCGAATATCTGACGGGGGAGTGATGTTCTACTCGAAATTTGGCGAATTGTTCCTGGAAAACCAACTGAATTTACCCATACCTAGACCGCTGCCGAATGCAACGGATGTTTTGCCATATGTATTTGTAGCAGACGAGGCATTTGCACTACATACCAATTTGTTGAAACCCTACTCTCGGAGATTACTTAATGATGAACGACAGGTGTTTAACGAGAGATTGTGTCTGTTCTGTCAAATTAAGAATGTTCCAAACCAAATGAAGAATTTTCCTACGATGGTAAAAGGAAAAATGGGCTATTTTTCAACCAAATTATCATTTAAAAAAATGAAATAGCAGTTTTTTCAACCAATTCAATTTTCTCAAATTGTCTTTGAAAATTTGTAATTAAACTTGGAAATCATAGATATCAAGATATAGATACAAGATAAGAACAACTTAGGTGCAGGTATACAGAAGAAAGTAGGTAAATTAAAATGAAAACCCGACTCACCGGTTCCTGTGCTTCTGCTTCACTTGGCTGCTCCTCAACTGGCTTTTCAAATCTTTCAAGAAATGACAGAGCATAGAATGTCCATGCGGTAGGTTTGTACACCTCATCTGGGCTCTTTCCAGACCTTTTTGATGTGGCGATCTTCTTTAGCTCTTTCCTGAAATTAGTTTATTTTCTTCTTTACATCTTCTCTTCTGGCCCTCGGCTTTATCCTCACTAAAAAGGGGATGAGGCGGTCAAGCGCAGCAATCCTAGCTGTTTTATTACTGTATTTACGGTCTGCACAATTCCACAGTTCTGGAGACAGTTCAAATTGCTCAATAAAGGTCCGAAGGGCTTCGTCTTCCGGGCGTTCGGTCCCCTCGTCATTATTTCTTCCACCTGACTCGTTTACAAATCCAAAGTCTTCAGACATCGTCTCAAGTTCACTCGTATAATCCATAATACACCGCACAAAGATCACTTCCGTTCCCTACTAAAGCGCGGCAACAACTGAGTATTGACAATATTATTGACGTTCGCCCCTAGACGATCAATAATATTGACAATATCCCCTCCACTTTCAAATATTGACGCCCAGAGATCAGAAAATCTGGATTTCATCAATATCGCTTCAATATCTACCATTAATTCTTGTTTTTTCACCTTACACGGTCAATATTATTGTCAATATCATACTGTATTGTCAATATTATTGATCGTGTAAGGGCCGCTATAGATTTAGTGCGTTGCTGCACCTGGTGACACGAGTACCGACGTAAACAAACACTAGCTCCTGGCATGGCTGAATGCACTCATATTTCGAACACGAAATGCGTTGAAAGACATAATTTCACCGACATATAGCATTTTCAAAAATACTCGGTGGGATGAATTCTCAGATTTCTTGAAAAGATTCTACAAAACGAAAGTGACTTTCTATTCGTCTTAGCCTTTAATTTTTTCGTCCACTACTGTTTTTTTATTTATCTTAGTCCTTCATTTAATCTGGCACTATATATTTCACAGTTCAGTGTTTTATAGTCAAATTCTTGTAGTTCACTAAGGAAATGTTGGGACTTCGTCCTTCAGTTTTTCCTAGAAGTTGTATTTCTCACTGCGGCCACTGATGATTGTACTGCTCAACTCCACAAAGGACTACAAGGAGTCCTATGGACGGACTAAGATATCAATAACTTAATTTTGAGAATTACTACCCACGTGGGCTCAAGGCTAGTTAAACGTTGATATGACGACCACGAGGCTCCAGCTGAGCCTGGTATTGCTTCCCAAAGGGAATACAGAGATCACAGTCATGGGATCGCCGAATAACAAGAAAGTGATTTTTTTTTTCATTTCAAAAATACCGCATGCATGTGCTGGGATTCGGACCATGGTCGCCTTTAAAATACTGATTTTACGTCGACCGACACACACTGGCCTTATGCTGAAGATAGAACTGGAGTAGGATGGGTAAGGAAGCAAACGTGGCCTTAAATAAACTACTCCCTGTTATAAAAATGGGAAACCACGGATAACCATCCTCAAGGCTGCCTCTCGACTGCAAGCTAACAACTACCCGTCCCGAACCACGCAGCCAATTCACTCGATTCATCCTTCTGAGAAGCCATTGCCAATATTACTCCAACTATCACGCCCCCGCATTTCGTCTACTGTACTTGTTTGTGCTAAAGTCCTCGCTTTCGTCGTTCCTGTTTGACCTTCCTTTCTCAACTCTTCTGAAACTTAGGCAGCCCTTTACTATACTACATAGCTTTAACAGCTTCATTTCAAGTAATCCTGTATTGACTATAATCAGTCAATGAATATTCAAGATAAACTTAAATATTATAATTAAGCGGTCCGCCTATTCAATACAATATATAATTTATTATATCTAGTACATGTTTCGTCCCCCTAAGGGACATCATCAGCTAATAATAAATTAACATTAATATATCAGAAATAAATATTAAAATTGGAAAGACACCTTAACATTTTTGACGTTTAAAATAAGATCTTCGAAATTTTGTTAAAATTGTAAGTCCTAAGACAGATAAAACAGTTAAAATGTCCATATTTCTCTTGTTGATGTTCTTGGGAAATACCAGTTTTGCTTATTAAATCTTAAAATAAAATTTGTTGCAAATGGCACACTTGATTTGTATCTCTTGGTGAGAGATTTGTTGAAACTTAATAAGCATTCCCTAGATGGTATAATAAAATTTAAATGCTTCAGAATTTAAAGTCAGATCGGGGCCGTGATGGTAAAATTCTGCGTGGTAATGGATATAATTTTATTCCTTTTTATTGGCCCCGATGTGCAGAGAAGAACTCACTTCTACCGAGGTAAGTGTGCAGCCCTTTACTTTTCTCCATTTCAATGCCCGTTCCCTTTCCTTAACTGAAATTCTCAACGTCTTGCTAGACAAAAAGCTCACCCTTCTACGCCCAAGATGGTGATATTTGAAGGTACTCACATCCGCCAGCGTCATTCCTGTAGATTTAATCAGTGGCGGCTGGTGCAGAAAATCAGTTATGTGCTGTAACCCATCCCCCGTCCAAAAATAAAAATATTTAGAAACATATGCGGTTTTCAAGAGGCTCTCCACTGAGCTTTTCATATTGAACAAACACGCAAACAATCCCAACACAAATACACATTCCTCATACAAAATTAATTAAACACACAATGACACTTTCAATCACAAAACATTCACGAACTCGGAAACACTTGGTGTGAGCACGCAAAAAAAAAACTTCGCAACGTTATAAAAATCATTGAAATAAAATCAGCAACGTCGTAATGCAAAATTACATGTTATGTTGCTATAGTGAAACTTATGCCCGCCTCCACAGTGTAACAGTTAGTGTTATTAGCTGCCGTCCTCGGGGGCCCGGGTTCGATTCCCGGTACTGCCAGAAATTTAAGAAAGGCAGGAGGGCTGGTCTGTGGTTAAAATGGTTTATGCAGCTCACCTCTATTGGGGGTGTGCCTGAAAAGAGCTGCACCACCTCGGGATGAAGGCACGAGTTTCGTTAGTGAACTTTCTAAACTAGACATTTTGTAATTAAAGGGCATCACAATTTCAAGTCGTTTATTTTGACAACATAAAAAGTACATATTTTATAGTTCATCGAATTACAAATGTGGCTATGGAATAGGCAAGTTGGGTGTATTAAGATGCCTGCAGCTGATGGCTTTCTCTACAGTATTTTGTTTCCCGTTTGCTTTGAGCGATCTACTCGTAAATACTACCTCTGAGTCACCTCCCACGTTCTCACGTGATCAGTGCTGCCTCAAGATAATAATAATAATAATAATAATAATAATAATAATAATAATAATAATAATAATAATAATAATAATCTTACGTCTTCAACTTGTGATAGTACACATATCACACCCTCGCTCTGTATTCAGAAGTAAGAGATATTATTGTCAGTATTTGATTTATTATTATTATTATTATTATTATTATTATTTCATTTGTATATTTACTCCTAATATTTTAAACTGGAAGGTCTCCATATGTGATATGAGTAAGTTGTCTTGTATAAACGGATGGGAAAACAGTGCTAATTACAACTCGGAAATTTCTGTGAGTCATGCGGACATCCCAGAGTCCGGTGAGGTGGCCTTGTTGATGTTGTTGTCATGAGATCCGGAAGAGGATCTACTTGTGATTGGATGGCCAGGATCAATCTAGACGTATCATGTGAGAGGAAGGGGGAAGCTGAGGTCTATATAGGCATGTGGTCAAACGGCGAGAGGTATACTGGACTGGACATCAAACTGGTGGAGGAGACTTGATTTCAAACAGCGGAGGAGAGCAGATGTAACTTTTGTGGAACGTGGTCTTATTATGTTTCTGAAGTGTGGTAATACACAGAGACAGTGAAGGGTATTCATCCACATATATATGCTTTGTAATGAACTTTCATCGGGCTGGCTTGGTCCTCGCTTTTGGTTTCCCCACTGTTTTTGTTATTGTATTGTTATTGTAAATATGTAGTCTTCCAGCGGTATTTTGTGTGATTTTATGTATATTTTTGTGTGTTGATGATGTGCCCATGCATGGATGATATTTAGAATATAGTTAGTTATTTTAAAATCAGTGGAGTTTTTGATGAACCTAGGTGCAGTTCCTACCTATTTAATCGTTTTCAGAAGATTAGGTAAGGCCTGAAGCAGATGTACCAATACGCAGATTTATGTGCACGCCCTGGGAGAGAAAGAATTATCATGCTCTATCAAAATTCGAGAGATCCATTCTGGTGAACTCTGGGGACTAGGGTTATGGTCTCGCAGCTGTTAGCTTGCATTCCGGAGATAGTTGGTTCGAACCCCACTGTCGGCAGTCCTGAAGATAGTTTTCCACTCTACCTTAATAAAGGCCACGGCGGATTCCTTCTCATTCCTAGCCCTTTGTTATCCCATCATCGCCATAAGACCTATCTGTGTCGGTGAGACGTAAAACAAATTGTATAAAATAAATCGAAGAATGATAGAAGAAATACAGATATTGGTACTGGTCGTTAGACACGAGCATTAGAAAGATACATATCAGCTGGTGTAATATGAGGATTCTCTTTTGTTCAGTCATTTATTGTTTTTCAATCAAATGCTTATTATGTTGAATAAAATATCTTCAGCCATTACAGACGAGTTTGTAGAAGCGGTATGCCAGGCCTTATAGTATACTTATGAATAACAGCAATTTCCAGCACGTAAGTTGCAGGAGTTCCTTATATTTCTTTTTACAAATGAAAACGATAGGCCTACCACGCAGTTGAAAATTAATTTTCGTATGTGACTTTAAGGGTGTCCCTCCTTCTCCCAACCCCCCAAACCCCCAACAGTAACGACGTCGGTGAACACCGAACACCGAGAAATATCCTTCGACAGAAAACAGGGAGGTTGTTACGTTATTGTCTAAAACAACGATAAGCAAGGTTACCTATGTACAGTAACTTCATCACTCATAATTTCTGTATTATTATTATTATTATTATTATTATTACTTTAATTTAATTTGAACTTAATATAATTATCATGATGTAATACAATAAAATATACATATATTTTAGTGCCTGGTTAGATGGAAGAGAAGGCCTTAATCTTGCCGGATAAAATAAAACAATATTAACTATGTGAAGGCAATCAGAAGAAAGGTCAAATAGTCCATGGAGCTTTGCAATCTCCTGTCTCTAAGTACCATCTGAAAAAACGATAATCATTACACATGTCATTAGAGATTGAGTATATTACTCTTGCTAAGAAAACTTTATCGGACGAGCAGCAATTACGAAATCCACTTGCGTAAGTTATTTCTTATCGTAAAACCGAATTACGACGTATGTAAAACGGAACGTCGAAATTGACGAGCAGACAGCCAGATGGCGTCAAATTGAAATGTCTGCACACGGTAGCTGAGGCCATACGATTATTATTATTATTATTATTTTACGACGTATGTAAATGTATTTTTTAATACTTCTTGTGGAATTAATTGCATTAGTATTGTTATGAATAGTGGGACTATATTAATCTCGCAGGTTCTACGTTCAGTTTGCATCGTTGGTAGACATATGTACTTTAGACTGAATATTTTGGTACATTCTACATAATTATAACGTGAGTATTTCCAGAACTCTTAGCCTTATAGCACCTGGGACTAACATTACATGGTTGTCCGCAATAACCAGTGTGAACCCTAGGCTGACGATTTTTGCAACAGACTATCTAGGGTAAGGTTACTAGAATTATTTTATAAATTTTCCGGGGACAGGTACAAATACAAGTAAATTCTACTTTTGTATTGTGCTCTGCATGAAAGTTTGCCATTCGGTTATATTGTTTCATAAACGTTTTAAAGGATGAAAATACTCATCCTACTGACATATTAAAAATAAATATTCTACTACTCACACACCACGTATTTGGTCACTTCATGTTACCACTCTCACGACTCGAAGAACTTTCGTATTTTTCTGTTCCTGCAATAGTGCTAACCGTTTCGCTACGGAGGCATGAAATGCTGTGTAGCTTCCGCAAAGACCTGGTGCAGGTCTTTTGATTTGACTCCCGCAGGCAACCTGCACGTCGTGATGAGTCCCCGTGCCAGGGGAATTAACCAGTTATGGTTAAAATTTCCTACCCTGCCGCGAATCGAACCCGGGACCCCTGTGACCAAAGGCCAGCACGCTAACCATTTAGCCATGGAGCCGGACGCTACGGAGGCGAACACCCCGAAGTGATATGTACCGAGTGTCACACAGGACTTGGACGAACAAACCAATTTTCACGAATATCTTTGTTATTATCCGTCGTATGGTAAACGTCCAGAACTGGAATTTTTCTACAACTTTTGTATTGGTTCTAATATTTACAAAGATATTTAAGAATAACCGTTTTGACCTTTCTTACTCCGTGCCATGATCTTGAAGTCATATTCACCTGATAAATACAATCCTGAATGCGTACTCATTAAATACGAAGCTTAGTTGAAATATATCCAGCTGTTTTACCGTTATAAGAACACAAACACACAGACAGCAAAACAAAAGAGGTTTAGATTTATTAATTTATTTAGAGTTTGGCACTACATATCACAAATAATTATAAAATTAGATAGAGTATAGATCACTATTCAAACTCCTTGGCTGAAATGGTATGCGTTGAGGCCTTCTGTTCCGAGGGTCCTGGGTTTGATTCCCTGCAGAATCGGGGATTTTAAACACCTTTGATTAATTCTTCTGGGCCGGGGACTGGGTGTTTATGTTTGTCCCAACACTCTCCTCTTCATATTCAGACAACACACTACACTACCACTCACCACAGAAATACGCAATAGTGATTACATCCCTCCATATAGGGTTGGCGCCAGGAAGGGCATCCAGCCGTAAAACTGCGCCAAATCCACACTGCAACACAGTTCGTACCCGAGACTCCATAGATGTGAGAAAAGCGGTAGAAAAAGGATGAGAATAAGAACATGCATCAGTATTATCGGTACGAATTACGTATGAAACGAATAATTATTAGGTTTTTTTTCTGAAACAATAAACATACAGACACGTGACTCTTACGACTTTGTTTTTCAGATTCTTATGTTGCTAGCTACAATTTGCTTTACGTCGCACCGACACAGATAGGCCTTATGGCAACGATGAGATAGGAAAGGCCTAGGAGTGGGAAGGAAGCGGCCGTGGCCTTAATTAAGGTACAGCCCCTGCATTTGCCTGGTATGTAAATGGAAAACTACGGAAAACCATCTTCAGGGCTGCCAGTGGGGTTTGACCCACTATCTCCCGGAAGCAAGCCCACAGCTGCGCGGCCCTAGTCGCACGGCCAACTCGACCAGTAGATTCTCATGGACTTATTTATTTATTTATTTATTTATTTATTTATTTAGTTAGTTAGTTAATTAGTTAGTTAGTCCACCTCCTTGGCTGAATGGTCAGCGCAGTGGCCTTCGGTTTAGAGAGCCCCGAATTTGATTTCCGGCTGGGTCGGTGATTTTAAATTTGGTTAACTCCTCTAGCTCGGAGTCTTGGTTTTCGTGTTCATATTAGAACACCTCATCTTTATTTGCACCCTACATGTAATCACCACATACACAAGCAATAGTGAGTACATCTCCCTACATAGGATTGACATCCGGAAAGGTATTCGGCCATAAAAATGGGCGAAACCCATACAAAGTGCAGACCCCAGGTAATTATGGAAAGGCCAAGATGAAGACTTATTTAATTTCTTTACATGTTCTCATGTTATTTATTTTTATTTAATCTGTTTACCCTCCATGGTCGGCTTTCCCCCGGACTCAGCGAGGGATCCCACCTCTACCGCCTCAAGCGCAGTGTCCTGGAGCGTGAGATATTGGGTCGGGGATACAACTGGGGAGGACGACCAGTGTTTCGCTCAGGTGGCCTCACCTCCTATGCTGAACAGGTGTATTACGGGGGATGGAATGATTGGAAGGAATAGGCAAGGACGAGGAAAGGAAGCTGCCGTGGTCCTAAGTTAGGTACCATCCCGGCATTTGCCTGGGGAAGAAGTTTGAAACCATGAAATCCACTTCGAGGATGGCTGAAGAGGGAATCGAACACCTCTACTCAGTTGACCTCGCACCACTTTTTAAATTTCGTAGCAGAACCGGGAATCGAATCCGGGCTTCCGTGGGTGGCAGCTAATCACACTAACCACTACACCACAGAGGAGGAGGTATTCTCATATATTTATTTAATTTGCCTTATTTTATTTGATGCATTTCTTATACTAAACCAAGATCAACATTGAAAAGAGGCTAATATTGCTTATTGTTACATGTATGCAGGACCTCATATGTTAACATACCAGGTTTACAAGGCTCACCATTGATTACACCGATAATAATAATAATAATAATAATAATAATAATAATAATAATAATAATAATAATAATAATAATAATAATAATAATAATAATAATAATAATAATAATAATAATAATAATGGCATGTGGCCTCGGATGAGGCCTGGTGCAGTTATCTATATATAAAATAAGAGTTTTGACTGTACATTGCTCAGAAATTAAAAATGATGGTATTTCAGTATCGGTCGTGTCAGTAACAAGGAAATGCACTTTTTAATTTTCCGTAATTTCTCTCTGTCTGTCTGTCTGTCTGTCTGTCTGTCTGTCTGTCTGTCTGTATGTATGTATGTATGTATGTATGTAAGTATGTACACGCATCACGAGAAAACGGCTGAAGAGAATTTAATGAAAATCGGTATGTAAAGTCCGGGAATAGGCCGCTACAATCTAGGCCATAAATAATCTTATTCACGCCGAGAGAAATGGTAATTTAGGGGAAGGCCTAAAATTTAATTCTCAAATATTTATGTTATTAGAGGTCCTATCTTAATGAAAATTGGTATGTAAAGTCCGGAAATAAGTTGCTACAATCTAGGCTATCAATAATCGTATTCACGCTGAGAGAAATTATAGTTTAGGGGAAGACCTAAAATTTAATTCTGAAATATTTATATTAGAGGACCTATCTTAATGAAGATCGATATAAAAAGTCGGGGAATAAGTCGCTACAATCTAGGATATAAATAATTTTATTAAAGCTGAGTGAATTAGTAGTTTAGAGGACGGCCTAAAATTTAAGTGTCAAATATTAGTGTTATTAGTGGTCCTATCGACAAATACTACATAACTTAAGTTATATAGCATTACATTTCCGATCATTTATGTCTTACACACTTTTACCGTACCGGCTATGATAACAGAGATATTCATGAATTTAGATTTTTCTTGCTAAGTCCATACCAGCGCCGAGTCACGAGAAAATGGGTAAACAGAATTTAATGAAAATCGGTATATAATACAAGACAGAACAACTTGCAGAAGATTGATACAAAATTTCAATGGTTTCCAGGAGAAGCAAAAGAGGAAAGGTAATAATAATATCTGGACACAAGAGAGAAGGAAACAGAAAAGTGAAGGGATGAAGAACTATTGGAAGTGAAGGAAAGAAGGATTAAGATGAATACACAGGGTTACTTTCCGTGGTCCTTAGATGGCCAAAATCGAAGAAAGGAGAATAAAATCGGTATGTAAAGTCGGGGAATAAGGAACTACAGTCTACGCTATAAATAATTTTGTAAGACGTCCTAATATCACAGAGTCGAAAGAAACCTAAATCTGAAGTCCTACAATACAGAAAACTCATATTGATCAACAATAACGTTACATTGACCATTGTTTGTCGTGATGTGCTTTGTGCCTCTGTTGCCACTCATCTCCGATAGATACAATTACTGCTGTATACAGGGTCTTTTTTATAATTTGCTTTCCGTCGCAGATAGGTCTTATGGCGACGATGGGATAGGAAAGAGCTAGGAGTGGAAGCGGACCTGGCCTTCATTACAGCCTGCCGTGAAAATGGGAGACCACGGAAAACCATCTTCAGAGCTGTTGTCGGCAGTGGGTTTCTACTAAACCGATGACAACGTTCCCAATCATTCTCCCTGCGCTGTCTGTTGACACATCAATGGAACCCATATTGGAGTGTCTTGCATGGATTTCCTTATTTCTCCCACCGTTTCTTCATAGACGAATGATCAAGGGCGCCCATACCCGGGGGCAAGGTGGGGCCGCGGTCCCCCTCTAGCTCTCAGAGAAAGGCAGAAATCTAGTGTAGTCACGTGTTTTCCTTTCAAGAAAATGATTTAAAAAGTCAGTATTACGTAAAAGCGATAGTACCGTCCCCCACCAACAGGCAGGGGATACCGTGGATTATTCTACCGCAGAATACAAATCGCCATTTATCTTCCAAAATATTAAAATTACTACGTACCCCCAGGTCTGGACCCCCTTCTAGAAACTGTCATATGGGCGGCCATGTGAATGGTGCATAGTTCTTCCTTAATGTTGACTGGTCTAGCATACTTCGTACTGTGTCATTTTGTGGGAACTCCATGAAGCACGGAATGTTTACCTTGTAGAATGGTATATCTGCTCGACAAAGGTCCTTACTAAATTCACTCTTCACATTCAGTTGCATGTCTCATAGAAGTATCTGTTTGTCCATTAAAAAAAACTTGTTGTTGGCCTAGTGTTCTCCATCGAAATGTGCTGTTTTACTAGAAATCGCTAACTAGATATTTTTTTCTGGTAGGCATTACAAAAATAATAGTCCTTCTTTCAGAAAAATCACTTACATACAATTCGAATTTTCCAGATAAGGACTTACGATCCTGTGGCATTTTAACTATTTTATACACCGAGTGAATAAGTATATAAAGCACCCTGAAGATCCATTCAAAGCTCATACACGACTGTTGATGGTTCGTGAAGTACTGAATAAAACAGGTTAACATAACTGGCGCTAATGCTCAACTAATTGCCTGGATCAGACCTACTCCGTTCAGGTATAAGGAATTCTATTGTCACGGTGGTTGACTTACAAAGCCAAATCCGCGGCCGAACAACACACAAGAGAATGTGCAAACCACACAACTTATTTTCAATATTCCATAAAAATTCAAAAATCTAACTTTGAAATACAGATGCTAATAAAATAAAATTTAAACGATTATCTGACAAGAATAAATTTGAAAGTATTAAATATGGAACATATAACACATTCAGTTATGAACATATCCGGACATTTTCTAAAATATGTAAAAATATGCTCTATACCGCGAAATATGGAAAATCAAATGTGTCTTAAATCACTGCAAATATTCTAATTCGTAAACATATAACGAAATTTTAACTTTAACTAATGTAAAAACAAACATGTAATTACATAGAAATCCTAACGCTGATTATGATGCTCGATTGGTCAACTTGATAATTATGTTATTGGCTTTACGTCCCACTAACCACTTTACACGGTTTTCGGAGACGCCGAGGTGCCGGAATTTAGTCCCGCAGGAGTTCTTTTACGTGCCAGTAAATCTACCGACACGATGCTGTCGTATTTGAGCACCTTCAAATACCACCGGACTGAGCCAGGATCGAACCTGCCAAGTTGGGGTCAGGAGGCCAGTGCCACTGAGCCCGGCGGGTCAACTTGGGATGTCGGACGTGGTCTATTTCTGATGGCCAGTTCCTTCTCAATTGCTTTACGTCCTTCTTCATACAATTCCATACAGACGGACAGATTGCGTAAATCATCCTCTGCCGAAGTCGCCGATATGTCTGCACGGTTGTCTCACACAAACACTTGACATTCTCTCTGCCTGTTGACCATTACTTGACCTTCCTACTTACCCACGCTGGCCTCAGCGAAGAATGGCGAGTGATGATGAGTTCGTGACGTCGCAGTATTGGGTCTGGACCCGATGCGCATGGACAAACCACGCTGCAGTATTAATCACTGCTTCAGTATTGCTCAGTGTACACAATCTGTGGCATCAAGCGTGAGGTGTTCTCATTTCAGTGAACGACAGTGTATCAGAGGTAGGTAACGTCCTTCGGTTCAGAGGGTTATGAATTCGATTCGCGTCACGGCTGGGGATTGTTAATTCCTCTCGCTCTGGTCTTACTGCACACCTTGTGGTTTTATGAGGAAGTAATTACTGCGTATCTCCTCATGAGCACACCCCACTACCAACCATCTCAGATACACATAATAATTGAATTATGTACCTGCATTGAATTATATAAGAATGTATTCACTGTTGGGTGTTTCTGTGGTGGTTGCTGGTGTGTTGTAGTCTAATGGTGTGTTAAACGTAAATTAAGAGATGAGTTAAGATGAATACAAAAATGTAGTCCCTGAGTCGGAGGAATTAACCAAACCTGTTTTAAATCCCTGGCCCGGAAGGGAATCGAACCCATGGTCCTCTGACCTGATGGCTGCTACGCTAAATATTTAGCCAACGAGCCAGACATACTGCATAACACTAATTTCATTATTATTATTATTATTATTATTATTATTATTATTATTATTATTATTATTATTATTATTATTATTATTATTATTATTATTAGTATTATTATTATTGGTCCAACTGAGCATGAAATAAGCGAAATAACGTTAAATGTAATAATCTGTATTTGTATATATATAAAATAACATGTCCTGACTGACTGACCGATTTATCATCGCCAATCCAAAACTACTGGATGTAAATAAATTACATTTTGAGAACACATTCATATTACAATGTAGGTGCTCACTAAGGGAGGATTTTTTGATATTTCGCCGCTAAGGAGGTAAAAAGGGGGGTGAAATTTTAAAATGAGTGTATCTATATCTAAGAAAACGTAACAGTTTAAAGACGTGAAAATTGGCACATGGAATCTCCTTTAAAAATAAGGAAACACGTATATTTTGTTTTCGGAAAATTCACTTAGGGGGGTTGTAGAAAGGACTAAAAAGGGGTAGAATTCTTTTTATAAGGATACTTATATCTTAAAAAACTGAAGATGTTACAGAAATGAAAATGTGTGTTTGGAATCTTCTTTAAAAATAAAGAAACACGTATCTTTTTGGTTTTGGAAAATCCACTTAAGAGGGTGGGGTGGGCGAAGAGAACTGAAGAAAGTGTTGAATTCCTTTTAAGAGGATACTTATATATTAAATACTGAAGATGTTACGGACGTGAAACTCGGTATCTGGAATCTCCTGTAAAAGTAAAGCTACATGCATTATTTGTTTTCTGAATATCCACTTAAGGGAAAGTGTTAAAGGGGGTGAATTATTAAACTGATCATATCTATATATATAAAGTAAGAGTTTTGTCTGTACATTGCTCAGAACTTGAAAAGAATGGTATTTCTGTATCGGTCATGTCCACAGTAACAAGAAAATGCATTTTTTACTTTTCCGTAATTTCTGTCTGTCTGTCTGTCTGTCTGTCTGTCTGTCTGTCTGTCTGTCTGTCTGTCTGTCTGTATGTACATGCATCACAAGAAAGCGGCTGAAGAGAATTTAATGAAAATCGGAATGTAAAGTCGGGTGATGAACCGCTACAATCTAGGCTATAAATTATTTTAATCACGCCGAGTGAAATGGTAGTTTAGGGGAAGGCCTGAAATTTAATTCTCAAATATTTATGTTATTAGTGGTCGTGTCTTAATGAAAATCGCTAGACAAAGATGGGAAATAAGTCGCTACAATATAGGCTATACACGCTGAGAAAATTGGTAGTTTAGGGGAATGCCTGAAATTTAATTGTCAAATATTTATTTTATTAGTGGTCGTATCTGCACGAAAATTGGTATGCAAAGTCGGGGAATAGGTCGCTATAATGTAGGCTGTCAATAATGCTATTCACACTGAGTGAAATGGTAGTTTAGGGGAAGGCCTGAAATGTAATCTATATATAAAATAAGTGTTTTGCCTGTACATTGCTCAGAATTTGAAATGAATGGTATTTCTTTATCTGTCATGTCCACAGTAACAAGGAAATGCATTTTTTACTTTTCCTTAATTTCTGTCTGTCTGTCTGTCTGTCTGTCTGTCTGTCTGTCTGTCTGTCTGTCTGTCTGTCTGTATGATTGTACACGCATCAATAGAAAACGGCTGAAGAGAATTTAATGAAAATCGGTATGTAATGTCGGGTGATGAACCACTACAAGCTCGGCTATAAATTATTTTATTCACGCTGAGTGAAATGGTAGTTTAGGGGAAGGCCTGAAATGTAATTCTCAAATAAGTTATTTATGTTATTAGTGGTCGTATCGATAAATACTACATAACTAACATAACTTTAGTTATGTTGTAGGTTAGTAGTAGTTATGTAAGAAGTTATTAAATTTCCTATTACTTATGCTTATACATTGTTACCGTACCGCATATAGTCGGAGATATTCATGAATTTAGATTTTTGTTACTAAGTCCATATCAGCGCCGAGTCACGAGAAAATGGGTAAACAGAATTTAGTGAAAATCGGTATGTAAAGTCTGAGAATAAGTAACTACAGTCTACGATATAAATAATTTTGTAAGACACCCGAATATCACAGTGTCGAAAGAAAACTAATGTGAAGGCCTGCAATATAGAAAGCTCATAAACTTTATCAACAATAACATTACATTGACCATTGTTTGTTGTGATGTGCTTTTTGTCTTCTGTTTCCTCTCATCCCCGATAGATAAGATTACTGCAGCGTACCGAGGTTTTTTTAAATTTTCTTGACGTCGCACCGACACAGGTAGGTCTTATGGCGACAATGGGATAGGAAATGAATAGTGGTGTGAAGGAGGCGGCCTTGGCTTTAAGGTACAGTCTGGTGTGAATGGTGTGAAAATGGGAAACCACGGAATACCATTTTTCTTGCTTAACTTCGCACCGACACAGATATGTATTATGGCGACGATGGGATAGGAAATTCTAGGAAGTGGAAGGAAGCGGCCGTAGCTTTATTTAAGGTACAGTCCCGGCATTTGCCTGGTGTGAAAATGGGAAACCACGGAAAAAACATCGTCAGGGCTGCCGACAGTGGGGCTCGAACCCACTATCTCCCGAATACCATCTTCAGGGTTGCCGACAGTGGGGTTCGAATCCACTATCTCCCGGATGCAAGCTCACAGCTGCGCACCCCTAACCACACGGCCAACTCGCCTGGTCGTACCGATTGTAACAGCCTGCCTGTATATTGGTGGGAAGTAGCTGAGGTGTAAGTCAACTTTCTTCTTTAGCATGCCATTCCTCTGGTTCATACATTTTCTGATATATCTGGTACGTAACACACCGGTTCATCATAGCATTCGAGCTATTCAATCCCTACTCTGAGGCACTGATTGGAATGAGTAGTGTGCATATTTAACGGAATAATGACAGATGAGTGTTCACGGCTGTCTGCGACCTGGTTATTCCAGCTCTGGAACTTGGGACTCTTAGATCGGCACCGTAGTACTGTTCGTTGAAAGTGAGAAAGTGTGCGGTTTTTCATTTGATCGAGTATTTTATATGATAACATTGCTTTCAATCGCTACATTCCTACTGACGTTTTTGTAATGACCTATGTTGAATTCAGTTAGGAAAACAACAAAGTCAGTCTTTCCGAGAATCCCGTAGCGAAGCATGGGTACATCAGCTAGTCTACAATATATCTCAAAACTTAACATATTATAGACGTGAAAATCGGTATTTTCAACCTCTTTTAAAAATAAAGACGCATTTTTTGTTTCGGAAAAACACTTAAGGAGTGGAGGTTGTAAAAAGGACTGAGAAAAGGGTTGAATTCGTTTTATGAGGATACTTATATCTCAAAACTGAACACGTTACAGATATGGAATTTATATTTGGAATCTCCTTTAAAAAGAAAATAACACGTATTCATTTGTTTTCGGAAAATCTAATTATTATTAATTATTTTTTGAGGATACTTATTTCTTGGAAACGAAGGATGTTACGGTCGAGAAATTTGGTATTTGGAATATGCTTTAAAACTAAAAACACACGTATTTTGTGGTGGGGGAAGGGGGAGGTTGGAATCAATTTAAGGGGTGGTATAAAAGATTTGAATACTTTTTAATGAGGAAATAAGAAGTGGACTTGAAACAATACACCCCTAAGGGGGTTTGACTGGGGGCGAGGAATGATGACAAAAATATGCATTTAAATGAAACCGTTTGAAGTATGAATTTAAAATTTCAAATGATATCCTAGGTGTTAAACAACAGAATGTTTGAAACAAATTTAACCGCTCAGAGGGTTAAATGGGTGTTAAGATCCCAACACAAATATATCCCTTCCTTCCTCTGAAACGGTTTAACGTACGAAGACAAAATTCCAAATAGCGGCATATACTTTAAATCCTAGGTGTGAGGTAGGAAATAGTTTTTAACGTTCCATTGCTAAAGTATGAAATAAGATTAGCTCCGGAAACGAAATTATTCATCCCTCCAAAACCGTTCGAAGTAAAGTTGTAATTTTAGGAGAGGGGTCTTATTTTATGTCCTAGGTGTAAAATACCGTATATTTCAAAATATTTCTCCCCTAAGGCGTTTAGATGGTAGTTAACTCTCTAAAACACAGTATCCATTCTTCCGAAACCGTTTCAGGCACGAACTTATTTTTTATGAAGGCTGGTTTCCTATATCCTATTTGTTAATAAATATTTAAAAACATTCACCCCTCAAAATGTGTTCATTCCTCCATTAATGTTCGACGTACAAAATCAAAATTTCACTAGTTGGCTTAAAACATTCATATTCTTACCTATGGGGTTCGAATGAGTGTTAGATCAGAAAATAAATAATCATTCCCCCAAAACCGTTTGACGTTCGAACTGAGGGCGTATTTTACAGGCTCAGCTGACAGTAAAACTTTGTAAAACTTTGAATAATACCTTTCAGTTCAAAACCGGGTGTCTTGCTAGTGTGGAAAAAAGTTTATTTTAGATCTAACTTACACGGGAATCACGGTGAAAGAGTCGCCCACCCATTACAAATACAAACACACACCGATAAGTTCAAGGCTCTACACTTACAATTAGAACATTCACGATTTTTATTTCTAAAATAGATCCAACTAGCTTGCTGCACTGTCACCACTGTCTGGACAGAGAGCACCCAATTCGACTACTATTAAGGGTTTTTTAACGCGCCCCGCTACCGCTTCTCGGCTATGTGGACATGTCCTCGGACACTTCCGGCACTAAAAGCCATACTCTTTTCCATTTCATTACTGCATGATCAGGATCTGCAGAGATTTAATTTTACTATTTTATAACATACAGCATCCATGTGGCGCGTTAGTTTGGATGAGTTTATGTTCATATAAGCCAACATCTCAGGAACCAACAAATTGATTAAAGTGAATTTTGGCATAGAGATTTCCTCTTACATCACAAGTAATAACTACGAGATCTTTTTGAAAAGTCAATCCTTAAGGGAAAGAAAATAATGAGATAAAATCAAACAAAGAATTGACAATGCTTCGAAGTAGGGTTGGGTAGACCGGAACATTCACTTGTTCCGCAACATTAGGAGCTTGAGGCGGAGTGTTTCGGTATAGAGTGCCGAGACACGGGACACAGGACTGTAACTGCGTCCTAGAGAGAACTTCGAGAGGCAACAGGACATGCTCCGCTTCAGCTGGAATGTGCCTGAACCGAACGTGCTGTGTCAAGGCCGCACTAGATAGATTAGTTGGCCTTGGCTGTGTCTGCCTGTCGATAACGGCTGTGTGCCGCCCTGTGCTGGAGTGTCAACATTTTTTCATCCAGTTATATCTTTAATTCCAAACCGATGACCTATATTTTTCTTGGGTTTAAAAGTTTCCTTAAAGTCCAAATTAATTTTTAACATCAATCCCAGAGAAACTGTTGAGGGAAATTTTCGAGATATTGAAGAAAGTAAATGGAAGTTGAGAGGGAAGGAATTCGAAGTGCAGAGAGCATAACAGCACAAAAGTACAACAATGTATTCATCCAGTTATATTTTTAATTCCAAAGCGATGACCTATATTTTTCCTGGGCCTAAAAGTTTCCTTAAAGTCCAAATTAATTTTAACGTCAATCCCCGAGAATGTGTAGACGGAAATTTTCGAGATATTGAAGAAAGTAAATGGAAGTTGAGAGGGAAGGAATTCGAAGTGCAGAAAGCATAACAGCACGAAAGTAAAACAATGTATTCATCCAGTTATATTTTTAATTCCAAAGCGATGACCTATATTTTTCTTGGGCTTAAAAGTTTCCTTAAAGTCCAAATTAATTTTTAACATCAATTCCCGAGAAAGCGTTGAGGGAAATTTTCGAGATATTAATTACTCACTAATTACTCACAATACAGGCCAATACATTCAACTGGTGAAAATATTCTTGAATTGGTTACTTTTAAACATCTGCACTGCCATTGTAATCGTGTTATGTGTATTTTATATTGACCGGAAAAATCTTAACCTAAAAGCAGCCTTTAAACGTGATTATTGGGCGCGAATTTCAGTGTTCCGACTGTTCGTTCACGTTCCCGGCAGCTTTATGCTGGACCATGGCCATAACTACACACAGGCACACACCACACAGTACGTTCTGTACAAGCACATTCCCACTGGCGCGGAGCATGTAATGTTGCCCCTCGAAGTTCTCTCTACACTGCGCAGTTACAGTCCCGCGTCCCGTGCGCCCGCTGCACAGTTAAGCTAGTAGGCGAAGGGCAGTACATAGTGGCGCTTCTGACGGGACAGCGAGTCAGTGTCTCCGGCTCGCTTAAGAATGTTTCGGAACAATTGACACTCGGTGTTCTGGAACAGCGGAACATAACTGTGCACCGGCACAGTGTGCCGAAACAGGGACATAGTGCCCAACCCTACTTCGAAGTATTGTTTTTTATGCTGCACAGTTAAACAATATCAACGTGCCCTCTCCCTGTACGTGTGACCACACATTCATTTACAAGGGAGAAGGGTGAACTTGTCTCCTTCTCTAGTTTCTATGCTAAAATATTCACAATTTTTAATTTATAAAATAGGTCTAGATAGCTTGCTACACTGTCACCACTGTCTATACAAAGAGTGTTCCAGAACATTTCTCAGAATCCTGTGGAGACGAAAGTAAAATCGTGCTCCATAGAAAATATTATGCCTAATTAAGCAAACCAACAGCATCGGAAGAGGAGCACATTGTGCACCTGTTAGAGAAAAGTAACCCTTCCTCCAGATGGTAAAATTCATAATCTGAGCAGAGGGGGCGCGCTGCTATAATTGTTAATTTTTATGTCATTAATAGCGTTCGTCGCTTATCTCTTCCTTGGCTCTCCCTATATTGTGGCAGGCAGACCATTCTTTGAGGTGGAGTATATGGTAGCTCTGCTTCTTGTTTTGGTTGAGAGTGAAGACTTTTACGTGTTTGATGTCACAAAAATATGTGATAATGCATTATTTTACCCTGAGATGCGCATTTATTAAAATGGAAGCGGTTCCTCAATATGTGGTATCTGTGGTAGGATACGGTAATTGTCTAATTCTACTCGATTTCTTATTTAATACACGATACATACATGCGTGGGCAAAGGGATGGAGTGAGTGTAATAAACCAGGTATCTTTAACTGATGTAGGTCAAGGACGTATTCTATAACACCCATTGGTGATTCCCATGAGAGAAATGACGAGTTATCGGCTGAGATGTCTATGCGTAAAATGTTCGGTACAAGTTGTGAACTGTTGTTGGTTGGCGAGTTGTTTCCGAATGTATTTCATGAACAAATAACCCTCCTGCGAAGAACGGGTAATCCCACTAGTGATAGAAATAAACACGGATACAGAGGTGAAATGTGGAAATGTACATTAAAATTAGAATATTTTCTATATATTTAAAATTCTTGCGTTATAATTCCTTTAGGTACTAGATATGCAAAGTACGTTCAAATCAATGTTTGTCTGTTTGTTATACATCACAGGAAATGGAATAAATATAATTTCTATAAATTTGATATCTAAGTTCAGGGATAGCCGGGTTCTGGACTAGGTTATTAATTATTTGATCAGTATGCATTTGCGTAGCAATTTTAAGGAGATGCGGGGGGAAACAGGAAATGCCAAGTTTCTCGTTAATATAACCTTTAGAAAAAAACTACACAATACCAGTTATAAAAGTGTTAAATACCTATCTTGTTGTTTCGCATCTTTTCGGAGTGCGAGGAAAAGTAATGTGAGATATTCACGATTATTAGACCTACAATTTTCACAAACTTCAAAATATCTACGAACATATTAGTTCTATCTGAAAGGTGTGCATAACGAAAATGTACTGTGTATATTGCTGGTGTTTCTGGATATCCTTTACAATATGGTCCATATCAGCACTGCTAGTAGATGTTTAAATTGTACTTGTCACGTTTCATGTACTGTGTACTCCTACATTTATCTCACTACAGACCAAGGTTTCTTTATCTTATATTTAGTGGACACTAATCTGTTATAATAGTCAAGCAGTTTGAAAAACCCACGCTCTACACAAATAATATTAATTTGTGTGCATTGAGGGCTCAACTGCTTGACTATTGTATAATTAATTTTTCCACTTTTCGACGAACAAAGATAAAATAGAACAAAAAATCTATGAATAAAGTGTGTATATTTTTTCATAATGGTGGACTAATGTGTACCAAGCGGAGTGGCCGCGTTAAGGCTATGGGGCTCTGCATTCAGAAAACGCATGGGTTCGAACCCCACCGTCGAATGTCCTGAGAATGGTTCCCTGCGGTGTCCTATTTTCATTTTCAGACAAATGCTGGGGCAGTTTCTATTCATAGGCCACAGCCGTTTCCTCTCAGTTCTACTTTACCGCTTTTCCCACATCTGTGGGGTCGTGGGTGCGAACTACGTCACACATGTGGATTTGGCCCTGTTTTACGGCCGAATACCCATCCTGGAGTGATGTGATCTCTATTGCATGTTTCTGTGGTGGTTGGGAGTGTGTTGTCTGAATATGAGGAGGAAAGTGTTGGGACAAACTCAAACACCCCGCCCCGAGTCAGAAGAATTAAGCAGACGCGATTACAATCCCCGACCCGGGTGAGAATTGAACCCGGGATCATCTGAACTGAAGGCCTCAACGCTGAACATTCAGCGAATGTGTAGCCGTTTCCATCTATGTACTTGCCCAATTTTCTTCACCATCATTCATTTTATCTTCATTAGCTCCTCAACTGAGGTCGGGGTCAGGAAGGGCATCCAGCGGTAAAACATGCCCTATAAATTCATTTAACTTCATCCCCGACCCCGTATCAGAAAACGGGACTAAAGGGTTTACATACATACATACATACATACATACATACATACATACATACATACATACAGTACATACATACAGGTACGTACATACATACATACATACATACATACATACATACATACATACATACATACATACATACATACATACATACATACATACATACAATTACACAGGGTCTCCCTAAATTAGTTATACAAAAAGGAACTTGAATTGTAAAGGAAGTACAAATCGTATTTAATTGAATATTGGAGCAAAACTTATACTGAAAGTTTTAAGCACAATGATTACAAACTTTCAATATCGTTGAAACATGGCTTATGTCTAAGCTGTAAGTAATTTCGTCCCCCAAGTTCTGCGAATCACATCATATCACGGTCGGTGGTTACTACCACTTCTTTTATCCGAACTCGCAGTTCATTTAAAATTGCAGATAGAGGAGGAACAAACACGTTGTCTTTAACGTAGTCACACGCACAGAAATCCAAGGGAGTCAGATCGGGTGATATTGGTGGCCAAGCCATCGTTCAACCACGTCTAATCCACATCACGGTCCGATTGAGGTAAGATGTAACCTCGTGAGGGGAACGTGGAGGTGAACTTTCCTGTTGGCAAATAAATACGCTGATTGTGTCTTCTTGCAATTATGACATGACATTGTTTTGCAACACATCTTGATCATTCATTCCAGTTACAGTAGTCTCAATAAGAAGGAATGGACCATACACTTAGGTTGAATTTAGTTCACAAGACATTTAAGTTTGGCGAATCTCTTACACGTTTGATAGCATTACCACATTAGAATTCTGTACTCGAGAATATGCGTCCTAAATTGTATTTCATACAATTTCTCTCTAGTCCAAGGCTACTATAGCTGCGTCATAGATTACAATATACAATGACGATATGATATCGGACGTAATTACTCAATTAATTGTACCGAGCGAGTTGGTCGTACGATTAGATCGTGTAGTAGTGTGCTTGCATTCGGAACATGGTGGGTTCGAATCCCACCGTCGGCTGCCCTGAAAATGGTTTTCCGTGGTTTCTCATTTCACACCTTCATTAAGGCCACGGCCGCTCTCTTAACGCAGTTAGCCCTCTCTCATCGTTCCGTCGCCGAAAACCTTCAATGTCTTATTGCGACATTACACCGCTAGCAAAAAATGAAGTTCATTTAGAATAAGTAGGCCTACCGTTTACATTTCTTCCTGACCGAGCTCGATAGCTGCAGTTGCTTAATTGCGGCCAGTATCCAGTGTTCGGGAAATAGTAGATTCGAATCCCACTGTCGGCAGCCCTGAAGATGGTTTTCTGTGATTTCCCATTTTCACACCTTATTGAAGGCCACGGCCTTTTACTTTCCGCTCCTAACCCTTTACTATCCCATCGTTGCCAAAAGACCAATCTGTGTCGGTGCGACTTAAAGCAACTTGTAAATAAATCTTCCTGCTTGTGGATTATCATGTTAAAACTTACCGATAATTAATTTCTAGTTTTACAAGCGAGAGTCCATTCCACGATCCACACATCTAACAAAGCAAAGCAATCTTCATGCGTGTAATGAAGGCTCTTAGAAGGGTGGAAGGTAAAGGTTTGCACTATTCCTAACCTCGGCACTTGGCGGAGTAGAGTGGTTAGCTCTTTATCCGGCCATCTTTGCTCCTAGGGAATAACCTGGTACTTGTTTCTTGTGTACTCTGTGTGAAGCACAGGGCCACGGGCACCCCCGGAAGTGGAAATTTCGTTTCTTATTTTATCTCGACTTCCTGACAGGGAATCAAACCCACGCCCTCCCGGTTGAACTAAGCACAACTTTACCGCCTCAGCCATCAGTCCCTATACATCTATAAGATATGTATTTTCAATGAATAATTCCAGTCTTCCAAAATATTACCATGAACTTAATTCAACAACCACTTTTCGTCATCTTAATACATTCCAAGACACTTATTACTAATTACTCTTTCTCTCAAGCTACTTTAAATATAACATTATCTATCCTAATGTTAATTTTAACAATACGGTAATTATAAAAGAGGAATCGTGACACAAATAAATAAATAAATAAATAAATAAATAAATAAATAAATAAATAAATAAATAAATAAATAAATAAATAAATAAATAAAAGAAATGAAAGAAATATCCACTTAACTGGTGTTTATTTCACCTCGTCTTGAGTTGATTGTTTGACGGTTATATGGTAGACCTAGTTCTTCCTGTTCTCCGCGTCCTTAAAAATTTAGCTGCACATTTTGCTGACGCGTATTTGGTTGTAATAATTCTTCCTTCGATGTCCATCACTTATAATGTGATATTAAAATTGTGCTACACATATCACCACATTTCACCACGTGCACCCCCGGAAGTGGAAATTTCGTTTCTGATTTGTTTCGACTTCCTGACGGGGAATCAAACCCACGCCCTTCCGGGTGAACCAAGAACAACTTTACCGCCTCAGCCATCAGCCCCTACACATCTAGAAGATATGTATTTACAATGAATAATTCCGGTCTCGCCTGAGATGTACAGTATTTCCTTTATACGATTTTATACGCGTAGTTACTTTTACAATGGTGTGAAATAACTATTTTACAATATGTATTCAGTCATACAGTAGCTTGATGCTACATAAAAGAAACGATTCACCAGTAAAGATTACAACTTCTTTAATATTCTCAGTATCCAATGACCGATATAAGCGGTCTTCCAAACAGAAACGAAACAAAAAACAAATAAAGTCATACGAAAAACAGAAAAATGCTGAGATCCAATTCCTCATATTGGTACCAACCGACTCCCTGACAATGCAATGGCGTTTAATAAAATGCATAATTGACCAACATCATATTTTAATGTTATTTAAATAACTTCGAAGTAGCCTTGACTTTTTTCTTGTGCCTGATGACCGAGTTCGATCGGTCGATTAAAGCAGACGGTTCTTTCAGGTCCTTTTCCGCGTACAGCGAATGTTCTTACACCGTTATTCATCACGTGCACACGGATGCTTCTTGTCTACTGTCTGGGTTTGATATAAGAACATAAGACATAATCGTCCGCATATGCGTGTATTGAATTTTTGCACACGGTTTTTATTGCAAACAATGTCTGCACTACTTCCGAAATAACGTATGAGCTCAAATGGAGGAGGCAAGTCTCCATAGCTATCGCATTATCATACTTTTGATTTACGTTTTACGTAGACAACGTAATGAGTAGACTGTTGTCTAAGTTAATTACAGCACTCTCACGTTCACGTGGGCTTGTTGGTAGTTGATCGCGCATATACACACCACAAAAATAATGAATTCCTAGTTGTTTAGCAAACGTAAAACTTCTTCGTGGGTTAGAGCTAGATGTGGCTGTGCATTCAGTACACGTTTTTTTTTGGAGATAGGTAGATGCCAAGCCCTTTTTATATGGCGCTAGCTTCATTTGTACGCCTTTCCTTCGTAATGCAGTTGCCTCCATTGTCCTGTTATGGCGTTCACTCTCCTTTAACTGTTGCTTCCCTTCTTCCACAGCCTTAACAGTTCTTGCTACAGCACTAGCACCACCCAGCAAAGACCCTCAAGCTGCTAGTCCAGCAAACAGCGTAGGAAGAAATCCTCCTCATTTTGGTACAGGAATAATTCGTGCACATTTACAAAACATTGCTCTACACTTTGGAGAAATTCTCGCTCTTGCTACACGTAGTGCCTTAGTAATGGCTACTCACGGATTGTATTCCTCTCGAATAGGTTTTCATGCAGCCTTTACAACTTCTTTCCATCGAACAGTTTTAGTTTTCTTCTTCATAACGTTTGGATATCATTGTTTCACCATTCTGTACACGGCTTTGCTCGTCAAGGGTGATTTATGAACTGGCAGTTACTTGTTGTTTCCTTCGATATATATATATTACTATGGGCCACTTTATTATTCAGTTACCATGAAGATTATAAAGCATCAAGACACACTACCTATTAGTGACATAGTGCACCCTCACGGTCGGTGGTACGAGCACTCTATACTCAGGGTCTTTGACAGGTTCTTCTTGTTAAAGATTACTTCCAGTAATTTGAATGCCTCAGCTACTTATATTTAGGATGTGTCTTACTGATGTTTAATTATGTTAGTTTTCCCTCCCAGAATTGGATAATGATGAAACACGACGATTATGAGAGGTTGATTTAGAAATCCTATTGGGCGATCAAAGTGCAAGGTCGAGAATATGGCGTATAAAATTAATTAAATATAATGCGTATATTATATGACTTTAAATTCGTCGATGTACTAGTGATATTTCATATAATTACTAAAGTTGGCATTATCTTATAAGTTAATACGAACGTGAGGTTTATATGAATTTTCAAATATGGTTGATTACAACTAAATAACATTGACACCTTCTGAGATATTCTGAATTGGAACAGGTTTATTCAAAATAAAATCCCTAACTAAGTTAAGACGAAACAAAAAGTTTGTTATGACATTCTAAATACAGTGTAATGAATAAATGTTGAAATCTCAACCAATCACCTATTCAAGTTTAATTCAGTGTAATGCAGTGATGACGTTACGTAATTCCTCAAATTTCAAATACCCTAATTATTTATACGAACACCAGTTCACAATTATAATTAATATTATCTTTAGGATTGTAATACAAGTTTATATGACTTCATTAATTATAACCTGCCTGAATATAATAACCTGCGTTATAATAATCGTAGTTTGATTCCAGTATAGTTCCGTTGCATACATCAGAATTAATATTTTATATGTGACACATTTTTGATCATTTACATTTGCTTCCTACGTCTGGTCCTAAAAATAATGCTCTTTCTTGGTTAAAATAAAATTAAATCAAACGTGAATTACTATACCCTACATAAACTAAGCCGTCCTGAAGGCGCTAGCGTAAACATGAGAATAGGCACATAACAGTCCTCACACATACCTTCGAGGATCTATCTAACCAAATAAAACTATGGATGATATGAATGATGAAATGACATGAAACAATATCAACATAACACAATCACATTTGAATAATAAAGCCAAAAGATAACATGATATCACATCTACATACTAAATTACTACTAAATCAATAATAATAATAAATAATAATAATAATCGTATGGCCTCAGCTGCCGTTTTGCAGACATTTCGATTTGACGCCATCTGGCTGTCTGCTCGTCAATTTCGACGTTCCGGTTTACTCTGTCTGCCATCTAGCGGACCTAGAGTAAACCGGATCTCTCTTGGGCGTCTATGGCTGAGATTGAATTAATTTTGTCGGGTAAATACCAAATGTATCACCAGAGATCTTTTACATGCCGACATCGTACGACATGGAGTGTCGAATGGACTTTTTTCCGCCCTTCAAAAATCCGACTACCTCTGCCGGGTTCGAACCCGCTATCTTGGGATCCGGAGGCCGACACTCTACCACGGATCCACAGAGGCTGCTGTTATTTACATATATGAGATATCATGATGCCCATCCTCGTAGCCACGTGTGCGGTGAATAATGTATAAAAGAACGCGGTGCGGATCATAAACACGGTAATCATGACGTCGTTGAAGCAAATCATTCCAAAAGAGCCAATGGTATTTCTTAAATAGTAATCATCACCATTACAAAGCCAACATTATCGTATACGAATGTGACATATATAATAGACACGCATGTCGTCTAAGGCACGCACAATACAAAAATACAAATGGAAAGTAAGTGTTTTAGAGTGGACTACGCAGGGAAATATCGTCAAACCTCATATGAATCATGATAATCTCAAATACACAGCACGTTTCATCACTAACACGAATTAGCTATACTCGGACCCATCACAGGCCTTTGTTGCATATCACAGTGTAATTCATTATCGACCCATTTATCACAACTGGTATTAACATCACCATCGATTAATATTCACTCATCACTCGTATATATCAATTCACCTATCCAATATCACTCATAAATCCACATCAAATACACAACTTACCTGCATATTATCCATATATAACACCACGATCTGCCTTATTTCACCTAATTATTTCATTGCAAGCCATGCTGTGACTGCTTAACCGTTAATTCAATATTCACTTCGTAGTACTCATATATGACATCACTCATTACAGAACAAATCACCATTTCCTGTATATGGCTATCATTTCCTTAGCAATCTGGATATGTATGATTTATAAACCATTATGTGTCACACGTATTCATATTGCACTATTTATCGAGCAGTTATAACGATATAAATTATATTAATATCATCGAAGTCGCCACGTCTCAACAAATGATCCCGTACACGCATGTTGCCGTATACATTTCAATATTCCATACTCAAACTTACGAGTATATCTGTATCGCAAAATGTCTAAATAACATAGTATACTCTATTACTTATTATGTGCATACTCCACGTCCTATCGATCTACTTCAGAATAAATTACTACTAGAATTACACACTACTATAAGAAGAAATGAAGTCTACCTAGAAAAAGCATTATCATCTTTGAACAATTTACTGACTTGTAGACCAGGGTTTGGGGCTACTCATGGTCTAGTGTTCCTCCACATAACCGCATCATTACCGCGGTCAGAGCTCACTTTCACACATTAGCCTTCCATATCGTTATTGTAATGCGTTTTACAAACAATCATATATTCCTCTCAAATAGGTTAAACCTGAAATGATCTTGAATAAGATTAACAAGTTCATACAATGATATATTACAATGAACACTACCAAATACTCCTTGCTGTAAGTAAATCTTTTGGTAATACCGACTTGGAACCTTTTTATGAATTATTGCCTTCACAATAACAACTTATACTTCTTATAGGTTTCAATATCTCCTCAGTATTGATCTGTCGTGGTACAGATTTGAAAACCTTTTCGTATATCTCCATTGCCCCTCAAGAACGTCTTAACAGCCCCTCGATTCCTTCTTGACCTCCTCAATTCCATTACAATCTTCTCAAGATTCACAATAATTATTTGCCTTATGATTTTTCATTGCAACAGAGACATGCAACGGAATATTCTAACTTACACATAAAATTTCGCCACCACTATACTTATAAACTATCGATACCTTATCCTACGTAATACTTATTCATTTGCATTTCCCTTTGGTTTCGTCTCATAAAATACACGTTACAGACTATATAATATTTAAAATTAATCTTACATGACTAAAATTATACACCCTTAAGTTTAAAATGTGAGTAAAGTCCATTTCTTAACTTTCGACGTTTTATACTCGCGATATGTATAGATATACGTATGTCCAGACCACTCCGGTGCCATGTTCAGCCACATCTCTTACCTAGTTCTGGTACAACTACACAAAGACGTCATGGAATTTCGCTTCCTTTTACTATTCGATGTATTATATCTGGCCCATCGGGATGCGGGAAGACAAATCTTTTACTCACACTCATTACCTCTTAAATGGGATACTCTTCGAGAATATTTACGTTTTCGCAAAGTCACTCTATCAACCACTACATACCATTCTACAAATTGTAATGCACGATCTGCTTAAAGATGGTTTGAAATACTTTCAATTTAATGCACAAGAGTAAGTACTATCACCGGATGATGTGCTTTTCAATTCTCATATGATGTTTGACGATGTCGCTACAGTATTCGCGCATACTTCAGTATGGGACGGCATAAAAATGTTGATTTTTCTATTTATGTCAAACCTACTCTCGTGTGCCTAAGCAGTTTATACGCAACAACGCAAATATTACTGTGCTTTTCGGCAAGATGAGCGCAACATGCGACATGTCTATGATGATCATGTTCACGCTGATATGACCTTCAATGACTTTATACTTATGTGTGCTACATGCTGGTCATCGCATCGTTACGGCTTTCTAGGCATTGATAAAGAAAGTGATGTTCATTATGGACGGTATCGCATGGGTTTAGATCATTTTATGTGCACCAACACGAATTTACAGACTATACGTGATCAAAAACCGGCATCATGACAACATCCAGCAAAGAGATTACACAACATATATTCCGTGCTCGAAACAATATTCGACGGAAATTTTAAGAGCTTAAACGTATTCAAGCAGACACTGTTTTATTTTTCAAAACGCAACTATGTACACCACTGAAAGAAATTTTTCTTCCTACTTCATTGCCCAAGTCTACTGTAAGTTCTATTTCTTTGCGACGATATATAATAAAGAAAAGCAAGAACAAGACAAGTCTGAAGAAGAAGAAAAGCAGGATGAAGAAGATGAAAAGCAGGATGGGGATGAAGAAGGGGATGAGGTTAGGTTAGCGTTCGTGTACAAGGTTAGGTTAACACGTCATAATGACGTATTAACCTCATCTGCATGTCACCTAACCGATTTGTGGCTCCTGCATGGGCGCCCGATCGATTCGGCTCCTCCAGAGGCGTCCGTGACTTTCCCGACTCGGCTCCTGCAAAGTGGCCCTCAAAGTTAGCATTGCCCTCGTACGTAAGGGTATGACGTCATAACCTCACCTAGCGGCAAAAACCACTCCAGGTTTGCCAGTGAGGTTAGCATTGCCCTCGTACGTATGCGTATGACGTCATATTCTCATGTAGGGGTCAAAAGCACCCCAGATCATTCCCTGACCAATTAGGCCCTTCCAATGGAGTCTGTGAGCCTAGGCTTGCACTCGTACGCAAGGTTATGATGTCATTCTGCGTTCAGTGGTCTAGACGGTAAATAAGCCCTACTTCTCAACTAGGGGTCAATGACCTCGTTCTAGAATCTACATAGCCTTACTACTCAACTAGGGGTCAATGACCTTGTGAAAATATGCTGACTCAGCACCCATTGTTTTAGAACATACTTACCGAGCTCGATAGCTGCAGTCGTTTAAGTGCGGCCAGTATCCAGTATTCGGGAGATAGTGGGTTCGATCCCCACTGTCGGCAGCCCTGAAGATGGTTTTCTGTGGTTTCCCATTTTCACACCAGGCAAATGCTGGGGCTGTACCTTAATTAAGGCCACAGCCGCTTCCTTCCAACTTCTAGGCCTTTCCTATCCTATCGTCGCCATAAGACCTATCTGTGTCGGTGCGACGTAAAATCACTAGCAATATAATAGAACATACTTTGCCCTTCTACTTTTTGGGGTTACTACAGGTTTCTTATATTTAGTTTACCTGAAACCTCAAGGAAAATATTCCAACATCTTTTATGATATACGCCGTATAGCATAATGCTTCGTATTCAGAGTTTGTTGTTTAGATGTTTTACAACTGCAGTGCCGTTCGGCACGCGATCTCTTCATAGTTGCTGACTCGCCTTGCCATAATGTGCTTGTGGCCAGTATATCGCATAGGTGATGAGCAGTGTTCAAGGAATTATGTGATTATCTTTCCGACACCTACTCATAACTTATTGTTCTTCTTCCATTACTATTAAACACGATGTTCTAAATTTACTAAAATATTTCTTTATTTTCAGGTTTCTTTCTGCTGGTATAATTCTGAGATGAAGATCTACTTAATCCTTCTGCTCGTCGTCCTTGGAGTGTGTCTCGTTCTGGGAAGAGACAAACAGCTCGACTGCTCCCACTGTCACAAGTTTAATGCATTTCTATGCTGTGAAAAGCAGAATTTATGTTGTGGCTTGGGATTGGTCTAACAATGAAGTAGAAAATTAAATGTTATGGAGATTCTTTACATCTACGTGTCATATTGATGGTCAGTGTGAATAATGGTATAAATTCCAACCATTGGTGAAAATGAAATAGCCTTCTGTGTTTTCCTATTTTATCCTCATCAAAATGTAGGATGGTAAATTTCTCAAATTAAGGGCCCTTTTTTTCTACCCTAGCCCCATTCGGTTAACTTTACTAGAATATACCCTGAAGCACTCTTTGTATTCATAGCGTTTGTCGTGATGATACAATGAGAATGATTTGACATGAAATACGCTTATTACCAGCTCACTCAAAAGGAAACGAAGTGAAACAAAATAAAACAAAACAAAAAAACAAAACATAAAACAAAGAAACATTGGTGCACGATGTAGGAACAGTAAACCCTCCGTTAACCGAACCTTTGTCAACAGAAAATCGGTGTAATTGAAATGTGTAACTGAATTTCTACGAAGCCATTTCAGAATTATATTATACTGTGTTTTTATGTGCAGAATTTATGCTCGATGTACGATGTTCACGTTCTTTAACTTGTTAATTTCAATACATTATGGGAAAAATGTAAGGTAAAAGTGGAGGCAGTTCTGAAATTTAAAAACAATAGTGTTACCAAAAACGTCAGAGAAATAGGTGCGAGGCTAACAACAGCTGAGGAGAGATGTAACGCTTTAGAGGTAAGAAATTTTCCATTAATTTAAAAGTAATCAACCTCGCTTTGCATTCGGTTTGATTCTAGAATAATTGAATCGGTCATTTGTAAAACCACATGAGTCCACATTTTTACGAAAATGAGTTATCAGTTCTATAACAGTCTCTAGGGGTAGACGCATTATTTCCGGTATAAATAACTTTAGTCCAGTTATTACTAAGCCGTCTATAAAATCTTAAAGTATTTAGTTCCTTTCAAAACCACGTCAGTCCTGGACTCATGTGGTTTTAATGCGGAACGCCATGATTCGTCCATGATGCACTGATGTATCATACACGTCATACGTTCAGTGTTTATAAAAATGTCGGACAGTGAGTGTGATTCCACGCGTTCAGTGCAAGTAAAGAAATGCAAGAAAGGTGTCATGAACAGAGATGAGTATAAAAGAGAGAGGATAAAGTATTGCAAACTGAAGGGGCTCCAACTCACTAATCACAGAGGAAAGTACTATCTGCGTATTTTTTAGCGATAGATTTGTGTACGGGTTTGAGGAGTAAGGAGGGAGCACTTCCGGTTCCGTTAGTACTGCCAACGGAATGGAAATGAAATCTGAATTGAATCGATAATATGATCGATCGATATGAATTTTCTAAACCTTTGTTATTTTAAGCCAACAACTCTGTCAACACACATTATATAACATTATATAACATTTCTCGATGCGAATCTTATTCCTAGAGTGAATTCTGCAGTTTGGCTTTGCTGTGTAAATAACAACAGTACTAGTACGTAAAGTGTACCCCAGATGTCGCACAGCGATGCATAAGCGATTCATAGTTTGTGTTTCAAAGATTGCCAGTACGAATCTCGAAGATTGCCCAGTTCGACCGCTTCAGCACTAGGGTGTAAATCTATCGCTAAAAAGTGCACAGATAGTATATAGCTGCAAGGCAGCCAGGAGATCCATGCATGTAAGTATAATAAACCGTACTGTTTACTTTAGGTTATCACTTTGTAGTTTTGGTGGGAATTATGTCACAATTATCTAGGTGTTATTCCAGTACCAAAGCGGCATTTGTGTGTAATAAAGTAGGATTATGGCCAGAAACATATCACAGGAACTAATATTTTAGTTTTTTCTGTTGCTTTTAGGTGCAAGGAACTGTGTTTTATGAAAGTTCCTGAACCAGATAGAATAGGCATTGTTAACAATATTTCGTCATTTGAAAGCAGTCCGGCTCCATGGCTGATTGGTTAGCATGCTGGCCTTTGGTCACAGGGGTCCCGGGTTCGATTCCCGGCATGGTCGGGAATTTTAACTATCATTGGTTAATTTCCCTGGCACGGGGGCTGGGTGTATGTGTTGTCTTCATCATCATTTCATCCTCATCACGACGCGCAGGTCGCCTACGTGAGTCAAATCAAAAGACCTGCACCTGGCGAGCCGAACTCGTCCAGGGATCTCCCGGCACTAAAAGCCATACGCCATTTCCATTTCATTTGAAAACAACAAACTGAACAAGATTCGTACCTTCAAGGACTTACAGAACTACATGATATAAAGAGGAAATGCCTTAGGAAAGAGGACCCCTGAGCAAAAAACAGCAACTTTGTTTATTTTGTTGTTCATAACAAACGGATTAATGTTTGTAAGAAAGCTTTCATCAGTCTGCATGGAGTAACTGATAATCGTGAGCGCCGTTTATGCAACCTACTTCAGCCGTGGATAAGCGCGGGAAACATCCCAGCTGAAGACCAATTCCTACGGATACTTGCCAGCTGATAAGGAATCACATAGAATATTTCCCCATAAAAGAAGCTCATTACTCTAATCGGACAGTGAAATATCTTGATGCAAGATTAGATGTTCGACAGATGCATGGAATGTTCCCAATTAAAAATACTACTGATAAAGTTGCCTACAAGTTCTATCTGTAATAATTCAAGGAAAACTTTTCTTTGTCCTTCGGTAGACCGCAGATAGATACATGTTCTGTCTGTGAAGAACTTGGCCAGAAACTCAAAAGCCCACATCTGAACGCAACCTAAAAGTGTCGCAGCAGTTGAGCTCATGGTCCACACAAAAGAAAAAGCAAAACGTTCTATGCAACCATGAACAGTGTAAAAAGAAGTATGTGGCAATAATGGTGATATTGTGGCACTGGCATTCGATTTCATGCAAAATCTGGCTCTTCCTGACATACCTGTGCAGAAAATATTTTACTACCGACAGCTCTGGGTGTTCAATTTCTGTGTGCACAACATGAGCACTGGTAAAGCATCATTTTCCTCATATCACGAGAGCAAAGCTAAAAAAGGGTCCGAATGAAGTCCGCATGTTCCTGTTTAAATATATAAACAATGAAGTTTTACACATAGTGAAATAAATCCATCTTTTCTCAGACGCATATGGCGGCCAAAATAGAAACCACACGGTTGTTAGGTTTTTAGCTGCTACAAGGGGGTTCAAGAAAATAGTTCATTACCTGCCTATACGAGGACACTCGTATCTTCCTTGCGATAGGGATTTCGGTGTAGCTAAGCGACTGATTCGACGCACTGACCGGATCTACGAACCGTCTGAATATATGGAACTAATAGTAAAGTCAAGTAAAAGCAATAAATTCACAGTGACAAAACTACAACATGTTGATATAATATATTTCAAGCACTGGTGGCCCCAGTAGCTACTACAAGAGAAACACATTATCCGTTGCTTCTCAAGGCAAAGGCTTACACAAAGATCAGAAGATTTCGTTTACTATTACGAACTACAGGATGCCAGTGTTGTGGAGACGTCAACCTATATTAATGAATTAGTGACGGATGTAGGCTATTCAGTCTTGGAAACTCACTCAACATACCACCACTGCCAACATAAAAAGCATATTCTTCACCGGTTCCCATTCATGAAAACAAGATCCAGGATATTGGGAAATCATTCAGTACATCCCACGTCAACATGTTCATTTTTGTAATAATATATTGCGAAGGCCGATAAACTCTCAAGCCATGGAGACAGAGACAGTAGATGTTCAAGTAAACTTAACGTGCTTTGTATGAATTTGTATTTTTTTGTGTAGGAAAAGTAGTCAATTATTCACTTATTAACTAAAGATGTGTATACTCTGCCTTTCAGATCGCATTATGGGTGAAATACACTTATACATTCCCATCAAACATGAGGAAGAATGGTTTGAATACTGTGAAAGAACTTTTTTAAGTAGGTTGTGGGAATGATATGAACTGTTTTTAATCTAAATAAGGGTATATATTGACGGAAAAGTATAAAATAAAGTATTTCATGCTGCAATAACCAATATAAATTAATTTATAGTGTTGTTGTTTCGGGTACGTTAAAACAACATGAGTCCAAGAAATTAAAACATATTATAAAAACAAACCAAAACCAAACCCTATGGCACTACAGTACTTGAAGAGCTTTGGCCTACCAAGCGACCGCTGTTCAGCCCGAAGGCCTGCAGATTACGAGGTGTCGTGTGGTCAGCACGATGAATCCTCACGGCCGTTATTCTTGGCTTTCTAGACCGGGGTCGCTATCTCACCGTCAGATAGCTCCTCAATTCTAATCACGTAGGCTGAGTGGACCTCGAACCAGCCCTCAGGTCTAAGTAAAAATCTCTGGCCTGGCCAATAATCGAAGCCGGGGCCTCCGGGTAAGGGGCAAGCACGCTACCCCTACACCACGGGGACGGAAAAACATATTCTAAGGTGACATAAAGTGAGATAACCATCATACATTGCATTTGTAATGAAACATATTCATTTATGGACTTCCGATCAAAATTTCACAGAGCTAACTTAAAATTCATTGGCTATAGAGAGTTCTTTTTCAAAACTTACTTTGTGTGACGCATGTGGTTTTACAAATGACCAATTCAATTGGTTTCCGACCAAGCGGGTTAGCCGTGCGGTTAGAGGCGCGCAGCTGTGAGCTTGCATTCGGAAGATAGTGAGTTCGAACCCGCAGTGTCGACAGCCCTGAAGATGGTTTTTCATAGTTCCCCATTTTAACACCAGGAAAATGCTGGAACTGTACTTAAATTAAGGCCACGGCCACTTCCTTCCCACTCCTAGCCCTTTCCTACCCCATCGTCGCCATGATAATCTGACGTGCGACGTAAAGGAAAATCGTAAAAAAAGAAATTGGTTTAGGTTTGATTCATATTGCATTACGAAGCGAGAAGTCACTTCATTATAAACAATGGCTTGACACTCCTGCCAGAAAAAAAAATGCGAAAAAAACACAAACAAAAGAAAATGACAAACTTTTTCTTAAATAAATAGTGAATAATTAGAATTTCGATTTTCTAAAACTATATCTACTGTATGACCTACATCAACCGTCTTTTCAAATACACGCAATGCTTTCACGTAATTGTGACGAGTCAGTCTTTATATTTTTAACTCTAAAAATTGATATATATTTATCATCCGAAAGTTTGTTTATCCGAAATAGCGTCAACCCCCTTATTTCGGTTAACAGAGGTTTTACTGTAGTATTAGGGGCTGCCTGGCCGAGGCGGTAAAGGCGTGCTCGGTTCACCCGGAAGGACGTGGGTTCGAATCCCCGTCAGGAAGTAGCAACATTTCAGAAACGAGATTTCCACTTCCGGAGGTGCATATGATCCTGAGGTTCACAGCCTATACCAAAAATGAATACCAGGTTAATTCTGGGGGCAAAGGCGGCCGGGTGTAGAGCTAACCACTCTACCCCATCACGTGCCGAGGTTAACAATGGTGGAAGCCTTTACCTTCCACTCCTCCAAGGGCCTTCATGGCCTGTACCGAGGTGACTTTGCTTTGCTTTTTACTGTAATATTATACTGAAATTATGCCTGGTTGCCGAGTATGTTCAGCATACCGAGATCTCGCGTAGACCGAAGGTCGTGGTGAAGTGACAAGTGTTGACATCGCACATCTGCCTGGATTAATTCTTAAGTGAAAATCTGGTAAAAATTAATGTAAATTGATTCATTTTCATGTGATATTATTGGGAATAACACAAAACATTATTGTAATTTTATTTTTTTAAATGTAATAATTGGGAACTCTTGAAAATATTTCCTTAAATATCTAACATCTTTCAAATGTCCGGCTCCATGGCTAAATGGTTAGCGTGCTGGCCTTTGGTCACAGGGGTCCCGGGTTCGATTCCCGGCAGGGTCGAGAATTTTAACCATCATTGGTTAATTTCACTGGCACTGGGGCTGGGTGTATGTGTCGTCTTCATCATCATTTCATCCTCATCACGACGCGCAGGTCACCTACGGGTGTCAAATCGAAAGACCTGCACCTGGCGAGCCGAACTTGTCCTCGGACACTCCCGGCACTTAAAAGCCATACGCCATTTCATTTCATTTCATCTTTCAAATGTAAGTGATCGCAGAGCATTATATTTTGCTGTTTCGAAGAAGTTAAATAATGCTAATAATGCTAAATCTTGTCAGACTCGACTACAATGAAGATGAACTTTTCAAGGTGACAGTCGCAGCAAGCATCCCTCAAGTGAGAACAAACAACATACTTGTCAGCAGTAGGCAGGGAAGTGTCTGGGTTGGAGCGGACGGATTTCAGTGAACCTTTGGTGAATGATCAATTCCTAAATGTAATGGTAATACTCATTTTGCAGTAAAATCAACGGTATTGTAATAAATGATTGCTGAAAATGGCAGGGTGGCTCGGATCAGTTAGCTGGTGATGATGATCGGAATGGCCTTGAGTATGCACTGTAGCAATATGCCGATGGCTCTGTTTAAAAGAGTTTGTACCAAAACTTAGATTTTAACAACACGAACCGTATTTCACGCTGTATTTCACTAACGTACAGTACAAACCAAACCCCGTGGTACAACAGCCTCGAAGGGCCTTGGCCTACCAAGCGACCGCTGTTCAGCCCGAAGGCCTGCAGATTACGAGGTGTCGTTTGGTCACCACAACGAATTCTCTCGGCCGTTATCCTTGGCTTTCTAGACCGGGGCCGTTATCTCACCATCATATAGCTCCTCAACTGTAATCACATAGACTGAGTGGACCTCGAACCAGCCCTCAAGTACAGGTAAAAATCCTTGACCTGGCCGGGAATCAAACCTGGGGCCTCCGCGTAAGAGGTAGGCACACTACCCCTAGACAGCGGGGCCGGCACGTACAGAATATAAACATATCAAAATATTTGGATTTAAATACTGTATCTTTTAAAATTGCCTTTTTCATGACTTCTTGAGCTGATCACTTGGTGTGGATTCGGCCCAGTCTTACGGCTTGATGCACTTTCGGATGCCAACCCTATGTAGAGGGTTGTATTCACTGCTGTTTTCCTGTGGTGGATGGCAATGTAGTGTGTAGATGATATGTGTATTAAGCTGGGCTCAGTGGCTTAGCCTTCTGAACCCAACTTGACAGGTAGGATCCTGGCTCAGTCTGGTGGTATTCGAATGTGCTCAAATATGTCAGCCTCGTGTGGGTAGATTTACTGGCTCCTTAAAGAACTCCTGCGAGACTTAATTCCGGCACCTCGGCGTCTCCGGAAACCGTAAAAGTAGTTAGTGGGACCTAAAGCCAATAGCATTATTATTATACGAACTGGAATACCCAGCCCCCGAACTAAAACAACTAACCGTATGCAGTTAAAATCCCCGGCCCAGCCAGGAATTGAACCCGGGATTCAGTCAAGGAGCCGAACTCAGACTTACCTCAGCAATTAGAATATTTCTTTAGCGGATTCTTCCAGCTGGTTTTGAGAATCAACTATCAGATAACTGGTTTGCACATTATAGTGCAATGCTCTTCTGTTGAAGAGCCAGTGGACTGAATTCTCAAACAATGGGATGGCCTCTTCAAGCACTTCAAATATGTACAATCAAAATTATTTCTAGAAAAGACTTTGGTGAAACTTTAAGAAATGTGTTAACGTCGCAAGTTATGTCACTGGATGCTGAAAGAGGGTGTTGACAACGCACATATAGCTTTAGGTGATGCGTGATACGACTTCGAAATAATGTCGGGAGGCTCTGTCGCTACTGGTAAGTAAGACCTGTTTTTGTACCATTAAATGTCCGATTAGATTATTAGCGAGGCCAGTGCACGATTCAATGGATTAAGCAACAAAGACAGAATTCCAGACGCAAAAGGTATTTTCCAGTGTCATAGTTGGACTCTGGATGGAGGTAAGTATATTGTTATACTAAGTTAATATATTATAATACAATAGGAATGAAATGTAATATTACTAGATTTTTATCACAATTTCCCGGGACAAATATAAACACAAGTAAAAACTACTTTTGTCCGCCTCTGTGGAGTGGTTGTTAGTGTGATTAGCTGCCACCCCCGGAGGCCCGGGTTCGATTCCCGGCTCTGCCACGAAATTTGAAAGCTGGTACGAGGACTGGAACAGGGCTCAGTAAGCCTCGGGAGGTCAACTGAGTAGAGGGGGTTTGATTCCCACCTCGGCCATCCTGGAAGTGGTTTTCCGTTATTTCCCACTTCTCCTCCAGGTAAATGCTGGGATGGTACTTAACTTAAGGCCACGGCCACTTCATTCCCTCTTCCTTGTCTATCCCTTTCGATCTTCCCATTCCACGACAAGGCCCTGTTCAGCATAGCAGGTGAGGCCACCTGGGCGAGGTACTTGTCCTCCTCTCCACTTGTATCCCCGACCCAAAGTCTCACGCTCAAGCACACTGCCCTTGAGGCGGTAGAGGTGGGATCCCTCGCTGAGTCTGAGGGAAAATCCAATCCTGGACGGTAAACAGATTAAGAAAGAAAGAAAGAAAGAAAGAAAAAAAGAAAGAAAAACTACTCTGTTATGCTAATTTTTATAATCACATTTCAAAGGGTGAAAATACTCCTACTCATATACTAAAAATACTAATTCTACTTACATACTACTCATTTAAGTACTTAATGTTACCACTTGATGCTTTATTTTTTCCGACGATTTCTATAACAGAAGTTTTCTCGCCACGTCCGACAATAAAGATTGTTTTCGGCATATAAAGAAGAACGTTAGAAAAAAGAAACTCCTTCAACGTCAAATTATTGACTGAACAGTTTCGTTTTTTAAAACGTTTTCAAACTGTACAAACGTTTCTAATGTACTTACAGACACCGCAAACTGCTGCAAACTATACTGCTAACAATAAGAGTTTGTGTCTGACATTTCTTAGAGGGAAGTCCGTTTACTGCCTGCCGAGGCGGGATAAAGGGAGTGGCTGTGTGGTTGCCATGGAAACGAGGGTGGGGCGACTTACACTTCAGGGCAGCTCGTCTTGCTGGGAGTTGCCAAACCTGTCACTGTCACCGATAAGAACCTGATTGTATAAGAGTGATCGCAAATGGGACGACACCGCCTGGCCAGGTAGTCTACAACAGATCACAGCGGTCAGAATGAAGGAGGGAACAAGTGAGCCGGAAGCGAGGGGTAAGAGTATGTAGAAAGGAATGCTGGAAATTGGCAACATCGTGAAATGGCACGTGCAGTGCTCCTCCCTCCAACCTTACCTGTCAGACACCAACTCTTATTATTAGCAGTATAAGCGGAAGTGATTGACATTAGCTTGTGTCCAAAAAGCATGTTACACGAGTGCCAACATAACGTCACAACATATGCTAACACGGGAGAGGAAGGACCAATGTTTCTTTATAATGACATTTTCATCTTTCCCACATTAAGAAAGTTTTAAATAAAGGGTATTTGGGGGATGTAGGGAGAATGTAAAGGGGAGGGCATATTAGTCTTTGGGAAAACCACAGTTACAGTAAGATTCTAGTGTATGGGACCCTCATCAGGATTACTTGATTTAAAAAAAAAAAAAAAAAAAAAAAAAAGAGCTCAATATGTTCTGCGCGATTTTCGGCAAAAGAGTAGCATTACGAAAATGTTGCAAAGTTTGGGCTGGGAAGACTTGGGAGAAAGGAGACGAGCTGTTCGACTAAGGGTATATTCCAAGCTGTCAGTGGGGAGATGGCGTGGAATGACATTAGTAGACGAATACGTTTGAGTGGTGTTTTTAAAAGTAGGAAAAGATTATAATATGAAGGTAAAGTTGGAATTCAAGAGGACACATAGGGGCAAATATTCATCTAGAGCTAGAGTCCGACTCATTGCTCAACGTTGAGGCCTTCGGTTCAGAGGGTCCCGGGTTCGATTCCCGGCCGGGTCGGGGATTACAATCGCGTCTGGTTAATTCTTCTGGCCTGGGGACTGGGTGTTTGTGTTTGTCCCAACACTTTCCTCTTCATATTCAGACAACACACTACACTACCAACTACCACAGAAACACGCATTAATAATTACATCCCTCCATATAGGGTTGGCGTCAGGAAGGGCATGTGGTCATACAACATGGCCAAATCCACATGTGCGAAACAGTTCACATCCGCGACCTCACAGATGTGGGAAAAGCGGAAGAAGAGGACGAAGAAGAGGAGTTAGGGATTGAATTTAAAAGAAATGTTCGACAAATTCTCAAATTCTTTGCAATTATTTATGAAAAGACTGGGTACCACTTCGGTGACTGCCTTAAATGCAGATCAGTGATGATTGATTGATTGATTGATTGATTGATTGATTGATTGGTGGCAGCCACGAAGAAGGTTTTCTGTGGTTTGCCATTTTTTCACCAGGCAAATAATGGGGCTGCATCTTAATAAACGCCACGGTCGCTCCCTTACCAGTCCCATCCCTTTCTGTCCCATCGCCGCCATATGATCTTGCTGTGCCGGTGCGGTGTAAAACAAATAGTAAAAGAAAAGGAAATTCTTCAATACATCTGAATGAACCGGAAACGTTACAACGCTAGTCTTACTTCTCAGGCTAAATCTAAACCTACCAAATAGCATAGCAGAATATTCTAACTCGTCGTAGGGAGGTTGTTGAAGGGTTTCCCACCCAAATCTCTTGCTGAGTTGGCAGTGTGGGGATAGGCATTGTCATAAAGAAATAAGAATTTGCTTTACGTCGCACCGGCACACATAGGTCTTATGGCGACCATGGGATAGAAAAGGGCTAGGAGTGGGAAGGAAGCGACCGTGGCCTTAATTAGGGTACAGGCCTAGGATTTGCCTGGTGTGAAAATGGGATACCACTGAAAACCATCTTCAGGGCTGCCGACGGTGTGGTTCGAAGTTCGAACTCAGTATCTCCCGAAAGCAAGCTTATAGCTGCGTGCCCCTGACCGCACATCCACTTGCTCGGTCATGAAGGAAGACTTCCGTGGACATCGTTTTGCATCGGACGACGACGTGTGTGTGACTGCGTACAGATGTGGTTCCATCGACACCTCGACAGCTGTTACCGTCTGTTACGTAAAAAAAAAAAAAAAAAAAAAAAAAAAAAAAAAAAAAAAAAAAAAAAAAGAAAAAAGAAAAAAGAAAAAAGGCAACACTGGTACACGTGTTTGATTGACTATGCAGATGAAGGTGTGCCGTAATCGGGTTAATAGAACGTCTACTTTTAAAAAAATGGGCTGAGCTTTAATAGCTTAACATGGTTTATTGGCAATGTTATGTTTATCAAGCAGCACAGTTCACAATACCTTATCCTCGCATTCCAATAACACTTTCCGTGTTTCGGTACCAGAATTTGGGGAATTGCATATACAAACCATGTTAAACAAGATGGCCGGCCCGACGGAGTAGGGCTATCGTGCCTGCAACTTACCCGGAGGCCTCGGGTTCGATTCCCGGCCAGGTCAGGGACTTTTATCTGGATCGGAGGGCTAGTTCAGGGTCCACTTAGCTTACGTGATTACAACTGAGGAGCTATCTGATTGTGAGATGGCGGACTCGGTCTAGAAAGCCAAGAATAACGGCTGAGAGGATTCGTCGTGCTGACCACACAACACCTCGTAATCTGCAGGCCTATTATTATTATTATTATTGTTATTATTATTATTATTATTATTATTATTATTATTATTATTATTATTATTATTATTATTATTATTATTATTATTATTATATGATTACCTCTTGAACGACCATTGCGTGATAATTTAGCGTGCATACGGAGCAGAAGTTATGATGGACATTTTTATTTTGCTGCTAGCGTTACAATTATTGACGATCGCAGAACTGCAACAAATCGGGTGCAAAGCTAAATGCCAATAAATCGTGTTGCTTGATAAGTTGATAATTTACTGCGAAGTAATCATCTTCGTGATACTCTTTTATTAAACTGGGCGTCAGTCCAACAAGAGATTAAACTTTCAGGACATATTTGCTTTAAGTTATCCGCATAACCGGCGCGAAACTATGAGTGTGATATGACGTCTGTTACAGCGAGAAAAAATAGAGTCAATCTATTATTCATGCAGCGAATTCAGTACCGGTAGACAAATACACACATAGTCAGTAAACTAGAATACATGGGTTAAGGTTAAATCCTTCCCATGCTCCATGATGCGGTTATTAAGATAATATCAGCAATAGGTAGGCCTAAGCTTCAGTTTTCAGAGTGTCATAATATCCTAACTCTGTTAAGATTCTCTAATGGATTAATATTCTAAGATATCAATAACCACGCGAAAACATTATTTCTCAATCGACACATAAAGCTCTTTAATGGCAAAGGTCGTCCGTATCCTAGAACATTTCTCCCACAATGGTACACTTTGCAGTAAATGCCGAACCCTTCCCTTTTCTACGATGTGAATAAATTCACTCCACATGTACGATTTTTTGAAATACGAAATGAGTCGTTTACTTTCAAAACGAGATACAAACAAACAAACAAACAAACAAACAAACAAACAAACAAACAAACAAACAAACAAACAAACAAACAAACAAACAAACAAACAAACAAACAAACAAACAAACAAACCATATTTTAGTCTTATTCTTTTTCTTCTTCTTCTATCACTCTTTCCACATCTGTGGGGTCGCGGGTGCATTGTGTCGCAAATGTGTACTTCGCCCTGTTTTATGGCCGTATGCCCTTCCTGACGCCAACCTTATATGGAGGGATGTAATCACTATTGCGCGTTCTTGTGGTGGTTGCTAGTGCAGTGTGTTGTCTGAATATGAAGAGGAAAGTGTTGGCACAAACACAAACATCCTATCCCCGAGCCAGAATAATTAATTAGATGCGATTAAAATCCCTGACCTGGCCGAGAATCGAACCCGGAACAATTCAGCCAAAACGTTGGACAAACAAACCATATTTCAATATTAGACCTAAAAGTGATAAAATAAAAATGTGAAAATGTCGGTAATGGGTTTGAATAATAGTTCTGAAAATGATCACAATTTTTTTTTTGCTAGGGGCTTTACGTCGCACCGACACAGATAGGTCTTATGGCGACAATGGGATAGGAAAGGTCTAGGAGTTGGAAGGAAGCGGCCGTGGCCTTAATTAAGGTACAGCCCCAGCATTTGCCTGGTGTGAAAATGGGAAACCACGGAAAACCATTTTCAGGGCTGCCGATAGTAGGATTCGAACCTAATTAAGGCCACGGACGCTTCCTTCATATTCCTAGGTCTTTCCTATCCCATCGTCGCCATAAGACTTGTCTGTGTCGGTGCGACGCAAAACAAATAGCAAAATAATAATAATAATAATAATAATAATAATAATAATAATAATAACGTTATTTGTGTTTAGGTCCCACTAACTACTTTTCCGTTTTCGGAGACGCTGAGGTGCCGGAATTTAATCCCGCAAAAAATTCGTTTACGTGCCAGTAATCTACCGACACGAGGCTGACGTATTTAAGCCCCTTCAAATACCACCGGACTGAGGCAGGATCGAACTTGCTAAGCTGGGGTCAGAAGGCCAGCGCCTCAAAGGTCTGAGCCAGTCAGCCCGGCTGGTAAGCAGTAAACTGTTCATTATTTGTACAGCAGAAAGTTCACTATGTCGCAGAGTAGAAGACACGCTTCTTCATCGTCTTCATGACTATACTGTACTTGCATGGCGGTACGTGGCACTGCCCGATCCTACCATTTTCAAGTACCACCGGAATGGATTGTACCAGAATGGGTCGATAACGTGTGGAGGTGGTGGTGGTTGTTTTAAGAGTAAGTACAACATGGCGCCATCCTCTACTAACGCTAATCAGACTAAAAATGGAAGAGGCTGGACACTGCGAAAAATGAAGGTATCGGCAAAAGAACAGGAATGACCAGGAAGAACGTGAAAATGAAAGACACCCCCGGCCTCGGAGGCGTATTAACGCCGGGGTCGGGAAAAGCAGGAGTTGACTAAGGGAGATCGGTTAGGACAGATGACAATCAATAACGGAGATCTTAGTGGAAAAAGCACGACGCGCAGGTCACCTACGGGAGAGCCGAACATGTCCTCGGACACTCCCGGCACTAAAAGCCATATGCCATTTCATTTCAGTGAAAAAAAAGTGAGAATCACCTCTGGTAAGACTTCAATTCATAATAAATCTGTGCTAGTATTGGTTACTACAGTGTATGTTCGGACAATGTTAAATGTCCACCAAACATCGACCTCTTGACATCATAATTTGTGTCCAGACATCCAAGACGGTATTCGTCAAGTTTTATCCTCGTCAAAAGCAAAATATATTGGGCTATACAATACACTGTTATACTCAGTAATCAAATAGTGATGATATGAATAGTTAACAAACAAACAAACAAACAAACAAACAAACAAACAAACAAACAAACAAATAAACTCTGTTGCCTCAGTCTATTGATTCTATTTGAGTTTATTTTTATTGTTTTGTAATGTCTTAATACAAAAATAACACACACACAAAGCTTGAGGCTTTCCTCAGTCGTATTGCTTGGCTTTCGTGATTGGGTCCGCTGCCCCTTGTATCAATAGCTCCTCATTTGATCTCACGAGATCGAATGAACCCCATTCCAGCCACTGTCCCCCAGAAATCGAATTCAGCATCTGCGGGAAAGAGACGGACAGATACATTACACCTACACCAAGACAAAGAAAAACAAAGTCATCTCAGTACAGGCCATGAAGGCACTTAAGGGAAAGAAAGGTAAAAGTATTGCGTGGGATAGTGAGGCTAACTCTTTGCCTGACCACCTTTGCCTTCAGGATTTGAAAGTATACAAATATTTCGTTATACGCTAGGTGAATCTCAAGGCCATTGCCTCTCCAATAAAAGAAAATTTTGTATCTACATTTTTCGACTTTCTGGCAGTGAATCAAACTCTTGTTTTTTGTAGGAACTGAGCACGCCTTCATCGACTTGGTTGGACATCCCCTCTACAGTACAATTATTATCACCATCACGGATTATTTCAAATAATAATAACACAATTCTGAATCTAACCATCCTTTATTCATGGAAATGTTTCACATAGACATCCACAATAGAGCAGTACAAACACAGACGTACAGTACGTTTACACACAAACACTGGTTATTTATCGACGAACGATTAAAGGAGACGTTACACACAGCATAAGACTAAGGGCATTCAGATTTCTGTACGGACACTGAGCTTATCTACTTTGTCAGTAGAGTTTGCGATAAGTTAACTCGATCAATCATTATTATACTGAAAATGCATTTGTTTGGAACTAATGAACGTACATTGGACGAAGTTCCTAACTACAGATACACCTTCTGGTATGAAGCGTTGCTATCAGATAATACGATCAGAAGAATGTACCTCAAAATAAACAATCGCAGAGTCTCAAAATTTCTCACAACAAAATATGTTTGAGTGCATGCGGTCTTTTAGAATACACATGCACTTATCATTTTCGTTTTCCAGTACCTTGTGCCACTTGAGAAACATATTGAAATCAGTCTGGGAGAACATTTCCGTTAAAATTGAAGTGCCGGAGACTCCCACTTAGCTCATGTGCTCCAACAGTAGATCTTAAATATTCCCTCGAGTTCTTTCTCTCTTGAGTTGCTATAGACCTCCGCAGGATCTCTTCTGTAATTTTACTGATCCTTGAAGCGACAGAGTGCCTCAAGCACTCATTATTGGAGTTCCTAGATTTAGCATTACTCGTAGAACATTTAGGAGAGTCATTCCACGCCTCGACAGACTGGGTACCAATAGACCTCAATTTTTCTCTCCGAAAACTATGAGTTTCATCAACATCAGTTTGAGTATCGATGGACAGTCTTGATATTGGCTTATCCGAAATACTAGTCTGTGTTCCGACAGTAGACTTGGAAGGAGTTGAAGACCCACAGTACTGCTCACCATGATTCACTTTACGCTCATACATGGGAGGATATTGTCTATGTCGATTGTCCATCAGGTCATCAAACAGGGACTTAAATTTTGCCAGTTCTTTATTTGTCGACAAAAGTTGCTGAGACAGTTGTTCTTTGTCAAACATCAGTGTAATTTCACCACACTGTTTAGATTCCAGTTTTTTCATTGCCTTATCGAAATCAATCTGAAATTCATCGTTAAAAAGCTGCACTTCTGGTTGAAATGGAACATTTTCCTTCACTGTTTGCCATTCAGCAAACTTTTGACTACATTCATCTCTTTCTTTCTTTATTGTGTCTAGTTCTTTTCGGAGTGTCATGGTTATTATTTCCATGTTGCTGAGCTTCTGGTTAAGGACCCGACAATGATCTTCCATACTGGTCGAGCTGCTGATTTCGGAAAGTTGTCGGCGATATTGCGGCCTGATAACTGAAAGGGACCTCACTCCAGTTCGAAGTGATAACTGTTGCTGTCTGTGTATCTTATCGCTCCACAGTTTATGTTCCTCTTCCATTTCATGCTGTAGTAACTGTTGCTGTTGCTCCATTTTCTCTTGTTGATGTTGCAAAAATTTCTGTCGCTGATTCAGTTCCTCCTGTTGGTTCTGCAATATATGTTGCCGTTCATCAATTTCCTGCTGTTGTTCTTGGCTTAACTGGTCCTTAAATTCCTGTATTTTGAGCTGCTCCTCGTGCAATAACTGTTGCTGCTGTTCGAGCTCCTGATGATGATGTTGGAGTAATTGTTGTTGTTGGTCTATTTCTTGCTGATGTCGTTGTAACTGCTGTTGTGTTTGCTCCATTTCCTGATGTCGCTGATGTAATATTTGCTGTTGTTGTTGGAACTGTTGTTGTATTTGTTCATGCTGCACCAGAAGTTGTCTTTGAAGCTCTTGCTGTACTTGTAACATGTGGAACGTCTGGCGCAGTTCGTGCACCTGCTTTTGTAATGGATTCGGCTCTTCCTTCTCCACGCTCTTAGTTGTCGTTTCATGCTGCAGTTGATGTTGCTGCTGTTGCAGGAGCTCGTGCTGTTTTTGAAGAAGTTGCTGTTGGTGTTGGAATAGTTCTTGACCCTCTCCTTGTTGCTGTAACAGCTCTATAACCCGCTGTAATACTAGCTGCTGTTCCTGCTGTTGTTCATTCTGCACCTTCTGAAACTCCTGCTCCATTTCTCTAAGTCGCTGTTGCTGTTGAGCTATTTTAAGGTGATGATCAGGATTCCACGACTGGCCCTGCAGTGACGCCAGGTATTGGTACTGCTCCACAAGTATCTGCTTTTGCTGCTGAAATACTGTTTGTCCTTCCTGTCCTAGCTTCAACAGTTGATTCACCCTTTGAACCAACAACTCCTGGACTTCTCTCTGACGCTCCTGTTGGCGAGATCGTTTTTGTTGAAAGAGAGAGAATGCCTCCTCCAGTTCTTCCGCCTGCGTTTGTCTGACTTTCGTCCCCTGTTCCTGCGGTAATTTCTTCAGATTATCACCTCCCTGATTATCTTGTCGCCACAGTCTTTCGATTATATTAATTAATTGCTGCTGTTTGTCTGCTTCTTCATTCTTTTGTTCATGCGATTTAGTTATTTGAGTTTGATCTTGCCGCTCTTGATGCTGACGATTTGGTAGCTTCAGTGGAACGTCTTTGTTTCCCGTATCCTCAGATGTTTGATTAATCTCCTCGATATCTTGTTTCTCCCTTCTCAGTAAATCTTCATTCAGTAAATGCACTTTCAGTTGCTGCTGGCATTGCACTCCCTCTTCTTGTACACGGTGTGGCTGTTCATGATGATCTAACTTACCTGGCGAATAATCATATTCAAATGTTTTTGTGGTACGTAATTTGTCTTGTAACTGCTGCAGTTGCATGTTTTCCAGCGTTTGACTATTAAGATCTAACATTGCGCGCTCCGTTTGCCAGTCTGGATTATCATAAGCTATATTACCCACGAAACGTAACCTCCTTTCCTCGCAGAGTTGGTGGTTGGGGGATGTTCGAAGCAATGGATTTATAAAAGAGTGCCATATAGAATATAGATTAATGTTACTTTGTCTGCGTATTAAGTGTAGAATTGCTGCAAAAAAAATTGTCATGAAGAAAAAAGAAGTCAGTACTGAATTTGTCATGTATTGCTGGTATACATACCCGAAATTTCCTGTGGGCTTTTCCAGGAGCATACAGAGATTTTCCCTGGAACGCGGACCCATTTTACCCGGAATTTAATCCCCGTAGTGCAATTAATTTCGATAGTCATATTACGAAGTGGAATGTCATGTGGGTGTTAATAAACCCCAACCTGTAATCCCCGTTTCCCCGTGAGGTCATTAATGTATATTCACTTGTCAGCTTTAGACAACCCATACTAAATTTAAAAGAAAAACCTAATAAATGGACTTGATGAGAATTAGCCCTAGAGAAGCTGTGTAGTGCATCTCCATGGAAATGGTTCAAGACTGTTTGACCTTATTGTTACCAAGCAAACTCGCTACGTTCAACGTTGCTTCCCGTAGCTGCCAGTCTATAATAAGGTTAACAGATTTTTTTCACAATTTCCGGGAACATATACAATAATCTTTTGTATTATACTGTATGTTGGTTTGCCATTCGGCTACATTGTTTCATACACATTTTAATTAATGAAAAATACTCACTCAACTTACATAGGTACTAAATATATTCATTTTGTTTTATTTACTCCCTTCGTGTTACCACTCTCACGACTCGAAGAACATCCATGCATTTTTTTTGCTCCCACGTGTTCCTGATGTTCGTTACACTGAAGGTTGTTGGGTTTGATGAACAAAAAGCAACATATTCATTTGCACCTCGACAGAGAACAGGGAACTTCTTCAACAACGTAATACGTAGTGGACCGTTTCAATTTTTAGAACTATTCACACTGTATAAACTATTCTAATAACATGCATCATCCTGCAGTTGTACCATGTATATACTCTCAGTTACTGCGTACTGGCGCAGAGTAAACGGACGTCACTCGTTGCGGAACTGACATTCATTTGTTTCCAAAAAGCATATTGCTCATGATTGCAAAGAGTAGACTAAACAAATCGCAACCAGAGAGCGCACTAACGGAACACCAAACAATTCTACCTGTGTATCTTTATAACAATGGCTCATAGAATGTTATTGTTCATGATGAACCCTGAAAATCTGGAGATTTTTGGGGACATGTGATTAAATCCAGGGACAAATTTCTTCTAGGAACAAAAAGCGAAATCCAGGGACTGACCCGGGAAATGAGCTCGTCTGGTAACCTTAGTCTATCGAGACCTCATGCTTTTACATAATAGCAATGATAAATACGCCTATCTGCAGCCAGCTTGGATTTCAGAGGTTGTAAAACAACAAACGCATTCTATAGAACTTTGTGCCGGACTGAGTGGCTAAGACGGTTAAAGATTTACAGGGAAAATATTTTAAAAATTGAATACAAATTTATGGCCCACGCATTTGTGTGATGTGGGTCACTACTGTAATTCTTCTCAATTTACATGTCTTTACAATAGGTTAATTTTAACTGTAATTACACACATATTAAGTAATTAAAAAGCATAGATTGTTTAAGTCCTTCAATTTTAAGGTTGACACATAATTTCATTTCGTGAGATTTTCTAAATCAGTTTTATTCTTCTTGAAGCGGATAACTTTCACAAGCAATTGTTGCAGCTCCTTGGTGACCACTGGAGCATTAATAAGTTGAAACAGAGGAAACAAACCGTGCAGGAAGCCGTGGTAGAAGTTTGAACTGTCTAGTGCAAAATATGAAGCCAGAAAGAAAGACGTTGCTGCCCAACAAATATATGTGGGCTGGATTTACAAGGGATATGTTATTGTTGTTGTTGTTTGAGTCATCAGTCCATTTCGACTTACCTTAGTACATCATGAAAAGTGTGTGTACTCGCCTTTCTCTAATTGCTGTCGAGCCACTCACTTGAATGTGGGTGAGCTATAGCAGTCGGAGAGCAGGCAAGGTCCAGTATAATGTTCATGAGGTGCCGTAAAATAGTTAACAGCAGACTGGAGATGGAGAATACCCACGCAGAAAGCGACTGGGACAGCTGAAGGCATGCGGATCATCATTAGAGGTGCATATGGGATAAAAGGAATGACGAGATGACGTGTAGCTAGGAGACCTCGTTCTCCGTTTTAGTAGGGAGAATGGCCTGTTTTATAGGGTTTAAAATTGAAGTTTAAATTTGTTTCTAATATGTGTTTATCTACCTTTGGGCATTTTACATTTTAATTAAATATATTATTTCACTTCTTTGTCAGTGCCTTATTCAATTTTATTACATTTGCTCTTTTTAATTTCAGAAGAAAATACGGCATTGCGAATTATTATAAATTCCTAATAGTTTTCCTCATCAGTGTTATTTTTCTAATCCTAGTTAGTGGGTTAATTATAACTTTTAATCCATTTCGTCTCATCTCGTGCCATCAGGGACCGATGACCTAGATGATAGCCCACTTTAAACAACAAGCATCATCATCATCATCATCAAACTATGGAAATGAAGTGGCAAAAGAATGCGGAACGATTATGCCAACTTTGTTTTATTTATTCTTGCTCTTTAGGGGACCTCGATCATTACAAGCAGGTGATTTATATGAAGTACCTCGTTTTTCATAGAAAATTCGACAGTTATTTTTCAAACTGTAAATACATTTTGTTTAGGAGACCTAACTAAAGTAAAAATGAGATACTATTTTACACTATTCAAAAGTACATTATTAAATTACGAAATGAAGCATTTCTAACTTCATTCTTCAATCAACAGCCGCAGTAGAAATGCACTGAAAAATCCAGGCGAAGCATTTTACACTTTTTATTACACATTCAGTACACCAAATTATTGTAAGATATACTCGCCAACAGGACTGCGACTCACTCGTTAAAAAAAATCTCTGAATTTATTCCGCACTTCAAAAGTTTCAGGTGGAGCTGTGTTGTTTCTCCTCGACGGGGTAGCTCTTGGAAGTACGTCCTTGTAGTCTTAAGTGTTCAGCCCCTCTGTAAATATAATCAAATTATTCAAAATACAAACAGCTTTAACTATCAGTTCCGCTGTTTTGAATTTTCGACCACACCTGAGAGCTGCCAGCAGTGTGCGGGCGGACTGGTGCAGGGTAAAAGCTCCATGGCGAGCAGCCTGGTTATAGCCAGCAGCGAGGGACTAGGGCGAGCATCCATGTGCCAGCGGCGAAGCTGCAGCATAAACGTACCCTTACACATGCAGTACATGGGAAGTTGCCAGAAGCGGCGATTGGGAATTAGACGTGGCGGGGGGGGGGGGGGGGGGGGAGCGGGGGAAAATGTTGTGGGATATAGTGGGCGGGGAGGGGGGGTTGGGGGTGGAGTTCTATACATCAAAACTGAAAAAAAGAAAAAAGAAAAGGCTACAAAATGATAAGTTTCTGATGCTCTGAGCGAATTTTGACAGGGAGGTAAAGGTTGACACTTTACCAACTTAAGTGTGGTAATAGTTTTTTGAGATTTTGATTCAATCTTTCTTTCTTTTTCTACCGCTTTTCTGACACCTGTGGGGTTGCGGGTGCGAAGTGTGTCGCAATGTGGATTTGCCCTGTTTTACGGCCGGATGCCCTTCCTGGCGCCAATCCTATATGGAGGTGTGTAATCACTATTGCATGTTTCTGTGGTGGTTGGTAGTGTAGTGTGTTGTGTTGTGTGAATATGAAGAAGAAAGTGTTGGGACAAACACAAACATCCAGTCCCCGAGCCAGAATAATTAATCACGGGCGATTAAAATCCCCTACCCGGCCGGGAATCGAACCCGGGACCCTCTGATCCGAACGCCTCAACGCTGATCACTCAGCCAGAGTCGGACTGAGATTTTGATTCAATACTATACAATAGAACTTTGTCCGACTCGTTGGCTGAATGGTCAGCGTACTGGCCTTCGGTTCACAGGGTCCCGGGTTCGATTCCCGGCCGGGTCGGGGATCCTAATCGCTTCTGATTAACTCTTCTGGCTCGGGGACTGGGTGTTTGTGTCCGTCCCAACACTCTCCTCTTCATATTCACACAAACCTACACTACCAACCAACACAGAAACACGCAATAGTGATTACATCACTCCATAAAGGGTTGGCGGCAGGAAGGGCATCCGGCTGTAAAACAGGGCCAAACCCACATGTTCGACGCAGTTCGCACCCGCGACCCCAAACGTGTGGGAAAAGCTGTAGGAAAAGAAGAAGACTATACAATAAAACTTTCACCAAAGGAACATTATTACACTTGTATTACAATTAAATAGAAGTACGGTGTGATTATACAATGAAAAATCATTTAGTATTTGACTGCACACTAAGAAACTAACAGACACTAAAGAGATTGCCAGACTGACGATTGTGCGGCAAGCGAGTGCATCATACCTCAGTGTCGACGACTGCTACTCTTCCACACAGCACATGCAAAGACTCCACTAGTTGCTGTGGCGTTATTCAAATCCGTTAGCCGCGACGAACGACATTTTGTGCGTATTTCCGCTAAAAATGTTGTTAATAATTAAAGAAAATAAAAGAAAGAAGTACCCGATAAGAGAACAGGGCTTGTACAAATTGCTTTTCTTAATAATTTCTATAGTTTCTAGTTTCAGCCGTTTAAAATGGAATGTAAAAATGTAATGGTTTCCCACAAAGTGCAAGTTACAATATGCGTGGTTTCCTCCCAGAGGGTGGTACTGTTCCTCATACGCCATGCCCTAGCGCCCTCCCCTGCCATAGTCATTGGTACCGCTGTGTCCGAGTCACTTCTCGTGCTGACTCACCGGATAATGTACAGTATGTGTTACAGCGTTGTACACAATGGTTCCGTATTCGACTCGAGAGCTTGCCGACATGGTGTTTACTTACGGCAAGGCAAATGGCAACGGGCGGTGGGAAGCACGGTTGTATCGGGAGACCTATTCCCGTCGACAACAACCACAGCATTCAATGTTTGCAACAGTGTTTCGCCGTTTGTCTGAGACAAGGTCGTTTAAGGAAGCATGAAATCATGAAGGACGTACCGACCCTGTTAGGACACCAGACGTGGAGGAAAATGTGACCGCCGTGTCAGTACCAGGCAGTTGGCCCGCCAGTACAGGACAAGCCAGACGACCGCATGGAACATTCTCCGTTACTACCCTTATCACTTACAGCATGTGCAAGTGCAGGGCTTACTAGCGACAGACTTTCCACATCGGGAGCGGTTTTGTCACTGGTTTATTCACCAGGCAAGCACAATTCCGGGATCTGTGGCATCCATCCTATTCTCAGACGAGGCCACCTTTGCGCGGAATGCTATCTTCAACTTTCATAACAGTCATCTGTGGGATTGTATGCAGAACCCCCATGGTTTGGTGCCAGCGAATCATCAGCAGCGGTTCAGCCGGAATGTGTGAGCCGGGATAATTGGCGACCGTGTTTTTGGACCAGTCTTCTTTCCACGTCGCCTAACAGGCCGGAACTATCGGCGTTTCTTTCGGGTGGCTTTGCCTCTCCTACTGAAAGACGTACCATTGATGATTCGCAGTGTTATGTGGCTGCTACATGATGGTGCTCCAGCCCACTTCGCCGTGAACGTCCGGGCGCATCTCAATCGTGTCTTCCCTGGTGTCGCTGGATCGGACGAGGAGGTCCAGTTGCATGGCCTGCTCGTTATCAATCAATCAATCAATCAATCAATCAATCAATCAATCAATCAATCAATCAATCAATCAATCAATCAATCAATCAATCAATCAATCAATCAATCAATCAATCAATCAATCAATCAATCAATCAATCAATCAATCAATCAATCAATCAATCAATCAATCAATCAATCAATCAATCAATCAATCAATCAATCAATCAATCAATCCTGATCTGAATTTAGGGCAGTCGCCCAGGTGGCAGATTCCCTATCTGTTGTTTTCCTAGCCTTTTCTTAAACGATTTCAAAGAAATTGGAAATTTATTGAACATCTCCCTTGGTAAATTATTCCAATCCCTAACTCCCCTTTCTATATACGAATATTTGCTCCAATTTGTCCTCTTGAATTCCAACTTTATATTCATATTGTGATCTTTCCTACTTTTAAAGACACCACTCAAACTAATGTCATTCCACCCCTTCTCTCCGCTGACAGCTCGGAACATACCACTTAGTCGAGCAGCTCGTCTTCTTTCTCCCAAGTCTTCCCAGCCCAAACTTTGTAACATTTTTAACGATACTCTTTTGCCGAAAATCACCCAGAACAAATCGAGCTGCTTTTCTTTGGATTTTTTCCAGTTCTTGAATCAAGTAATCCTGGTGAGGGTCCAATACACTGGAACCATACTCTAGTTGAAGTCTTACCAGAGACGTATATGCCCTCTTCTTTACATCCTTACTACAACCCCTAAACACCCTCATAACCATTTGCAGAGATCTGTACCCTTTTTTTTACAATCCCATTTACGAGATTACACCAATGAAGATCTTTCCTTATATTCACACCTAGAATGATCCCAACAGATAGGAAATCACCAGATCTCAACCCGTGCGATTTCTGGCTATGGGGCCATCTCAAAAGTATCGTCTATACAGAGCCCATTCCAGATGAGGAGACACTAGAGCAGCGTAATAATGCTGCCTTTGACACTGTTCGGACGCAGCCTGCACGATGTGAACGTGGGAGACAGAACATGCTACGGCGCGTACACACGTGCATGGAGGCACATGGGAACCATTTTCAACACATACTGTAACTGTGGCTGCATGGTTCAGGGCGTATTAGACTTCGTCTATGTAACAAAGGACGATTGAATAAATAGTCCCTAACAAACCAACCATGCATTTCCGGAAATATGTTCATTAGACCTTTTCTGTTCCGTATCCCCTTCTCGATCAATCCCTAGAGTTTGTACACGGTGGAAAATATCACCCTGTATATATAAATATGAGTAAAGATCTGGAATCAAGGCTATTTGCGGATGACGTTGTACTGTATAGCAGGGCCTCTCAAACGCCCAAAATCTCACGCGTGCAAATCGAGGCGCAAGAGCTCCGTGCACTGTGCATCGGTCCCGCTCGGCTCGGCTCGGACCAGCGCTTCGTCTGTGGGCTACTTGGCTAAGCTCGGCTCAACTCGGCTCGGATTTGGAGGGCTACGCAGCAAGTGAGGAAGAGGGAGACAGGGCGAGCGAGCGAGACAGGCGTAGGGACAAAGAGAGACAGCACTATTGCTCCAAATCGAGGAGTGGGAGTCTGCACTCTGGTCAACCTAGCGAAGTTGTCTTTTGCACCGTGTATAGTGCATGCACCAGGCGCATGCGCCCTGGGAGGCCCTGCTGTACAGAGTAGTAAATAAGTTGCAGGACTGTGAGCGAGTGCGGGGGGACTTAAACAATGTAGTAATATGGACAGCAGGCAATGGTATGAATGTAAATGGGATGAAAAGTCAAGTTGTGTCACCAACAGGTTTCAATTATTGTGTTGATGGAGTGATAGTACGTCACGGAGGTCACTGTAAGTACCTAGATGTTAATATAAGGAATTATTTTCATTGGAGTAATCATATTAACTAGGTAGTTAAAAAAGGTTACATATCACTTCACATGGTTATGAAAGTATTTTGGGGCTATAGTAAGAATGTAAAACCTGGCACCGTGGTGTAGGGGTAGCGTGCCTGCCTCTTACCCGGAGGCTCCGAGTTCGATTGCCGGCCAGATCAGGGATTTTTACCTGGATCTGAGGGCTAGTTCGAGGTTAAATCAGACTAAGTGATTGCAGTTGAGAAGCTATCTGACGGTGAGATGGCAGCCCCGGTCTAGAAAGCCAAGAATAACGGCTGAGAGGATTCGTCGTGCTGACCACACGACAACTCGTAATCTGCAGGCCTCCGGCCTGAAAAGCGGTCGCTTGGTAGGCCATGGTCCTTAGGGGCTGTTGCGCCATGGAGATGTAAAAGAGAGAACGTATAAGTCTCTGGTAAGACCGCAGTTAGAGTATGGCTCGAGTGTATGGGACCCTAACCACGCCACTTGATACGAGAACTGGAAAACATTCAAAGGAAAGCAGCACGATTTGTTCTGGGTGATTTTCGACAAAAGAGTAGTGTTACGGAAATGTTGCAAACTTTGGACCGAGAAGCCTTTGGACATACCGAATAAAGGGAAGGATACGAATTTAGTTGTATGTTCATCTTTCACATCAGCTTCAGCTCTCGCCAGTAAGGTCAATTATTCGACAGAAACAAACGTGCGCAATATCAAGGCAATTACCTAAAACTAGGTTTCACTAACATTCTTGTGGATAACCAGGAACGGCCATAGTATAGCCTTTGCTTAGGTATTTTAGCCAATGACAGTTTGAAACCCCTAAAACTTACAAGACACTTCCAGAACATAATCTTCATTGGGGTCCTGATATTAACGCGTTTGTTAAGAAAGGTTCTAGATCTCTTCACATGGTTATGAGGGTATTTAGGGGCTGTAGTAAGGATATAAAGCAGAGGGCGTATAAATCGCCGGGAAGACTTAGGACTAAGGAGATGAGATCTCGACTATGTGGTATGTTCTGAGCTGTCAGTTGAGATGTAGCCTGGAATGACATTAGTAGGCAAATAAACCTGACTGTGCTTTTAAACGTAGGTAAGTATGAAGATAAAGCTGGAATTCAAGAGGACAAATTGGGGCGAATATGCATTTATAGGGTGAGGAGTAAGGGGCTGGAATAATTATAACTTATAATTTATCAACGGAAATGTTCGATAAATGTCAAAGTTATTTGAAAATGTTTAAGAAAACGCTAGGTAAACAATTGATAGTGAATCTGCCGCCTGGACGACAGCTCTAAATGCAGATCATTGATTGATTGATTGATTGATTGATTGATCGATTGATTAATTCATTGATTGATCGATCGATTGATTGATCGATCTATTGATTGATCGATTGATAGATCAATTGATTGATCGATTGCTCGGTTGATTGCCTGATTTATTTATTTATTTATTTATTTATTTATTTATTTATTTATTTATTTATTTATTTATTTATTTATTTATTTATTTGCACTAGGACCCTACAATAGAAGTAATTGTGATTCCAGTCGTCTCTACTTGTATTTTCTGTGTGTTAATAGTCACTGTTCTGTTTAAAAGACAAACTTAGTGCTCGAAAACCACTTTACGATCTTTGCGTTAATAGTCACTGTTCTGTTTAAAAGACAAACTTTGTGCTCGAAAACCACTTTACGATCTTTGCGTTAATAGTCACTGTTCTGTTTAAAAGACAAACTTAGTGCTCGAAAACCACTTTACGATCTTTGCGTTAATAGTCACTGTTCTGTTTAAAAGACAAACTTTGTGCTCGAAAACCACTTTACGATCTTTGCGTTAATAGTCACTGTTCTGTTTAAAAGACAAACTTAGTGCTCGAAAACCACTTTCGATCTTTGTATTAATAGTCACTGTTCTGTTTAAAAGACAAACTTTGTGCTCGAAAACCACTTTACGATCTTTGTGTTAATAGTCACTGTTCTGTTTAAAAGACAAACTTAGTGCTCGAAAACCACTTTCGATCTTTGTATTAATAGTCACTGTTCTGTTTAAAAGACAAACTTTGTGCTCGAAAACCACTTTACGATCTTTGTGTTAATAGTCACTGTTCTGTTTAAAAGACAAACTTAGTGCTCGAAAACCACTTTCGATCTTTGTATTAATAGTCACTGTTCTGTTTAAAAGACAAACTTTGTGCTCGAAAACCACTTTACGATCTTTGTGTTAATAGTCACTGTTCTGTTTAAAAGACAAACTTAGTGCTCGAAAATCACTTTGCGATCATTGTTGGATTCGCTGCATGGGCTACGTTTGTGAGCCACTTTATATACTTCCACTGTGTGAAAAGCGTGCGTCAGTGTCACATCTCGTTTCGGAAATATTAGCGGTCGTAAGTGATTCATCCTGTACGTACTTGGTACTCTTTGTCCTCATGGTAACTAGTAAATGATGCGGGAAGTTTTTCAAATAAAAAGGAACCGTCTTCTTGACATTACTTCAAACAAAAACAAAGTATTCAGGAACAGTTATATCTCATAAAGGAACCGGCTTATAGAAAGCGGTCACTATTGATGTGAAAATATAAACGTTTAATAACTATATCGAAAGGAGAAAGAAAGGGCAACGTCATCTCTGTACAGGCCATGAAGACCCTTGGAGAGGTGGAAGGTAAAGACTTCCACTATCGTCAACCTTGGCACATGGTTGATTAGAGTGGTTAGTTCTACGCTCGGCCGCCTTTGCCCCCAGCAATTAAACTGGTACTATTTTTTGGTGAAGGCTGAGTGAACCTCAGGGCCATGTGCACTTCCTGAGATAGAAATTTCTTTTCTTAAATTTTTCCACTTCCTGACGGTAAATCAAACCCACAGAAAAATAAATACCGTTTTCAGTAGACTAATAAAAATGAAATCTCGAAAAGATACTCCAGTGTCCACCAACTGGCTGACGTGTGACGTAAGAGCGTAGAGGGGGACGAAGGGACTGCCTCTCTTTGTAGTGCCGTACATAGTAGTGGTACTGTACAGTACTCCTCACCAGCTAGAATTAAACATTCCTTCATGAATTCACCATCACTGAACGGTTTCAGTTTCTTGGATATTAAATATGAAATTTTAAAACTCAATCGAACTGCTGACTCGCTGATCGAATGCTTGATAGGGTTATTTATCTTTCAGTTCTGCATTTACACGTACCCGTTCTTCGCCTTGATACTGATCATAATCTGTAGCGTGACACAAATTATACAGTCGTTGTAAATTACATCCTTTTACATGTCACGGCTCTTTTCTTCTTCTTCTTCTTCTTCTTCTTCTTCTTCTTCCTCTTCTTTTCCTGCCGCTTTTCCAACACATGTGTGGTCGCGGGTGCGAACTGCATTGTGTGTATAGATAGATAGATAGATAGATAGATAGATAGATAGATAGATAGATAGATAGATAGATAGATAGATAGCCATGTTTTACGGCCGGATGCCCTTCCTGACGCTAACTCTATATGGAGGGATGTAGTCACTATTGCGTGTTTCTGTGGTGGTTGGTAGTGTAGTGTGTTGTGTGAATATGAAGAGGAGTGTGTTGGTACGGACACATACACCCAGTGCCCTAGCCAGAAGAATTAATCAGAAGCGATTACAATCCCCGCCCCGGCCTGGAATCGAACCCGGGACCCTCTGAACTGAAGGCCAGTACGCTGACCATTCAGTCAACGAGTTGGACACCATAGATCTTTTCTACAAACTAAACATTTAGCTGTAGCATTTGTATTATTTTCAACAAATAAATACAGATATTTCCATAAAGATCGGAGGCATAGATAGCTTGTTGCACTCTGATGTGCTCGGTTCATCCATGCTTATGTAGTGACCGAGCTCGATAGCTGCAGTCGCTTAATTGCGGCCAGTATCCAGTATTCGGGAGATAGTGGGTTCGAACCCCACTGCCGGCAGCCCTGAAGATGGTTTTCCGTGGTTTCCCATTTTCACACCAGGCAAATACTGGGGCTGTACCTAATTAAGGCTACGGCCACTTCATTTCCACTCCTAGCTCCTTTCTGTCCCATTGTCGCCATAAGGCCTATCTGTGTCGGTGCGACGTAAAGCAAATTGCTCATGTAGTGTACTCTACCGCCACTAACACCACTATGTACGGCTCTCCGACGTCACACGTCAGCCAGTTGGTAGATTCGTACACCCAGGTACCGTATCTAGATTACTAAATTAACTCACGGACCACTTACATGCTATACTATTCTACGGCATGCTTACAACGTTGGAATTCTTGCGAGCCTTCCACAAGAATCAAAAAAGTTCCGTCTATCTTGCCACTGGTTACACATGTTCAAAGAAGGTAGGTCGGCGACGTTCGAGAGAGATCGTAATTATGAGCTTAATGAAAATGAGCCAATAAAATAAACTTAAATAGAACTGAATCCCTTTTAACTTAACCACTATTAAATCTAGTCGTGTTTTTTCAAAACCGCCCCCAGTTCGTTCGTTCGTAATCTCTTTACCCTCCAGGGTCGCTTTTTCCCTCGGACTCAGCGAGGGATCTCACCTCTACCGCCTCAAGGGCAGTGTCCTGGAGTTTCAGACTCTGGGTCGGGGGATACAACTGGGCAGAATGACCAGTACCTCGCCCAGGTGGCCTCACCTGCTATGCTCAACAGGGGCCTTGCGGGGGGATGAGAAGATTGGATGGGACAGGCAAGGAAGAGTGAAGGAAGCGGCCGTGGCCTTAAGTTACGTACCATCCCGACATTTGCCTGGATGAGAAGTGGGAAACCACGGAAAACCACTTCTAGGATGGCTGAGGTGGGAATCGAACCCACCTCTACTCAGTTGACCTCCCGAGGCTGAGTGGACCCCGTACCAGCCCTCGTACCACTTTTCAAATTTCGTGGCAGAGCCGGGAATCGAACCCGGACCTCTGAGGGTGGCAGCTAATCACACTAACCACTACACCACAGGGGCGGACACCGCCCCCAGTACTGTACAGTAATTTGACAAAATTGGCTCACCCATGTTCATTCTTCCTTTGAAAGAGATTTAGATAAGATACGCTAAATAAGGTACAGCCCCAGTGTTTGCCTCTGAAACCACGGGAAGTCATCTTCAGGGTTGCCAATGGTGAGGTTCGAATTCATCATCTTCCAAATGCAAGTTTACAGCTACATGGCCCGCAGTGTGCAGTCGCCGATGTTTCGTATTGAGACTAACCCTCCCATCGGTGGTGATGGACACCTTCTGTTACTATACTTGAGACGGTTTACGACAAGAAAAATGTTGAGATGTATACATGTTTCATAAGAAGATCAATAAGGGAAGTGAACTACATAGTCAACATACAGTAGATAGATTTGACATCTCACGACAAATGGGGGATGTACATACAGCAGACTATTAACTAAATTGCATTCCAAACTCGCCAAAATATCGCCTATTTTAATACCAGCTATACAACAGTAGCACGAACACAATTATGTGCAGTCTCGCGTAATATAATTCCACCATTCGCAGGCAGGGAATAGTTTTGTAAACTTTTCTTCTGTTGTGAACAGTCAAAGGTTCTAGATTTACGATAGTAAAAAAAAAGTTTAATTACGGTGCCATTAACAAGTGCCGGCCCCGTGGTGTAGGGGTGGCATGCCTGCCTCTTACCCGGAGGCCCCGGGTTCGATTCCCGCCAGGTCAAGGATTTTTACCTGGACCTGAGGGCTGGTTTAAGGTCGACTCAGCCTACGTGATAACAATTGAGGAGCTATCTGACGGTGAGATAGCGACCCCGTTCTAGAAAGCCAAGAATAAGGGCCGATAGGATTCGTCGTGCTGACCACGCGACAACTCGTAATCTGCAGGCCTTCGGGCTGAGCAGTGGTCGCTTGGTAGGCCAAGGCCTTTCAAGGGCTGTTGTGCCATGGGGTTTGGTTTGGACATTAACAAGTGTCGGGACATGTTTCGTCCTTTTCTTTTTGGACATCATCAGCCGAAAATACTTGTGAGGTGAATGAAATAGACAAGGTCACAAATTCACATTAAAATACTATTCGGATTATCGTGTACGTCAAGTTAAAATACATGATAAAATTCGAAGAATGTTCTTAAAATGCTGGAGGTCAATTGCTTTTTTTCTGTTGAAATGAAGATAAAATTGTTGAACACACGTAATAGTTCCATTAAAATTCGATGATGGAGTTCTTATGTTGGCGTGATGATGTGGTGTTGTTAATTCTTAGTTAAGAGGTTGTGCCGTTTCACAGTTCTTTATAAGAGCTGTAGTAACAAAGATGGAGTCTCTGCGGTCAAATGTCAAATAAAATGCATTTAACATCAGTACGGGCCGAATTGTAAGTCTTTTCGTCGGTCGATTACGGTAATGGCCGCGTATAGAAGGCGCAGAAAAAAATGACAGATGGACATTATTTGAAACCATTATTCAAGAAAAAAAATGCTCATCATTTATTATATAATCTGACTTCGATGTGTTAAGAAGACGCAAGACTCGATTTAAAAAGGATTATCCAGCGGAGCTAATTACTAGGAACTGGAAGACGAAAATTAAATCGCGACTACACGCTAATCTGCGGAGATCAAGATTTAAATGCCGCGCGGGAGATTAAATACGTAAAAGGAAGAGATAAAGTATATCACAGTAGAACTACGTCACGCAGTGACGCAAGCCCTCGGTGAAATTTTCCCGATACCGTTTAACATTGAAAGACACCTACGGACCAGTGGTTGAATGCATTTAGACTAATAAAAGGATAGCGGAAAGAAATTTATTTTCAAATCAGAATATACATAACATCTGTCTTAGACGGTTTTGAACTATTTATTGGATCAATTGCACCCCAGTAAGACCTATGCAATTTGAGCAACGCAAGAGCTATATTAATTGGAAGATGTCAGCAATGAGTCAAATATTCTATCATTGTTCTGTTCCATACGCACGAGTCTTCACCATGGGTCTGTAAGGAAGCAAGGCGATGCTGCTTGGATCCTGACGAGGCGAGACGATGTTGGCTGTCCCGGATGACCAGTGATCAATGTTGAGAAGCTACGATGTACCCGACCACTTGTGGAGGAACCAGATGACGAGATCCTAGTCTCAGATGACCGGAGATGAGGAAACACCGAGACCATCTTGAGCAAAGCTAAGTCCATTATCCAAGTCGTTTTCGTAAGTAAGAGTATATTATTTCTTTTATTGCATGTTAATGTTTGCTTTGTGCGAAGACAGTGCGTAGATAAACGTCTAGCTGAGATGATTGGAAGTAGGTACTCATCCGTATGAAACGTCAATTCCATTTGTAGGCGTGGTCACCAAGTGATTTTCCGATCGCAATGTTTTCCAGTGATATGTGAGGAGAGATAGCTTGAGTTATTATTATTATCAGTGAAGTGTAAGAGTGAAGTTGGCTTTAATACCTGCGTGTCCTAAATTTAAGTAATGTCAAGCAGTTCGAGATCGTACATAGGATGTGTTTTATGAAGGAATATGGCAGTAGACTACTCCAAGTCCATGTTAAATTTGGCACTATGACAGTAGTAAATAAAGTAGGCATTTTAGGAATGTCACGGCACGTTGATGTGCAAGTCAAGGTAATGATCTACGTATGATGAAGTGATAGAGTGGCTATATATGAAATATGAGTAGTAATTGACGCGTCATGGATATGATATTGAGTGGTTAATGATGTATGATGGTTGTATTTATTGTTTTCTTCGAGAGAGATAGTCATAGTTGTACGAAGTAAGACCTCGTGATTTCAAATGATGTTTCTGAGAGTGTCATTGAATTCTCGCCAATTCCATGCAATAATTCTGGATCCTACGCATTTTACCTAGCTCAGGATATGATCTCGAGACGTGCAGTGCAATGTTTTATCCGTATTAGCCTACCTAGAGAAGCATATAAGTATTCTAGATAAGATTTGAGCTTACACTGATTTACTTAGGATGATCTTGAAAACTCTCACTGTATATAACTCCATTTCTGGATAATTTCAACCTATAGGCCGATCACTGGTGACCTAGATTTTCAAAGGAGAATCATTTTTCTTTTGTCGGAGATAGTGTCATACGATTAAGTAGATTTTCCATTGGTAGTGTGTGTTATAATAACTCTGTATGACAAGCGTGGTGACGTTCCTTGCTACTTCGTACGCACGTAGTCTATGTCAATAAGCTAAGGTCATATTACCTTAAGTTCATAAATTAAATCTTGCGAGAATGTTACTTGTAGGGTGATTACGGCTTACAATGGACGTAGCTTAGCTCATGATGTGTAACACAAGGAAATATGAGCGTCGAAGAAACAACTAAGTAGGCATAAACGAATGTTTTAAATGTAAAACATATAAGAGTGTACTTGTCAAAACAATGCAAGAAGAGCTTTATAATAGCCTTATTGATAGTCTTAAAACTGCAGCCAGACAATCATTCAGTGAAAATTTAAGTAATGTGACAGTTTTTAGAGTAGGTATTAGGTGTTAATTAACAGGATCTAATGTGGATCCCACGAATAATTGATTCAAATAACTCGAACTCCATTTCTTGACCGAGCATTAACTCAGAAATTCCACTAGCATTCCTTTATTTTCTCAAGAGTGTACCACTAGAAAGACTGTAAATAATAGTTAATAGGATTTTTATTTTATTCTTTGTGGATGCATCCTATATTCTTAATGTACTTAATTTTAATGTTTATTTTCTTGCCAAGAAGGCACTTGTAAATACCATTATCTGCGTTCAATTTAATTTATTTGGTCATCACCCAGCTCTGTAGGTGAATTATATACAAAGGAAAACATAGCTTTTTCAAGAATTTCCTAGATGTTACATGTAATTTATGCTAGTAATTGATGATTTAGGAGATTAATGAGTTTATGAAAGGAAGCAATTTAAGCCGAGAAGGCATTCATTTAGGTTGAAGTCGGAAGATGTGATTTCTCTAAAAGTTTGTTGACGGACATGAATTATTAGGTTGACAATGAGTCACTCATTACAAGAGCTACTTCATTAGTAAACATTTGAGATAATTCCTTGAATATTTGGTTTAATTTTTAAATAAATATGGAATAGTGAAACCTAAACACTCTTTCTCTGTGTTCTTAGAATAGGAATTAGTTGTAAGACTGTAGTAGTAACAAGCGACGACAATTTCCATAAGAGTTAATGAGAATGGTACCTAACTAGATACGAGTAAGAGACGTCTTTCTGCGTTAGTTAGAGACTACCGTTGATCGACCTGGACGTTTTTCTGTTTCGGAACTCACACCCGTAGAACTTAGTTACCAGATTTATTGAAGTTAGAGCTAGTCAGGATCTCTTGTGTCCATGCCTGGACGCGGGAACGGCGCAAGTAGAAAATGTCGCCCATACGTGAGGCAATTTGAGAAAGACACCGTGGTCAAGAACCGTTGGTCGCCAAGTAGAAAATGGCGCCTCAACGTGATGCGAATGGAGGAAAACGCCACGGGAACTGTTGGTTGCAAACCAAATAGAATTTTTGAGATACTCAGGTATGTGGAAATTCAAGAGAAAGTCGTCGTGGGAATTCCAAGAGAAAGAATACGACACAGAACTGTGAAGAGGTTGATTCCCATATGTAGCAATAAGAATGAGGAAAACATCGGGAAACCTGTTAAGAAGATAACAGAGATGATAGTCGAATGACGGATCTTTGGTGCAATATTAGAGTAAAATGGGAGAATTTACTCAAAAGAAGTGGGTAAGATGAAGGAGATACTTTAGGAATTAATGGATGAGGAATTATTGATTGTAACAGCAAGATGGTTGTATGGAGATGGAGATGTCGTACGGTAATTTCTTTACTGGACTGTTATGCATTATTATTTTATGGGATCGAAGTAGACACAGCAAGATATTAGACTGTGAGAACGAGTAGATGCCCAGTATAGATGATGGAATAGGAGAAAGAAGAAATGGATGATTGCTCTGAAGAGAATAACAGAAAATAGCTGGTAGCAGTCAGAACTCGGAAAGAAGGATAGATTACCGCTAATATGTCAATTTATTTAGATGTAACTTAGATATAAGGGATAGATTGTAAGAGGTTATTTGAGTTATTTTCAGTTAAGAATTGGAGTCATAAGTACATGAACAAGTACCTCATATTTCCTAGTGTGATTGGGTCAACATCGTGAGCTGAATCAGATCCAAGTAGTGAAGCCTGCCTGTGTATTTGCTGAATATATATATTGTTGATTGGAGTAGTGGGAGAGACATTGCTGGAGAACTTGAGTTGTGGAGAATTTAGGGAAAACATAGAGTTTATTAGGATTTTTAGAATTTAGAATAATAATTAAATATCGAAATGACGACGTTAAGCCATTTGAAAGCTCAATTTGAGGAGTATCAAAGGGAACAACAAGAAGAACAAGAGCAGTATCGGAAAGACCAAGAAGAGAAACAAGAGAAATATCAAAAAGAACAGGAAGAGAAAGAAAGAAGACAGAAAGAAGAGCATCAGGGATTGTTGCAGGCTATAAAAGAAATGATGGAAGAGAACAGAAAGCGCGATGACGAAGCTAGAAAGCGCGATGAAGAAGCTAGAAAGCGCGATGAAGAAGCTAGAAAGGAGAGATTGGAAGAGAACAGAAAGCGTGATGAAGAAGCTAGAAGACGCGATGAGGAAGGTAAGAAAGAGAGGCAGGAAGAAATGAGAAAGCAGGAGGAAAGGTTAAAGGAGATCATGGAAAGGATGGATAAACGTAATGAAGAATCCAAGAAAGAGAGACAGGAACGAGAGGAGAAGGAGAAGAAACAGGAAGAAGAGAGGAAGAGAGAGAAGCAAGAACAAGAGGAGCGATACCAAAGATTTATGGAAGAGAAACATAAAGAAATGATGGAGGAAATAAGGAGAGGTCATCAAGAACAAAAGGAAGAAATGAATAAATATCAGGAGAAGATGGAAGAGGTGACCAGGGAACAAGAAGAAAGACATAAGATAATGATGGAGGAGATGAAGAACAATATAGATGAATGGAAAGCTGAAATTAGTGGAAGTATGGAGGAGAAGAACCGAGAGATACGAGAAGAAATAAACGAAATTAGGAGAGAAATGACAGGGAACAATAACTATCTCCAGTCTTTAAAGGAGAATGTAATAAAGGATTTATTAGATAATATGGAAAAGTTAAGCCTAGATTCCCAAGAAAAGTGGAGATTATGTGAGGAAAGTATAGGAAAACTAGGTGAGGACGTGCAAACCACGAGCACAAGTCTGGAAAAGAAGTACGACCAGGCTGCAAACCAAATTGGAAACAGAATAACGGAGATAAGGGGCGAAATAGAACAACATAAGGATGAATTAAACCAAAGAATAGCGAAATCTGAAGAAGGGCTTAGACAAATGCAAGCTCAGTTACAAGAAATTCGGGAGGAAGGACCAGGAAAGACTGTTATGATGTCTAGTAGCGAGCGAAACAGAGGAGTTGAGTTTCAAATAAATGAAAGAGAAGTGACACCCATACCAGTCACACGTTCTAACCACAGTATGGGGGAGACAAATGTGGATAACGGAAACAGTGGTTATCCTACGATTATTAACGTCATAAAAACCTTCGATGATAGACCGAAGCACTTTAATAATTCCACCAGTATTTCGCCCAAACGTTTCCTTAGGGAAATGGAGGATTACTTCAAGGAACATGGCATCGCTGAGGAGAAGAAATTGAAAATAGTGGAAAAGCATTTAGATGCTAATCCGAGCTTATGGTTCCAAGCATTTAAATATACTTTCCATGAGTATAGCGACTTTAAAACGGCATTCTTACAGAAATTTTGGAGTCCGGAGGTGCAGCAGAATTTACGTCTAGAGTTGTACTCTCGCAAGTATGCTACGAACGGTCAAACAGGGTTTAGTGATTACTTCGCCTACCAGTTTCACCGTTTTCAAGACCTTGATTCGCCACCCAGTGAGCTTGAAGCGATCAAGACGATACAACGACAATTTCCCTCAGATATACAAAGACTGCTGGCTACTGCTAACCCAACTACGGCAGTGCAAATGGAAACGACACTTAGACAGATCGATATGACTACAGCACCACACCCTCAAAGAATGATTAGGAATGCTTACGGTGAAGAAACGGTTAATGTGCTCACACAGGAAAACATCGATAGGAATACCCTGAAGAAAGAGGAAAAATGAACAGGAAGAGACAATGGGGAAACCAGGAGAGTGGAAGGAGAGATGAAGAAAAATGCTATTGCAGGAAAGGGTCCTACAACCAAGAAGCATATAGGGGAAATAGAGCATATAGACCCAACATGCGATACAAGAACCCGTATAGAGAAAACAGAGGAAGAAATAATTTCAGAGGAAGATATGGTTACGGAAAAAGAAATATGAGAGACGACCAAGGAAGGGAAACTTATAATCGGAGACCTATACGCGAAGTAAATGAAGACCGAAACGAGAAGATCAAGTGGGAGAAAGCAATTAGAGAACAGGACGTCAACGCTGATGTAGAGGGAGCGGAGAGTCTTGAGTTACAGAGATACAAAAAGAGGAAACAGGAAGAACAAATCCTCGATCCAAACGCGAGAGAATTCGAATGTAGAAGAGAAAATGAAAAGATAACAAGAAAAAAAAAACACGCCGATTTTGAATTAGAAGGTGAGGTTGAGAAAATAAGGAACGCATTGGATTCCAAATTTCACAGTTATTTCAAGTATTAATAAAGAAACCCGCAATTTCCAGTGTAACGAACAAAATCTTCGCGAAATTCTTGCATTTATTCGAAGGACCATTTAGAATTAACCGTTCATTCAGAAATAATGCATACGAAATTCACGACTTAAATGGAAACAGTAAAGGAGTACATAACAGTGCAAACATCAAGTTATATTTCAAGGAATAGAGAAGGGGCAAACCATCTTAGGTGATGACGAAGCAAAGAAGTACAGATTGAAGCCACCTACATCATGAGTAAACAGATTGTTCCGAAGAAAGGAGTAATGATACAAAAGAGAATTCATAAAGAACAGTGAAAAGTCCCATTATAAGAAGGAAGACGAATATAATAAATATATAGCAAGCCATATATTTCTTTCAACGTAGGGGAAGTTAATGTGCCGTTTCACAGTTCTTTATAAGAGCTGTAGTAACAAAGATGGAGTCTCTGCGGTCAAATGTCAAATAAAATGCATTTAACATCAGTACGGGCCGAATTGTAAGTCTTTTCGTCGGTCGATTACGGTAATGGCCGCGTATAGAAGGCGCAGAAAAAAAATGACAGATGGACATTATTTGAAACCATTATTCAAGAAAAAAAATGCTCATCATTTATTATATAATCTGACTTCGATGTGTTAAGAAGACGCAAGACTCGATTTAAAAAGGATTATCCAGCGGAGCTAATTACTAGGAACTGGAAGACGAAAATTAAATCGCGACTACACACTAATCTGCGGAGATCAAGATTTAAATGCCGCGCGGGAGATTAAATACGTAAAAGGAAGAGATAAAGTATATCACAGTAGAACTACGTCACGCAGTGACGCAAGCCCTCGGTGAAATTTTCCCGATACCGTTTAACATTGAAAGACACCTACGGACCAGTGGTTGAATGCATTTAGACTAATAAAAGGATAGCGGAAAGAAATTTATTTTCAAATCAGAATATACATAACATCTGTCTTAGACGGTTTTGAACTATTTATTGGATCAATTGCACCCCAGTAAGACCTATGCAATTTGAGCAACGCAAGAGCTATATTAATTGGAAGATGTCAGCAATGAGTCAAATATTCTATCATTGTTCTGTTCCATACGCACGAGTCTTCACCATGGGTCTGTAAGGAAGCAAGGCGATGCTGCTTGGATCCTGACGAGGCGAGACGATGTTGGCTGTCCCGGATGACCAGTGATCAATGTTGAGAAGCTACGATGTACCCGACCACTTGTGGAGGAACCAGATGACGAGATCCTAGTCTCAGATGACCGGAGATGAGGAAACACCGAGACCATCTTGAGCAAAGCTAAGTCCATTATCCAAGTCGTTTTCGTAAGTAAGAGTATATTATTTCTTTTATTGCATGTTAATGTTTGCTTTGTGCGAAGACAGTGCGTAGATAAACGTCTAGCTGAGATGATTGGAAGTAGGTACTCATCCGTATGAAACGTCAATTCCATTTGTAGGCGTGGTCACCAAGTGATTTTCCGATCGCAATGTTTTCCAGTGATATGTGAGGAGAGATAGCTTGAGTTATTATTATTATCAGTGAAGTGTAAGAGTGAAGTTGGCTTTAATACCTGCGTGTCCTAAATTTAAGTAATGTCAAGCAGTTCGAGATCGTACATAGGATGTGTTTTATGAAGGAATATGGCAGTAGACTACTCCAAGTCCATGTTAAATTTGGCACTATGACAGTAGTAAGTAAAGTAGGCATTTTAGGAATGTCACGGCACGTTGATGTGCAAGTCAAGGTAATGATCTACGTATGATGAAGTGATAGAGTGGCTATATATGAAATATGAGTAGTAATTGACGCGTCATGGATATGATATTGAGTGGTTAATGATGTATGATGGTTGTATTTATTGTTTTCTTCGAGAGAGATAGTCATAGTTGTACGAAGTAAGACCTCGTGATTTCAAATGATGTTTCTGAGAGTGTCATTGAATTCTCGCCAATTCCATGCAATAATTCTGGATCCTACGCATTTTACCTAGCTCAGGATATGATCTCGAGACGTGCAGTGCAATGTTTTATCCGTATTAGCCTACCTAGAGAAGCATATAAGTATTCTAGATAAGATTTGAGCTTACACTGATTTACTTAGGATGATCTTGAAAACTCTCACTGTATATAACTCCATTTCTGGATAATTTCAACCTATAGGCCGATCACTGGTGACCTAGATTTTCAAAGGAGAATCATTTTTCTTTTGTCGGAGATAGTGTCATACGATTAAGTAGATTTTCCATTGGTAGTGTGTGTTATAATAACTCTGTATGACAAGCGTGGTGACGTTCCTTGCTACTTCGTACGCACGTAGTCTATGTCAATAAGCTAAGGTCATATTACCTTAAGTTCATAAATTAAATCTTGCGAGAATGTTACTTGTAGGGTGATTACGGCTTACAATGGACGTAGCTTAGCTCATGATGTGTAATACAAGGAAATATGAGCGTCGAAGAAACAACTAAGTAGGCATAAACGAATGTTTTAAATGTAAAACATATAAGAGTGTACTTGTCAAAACAATGCAAGAAGAGCTTTATAATAGCCTTATTGATAGTCTTAAAACTGCAGCCAGACAATCATTCAGTGAAAATTTAAGTAATGTGACAGTTTTTAGAGTAGGTATTAGGTGTTAATTAACAGGATCTAATGTGGATCCCACGAATAATTGATTCAAATAACTCGAACTCCATTTCTTGACCGAGCATTAACTCAGAAATTCCACTAGCATTCCTTTATTTTCTCAAGAGTGTACCACTAGAAAGACTGTAAATAATAGTTAATAGGATTTTTATTTTATTCTTTGTGGATGCATCCTATATTCTTAATGTACTTAATTTTAATGTTTATTTTCTTGCCAAGAAGGCACTTGTAAATACCATTATCTGCGTTCAATTTAATTTATTTGGTCATCACCCAGCTCTGTAGGTGAATTATATACAAAGGAAAACATAGCTTTTTCAAGAATTTCCTAGATGTTACATGTAATTTATGCTAGTAATTGATGATTTAGGAGATTAATGAGTTTATGAAAGGAAGCAATTTAAGCCGAGAAGGCATTCATTTAGGTTGAAGTCGGAAGATGTGATTTCTCTAAAAGTTTGTTGACGGACATGAATTATTAGGTTGACAATGAGTCACTCATTACAAGAGCTACTTCATTAGTAAACATTTGAGATAATTCCTTGAATATTTGGTTTAATTTTTAAATAAATATGGAATAGTGAAACCTAAACACTCTTTCTCTGTGTTCTTAGAATAGGAATTAGTTGTAAGACTGTAGTAGTAACAAGCGACGACAATTTCCATAAGAGTTAATGAGAATGGTACCTAACTAGATACGAGTAAGAGACGTCTTTCTGCGTTAGTTAGAGACTACCGTTGATCGACCTGGACGTTTTTCTGTTTCGGAACTCACACCCGTAGAACTTAGTTACCAGATTTATTGAAGTTAGAGCTAGTCAGGATCTCTTGTGTCCATGCCTGGACGCGGGAACGGCGCAAGGTTATCAGCTAGGCGGAATGTTTGACTGTAGGCGCACACAAGGAGAAAGTTTATGCCGTAGTTGAATTTTCCGAGAATGAAAATTATGGCTATTAGCACCGTTAAAAGTGCAAGGTTTGATTGTACCTTTAATTTTTTTTCTTTTTTTGCTAGTTGCTTTACGTCGCACCGACACAGATAGGTCTTATGGCGACGATGGGACGGGAAAGGGCTAGGAGTGGGAAGGAAGCGGCCGTGGCCTTAATTAAGGTACACCCCCAGCATTTGCCTGGTGTGAAAATGGGAAACCACGGAAAACCATTTTCAGGGGTTCGAACCTACTATCTCCCGAATACTGGATACTGGCCGCACTTACGCGACTTCAGCTATCGAGCTCGGTGACTGTACCTTTAAAAAAGTGATACTATCGACAATATGGGATTTGCAATGGAATTAATTTTAAAACTGATCATCTATTACCATTCTCCAGGTTCTAATATCGTAGGTTTAAACCCATCAGAGATATTCAGAAATAATCTGTAAAATAAATGCGCATACTGTTACCATGATCTTTTATTAGCACAAAAGAGGAAACTGTTGGATACCTGCTCACAATAATTGAATTTGCCATGCTGTGAACAACAACGGCAAGCGGGCAGCGATGTTCTGATCATCACACCGACCGAGTTAGCTAGGAGGCTCGAGGCGTGTTGCTGTTAGCTTGCACTATCGGCATCTCTGAATAGGTTTTCCATGATTTCCTATTTTCACACCAGGCAAATGCTGAAACTACTAAATCTTAGGTAAGGCCACGGTCGCTACCTTCCCACTCCTAGCGCTGCCCTATCACATCGTCGCCATTAGGCCTCTCTGAGCTGTTGCGACGTGAAACAAATAGCGAGAACTTTCTACCGAATGCCATTGCAATCAATATCTCCGTTACACCACATTCTACTTAAAACTGCAGCAAAAATTACTACATTTTAAGTAGCTAAATATTATTTCATGACAGAATGACTATTGTTATTACCTTTTTGATGTTTTATTGGATCATCCTACTGGGTTTTACTGCAGTCAGTCTGGTGTAACACAAACAGTTCCCTGCCAGGGAAACCATCCAGAATAGTTCTGATTTTGCTGCTTGACGTCAGTGCATTTAGAATATGGAAACTGGAACGTATTAGCTTAAAATACACCAGTTCAGAAGGTCTGTACAACCTGGTGAAAATGAAAACGAAAACTTACAACCTGTTTTCCAGTCATTAACCGGGTCAGGGATGTAATGAATGAATCATATATAGGCTATTAGTACGAAGGGGTCGCCACTCCCAAAGAGATTTATTAATGAATGATAGATGCTATGAAATGAAAATGGAGAGTGTTGCTGGAATGAAAGATGACAGGGAAAACCGGAGTACCCGGAGAAAAATCTGTCCCGCCTCCGCTTTGTCCAGCACAAATCTCGCATGGAGTGACCGGGATTTGAACCACGGTATCCACCAGTGAAAGGCCGACGCGCTGCCGTCTGAGCCGCGGAGCACAACCTGGTAATTATTATTATTATTATTATTATTATTATTATTATTATTATTATTATTATTATTATTATTATTATTATTGTATCTAGCGTTATAAAAATTACCTTTCTAAGACTTTCTTTTCAGACTGTATGACACTTCCGCGTGTTAAGAGCTCCTCTATTTGGGCAGCCCTCTTCGACCACTTACGACGTCCATGTTAACAATCCATTATAAACTGGAGTGCCATGCTCAACAGAAATACAATGCTTTGACAGCTGTCGAGGAAGTGTACGTTTGATTAAGTTAAGTGGATTTTACGACAAAGGACACGACTGTATCGTAAATTGATGGAATACAGTGAGGAGTTTTCCAAGCAAGTGAACATGCGGGAAGTCCCTGTCTTGGCGATGCTCCTACTGGGAGCATGTCTTGCAGACTGTATATCACAACAATCCTCTCTAATATTAGCTCTATATAACCACTACCGCTCTGGCTGTGTAATGCTATTGTACGAGGACCAGTCTTTGTCAAGTAAGTAACTCTTAAATGTAATTAATATTACTTCACATTAGCGGCGGATTTTCGCAAGAAACAGGGAAGACCACGGCTGCCTAATAACATTCTAGGGTACAGTACGTCTAGTTTGATTCGGCCATGATATACTGGACGTCAATGAGCGAGACAATCGTGCTCAACTGTAAGTAGTTAGTATCTCTCGGTAATATATATTGCTGTAAGGTGCATGGGGATAGACTGACCTGGACCGTTGCCTACGAGATACATCCTCTTATGCGTGGGGGCGATGGAAAACACCCTTGGTATCCTCTGCCTGTCGTAAGAGGGAAATAAAAGGGCCCCAGGGCTCTTAACTTGGGAACGTGGGTTGGTGACCGCGGGGCTCTTAGCTGAGTCGTGGCATTGCTTTAACTTACTTGTGCCAGGCTCGTCACTTTCATGTATCCTATCCGATCTCCCATGGTCAACTCTCCCAACCCCGACGGTATTAGCTGAACAAGACCTAGGGAGTCTTTCATTTTCACGCCCTTCGTGGCTCTTGTCTTTCTTTGTCCGATGCCTTCATTTTTCGAAGTGTCGAACTCCTTCCATATTTTCCTCAGATTAGTGCGAGTAGGGGATAGTTGTCTAGTTGTACTTCCCCTTAAAACAATAACTACCACCACTACCACCGCCACCGCCTACGAGATACACATGGCCAGGAAAGGAGCCACAGTTTTGGCCATAAAAATTGGTCTCCTTGAATTCACAATCTCGCCGCTAGGCGGCAGCTTACTGAGATTGTGTTGAAGTATTTTAACATTACCGGTAGTGAGATAGGAAGTGCGACGGATTTCTTTGTTGTTTTTTAAAATGAAAAGTTGGTACCAGATGAACAGAAATTAACTTTGAAAATTGGCATGCGAAATTCCTTAGACATCTGATGTGGAAAGACAGAGTTTCAAACTATTAGAGAGTAAATCAACGTATTAGATTAAATTACCACCTAATCGATATTTTATTACACACCTTTGGTAAAATTATGAAAACATTAACAATCACAGTATATGTTTCGACCATTTAGTGGTCATCTTCAGCTGTGTCCAAAAACCTTAGATGATAAAACATGAAAAATAAGTATGTTAAAACTCTTGATCATTTTTTCAGATGGGAACTTTAAAACACTATTAACTTACTATTTAATATTGAACGAGAAAAGGAGGGAAAGGGAAGCGGGGGGAGGAAGGGGGGTTAAGGGTTTAATAAGAAAGGATAAATAGAGTATACTTAAAATTAAAATCCGTGTCTACAATGTGTTAAAACGTATTCTTCCAATTAAACATTGAACACATTTAAAGGGTTGGTTGGTTTGTATTCCTTATCGGGGCTGACACCGCGACGAGCCTACTATCTATATACTGTATATAAACTAACTTGTCCTGACTGACTGACTGACTGACTGACTGACTGACTCATCATCGCCGAGCCAAAACTACTGGACATAAAGAAAAGAAATTTTAGGGATACATTCATATTAAGATGTAGGTGCTCGCTAAGAGAGGATTTTTGGATATTCCGTCGCTAAGGGGGTGAAAAGGGGGGTGAAATTTTAAAATGAGTGTATCTATATCTCAAAAGTTTAAAAGTTTACAGAAGTAAAAATTAGTATTTAGAATCTTCTTTAAAAAGAAAGAAACTCGTATTTTTTGTTTTCAGAAAATCCCAATAGGAGGAGTGAAAAGGGGTGAAAAATGGGTTGAATGCCTTTAATCAGGATACCGGTACATATCTCAGAAACTGAAGATATAACAAACCTGAAAATTGTTACTTTTGATCTCTTTTAAAAATAAACACGTATTTTTCAGTTTTTGGAAAATCCAATTAATGGGAGGGTTAAAAGGGGGGTGAATTTTTAAAATGAGTGTATCTATATCTCTAAACTTTGAAAGTTTACAGATGTAAAAATTGGTATTTGGAATCTTCATTAAAAATAAACACGCATTTTTTGTTTTCGGAAAATCCCAATAGGAGGGGTGAAAAGGGGATGAAAAAAGGGTTGAATGTCTTTAATGAGGGTAATTATATATCAGAAACTGAAGATATTACAGACCTGAAAATTGGTGTTTGGGACCTCCTTTAAAAACAAAGAAACACGTATTTTTTGTTTTTGGAAAATCCAATTAATGGCTGTTAAACAGGAGTGAAAAATTGGGGTGAATTTTTTGAAGGACTATATCTACAATATATCTGAGAAACGTAAAATGTTACAGACGTAAAAGGTGGTATTTGGAATCTTCTGTAAATGCAAAGAAGCATAGGTGATGTGTTTTTGGAAACTCCACTTAAGGGGAACTAAAAATGGGGTGACATTTTAAAATGAGAATTTTTACAGCATGTCTCAAAAAACGTAACATGTTACAGAAGTGAAAAATGGTATTTTTTTATCTCTATTAAAAATAAAGAAACATGTATTTTTAGTTTTCGGAAATACCACATGCGTGGAGGGGGGGGGGTAAAACTGACTGAAAATGGTGTTGAATTTTTTAATTAGGCTACTGATATCTCAAAAATTAAGATGTTACAGACGTGAAACTTGATATTTGGAATCTGATTTAAAAGTAAAGAAATATGTATTCTCGGAAAATCCAATGAAGCTGGGGGGGGGGGTCGGTGAAAGAATTAAAACATTATTTGACTTAATTGTATGAGAATACTTACATCCAATAAAAACTAAAGTTGTTACAGACGTGATAATTGGTATTTGGATCTCCTTTAAAAACAAAGAAAACGATTTTTTTGGGGGGGGAATCATCTTGGGGGTGGAGTGAAAAGGAGTTGAATTCCTTTCATGAGGACACATAAATCATAAACTGAAGAAGTTAGAGTCGTGATAATTGGTATTTAGAAGATCCTTTACTATTAAAGAAACAAGTATTTTTTTGCCGGAAAATTCACTTAGTGGGCGGGGGGGGGGGGGGGGAGTGTGAAAGGAAGTGCAAAAACAGTGAATTATTTTTATGGCGATACTTATATCTCAAAATTGATGGTAATAGACGTGAACATTGGTGTTTGGAATCTCCTTTAAACATAAAGAAACACGCCTTCTTTTAATTATTTTTTTGGGGGGTTAAATAAACTTAACGGCGGTGGGGGTGTAAAAGGAGGTGAGACCAATTGATTTTACTATTCATAATGTACTTATAAGGAGCCTCCGTTGCTCAGGCGGCAGCGTGCCGGCCTCTCACAGCTGGGTTCCGTGGTTCAAATCCCGGTCACTCCACGTGACATTTGTGCTGGACAAAACGGAGGCAGGACAGGTTTTTCTCCGGATACTCCGGTTTTCCCTGTCTTCATTCATTCCAGCAACACTGTCCAATATCATTTCATTTCATTTGTCATTCATTAATCATTGCCCCAGAGGAGTGCGACAGGCTTCGGCAGCCGGCACAATTTCTATTGTCGCCGCTAGGTGGGGGCTTTATTCATTCCATTCTTGACCCGGTCCATTGACTGGAAACAGGCTGTAGATTTTCGATGTACTTATTCTGATCATTAACCAATCATTTTTAATCTTTCCTGGGTTCCTTTTCAAGAGCCATCTTTTCCTTGGGAGAACGTTCCTAGATTACAGTAGATTCTCCTGGCATATAAATAAAAATTTAACACATTTGAAATAAACGATAGGAATGATATTGACCGTCCAATTGTTCACCTCTATAATAAGGTCAATAATGCATGGAAGTATTTCATTCGTATCGCCAGAAATCCCGCACACTTGCCTACGCGCGACAATGGTGCTGGTCACATTGTCAACAATGACAATGGCAGCCAGATGAAATTTACCGCCAAGTAGCGGTCTTGCATCTTGCTGTGGGGTCCAGAACATCTATAATAATAATAATAATAATAATAATAATAATAATAATAATAATAATAATAATAATAATAATAATAATAATAATAATAATAATAATAATAATGTTCTGGACCGTCGTCAAATGTGCGGACCGCGCTGGAAACGGGTCCTGGACGGGTAATGACTAAGAATGCAGTCCAACCGCGGGTTCAGTACTGCCAAGTCACCCAAGACGACACCACGCCGGATCGTCTGAAGGATTTGATCCATATTAAAAATGCTTATAGTAAAAGATGGCAAAGATTTAGTGACCCAACTGACCGGGTGGAATACCTGGACCTAGCCCGGGAAGTACGAAATCGATTGCTGGAAAGAAAGATTGAAAAATGGGAGGAAACTTGCCGTAATCTATTAGAAAACGAGTCAGATCGCGAATTTTTGCGGATTCTCTTAGAAAACGAGTCAGATCGCGAATTTCGGCTGGTTATATATAAAACAATAGGCATTCAATTATAATTTCAGTGTAATACAGTAGCGAAGCACGGGTATCTTGCTAGTATATATATATTGCACCCGCCCCTACCCTAAAAAGGCTCCGGCATAAGATCTACAGGGTCGCACACGGGTCTAAGAAATTATAAATAAATAGGCGCTGAACTAAAGTAATCCTTATAGGCATACTGGGTAGGAAATACGGGTCATACCTTACTAAAATGAGAACACATTCGGATGAAATTTTTGCTAACAAGGCCGGTTTATTTAACCTTGATGGTGATGAGAATAACGCATTAAGATACACTGATGAACTATATTAATATTTACAAGTGGTGTTGTGAATTATTCTGTGGACGTTTGTCCATTATGCGTGATAGAAATGAGTGAGTTTATCACGAAGCGATGTATAATGACATGACGCGAACGGAAAATTTTACCATAACACTGAGGCTATATCATATCACTAACACATAAAACTAACATGCACGCAACAACATGTCTGAGCGATCCCTACTCTAATGAAAACCTAGATTTCCCAATGAAATGACGTAAAAGAAAAACACACAAATATGAAACGACACCTGGGTTCGAACCAACCCTCGCTAGTATAGACATTGCCGGGCCGATGGACAGAACCATCGCCGACCTTATTTTCAATCAAAGCATGACACATAGAACACATAAAAATCATACATGATATGCAGCAAATACTTGAGGCACTCCAATCTTCTTTTTGGCATTGTAGGCTTCCAATGCCTACGTTGAGCATTGAACTGACAACCCCTTGCGATGAAGACATGGTCCTGTAATCCCTATCTATATTATATTCAAACAATTAACAATGGTTCACTGGCAAACATTAGCATTATCGACCGGGTCACTTGTTAATAAATACACTACTCTGGCGTGTTAAATAAATCACATATTTAGCCGTTCAGACAGGCCGACTTCCCTTTAACTTAATGTCCCTCTTTCCGCAAAAAAAAAAAAAAAAAAAAAAAACACCACTGGGAGCAAGGTCGAACGGCCACGTCCGTCACCCCAGGGGTCGATAGTCCTACATAACAAGCGTAACATTCCCTTTCAAAAGGAAACAAAACACTTCACACTGAAGTACATCCACAAAATAATCTAAGGGCTCATTCCTCATAAATCACGCAAGTCACCTTGAATTCAACACATATTTTCCCAACAGTATCACGTCACTTTTACAACGCGACACCGGTATTACAATGCTAATATTTGCGTGACCACTATTATTATTATTATTATTATTATTATTATTATTATTATTATTTCCATCTTTTGACTGTCATTCTACATGACTTACCTGGTGCTTTGATCATACCTGGTCATCGTACGGAATCTACTTTGCACTCACAATTTAATTGCGCCCTCAACGACAATTAATCCCTAATTAATAACTTCTAATTATTGATAGTTATACCAGGTCACTTTATCATCACACGGCAATACATTAATGAATTAATTCGATATTCACACGTATTAATATTTGACACTCGCATTATTATCACATCCTGATAAATTTGATCAAATAATCCAACTTACACTCCCTATCTAAATATTTCATGGGAAGCCCTTGGGGTATCACTTCTGCCGGCGATTCTTGTAGCTCCGCGCCCTCACGCAATATAGTACTTACCATTTTTACCTGTCATGCACTTATCAAATTAGAATAATTACACTCTAACTGCAATTCCCTAAACTCATTACTACCGGTCTTCTGACGCAAATAATCAAACAAAAATCTCCCAAGATAAAACAAATGAATAAATCTCTACCACATGCAAAACTAACGTATTATATTCCCTAAATTATTTACAATCAATCACTCAGACCTGTCGCCGTCTTCATAAACTAAGAATTAACAACTACGTGCCCATTTCGGCATTTTATATTCCACTGGACTACATCTTTAACCTTTTATAGCGTCAGCTTATGATAAACATTTCCCATCCCCTCTTGACATGCCAGATATTAAGATTAATACTCATCTCTCTCACGATGACGACTTCTTAGTCAGGTCAGGAGATCCATCCTGGGTTTACTGCCCTCCATGAACACCACAGTAATCAGTTGCAGCTCCATCACCGCTTCAGGCTTGAAGTCCATTGTTCCTTGCTGATGAAACCACTGGCAGTACTCCTGTGCACAGACACGTCACTATTTAAATTTACACTTCAATTAATCAGCGTTCAACATGAACGTTCTGGCACTACTTTGAATACTATCCCGTCACTCGCGGTTCAGTACCGAATTCCGTCTATCACAGTCACTATTGCCTTTGTTGCTCGTTGGCACTGCCGTGCTACAGTAATAATAATAATAATAATAATAATAATAATAATAATAATAATAATAATAATAATAATAATAATAATAATAATAATAATAATAATAATAATAATGTTATTACGTTCCGCACTGTAAGTTCGCGATACGACACTGTTCATTAAATATTTACGTAGATGTCACGGAGACTAATTCTGTTCACTTTTTTTTAAGACGAAATATTTGACTTCAAGTCACTAGAACAAAAACTAGTGCGAGCGTAGCGAATATAGCTCCGCCGTCACCAAGCTGAAAATCCCGAGTGCCGCACCTTGCCTCACGCAACGCTTTTTACTAGGGGCGGTCTTCCCTCTCCCCAAATCCGTATGTGGCCCATCCACGGCACCTCAGAGGTGTGATAGTGCGACTATCAGGGGACCAGTAACCGCCTGATGTGATCGAGACATAACCGCCCAATTATCCTTCATAAGATTTCCTTTAATTAATTAATGTCTGTCCAGCTTCCCCCTCTCTGCTCTGGTGAACTCCCGTCTGAAGGGTGAGTGGTGATGATAACCAGATGGCCTTTGGTAACTTTCCACTCATAACTGAATCCGTATTCTTTCTTGTATGAAAAGTTAGCATGTAATATGACATTAGAGACTCTAAATAAATGGCTCAATCATAGTTGTCTCTTTTAAAGTGAAGAACGACTCCAGAATTCAGATTTGAATAAATTTTATCTCGTAGAGAATTAAGTTGGTTAGTCCGAAATAAAGATGGCTCTGGTATTCCGCTTCGGAAAAATCTATTCCCCCTCATTCTCTCAGTCGTGAGGAAGGGATGTTTCTTCTCGAGTGACGTCATGCGAAACCACCGATTGTAGCCCCTCTTGACTCTGGCTAGGCTTGGCTCCTGCTGCGTTCCCCCGTTACACAAAGGAAGTATTGCACGATAAGTTGCAAATAAAGAAATCCTGTAATATAAATTCTGAAGACTCAATTTATATATATCGTAATGATGCGGATATTGATTAATTTCGATGTCCCTTTTCTCAGATAGCATTGCGTCTTTAATTTGGAAGGTCAGTATTAGCCAAAGGTCCTGAGATCATGCCCCTGTCGGGTTCAATATATATAGTAGGCTCGTGTGGGATGATACGGAGTAGATGTAGAGGTAGTTAATCTAGTGAAGTGGTCGCATTTTATAGCCCACCGCGAACAAAAATTCAAATTCCAGATAAATGATACATATTATGAAGCTGTTTTGCTGATAGTAGATGAGTTCAATTTATTTGTGTTGGACTATGGATCGGCTACTCTGTTACCAGTATCGGGGCAACGTCCCTCCACTGATGACCTAACAATTTGTTCTTCTAATATCTCATCTGATTTTCATTGGAAAATCTTGCCGTATTCAATGGGTTCTATGCTATCAGCATTTCGCCTTGTTTGCCATTTCGTCCCTCACCGGTGAAACCGACCATTAAATGGAACGTTTAAAACGCTGACTGGGTCAAATACAGAAGGGTAACAGACGCAAATATACACTCTGTCTTAAATCAAAAAACAAACTCGATAAATACAATGCCTTCGTGCACACCATTAATTTAGCTGCCGGTATATCCATTCCTGAACGAAAACAAACCAGCATCTCAAAGAGATTCCCTACTCCATGGTGGAATTCCGAATGCAGTCGACAGATAGTGAAGAGATATCAGGCCCGCAGCAAGTTGAAACGAGCAACTACAATGGAAAAAATCCTCAACTCAAAGAATATAGATGCGGCACTCAAACGCTTTCTGAAAAGGGTGAATAGGAATAGTTAGAGATCTTATTGTGAAAAAGTGACCCAGGATACACCCCTATCGCATATATGGTCGTTGGTTAACAAAATGAAGAAAAAACCGCCAAACTCTAAAGCACTTAAATGTTGGACAGAAGAGTTTTCAAACCTTATTGCTCCACCTACGACCTCACTTCTCCAAAAACAGCGACCACAGTTGGAACTTTCCCTACCTACGCAGGATATATTTATATCACCCTTCGCGTTACATGAATTAGAACAAGTTTTAAAAACTACTGCTAACTCTGCGCCAGGATACGACCATATGTATTATTGCATGCTTTCTAACTTATCTCGCAATGCCAAGGAAATATTGCTATTACTTTTCACATATATTTGGAACGAAAATTATTTTTCAGATGACTGGACGACGCAGATTATTGTCCCAAATATCCGAAAGAAGCTTCTTCTTACAGACCAATCGCTCTATCTTCATGCATATCTAAAACAATTGAACGGCTGTTGAAACTTAGACTGGAGTGGTGGTTAGAGTTTCACAATTTATTGCCTCGCTCTCAATATGTGTTCCGGAAAAGTCGGTCTTAGCATTCTGACTACGGACATCGAACGTCCGTTTCTAAACCCTGGTTACCTAACCGTAATATTCCTCGATATATCTGGGGTATACGACAGCGTTATTATACAATTTCTGAAAAGCTACAATACCTAGGTCTTCCCGAAATATACGTGCGAGGTATATATAATTTAGCTTCCCGGTGGACAATCTATATTGAAACCCAAGGTAACACCTTGTACGGGCCCAGACTTGCAGCAAAAGGACTCCCTCAGGATGCTATACACTGCAGATCTCGATCACATGTTTAATCAAAGTTCTACAGTATGCAGATGACTTATGTATCTACGCATCATCTCACTCTCATTGGTTAACACGTTTATGGCTAGATAACGCTGCAAGGAAGCTCCAAACCTGGACATTTCAAACAGGTCTTAATTTATCTCCAACAAAATCCTCTATTATTTTCTTCACTCGAAAGAAGCTCCACTACACATCACTATCTGTACATCTTGGGACATATTCCTTCCCCTTACAGACTTCAGTCAAGCTACTAGGCTTATACCTCGATAGTAAACTTACATGGAGATCCCATATCGAGTGCCTGGCAACTAAATTGGGCCGAACGTTAAACATCATCAGAGCAGTATGTCGAGTATGGTGGGGAGCTGAACCATCTGTTCGACTACTATTATATAGATCGTTATTACGATCTGTACTAGATTATATTTGCATATTTTTTGGCAACGCACTGCAGTATGTTCTTCGAAAACTAGATGTCCTACAGTTCCGCGCAATCTGAATATGTCTCGGAGCAGTGAATTCAGGTCCTCAACTACAAGAATATAGATGCAGCTGTCAAACGTTTTCTGAAAAAGGGTAAATAAGTATTGTAGTTGCTTGTTTTAACTTGCTGAGGGCCTGATTTATCTTCGCTATCTGTCGGCTGCTTTCGGAATTCCACCATGGAGTAGGGAATATTTTTGAGAGTGTATATTTGTGTCTATTATCCTTCTGTATTTGACGAGCAAGTACAATGGAAAATTCCCTCAACTACATGCTGACACAGTGTTAATAACAGGAAAACTATTTTTTTGTTTCTTTGTTGTTCTGTCGATTTTTTCTTGACATCGTATTTGTGTTTGAAATGAAGTTAAATTTGTTAGGTGTTGGTAACTTGAGATAAGACGAGATCTACTTGCCAACAAATTACTTCTGCAACGCTCGTCCATAAGCAGCCACCCTCTAACATTTAACGTGCGTCGACTCCTTCCACTGTGTGAAAGAGGAACAAACAGAATGCTACGGACACCTCTGTTGGTCAAAAGCATCAAAGAATTACAGTACAGTATACCGGTACCCAATACCCTTCAAGATACTTCGCTTCCAGTATTTCGACGGAGGTATGAACTTTCAGTATTTCAACCATCCACATTTCATCTACCAGATATTACAATCTGCAATACAAACATCAACGAAAAGATAACAAATTTAAGTGATACATATTGGGGCAGTTATACTCAAATATACACAGATCGGTCTAAGAACGAAGGAGACGGTTATGCGTACTACTGCCGTGCTCTCAACACTTCCAAAACATTTTCTCTTCCCAACGAAGCTTCAATATTCACAGCTGAAGTAATTGCCATTAAATCAGCTATCACGTACGGCGTCTAGCACTTCAGCAGAATATTAATTCTCACAGACTCCAAGAGTGCTCTTCAAAAATTAGAACAACCATGCAGGAACAAGCATTCGTATAAATACATCATGGATATACTAAGTAGTATATACCAAGCTAAGGAAAACGGAAAAGAAGTTCATCTTATGTGGATCAAAGGACACACTGGAATTATACACAATGATACAGTAAACCAAGTAGCAAAGCAGAGCATTACAGAAGGCCAGTTCCAAGCACTACCCCTACCATACACGGACTTCCAAAGCCTCATCAAGGAACAGGCTAACAAAGAATGGTCAAATCACTGGGCAACAACTCAACTCATCAGAGACAATCATTACGCCGCTATCCAGAGACACGTCCCACAGAAACCATGGTTCGGTATTCTATCTCTAACTCGCCGACATATCACACCAATTATCAGAATGAGACTTGGACATGCATCTTGCCCCAGTCATTTGTTCAGAATCAAAATTATAGACTCCCCAAACTGTCCCTCTGATCCCAGTCAAGGAGCAGACCTCAATCATGCAATTTTAGGATCCACTAGATACAAACCACAAGTAAGCAATTTATATCAAACGCTTATAAAACTGAAAGTTCCACTTCCCACGTCCGTTTGGTATTGCTAAGCAGCTATGACATGCATATATATCAAGCAATAGAGAAATATTTAAGTGAAGCCAATTTAACATTGTGATACGTTTTGCTCTATGGTCTATATTTAAATCATCCTCATCCAACCCAAGTTCCTGTACCGTGGCTCTCAATCACCATGTAGTCACAATGCCATGAAAGGTCCCATGTTGTAATGATGTTGCTCTTTGACCTTCCTGTTTTAATAAATGTACAGAGCCGACAGGCTGACAGCATGGTCTTACAGACCGAATGCCAAAATGTTGGCAATAAAGAAAAGGATCATGTAAGATGCATAGGTTCAATGTGACCGCGGTTACGAGTTTAAAGTATTAATTGCGAAATAATTAGTTTGAGTCTGCATATGGTCGTACTTCATCATTTTCAATACTGATAATGAAGTATTTGTGTCACTAGCTGCTTTTACCTGGAGGTGAATTCTTTCATCTTTGAACGTGGTAACGTATAGATTATGTGTTTGTTTACAATCGTGTTTGAGTGGTGGTGTTATTATTATTGGCGTTGTTCTAGAATGGAGTGTGCATACACTCATGTTCATAAAAACAGAACACCTTGAAAGACGAGAGATAGGAAGTTCATATTCACAGGACATGTTCATTACTATGTTCTGCGGAAACGATAAGCATTTCAGTCACCTAGGTTCAGCATGTGTCCTGTTGCCTAGTACGCACTGGATCATCCATGGACACTGGTAATTTGTTCCATGCGTGATGGCATCGACGCGTATAAGGCGCGAATGGCGTCCTGGGGGTATAGCCGTCCATGCTTCATTCACCTGGTTCCCAGTTCATGTTTTTGGTTGGCACTGGGTCACAGCGCCGCACCAATTGTTTCAACATATCCCACACATTTTCAAATGGCGACAAGTCCGGTGATCGGGCCGGCCAGAGCAATAGTTTGACATCCTGTGACAACAAGAAGGCAATGTTCGTGCAGCAACATGTGGTCACGCATTGTCCTGCTGAAATATGGCGTCTGAGTTGTCGTGTAGAAAGGGTATGGCTACGGGTCGCAGGATGTCATTCAGATAGGTCAAACTGGCCACAGTGCCCTGAACACGCACCAACTGTGATTTGTGGTTATACCCAACAGCACCCCACACCTTAAGGCCTTGAGTTGGCGCTGTATGTCTTGTGCGAATGCAGTCAATGTGATCGTGGTGCCTCTCCGCCTGTCAGCGGCGAACCAAAATGCGGACATAATTTTCAAACAAACAGAACCTGGATTTGTCCAAAAACAATGTTTGCTGCCATTCCTGTCCCCAGTGACGTCTTTCCATACACCATTGCAGTCTGGCATGTTTATGCACATTAGCCAAAGTGGACGACGCGCCAGTAACCCAGACCGTAATAAAAGGCGACGGACTGTCATTCCTGACAGTGTACGATGTATTACACTGTTCCACTGTTGCGCCGTCCGACTCGTTGGCTGAACGGTCAACGTACTGGCCTTCGGTTCAGAGGGTCCCGGGTTCGATTCCCGGCCGGGTCGGGGATTTTAACCTAAATTGGTTAATTCCTATGGCACGGGAGCTGGGTGTATGTGTTGTCTTCATCATCATTTCATCCTCATCACGACTCGCAGGTCGCCTACGGGAGTCAAATAGAAAGACCTGCACCTGCCGAGCCGAACCTGTCCTGGGATATCCTGGCACTAAAAGCCATACGACATTTCATTTACTGTTGCGCCAGAGCGAAGGAGGACGCAGATCTGTCCTTCTCGGAGGGGGGGGGGGGGGGGAGGATCTAGGTGGTGCGACCAGACTCATCTCGTCGTGTTTTACGGCCTTCTCTGAACAATTCTGTACACATGCGCTGCACTGCCGACACACTTCGTTTCACACGAGCAGCAATTTCCCGGATGGATGCATCACGTTCTCTCATGTCAATAATACTCCCTCTTTCAAACTCACTCATTTGACGGTGCGGTTCTCGCATACGTCTGCGACGCATCCTGCACATCTGCTCAAGTCATACTGATCCACCACCTGAGGTTTATAGCGACAACGAGAGCCGCAGGCACATTTTACCAGTCGGTGGTGGTGCGCCGATAAATCGATGTGGACCTTGAACCGGAGGGCCGACATGGTTCAAATGCTAATCATTTCTTTAGAACATACTATTGTACATGTCCTGTGAATATGACTATTTCTAGCCGGATGCAGCCCTTGTCCGACGAGTGTGGGCGGCATCTGCCATGTGTAGGTAACTGTGTGTTATTGTGGTGGAGGATATTGTTGTGTGTGGCGTGTGAGTTGCAGGGATGTTGGAGACAGCACAAACACCCAACCCCCGGGCCACTGGAATTAAACAATGAAGGTTAAAATCCCCGACCCGGCCGAGAATCGAACCCGAGACCCTCTGAAACGAAGGTCAGTACGCTGACCATTCACCCAACGAGTTGGGCGTCTTTCAAGGTGTTCTGGTTTTTATGAACATGAGTGTGTATATATATATATAGATATATATATTAGGTTAGCATGGGTCGATCGTGTTGTGTACCTCCCTGTAAGTCAAATTTCTGCCCTCACTGAAGGATATGTCCCTTTGAGATTAGTGAACCTATTCGCATCCCTAGGAAATACTACATTAAATTGTCACCTGAGGGCTATCCAACCATATTCTACAAGCAGCTTTCACTTAACATTTATTTACCTCGAGGAAGAAAGTACCCTCAAGAGCCTGAACAGCAATTGCCACTGAGAAAACGAGGAAGCGTTTATTAAACGTTGGTGTGAAGTTGGACAGTTTCGTTAGGCCTGATGAGTAATGGAGTGCTTTGGACAGGCAGAGTTTTATATCTTTATGTTAGGTGGCTTTGCGCACATGCTACCCTCGTTGGGTAGAGTTGACATATTTTTTTTGTTTTTGGTTTCTGTCGCGAGATTCTAGACTTGTGCCAGCGACATCAATAAGTAAAGTCCAGTTTGGAAAATAAAAGGAAACAGTTGCGATCGAAGTTACAAGAGTGTTGAAAGCCATATGCCAACACCGTCTACGTAAAATCCAGCAAGCGAATTGTGTGATAAATAAATACTACAATTATGAGGCAAGAAGTTAATTTTACAGGTAATAAATTGTATTGCATTTTGTTACCATCGATACTTGTATTAAAAAGGCACTCGTCATATGAAATGAATTTAATATAATATTAAATCAGGACGTGAACTGTACTACTACTTCCGGTGTGTGTGTATTTGACAAGTTCATTCATGCCAGCTGTGACTCACTCACTTGCTTGAGGGGTCAGTCTCTAAGCAAGGCCAACTAGATATACAGGCCATAAGGCTCCCCCTCCACTTCGGGCGCTACGTCACACTAGTCGCCAGCCGCTTCACTTCTCGCCAGTGACTTATAAGCTGATCTGAACTTCGCAGCAGTGAGGCTATCGATGGTGTTGAATGATTTAAACGTGTGTGAACATTGTGAATTATGGCCACGTCGTGTTGTATACCTGGTTGTAGAATAAACTACAGTTCAAAACAGCCTAATATTTCAGTGTTTAAATTTCCTACTGGCGTGTTTCGGAAACAAAAGTGGATCATAGCTATCCATCGAACCGAATTCATCCCTTCAGCAAGCTCAGTTGTGTGCATAAAACACTTCGACGAAGTTTCGTAATCAGGGACGATTCCGTTAAAAGACCTGATGAGTCTCTTTTAACTGTAAAACCTAACCATTTAAAACTCTCAAACGATGCTATTCCTAAGTTTTAAAATGTGCCTGCCTATCGGTATAAAAAATCTTCCAACAACGAGCAAAAATCCTATTCAAAGACAAGAAGAAATTGAAAAACGGGAAGAGGAAGGAAAGAAAGAAAGCTGAGGAAGAATATGACAGGATCAAGGACTTCGACGACGTTCAGGGTAATTTCAGTATTAAACGCAAATTAGATTTGGACAAAGTTTCCGTCAACTTTGGCTGTTAAAGTCTGTATTTTCAAAATGTATGTGACTGAGGAAAATATTCCGAAAATTGGTACTTCCTTAACATTAAACGAGGCTCTTGATTTTAAATCCATTAAACATGATATTTTCATGAGTTATAACCCTGATATACGTGCATTAGGTGATGGGGGCAAGATATTAAAATGGTCAAATTAGAAAAGTATTTATAACTTCCTGTTTAGACCTGCTCGTAACTCAAAAGTGACTGTCCACGACAAAATAGAATCTGTACACAAAATAATCGATGAAATTGAAAGTGAAGTTAATGAGTGTATCATTACTGATAATTTATTTATTTATTTATTTATTTTTTAAGGAACAGTTAAATATAGCCTTTGCAAAGAAAGTATCTTACTCCTGTATTCTAATAACATGGTTCACTTCAATATTTTTCGCATTTCCTGGGGCGTAAACGAAGATAAGACAGTCAACGTTTCTTACAATGCCCCACTTGGTTATTCACAGTCTTTTACTGCAAAACTAGGCACGGGAAATTCGGGTATTGATGATTCACATTGGAATTACTTGAAAAAAGAAACTAAAATTGTTAAAGGAGCATGAAATATTTTGTAACTTGTTGAATGGAATCTACATAAAACGTGAGCTGAACTATATAGGAGGAAAGGTTTTATTTTTGTTTTTGCCAGTGGCTTTACGTCGCACCGACACAGATAGGTCTTATGGCGACGATGGGATAGGAGAGGCATAACAGGGAAGCGGCCGTGGCCTTAATTAAGGTACAGCCCCAGCATTTGCCTGTTGTGAAAATGGGGAAACTACGGAAAACCTTCTTCAGGGCTGCCGACAGTGGGATTCGAACCCACTATCTCCCGATGCACGTTCACAGCCGCACGCCCCTAACCGCACGGCCAGATCGCCCGCTAGGAGGAAAGGTAGAGGGAGTTGCTTTTAGTAGTAAAAGCGGAGAAAATAACACTACATTAGCTACAACTGCACAAACTTTTATGTTGTCATCCAGTCTAAAAAAATAAAGACGTTGTTGATTTGTTTCCATGTAAGAACCTAATATGACATTTCTTAGAAGAACTAACTTTGCAAGTCTTTAAAGTATTAACAGATAGTCCTATAGCTTATAAGGTAGCATGCATAATTTCTAATAATAACAGGAAAATGTTTGAAAAGCTGTGCAAAACCAATTTACAAACCACTTTTCAAAATCCATTTGACGAAACACACACACACAAAAAAAATTGTTTGATACTGGTCATTTATTTAAAATCTTAATAAATAACTGGCTTAATCAAGCTGAAAACTTATCCTGACTTTGACAACTCTGAGTCAGACAAAAAAATGTCTGAGTCTATCTAGTGCGGCCTTGGCTTGCTCCTGCCCTGTTACCAGAAGGTGCTGTACCAGACTCTTTTCGAGCTACAAAACGTTAACCTGTATACTAATGTTTTACATGAGGATTCTCAGAGAAAAATTCTGACTTCCCTTGTCAACAATGTTCTGGAAAATGAAAATGTTTAAACATGCTGTGATTAAATAAATAGTTTTAAACATTTCGTTGACATATGTATATACATCTTTTGTAATATATTATTGAATAACAATAGAAAAGTTACCGTAGATAAACTCATCGCTGAGAAGAAGAAATCCTCAGGAAAATAAAAATGTACAAACTGAAACCTTAGGAATTCTTAGGTAAGTTTTAAGTTGCAGCTTAATTTCTAAGAAAGGTTTCAGACTTTTGTTGTGAATTGCCATCATGCATTTTCCTAGTAACATTAAAACTTTTTGTATACGTATTATGCGTTCTAATCTTTTAAAGATACCGTGTTGAGTTACAAGTGACAGATGTCATCATAATTTTACGTAAAGAAATGTACATGTACTGCCCTTCCAGTTTTCTCCCCGCATAAAACTCGTGTAGTATACAAGCCTAAGTGAAGCCACATTTGAAGTAGTGTTCAATTTTATCGTTAAGGTTGAATAAATGAACAATATCATGGTGAAAGTGAGAGCGGGCCCTACACTGCCATGCTGAACGCCAGCCACTAGCGTGACGTCACGGTCCGAGCCTTGTGGCCTGTCTATCTAGTGCGGCCTTGCTCTAAGTCGACCTCAGAACACAGCGTTTCTACCTTGGAGTAACATCGCGTGATTCTGTGACCTGATATACTGGCCATTCTCGGAGGCCATTAGGTGACGCCAACGTTATCGAGACTGCTAAAAGTACGTATTTGCCTGTGATATAGGAAAGGACCCACAACTAGACAACTTTATTAATATTTTCTGAACAAGTTTCAGCCACATTATTCAAGAGGACTATGCCGACCAATTCAACATGAGGACATTACCCATTGCAGAGTGTAACTTCAACTTCACCAAGAGAGTTTAAACTCTGGAACCGCCGCCAACCACGTCAAGATGAGAAGATACCTGCCGTGATCACAACATTGAGAGCGATAGGTCATCGTCCAAAAATGAACCTGCCATTACTTCGTTACTTATTCATGATAGTTCGGAATGTTCTTCGAGATTGTCCTCCAACCTTCGATGACTTTCTTATCGAGATAATACATCTAAGTTATGTACCCGCTCAAAGCCTAAGTCCCAACCAGCATTTATCTCAGGGAGTGTTACGGTCCGAATCTATCGCAACTCATAAACAATAAAAAAATATATTGATATATAAGATCTCAAACTAAATGTAAGGGCGCCATCCAATCAGTACTACAGGGTTGAACGGGACACTCTAATCTTTATCTTTAAGGCTCATCATAAAACACACAAATGATATATATATTCAGATCAAAGGAAAATTATGAAGGCTCCGTCCTAGGAATGGGGACGGATATTTAAACAGTCACCGAGGGTTTACTATTCTACAAGAACAAGAACCTGGAACTGTTTCTTTGCAAATGCTAAAGGAGCATTTTATTTAAGTAAACAAAATAATTTTTACACACAACAAAATCTATTGACCCTTGATTTGCCGGTAATTTGGCAAATTATTCCTGAAAATGATTACATAATATTTATCACCTTTAACCACCCTTCCATTTGGGTGGTGGAACCGTTGATATCTGAAGGTATCAGATTTACTTTCGTTAACACCATGACCATATTTGCTAATCGTTAGTTGAAGGAAACGACAAAGCGACTCTAACCTAATGGTCCAGATGTAGGGATTTGCCTTCATTTTACAACTATTAACTTAACTTATTATTCACAACAACTTGACATTATTACGTTAATTCGCCAGCTGACTTCCCTAGTATCATTCATCATCAGCATCCGAAATAATAAAATAAAATAAAAATAATAAAAAATATTATTATTATTATCAACATTATTATTAATAGTGGAGATCGTGATTATCGTAACCCGTAATCAACCTCGCTATAATACTTCAACTTCTCGCTCTTTTTATTTTCATCTGAAATAAAAAAGTAGCTTCCTTTTTATTCTTCTTCTCCTGCTTCAAATATTCTCATTATTATTATTAGTTAAAAATCTCAAATTTTTCATTTCAACTTCCAACATCATCATTATGTCCAATATATTTAAAAAATTCTTCTTTTTCTGCTTCAAATATTATTATTATTATTATTATTATTATTATTATTATTATTATTATTATTATTATTATTAATTTAAAAAATAATTTCGCTTGTTACACGGTAGCCCACTCTATATATGTTTAACGCATAGCCCCTTTTACAATTCCGATTTATTTTGGCACTAATCAATACAGATATGATTTACTTGGAATATTATTATTATTATTATTATTAATAATAATAATATTATTATTCTCTCGAGAAATTTGATTTTCATTCCCCATCTTTATAATTTAGTCACATACGTTCTCTCCCAAACAGAAATCACCAAGATCAGAATTCACATCGGTCGGGACATAATAGTGTTCGAACCCGCAACCTTATTTTCGTACTGTCGTAAATTCATGGAGACCATATGCTCCTAAGACAATTCTCAAATCTCATAACACCTCGCGGTTGGGCAAATACCTCCAATCTCTGCAAGTGTTAAATTATTCCTTCCTTTGCCATTTTGAAGTCCATTTATCCATCGGAACTCTTCAAAACATTTTCATTAATTAACCCTCGGTGTGTGGACTCTCTTCTGCCACTCATATCACCGGTATAGAAATACAACCTCTATGTAGGCTTTAAGATCCATCTATTTCTTCATCAACATCAGTACAATTCACTTTTATTTCGTTCCGGATTTCTGTCCCACAAAACTCCAAATCTCAACTTTTGGCTCAAATCACTCTGGGCCTCAAACATAGCGTGACCATATTATTAAAATGCCTATCTCGTTTCTACCAAAATTATTTATGATTATTATGGAGTCCAAAAACGTTAAATCAACAATTAGTGTTAAAATCGGATTCAATGCCCAAATTAATATTCATGCCACATATTATCTCCACATTTAAATTACTTTAATTTGCAATCATTCTATCCAACTAGGCCCGTGCCTTTATTCTCAAAGATTATTATTAAACACGCCTTTACACATTACCCAATATTAACTTATTACTCCGAGACTTCTACCGATTATTATTATTTTCTCCACTGGCGAACTTTGCGATATTTACAAACAAATCAATGGACTTCATTCCGTCCCACAACAATTTAAATCATTTGGCAACCCTACCTCTGGATTATCTTAACAACATGCCTTAATATCTATAAAATTTCCGATACCGGAAAAAAACTTTGGAAGCACTTCTAAATGAATATTAACATTATCTTTACGTGAAACGTGCTCCATATCATATCAAACAACTCAAGCACTTGAATGAACAAATAAACCCTACTCTACTCTATTTAATAATCGAAATTATGATGAGTGCTTGATCTAATTATGTACATATTAATTTGTCCCTTTGTCTATCTATCTTTGAATTTATACGAGCCGGAAACGGCTCGTTTCACAATTAAGTTACATGATAAATTAATATGATTTCCTCCCCCTAACGATAGCAATCTACAAATATTTTAAAAGGTTACTCATCTCTGCCCTTGTAGTCTGCTAAGCCGGAAGAGAAGCACAGGCCCCGTCCAGTCTTAGCCCTGCATCCTACTGGTTTTCAGGCCAGCTTGAAGAAGTAATCCAATGCACTTTTCAGATTTACACATATTCATTTTCAAGATTTAAAATTTTAACTTTTTAACAAATTTACACACACTAATATTGAACTGAAATTTTACACTTCTGGTCTTTACCTGACCCGCCTAATTCATACACATATTCTTCATTCCTTCCCCGGCACTAAGGAACTGGTGACACCTCGATATCACATTCAAACGGCCCGGCGCGCACTCGATTTTCCCGTCTCTTAATTGTGTAGCTGACCAGGTATCAGTTTATAATCGACTATTACTAGGTGAAATACATCGAACACTCGTGACCGTTCTCACGTAACGTAATTCCTAATCTGTTGGTAGAATCTCACACTCCGTAAGTTATGCTTTACTGAGTCCTGTAACTATTTGAAACACTTCATACTAGTATACTGCTCAAGACTGTAATATGAGCTACATCACGTTATGAATCACTGTACTATGTAACAATATAATACTTCGAACCCTACTCCACGAGTAAGTACACACACGCACTATTTGCGCCTTTGCCAGTGGCTTAAATATGGGATTCAATGATGTAATTATGTTCTCAAAGGCTCTATGCCAAATCTCAACTAATATCGTTCGCTGGTATTTGATATATTTGCGAATTTAGCTACCGTATACCGGCCTGGGATTTCGCGCTATATTGTGGCGTCCCTTGCCTCCAGCCAATCAGCGATTAGCGTCCATGAATTCTCAGAATTACACCATGCAATCTCCCGCAATTATTAACTTTTTATAAGTTGTATAATATAGTAAGGCTCCTAAATTCCACCTTATTCTGAATTGATAACTCACTCCCTTCTGTCAGTTTAATCCGCGGAGTTAGCCTCGCTAGTGCTTCTTACATACGAAGTTGGCGTACCTGCGACTGGTCGATGAAATTTTCTATTGGTCCACATAAACCACGAGACAGGGAAGGCTCATATTTTTTTCTTCAAGTGCCAACCTGGCGTTCAACTCCCGTTTGTACATGGAGATACCTTGCCATCATTTCTAAGAAATCTGCACCCGGCTCTTTGCGCTGTTGCCACTACCTATTTCGCTCGGGGCTATGAAAACTTTCCGCAAACTTGTCAACAACTCGTGCCTTTCTCTTTCCCCTTCGTCACAATTTCTGAGAATTCTAATTCTGCCGTTCATTGTGTTTGTTAATCTCAGTGGAGACAACAGTCTGGTGTAGGTTTCACAACATCCTCTCGACCTGGTCTGTACTTATAATATACCAAGTACGATCTTCTCGCTTCTGAAATTGAAATATATATTCCCCATAAATAATTACAATTGCATGACGCTTATCAGACCCCCACCAGGGATCAGTTAGAAGAGGCTGATGTTCTTCCTTAAACCAGCTGACGTAAAATTATGTTAGTCAAGCGTTTGATTCGCGTGTTGACATGACTGCGTAAATATCGTAGATTAATGTGGATATTCTGTAGAACTAGAGTCCGACTCATTGGCTGAATGGTCAGCGTTCAGGCCTTCGGCTCAGAGGGTCCCGGGTTCGATTCCCGGCCGGGTCGGGGATTTTAATCGTGTTAAATTATTCTGGCTCGGGGACTGGGTGTTTGTGATTGTTCCAACCCTTTCCTCTTCATATTCAGACAACACACTACACTACCAACCACCGCAGAAACACGCAATAGTGTTTAAATCCTTCCATAGAAGGTTGGCGTCAGAAAGGGCATCCGACCGTAAAACAGGGCCAAATCTACATGTAAGACACATTTCGCATCCACGGCCCCACAGGTGTGTGTGTAAATGCGGTAGAAGAAGAAGAAGAAAACATTATGTAAAACTAGAACTTTGGTTTTGGCAGACTGTGACTGATTTTTTTTTTATTTTAGCGATTGTTCCTGTCATTTCGTATGTGTTGTTTAAGAGGTAGTCAACGCCGTTTCACGTTTCAGCGTTGCAGATCATTCACTGTTTTGTTACGGGAGCTGAGAGTTTTATTTAATTTATTATGGCCATTTGAATTGATATTTTACAACTTGGGTTAATATTTTTTCGAACTGATTGGGCTAGAAGTGATGATAGTCATGAACAGATAATTATTTCTTTTGTGGCGATTCAGTTCTAGAACAAATTGTCGCACCAATTATGTTCATTAATTTAACAATTAGTCAATTAATATCTCAGCAAAGTGAATGTTGATACGGTATGATTTTCCTACCGATTTTCTTGGTATTTTCCAGATTTGGTCGAAGAAACTCAGATCTTTCACAATGAAATTAAATCACATTGTTAACGTAAATCCCAAAAGCAAATATATTGTATTGATTGATTTGTTAGGGTAAATAGGGCAAAATTTAAGTGTACCATCCCATCTTGATTTACACTGACTGACAGAGCAAATGCAACACCAAGGAGGAGTGGTTCGAAAGGGATGAAAGTTGGGGAAAAAGCAGAGCCGGCACGGAAGAATAATTGATGTTTATTTCAAACCGATATGCAGGTTACACAATGCGCACGGCATCGACTCAGTAGGATGTAGGACCACCGCGAGCGGCGATGCACGCAGAAACACGTCGAGGTACAGAGTCAATAAGAGTGCGGATGGTGTCCTGAGGGATGGTTCTCCATTCTCTGTCAACCATTTTCCACAGTTGGTCGTCCGTACGAGGCTGGGGCAGAGTTTGCAAACGGCGTCCAATGAGATCCCACACGTGTTCGATTGGTGAGAGATCCGGAGAGTACGCTGGCCACGGAAGCATCTGTACACCTCGTAGAGCCTGTTGAGAGATGCGAGCAGTGTGTGGGCGGGCATTATCCTGCCGAAACAGAGTATTGGGCAGCCCCTGAAGGTACGGGAGTGCCACCGGCCGCAGCACATGCTGCACGTAGCGGTGGGCATTTAACGTGCCTTGAATACGCACTAGAGGTGACGTGGAATAATACGAAATAGCGCCCCAAACCATGATGCCGCGTTGTCTAGCGGTAGGGCGCTCCACAGTTACTGCCGGATTTGACCTTTCTCCACACCGACGCCACACTCGTCTGCGGTGACTATCACTGACAGAACAGAAGCGTGACTCATCGGAGAACACGACGTTCCGCCATTCCCTCATCCAAGTCGCTCTAGCCCGGCACCATACCAGTCGTGCACGTCTATGCTTTGGAGTCAATGGTAGTCTTCTGAGCGGACGCCGGGAGTGCAGGCCTCCTTCAACCAATCGACGGGAAATTGTTCTGGTCGATATTGGAACAGCCAGGGTGTCTTGCACATGCTGAAGAATGGCGGTTGACGTGGCGTGCGGGGCTGCCACCGCTTGGCGGCGGATGCGCCTATCCTCGCGTGCTGACGTCACTCGGGCTGCGCCTGGAACCCTCGCACGTGCCACATGTCCCTGCGCCAACCATCTTCGCCACAGGCGCTGCACCGTGGACACATCCCTATGGGCATCGGCTGCGATTTGACGAAGCGACCAACCTGCCCTTCTCAGCCCGATCACCATACCCCTCGTAAAGTCGTCTGTCTGCTGGAAATGCCTCCGTTGACGGCGGCCTGGCATTCTTAGCTATACACGTGTCCTGTGGCACACGACAACACGTTCTACAATGACTGTCGGCTGAGAAATCACGGTACGAAGTGGGCCATTCGCCAACGCCGTGTCCCATTTATCGTTCGCTACGTGCGCAGCACAGCGGCGCATTTCACATCATGAGCATACCTCAGTGACGTCAGTCTACCCTGCAATTGGCATAAAGTTCTGACCACGCCTTCTTGGTGTTGCATTTGCTCTGTCAGTCAGTGTATATTTTCTTTTGTACATCAAGAGCAAGTGATAACTTTCACATTAGTGAACATTTTCCATAATCACAGACAGTAAGGATGACAAACATAATTTATTTAATAAGCCATGCCATTATTTAAGCTTATTCAGTTATTATTTCTCTCTTATGCCAAATGCTACGTAATTTTTTACTATACGTCATATCCTTACTTAGCACTCCTGAGGTGTCTCAGTGTTCTACGGCTGATGTTGTAACGGGTGCAGAAGAATATAAGACAGATAATTTTCAGTATTTTACGACAAAAATGTGAGACCATTCATCGTGTTTGTGAAAGGTGTTAGTGTTCTCAAGACCTATTGTAGATATTCCCTCGATATAAAAGTGACGAGTGACCTAGATGTGCAAGTGTATTTTTAAAATATTATTCTACTAGTAGAAAAAATAAAGTTGATGTTAGGATGTGAAGGACAAGATGACCTGAAGTGTGACAGATAGAAACTTCTCTACGTCATCTTATTAGTTATGAAGAGAGAAATGTTGAACTGAGTGACGGCGTCTTTATTTTGGGGAACCTTCTGAAACAAAGCCCTTATGTTAGCTTTTGAAAGCAGCATTAATAGTGTAAGTGATGTGTGGAGTTCCTTTGATAAAAATTATAAAGTAGTGTGTAAAAATTCTTGCCAATGTTTGTACAAACAAATATACGAAAGTCTCAAATAAAAAGAAAATGCGGTATCCAAAGGAATTGCCAAAAATCTTCAAAAGCTGAGAACCAAAATAATTGTTTGTTGGATGGGTCCTGTGCTAGTTTTTTTTTAACTTCAGTATTTTGGTGAAGGATGCATGACGGAATAATGTGCATGCTGTCTTAGTGTTAATTACAGGAAAGCTATTCTTTTGTTTCTTTGTTGTTGTGTCGATTTTTCTTTACTTCGTATTTGTGTCTGAAATAAAAGTTAAATTTGTTGGGTGTTGTTTGGTGTAATTTTTTATTTTTCTTTTGCTAGTGATTTAACGTCGCATTAACTCATCGGAGGTTTTCGGCGACGTAAGGATGAGAAAGTATGTTTGGTAAGGTAGCGGCCGTGGCTCTATTTAAGGTACAGCCCCAGTATTTGCCTGGTGTGAAAATGGAAACCACGGAAAACCACCTCCTTCACGGCTGTCGACGGTGGTATTCGAACCCCACCATCTCCCAAATGCAAGCTCTCGCCTGCGCAAGCCTAACCACGCAGCCAGCTCACTCGGTGTAATGCTTTTAAAGTTCGCTCAATGCACCTTACTTTCCTGGATTAAGTGCACGTAAAATTACTATTGCTCTTTTACGTATCAAATAGTAAGATTTTTTAAAAAAAATTCGTACTACAAAATACTCACGGCCATCATAAGGTTACTCCTCACCACGTCAGTTTTGGCCCGGAACGGCAGCTATGTGTTTTCTATATTGTGGTCTGAGCATTGTAGTTGGTCATGGTCAGGACAAGTTACGGAAGAAGATGACAACGAAATAGAGCGAGCGCCGAGCCACGAGAAAAATGGGTAAACAAAATGTAATGAAAATCGCTATGTAAAGTCGGGGAATAAGGAACTACAGTCTACGCTATAAATAATTTTATTCACCTTGGTTGAAATGATAGTTTAGGGGAAGGGGCCTAACATTTAATTTTTAATAACCTATGTTACTGGTCATCATCTTCAGTTTTATCGATCCGACCATAATAAGATTGGTGGTGATGGTGATTAAATTGTGAAGATGATTATAAGAATGAGAAAAAATCATGAAGGAACGATCATTTGAATAACACAAGAGGGAGTCATGAAAGAAAGGAGGACCCACTTTACATTAGATGCTCTAATATCACAGGGTCTAAAGGAAACTAAATGTAAAGGACTGCAATACAGAAAGCTCATAAAATTGTTCAACAATAGCGTTACATTGACCGTTGTTTGTTGTGATGTGCTTTGTCGTCTTCTCTTGCCACTCATCTCTGATAGATGGGATTACTGCTGCGTACAGAATATAACAGCCTGCCTGAATATCGACGGGAAGTAGCTGGGGAGTTAGATCTCTCTCTTCGTTAGCACACCATTCGTCTGGTTCATACATTTTCTGATACTACTGGTACGTAACACACTGGTCCATCATAGTATTCCAGCTATAATTCTCTACTCTGAGGTAAATGACCTATATCGACTTCAGTTGGGAAAACCATGAAGACAGTCTTTCTGAGAATTCTGTAGCGAAGCACGGCTACATGAGCTAGTATAATATAATATAATATAATATAATATAATATAATATAATATAATATAATATAATATAATATAATATAATATAATATAATATAATATAATATAATATAATATAATATAATATAATATAATATAATATAATATAATATAATATAATATAATATAATATAATATAATATAATATAATATAATATAATATAATATAATATAATATGTCCTGACTGACTGACTGACTGACTGACTGACTGACTGACTGACTGATTCATCATCGCCGAGCCAAAACTAGTGGACATAAAGAAATGAAAATTTGGGGATATATTCATATTAAGATGTAGGTGCTCGCTAAGACAGGATTTTTGGATTTTCCGTCGCTAAGGGAGTGAAAAGGGGGGCGAAATTTCAAAATGAGTGTATCTATATCTCAAAACATTTAAAGTTCACAGATGTAAAAATTGGTATTTAGAATCTTCATTAAAAATAAAGAAACACGTACTTTTTTTCGGAAAATCCCAATAGGAGGGGTGAAAAAGGGGTTGAATGCCTCTAATGAGGATACTTATATCTCAGAAACTGAAGATATTACAGACCTGAAAGTTGGTGTTTGAGATCTCCTTCAAAAAGAAACACGTATTTTTTGTTTTCGGAAAATCCAATTAATGGGGGGAGGTGAAAAGGGGATGAATTTTGAAAATAAGGGTATCAATATCTCAAAACTTTTAAAGTATATAGATGTAAAAATTGGTATTTGGGACCTACTTTAAAAATAAAGAAACAGGTATTTTTTCGTTTTTGAAAAATCCCAATAGGAGGGGTGTAAAAGGGTGAATAATGGGTTGAATGCCTTTAATGAGGATACATATATCTCAGAAACTGTAGATATTACATAACTGAAAATTTGTATATTGGATCTCCTTTAAAAATAAAGAAAAACGTACTTTTTGTTTTTGGAAAATCCAATTAATGGCGGTTAAACAGGAGTGACAAATTGGGGTGAATTTTTTGAAAGACTATTTCTACAGAATATCTGAGAAACGTAAAATGTTACAGACGTAAAAAGTGGGTATTGGGAATCTCCTGTAAATGCAAAGAAAGATAGGTGATTTGTTTTTGAAAACTCCATTTAAGGGGAACTAAAAAGGGGTGAAATTTTAAATGAGAATTTCTACAGTATATCTCAAAAAACTTAACATGTTACAGAAGTAAAAAATGGTATTTTTTATCTCTATTAAAAATAAAGAAACGTATATTTTTATTTTTCGGAAATACCACTTGGGTGGAGTGGGAAGGGGGTAAAGGTGACTGAAAATGGTGTTGAATTCTTTTAATTAGGCTACTGATATCTCAAAATGAAGATGTTACAGACGTGAAATTTGATATTTGGAATCTGCATTAAAAGTAAAGAAACACGTATTCTCGGAAAATCCAATGAAAGGGGGGGGGGGGGGTGAACGATTAGAAAATTAATTGACTTAATTGTATGAGAACACATACATCTAATAAAAACTAAAGTCATTACAGACATGAAAATTGGTATTTGGATCCCCTTTAAAAGCAAAGAAAAACGCGTTTTGGGGGGAAACCATCTTGGGGGGCGGGAGTGAAAAGGAATTGAATTCCTTTCATGAGGACACATAAATCAAAAACTGGAGAAGTTAGAGTCATGATAATTGCTATTTAGAAGACCCTTTACTATTAAAGAAACAAGTACTTTTGCCGGAAAATTCACTTAGGGGAGGGGAGGAGTGTGAAAGGAAGTGAAAAGAAGTGAATTATTATTATGGGGATACTTATATCTCAAAACTGAAGGTAATAGACGTGAACATTGGTGTTCGGAATCTCCTTTAAACATAAAGAAACACGCCTTTTTTAATTTTTTGGAGGGAGGGGTAAATAAACTTAACGGCGGTGGGGTGTAAAAGGAGGTGAGACCAATTGATTTTACTGTTCATAATGTACTTATAAGGAGCCTCCGTTGCTGAAGCGGCAGCGCGCCGGCCTCTCACAGCTGGGTTCCGTGGTTCAAATCCCGATCACTCCATGTGATATTCGTGCTGAACAAAACGGAGGCGGGACAGGTTTTTCTCCGGATACTCCGGTTTTCCCTGTCATCATTCATTCCAGCAACACTGTCCAATATTTCATTTCATTTGTCATTCATCGATCATTGCCCCAGAGGAGTGCTTCCGCAGCCGGCACAATTCCTATTGTCGCCTCTAGATGGGGCTTTATTCATTCCACTACTGACCATGTCGAATGACTGGATACAGGCTGTAGATTTTCGATGTACTTATTCTGATCATAAACCGATCATTTTTAATCCTTCCTGGGTTTGTTTTCAACAACCATCTTTTCCTTCGGAGGACGTTCTTAGATTACAGTAGATTCTCCTGGCATATAAATAAAAATTTAAACACATTTGAAATAAACGATAGGAATGAGATTGGCCGTCAAATTGCTCACCTCTATAATAAGGTCAATAATGCACGGAAGTATGTCATTCGTATCGCCAGAAATCCCGCACACTTGCCTACGCGCGACAATGGTGCTGGTCACATTGTCAACAATAACAATGGCAGCAGATGTAATTTACCGCCAAGTATCGGTCTTGCATCTCGCTGTGGGGTCCAGAACATCTATAATAATAATAATAATAATAATAATAATAATAATAATAATAATAATAATAATAATAATAATAATAATAATAATAATAATAATAATATCTAGCCACTGCTGTCCACTGTAATTCACTACCACTGTGTATATGAAATTTACTATTCAGAACATTCACATACCAATTAATAGATCACACCTCTGGTGGTTACAATTATCTCTCGTTTACATAACTTAATAAACATTCGTTTTAGATAAGAGTTACCATGACATGTTTCTTCTCAAAACGAAAGACACTACTCACTGTGTAAAATAAAGAAAAGTCAATTGCCTAAAGAATATTTTTTTGTAAATAATAATTACTCCTTTACCAATGGTTGTTGAACTTTCTAACTATAATTCATGTTCAATAACATACAATTTTTAAAATATACAAAAAATTTAGTTCACATCAATTCTAGTTCAGTAACTCATAGAATTTCTCTGGGTTGTTGTTGTTGCATTCGAATCTAAAATATTTCCTTTCATTTTACGCGAGTCCTACACTAAACTAATCTAAACCAAAAGAGGAATAACTCTCCCACTTAAGAAAAAGAAAGATCCTAAAAGTAAGGTATTATTTACAAGAGACACAGCCAAATGAATAACCTACGTCGACAACAAAAAAAGTTGGGAACAACAAACTATCACTTACTATTTACAAATATGTACAAGAAGTCATATCCACATAAATTCTCCAAGAAAATCATAATATCAGGTTATTGAATTGAATACTAATGATTATTGGTTAATTTCAGTGTCCAGATAATAATAAATCACTGAAACAACCGTTAACCACGGCCAGAAACCAATTAATCTCAAACCGATACACTGTAAAATCCATTTATATATATTCATGAAATGAGGTTCATGACAGCATTAAGGACCGTAGCACAAAAAGTAATTCCCAAAAGTAAACAGTATCTAACAATCTTAATAAACCAATTGGGTGTTCCATGTACCAACACGATATTTCTGTGGCAATCTAAATAGTCAATAAAATTTAAAATATCAATAATTGATGTTGCGTCACAATTGGCCTACAAATGCGTCATTAGGTCCTTTCTACTACTTAGTATTTTCAACTGGTTCATTAGCATATCTGCCTTTCAATACCATGTTCATTCGGCTTCACAGTGCCGATATTCAATTCATGTCAGCTGCATCGCTGATTTCTCCTCATTTTCCATTCACCAGCTGGTGCATAAATCTCTCAATTATTCTCTGAGATGAACATCATGTATCACAATATCCTGTTTAATCTGGACCTCAACAAATATCTGACTGCTATTGTCACTCAACATCACATTTCATTTCACTGAAAAATAATTCTTGCTATAGGCTATAAATTTAATAATAATAATCACCCAATCGTTTATTCAGATTCCGCTTCAAAAATAACTACTACTATCACATTTACTGACATTATGATAGTAAATCAATAAATTCCTAGTCATTATAAGATACCATTATCCTAACTCGATATACTGGTCCACACGAATAAAACGACGCTATTAATTAATTAATTAATTTTAAAAATTTCAATGACGGTCCTTTAAATAGCTCAAAATAGACATGTTTATGACACCACACTAAACTGAAATTGTACTTCACATAATAGTCAAAATGTATACAAATAACCCGAAGTAGCAACATACTTATGGTAATAATAATAATAATAATAATAATAATAATAATAATAATAATAATAATATCTAAGTACATTAACACAACAAAAGTTCCCTAAATAATTTGACTGTGCCCTCGTATCTTAAGTCTACGACTCGTGTATCTACATCTATATTACAGTAAAGATATGTTTTAGATTCTACATAATTATATGAGATACTACTCACATTTCGCAACTAACTCCAACCCCGCCAGAGGACTCCGCCATGGGAAGTTAGTACTCCATTATACTGCAGTTATAATTCTTCATTTTTCTTGAGGTATCCAGATTGCTTAACCACTATTTATATCTAACACAAAAATATGACGCTTTATTATTTACACTCACACACGGTATTTTCACTATACTATTGCTATAATATATCGGAACACTAATCATTTGATTCTTGCACACCCTATCTCCTGCTTAATCGCGAAGAATTGTTAATAATATGTATTCGTCTTGGACGTCTGCTTGTTTCATACACATGCAGTCAATACCTGCCGTTGTACGCCTCCCCTCCAGTCTTGACAAAGTGTTTCCCTTAAGATGCGAGGGTTGTGTTTGCCCTTGACCGAGTATGCTGGTGAAAGTGAAGATTCCCCAAATAGCCTCTCGCCAGCTGACTTATTACAGCATAGTAAGGAAAGTGTTCTTTAAACTGAAGCGATTCCCTGCATGTTGTAAAATCTAGGTTTCGTTACTAGTGAGCGTAACAAAGCTCGTATTACAGTTGTGTCGTAATTATTATGCAACTCAAAATTTCTTGTCGGCAATATGCTAACTGTTTCATAGAATATGTTTTTCCATTATTTAGTTCCCTGATGTTCTGAAAAACACTGTCATAGACACTTGGTGTTTCTACTCAACACCGTATGTATACTTACACAGATACACTTTGTTCCACTATATATTGTACCGGGAACGCCGCTACGAGAGAAGTCCGAAGTATGTTTGTTGAACTTCGCGCGAGGTGGAAGGTAGGCAGCCCGCCGAACGCAGTGACGTACCCAGCGAGTGACGTGGCCGCCGTAAGCTAGCTATTCGTGCCATATATGGTTATGTTCCAGCTCACCCTCAAAAGTACATTTTGAGCTACTTTATCGCTATTTTGACACTGCCATCTTAAAAACCTTTACAATGGACGTCATCTGTCAAGATTTCAAGAAAATCCACCGAGTATTATAGAAGTTATAAGGGTAGATAGTACCCGAGTTCTAAACACTTCCATGCGAACGTGTATAAAAGGAGGACGGCCCGACCTACGAATTCAGTGTCTGTCACTCCGCCGTCTCTGTGACACGGGTGACAGGAGAAGTATTGTGTGTGTCGAACTTCTGGTTGACAGTCTGCGAAATCCAAGTATTGTATCGGGACTTTATCATATTCTTGAAGTGCCTGAATGGGACTTTGTTATTTTCTGCGAGCATCGTATTGGAACTTCATATTGACACATTGGAACTTTGTTATTTTTCGTGTGTCGTGATTGGACTTTGATATTTTCTTAAAGTGCCATATAGGAACTTCGTTATTTTTTCGGAAGCGTTTCATTGGAACTTTGTTATTTTCGCCAACTGTCGCGATAAGACTTTATTATTTTCTTAAGGTGACATATTGGAACATTGTCATCGGAACTTTATTTTCTTCGAGTGTCGTGTTGGGACTTTAATATTTCGACACGTTGGAACTTTATTTTCTTCGAGTATCGTGTTGGGACTTTAATATTTTGACAACACGGAACTTTATTTTCTTCGAGTGTCGTGTTGGGACTTTAATACTTTGACATATCGGAACTTTATTATTTCTACACATTGGAACTTTGTAATTTTTTGAAGTGCCACATAGGGACTTACTTATTCGACAACGATTGAAAGGACTTTGAATTTTCACGAGTGTTGTGTACCGCATTGAACTTACGTTTCGAATTTATTCGAACTTGTATTTTTTGAATCAATTTCTGGAACATTGAAATTTTCCGAGCGTGTAGGATGAACTTGTGCCCTACCAACATAAACTTTCGTGTGAACGTTATGACTTGTTTTCTCAAGTGCCTCATTGAATTTACGCCTTGTAAAGACTATGAAACTTAGGGGACGTTCAACATTACGTTTAATTGTGAAATATGCAATACTTTCCAAGTGCTGCACAGGGACTTATGTTTTGATTCTTAAAGACAGTGACAATTCAGAATACGCATATCGCGTTCCCAGAAAGCCTAGAACTTTCCAGTATTTTGAGTGATCCATAATTTATGAAGTCAGACTTTTTCATTCAAATATTATTTTCTTTAATGGCTATTCACTTCGCCTATTGACGGAACAGGACAGTTTCCGAGTGCTACTTATTCAGTTCATTGCCAATATGATTTAAATCTTCAGAACTATGCGTTTAGGACTGCAGTGACAGTAATCCTCTAGAACATTCTGACTTACAGTGAGCTTGCATTATGAACTTGCATTTCTACCAGTACTTGTTCTTCGAGTGATTATTCCAGAACGTTTTGATTTAATATCTAGAGTGCAGTAACCATAATTAAAAGGTCATATCTGTTCAGACAGTGCCATGAATGTGTGGAGTGCCGTGCAGGAAATTCAAGTGTGAATTACGTCTCGAATCGAACCCAGGAACGTGTGCCAATCTTCGAGACATTCCAGAACGGCGGGACATTCCAGAACGTCGAGACTTCCAGAACGTCGAGACATTTCCAGTACCTTGAGACATTCCAGAACTCCTCATCCGAGCAGGTGTGGTCCCTGCCAAGCCGACGTCCAGCACCATCCCAGGACTTGGAGGTACCAACCAGCCACGACATTTCCACGCTGCTGTACGAAGGTGATATGAACTTGCTTTTGATGATCAATAAACTCAATTTAACAAAAGAATCTTTAAAATTGATAACTATACCTCTCTCTGTACCAGCTCCAATGATAAAGCCACTCCCTAGGTTAAGAATCATGCTCGTTAATTTAATATCAAGCGCCTTAAAGATATGAACACATTTTTACGGGTACAATATATTCACGAATACGGAGGGATACTTAACACGCGTCTTACCGACACGAACCCTTCTTAAGAACTGAATGTTACGAATTGGGGCTCTGCCTTGGTGGAGTTACTCTTCAGCGGAAGGATACACACTTTTATCATACAAAAATTCCCTTTGGAGAGCGTCTCCCAATAAAAATGTTCAATAGATAAATTGCACCACTCAATTAATTATATAAAGTGCGTGCCATTTCACTGGTATGGAGTGATCCTAAAATTGTTCGTAATATTCTTTATAATCTTGATAGCAGACTAATTCTTCCCACGCGCTGTCGAACTAACTCCGTAGTAGCGGGAACTGCACACATCTGTTGCTAACTCAGAGCTCAGTGCGTAATTAATATTTTTCACTACAATTAATGCACTTGTCTGGTCCTAAAATTACTTGATCAATACCAGTATTTGTCTTGAATGCAGATATATTAAATATTTCGTCCCGCTATTTTGAAATTATTTGAATGGTGAATCCTGATTGGACCAGATGGATTCGCCAGTCACTTGTATAGACGAGTCCATTACAGATCAAGGGATTTCGGGTAGTAATTATCGTTGTTTTCTGTCTCACTCATACAGTGGAATTTTCCGTTCCTACTGCGTAATTTCTATTCTGAAGCAATCGACCGGGTGTTCACTGCTTACCTTACAGAGATAACATTTCCTTCTAGAAATGAAAGGAAACTTGGGCTTCATCTAATTCTTTGTTCTTTTACAGTGGCCTTCTGAGTGTCCCATAATTTTACAATTTTGATGCCATATATGAATATCTCCCATCCAATTTCAAATATAATTAATTAAATTTTCCCAACAGACTCAAATGATGGGTGCAATACTTTGTTCAAGATTTCTAGCATATTTCTACAGTGTTCACTTAACCAGGAGAATAATTTTTGCAGATAAACTAAGCTTTGGGGAGATTAGCGAGGTTAACGTAAGCTGTCCCATTACATATAAGTGAGGATCTGCCGGATAGTTTTTACCATAATATTTCTTATGTTCTGTTATATTTCGATGGCAGGTAGGGCCTAGTTATTTTCTGATTTTGGTGACATGCTTTATCGGCATGAGCTCTCAAAAAATCCCACACGTGTAGCAATCTGTAGGATCAAGGACCATATTTTCGTACTTCGTCTGTCTTCCTTTCTAAGTGTCATAAATCATCCTTGCATTCGGGAGATAGTGTGTTCGATCCCAGAGTCGGTAGCCCTGAAGATGCTTTTTCCGTGGTCTCCCACTTTCACACCAGGCTGTGGCTATACCTTATTAAGGCCACGGTCGCTTCCTTCCCACTCCTAGCTCTTTCCTGTCCCATCGTCGCCATAAGACCTATCGGTGTCGCTGCGACGTAAAGCAAATTGTTAAAATTGACAAATGGTTCTCTTTCCGGATTACATTCAGAATACTAAATGACCATTAACCCACATATATATATGATATGACAAACCGTGAAATTTGATACTTGGAGGTACCAACCAGCCACGACATTTCCACGCTGCTGTACGAAGGTGATATAAACTTGCTTTTGATGATCAATAAACTCAATTTATCAAAAGAATCTCTAAAATTGATAACTATACCTCTCTCTGTACCAGCTCCAATGATAAAGCCACTCCCTAGGTTAAGAATCATGCTCGTTAATTTAATATCAAGCGCCTTAAAGATATGAACACATTTTTACGGGTAAAATATATTCACGAATACGGAGGGATACTTAACATTGATTTGACAAACCGTGAAATTTTTACAGTCTTCTATCTTATGCGTATAGATCTCTGACTCCCTTTATGTGCGATACAGTACCAGCTGTTCTTACAACTGCCGTAGCATCATCTGTGCAAACATTATGCGGCTGCCACATGGCATGTTATTATTATTATTATTAAAGCAGATTAGAACAGATGTAGGATGCAGCAGTTAAGTAGAAATGAAATGGTTAGCACACGATAGGGTGGCATAGAGGGCTGCATCAAACCATTCTTTGGACTGATGACTTAAACATTATTATTATTATTATTATTATTATTATTATTATTATTATTATTATTATTATTATTATTATTATTATTATTATTATTATTATTATTATTATTATTATTATTATGTAACTTCAATTTTATTCCTTAGATCAAATATTCAGGATACATTCAGGATCAATATTTGCACAATTGCAACATTCTTAGATCCATAAATTTGTGAACATATCTGTGCCGACTCACAACTAACATCATACTAGCATCTCTAAAGGTCACGCTGATGTCTGGGATAGAGTAACCGAATAGTTTTATCTATGTTCCAGAATTTCAGACCCACGATAATGCAACAAAACTGATGAAACTTCTATCAGATGGAGGGGCCCCTACATCACTTCTGCCCTTGGAGAGTCTCAATTTCACGTCAGAGAGGATTATATGTCACAGAAACCGACCGCTACTGGTTCTTAACCTGGAGGCAAAGGAGCTCTCCTATCATTTCCAGCAGGTGAAATATGTATTCAAATATTAATAATTTTTATCCCCTCTGCATTTTTTTCGGACAAAAGTAGTCAGTAGCCCACCGAAATATAAATTTCAGACTTGCTTTTTATGACATCTTTGAAGCATATGCCGTGACAATACACTAGGGATTATTATTATTATTATTATTATTATTATTATTATTATTATTATTATTATTATTATTATTATTATTATTATTATTATGTGTCCTTTCAAATAATTAGATGCTCAATAGATGATGGAGGGCTGACATTTCGTGTTGACAACAGGATTCATTAACGTGACAGCAAACCTACTTGCATGGATCATTTGCATTTAAGTCATCTTAAAATCGCTAGGAGTCAATCGAGTAACCTTAACCATATTAATCTAGCTTCTAGCGAACTGCACGACTCGACCGGCCCCTGAATTTGTAAACCATGCTGAAATATGAGCGGTTTACAGAGATCGTGAACCAAATCCACTTATTATTTTGATATAGCTGTTCTGTTCTTTGCCATAGTGAACCAAGTCATTGGTTCATTTGCTGTTCGAGAGATGGCAACTTTGTAAAGAAGAAATGTCGAGGGTTCTTGTTTCCTTTACAGCCATGCTGAACCAAGTCCATATTGTAGCAGTGGTATATTACAATAATTGCAATCAATTATAGAGTTAAAGAAATGAGTAATACGTTTCTCATTCAACACTTGAATCCTTAGATGAATTTTACCACCGTAATTAATATTTAAGCATTCAAGAAAAGAGTAGTGTTATGAAAATGTTGCAAACTTCGGTCTGGGAAGACCTGGAAGTAAGGAGAGGAACAGTTCTTTTTTTGCTACTTGTTTTACGTCGCACCGACACAGACAGGTCTTACGGCGACGATGGGACAGGAAAGGGCTAGGAGTGGGAAGGAAGCGACCGTGGCCTTAATTAAGGTACAACCCCAGCATTTGCCTGATGTGAAAATGGGAAACCACGGAAAACCATTTTCAGGGCTGCCGACAGTGGGGTTCGAACCTACTATCTCCCGAATACTGGATACTGGCCGCACTTAAGCGACTGCAGCTATCGAGCTCGGTGAGGAACAGTTCGACTAAGCGGAATATTTCGAGCTGTCGGTAGATATAGATGACTTTGAAATACATTAGTAGATGAATCAGTTTGAGTGGAGTTTTCAAAAGTAGGAAAGATCAAAATAAGAAAATAAATGTGGGATTCAAGAGGACAAATTGGTAAAAAAAAATGCTCGTTTATAGGAAGAGGAATTAGGGATTGGAATATTTATCAAGGATAAAGTCTGATCAATTTCTAACTTCAAGAAAAGACGAGATAACTGATGTGGAATCTCCCACATGGGTGACAAGTGGTGGTGGTGATTATTGTTTTAAGAGGAAGTTCAACTAGGCAACCATCCTCTATATACACTGACTGACAGAGCAAATGCAACACCAAGAAGGAGTGGTCAGAACTTTATGCCAATTGCAGGGTAGACTGACGTCACTGAGGTATGCTCATGATGTGAAATGCGCCGCTGTGCTGCGCACGTAGCGAACGATAAATGGGACACGGCGTTGGCGAATGGCCCACTTCGTACCGTGATTTCTCAGCCGACAGTCATTGTAGAACGTGTTGTCGTGTGCCACAGGACACGTGTATAGCTAAGAATGCCAGGCCGCCGTCAATGGAGGCATTTCCAGCAGAGAGACGACTTTACGAGGGGTATGGTGATCGGGCTGAGAAGGGCAGGTTGGTCGCTTCGTCAAATCGCAGCCGATACCCATAGGGATGTGTCCACGGTGCAGCGCCTGTGGCGAAGATGGTTGGCGCAGGGACATGTGGCACGTGCGAGGGGTCCAGGCGCAGCCCGAGTGACGTCAGCACGCGAGGATCGGCGCATCCGCCGCCAAGCGGTGGCAGCCCCGCACGCCACGTCAACCGCCATTCTTCAGCATGTGCAAGACACCCTGGCTGTTCCAATATCGACCAGAACAATTTCCCGTCGATTGGTCGAAGGAGGCCTGCACTCCCGGCGCCCGCTCAGAAGACTACCATTGACTCCACAGCATAGACGTGCACGCCTGGCATGGTGCCGGGCTAGAGCGACTTGGATGAGGGAATGGCGGAACGTCGTGTTCTCCGATGAGTCACACTTCTGTTCTGTCAGTGATAGTCACCGCAGACGAGTGTGGCGTCGGCGTGGTGAAAGGTCAAATCCGGCAGTAACTGTGGAGCGCCTACCGCTAGACAACGCGGCATCATGGTTTGGGGCGCTATTGCGTATGATTCCATGTCACCTCTAGTGCGTATTCAAGGCACGTTAAATGCCCACCGCTACGTGCAGCATGTGCTGCGGCCGGTGGCACTCCCGTACCTTCAGGGGCTGCCCAATGCTCTGTTTCAGCAGGATAATGCCCGCCCACATACTGCTCGCATCTCCCAACAGGCTCTACGAGGTGTACAGATGCTTCCGTGGCCAGCGTACTCTCCGGATCTCTCACCAATCGAACACGTGTGGGATCTCATTGGACGCCGTTTGCAAACTCTGCCCCAGCCTCGTACGGACGACCAACTGTGGCAAATGGTTGACAGAGAATGGAGAACCATCCCACAGGACACCATCCGCACTCTTATTGACTCTGTACCTCGACGTGTTTCTGCGTGCATCGCCGCTCGCGGTGGTCCTACATCCTACTGAGTCGATGCCGTGCGCATTGTGTAACCTGCATATCGGTTTGAAATAAACATCAATTATTCGTCCGTGCCGTCTCTGTTTTTTCCCCAACTTTCATCCCTTTCGAAGCACTCCTTCTTGGTGTTGCATTTGCTCTGTCAGTCAGTGTAATACTAATCAGAGAGAAAAAACGGAAGGGATCCGACACATCGAAAAATGGAGGTATCGGCCAAAGGAAGACAAGGGCCATGAAGGGCGTGAAATGAAAGACTCCCTAGGCCTCGCAACTTAATACCGTCAGGGTCGGAAAAGGGCAAACGTTGACGAAGGGAGGCCGGATAGGATAGATGAAAGTGAGGAATCTGGCACGAATAAGTGGAAGCAACGCCAAGCCTCAACTAAGGGTCCTGTGGTCACCAACCCACGCTCTCAAGTTGAGAACCCCTGGGGCTCCTTTTAGTCGCCTCTTACGACAGGCAGGAAATACCGTGGATGTTATTCTACCGCCCCCACCCACAGAGGGACATAGGTGACAGCCCTAAATGGAGATCACTGGTAATAGATAGATAGATATATAGATAGATAGATAGATAGATAGATTGATTGATTATATTAAGAATCATTTGTAAATTTAAAGGATAAAATATGATAATTCTCATTGCATATTGCCATACTTATATTTACATTATCAACTCAGTGCAATTAATCGTGTGTTAAAAAATCTAGGCTTCATTTCTTCATATATTGTCAGATGAACTTGGTCCATCATCATCATCATCATCATCATCATCATTAGAAAACGCAATAATAGTAGTACAGTGCTCTGCTTACTGAATCTTGTTATGTTTTCACTCTCGTTATCAATCACATGCACATTAAAGTGTCCACTAGTGCCGTGTGGAGTAAAACATTTCCTTCGCTTGTTTGCAGATCCCTGTCCACGGTGCCGTGTGGCTGATGCTGACAGAAAATTCCAATCTAGAGAGGACCTTCTCCGGTATATACATCCCTTTTGATTGCCAGTTTGTGGTCGCTCAGCAGGTATTTCATCAGGTGATACTGCGTGAAGTGTACCACGTTGCCCCTGGTCAGCTCGTTCAAAGTAACCACTTGGGCTTGTGGTCCGCTGACACAGGACTGGTCGTCCCAGTACCGCGATTGTACGACCGAAGGAGAAGCCTTCAAGGGATCGTTCTGAAAGCCGCTGCTATGCATGCAAGTACACTACTCGAAATGTTGTTTTAGAAGCAAGATTAGAGTTTGTGTTGTAATTATGATTAATATCAATGTTTCATACAAGCGTCAAGTGAAAATGAAAATTAGTCACCAGTACTAGAAGCGGGATTTTAAAATTTTGTTCATTTTTTTGACCAAGAGGATGGTTGAATGCTTCCATCACTAAATCTTCCCATTGAACCAACATCAATTATTTTATAAACTTATAGTTGAAGTCAACTACAGCCATTAGCACGGCCGAGAAAGTGCTTGTAATTGAAGAACGAATGGATGTACCACTTTCACTTCTATCATTAACGCCAACATCTACATTCGAACTTGATTCTTGGAGAAGTCTTTCTCGTGAGTAGAGATGTTCTTCTGAAGACGCAGACCAAAGTTCTCTGCGAAACGTAAAGAATTTCACCTTATTTCCTTGACACGGCATATGCCCAAAAGCCTATATCATGTCTATAATATTTTCTTCCCGAAAACGTTAGCATCATCGTTCCACAGTAAATGACATGAAATGTTGGCCTTACGTTGTAGAAATAATGCTGATACACCTTGTGTTGTGACATATCTCACCACACCTCGGTGTTCCTCTTTCTTAGCCTCAATTGCGATACAAGTCAGCTTTTCCACATGATCAAGAATGGAATTGGAAATAAATGTTGGAGAGGTGATTCAAGAAGAAAGATTAATAGAAAAAAATGAAATCGGTAAAAATCTATGGTTTTGCTGAATTGGCCCCGGTCTAGAAAGCCATGAATAACGCCCGAGAGGATTCGTAGTGCTGACCACACGACACCTCGTATCCGCAGGCCTTCGGGCTGAACAGCAGTCCCTTCAAGGGCTGTAGTGCCATGGGGTTTGGTTTGTGTTGAATTGGCAGGCTAAGGATTAAATGAAATGTGATAAAAGTAGAGAATACGGAGCAGAGTGGATGGAAGGGGATGCTGAAAAATACCTTTTTGTGGGCGCGTGTTCTTGCTACAGGTCTTGCACTAATTCATAGTACGTTTTCGGTGAGAGGGGCGAGAAGGATAGGTGAAAGTAGCGGCCATAATCTTAAATATGGGAAAGCACGTAAAACAAACTTCAGGGCTGACAGTGGGGTTCGAACCACCATCTCATGATTACAAACGTACAGCTACACGACCCGTACCGCGTATCCAAGTGCCTCAGAAATGGGAAATAATAATACACTATATTAATTAATTTTATATCCCACTAACTAATGTTATGATTCGAAGAAGCCGTGGTGCCGGAATGTTGTCTCGCCGGAGATCTTTTACATGTCAGTTAATTTATTGTCACTAGGTTAGTATGTATTTGAGCCCCTTAAGGTACAACAGGACTGACCCGGATTAACGGCCAACTTGGACTCAGAAAGCCTCTTACGTCGATATTATTATTATTATTATTATTATTATTATTATTATTATTATTATTATTATTATTATTATTTTACTTTTTGCTAGGGGCTTTACTTCGCACCGACACAGATAGGTCTTATGGCGACAATGGGATAGGAAAGGCCTAGGAGTTGGAAGGAAGCGGCCGTGGCCTTAGTTAAGGTACAGCCCCAGCATTTGCCTGGTGTGAAAATGGGAAACCACGGAAAACCATCTTCAGGGGTGCCGACAGTGGGATTCGAACCCACTATCTCCCGGATGCAAGCTCACAGCCGCACGCCTCTACGCGCACGGCCAACTCGCCCGGTATTATTATTATTATTATTATTATTATTATTATTATTATTATTATTATTATTATTATTATTATTATTATTATTATTATTATTATTGGGATCGGCAATTGATGGGAGGCTTGGCCCAGTTTTACGACTGGATGTCCTTTCAGACGCTAACACAATGCTATTGAATGTTTATGTGGCGTTTGTTAGTGTGATGTGTTGTATGTATGTTGATGAGGTGGAGTGTATTAAGAACAACACAGGCACTCAGTCCCAGATCCAGAGGAATTAAATACACGCAGTTAAAACCCCCCGGCCCAACCGAGAATGGAATCCAGCCCCCTGTAAACGGAATGTCAATTCTCTGACCATTCAGCCATTATTATTCAATCTGTTAATATGGACTGGTCTGTCTTTATGAATTTGCACCTACGACATCATAATAAATAACTAGTAAATGGGAACTCTGATACAACAGGTGTTATCTGTTTGCTGGGAAATGCGTTGTGAACTAAATAGTAGTGATGGACAACGCTCTCGCTCGATACTCTGGAGATTAACGTCACAGATCTCGAGACTCTCGCGAGAATCTCGAGACCGATTCTCCTGTGTTGCAATTTGTGCCACGTCCCAGCAACTACGAGTGTAAACTTTATAGTATACCATAAGCAGTTATTGCGTGAAATAACGTTTTCATACGGAAACGTGTGAACCGATTTTTTTAAGCCTGGAAAAGTACTACATGTTCAGCTATGAGCCGTTAATACCATTAAGGAAAATGAAAAGTGAATGTCGTTATCTTAAAATGGTTAACGACTTATTTGAGGTTTACATCTTAGCTGAATAATCCTGTATAATTTGTGAATAACTGTAGATAGGATGTACACCTATCCGGGTACTGCAGGCGCGCAGTATTCGAACTTGAGAAGGGACAAGATGTGCATGGCTGCATATGCAACCTCCATTACACACGAGTGGAACGTGTAACCTAAAATGCCCGTTTTGCTCCAATTCTTTCGACAGGGGTGATGGGCAACGCTCTCGAGACCAATTCTTCCGTGCTGCGAGCTGTGCGACGTCCCAGTAACTACGAGCGTAAACTTCATGGTATATCATCAGTAGTTCTCATTTGGAAACGTGTGTGTCGATAAATTTTGTCAAAAGCCTGGAAAAGTACTGCATGTTGAACTGTGAGCCTTAATACCATTAACGAAAGTGAAGAGAGAATGTCAGGATATTGACCGGTTCAAGAGTTATTTCAGGTGGACATCTTAGCTGAATAACCCTTACGTTATAATTTGTTAATAACTGTAGACAGGACGTACACCTGCCTGGATACCTCGCGGTTGTTGTCGGCAGGGTAGCTTCTTGTGGTGCAGACCAAGCCGGAGGTGTTCCGTGACAATTGGTAGTGGTGGTGATTATTTTTTAAGAGGAAGTACAACTAGGCAACCATCCCCTATACAACACTAATCGGAGAAAAAAAATGGAAGAAATCCGACATTTCGAAAAATGAAGGTATCGGCCAGAGGAAGACAAGGGCCACGAAGGGCGTGAAAATGAAAAACGCTCTAGGCCTCGAGTGCTGTAATACCGTCGGGGTTTGAAAAGAATAAGACTTGACCAAGGGAGGTCGGATATGATAGAAGAAAGTGAGCAGCCTGACACAAGTAAGTGGAAGCAATATCATGACTCCGCTGAGGGCCCCGTGGTCACCAACCCACGCTCCCATGTTAAGAACCACTTTTAGTTGCCTCTTACGACAGGCAGGGGATACCGTGGGTATTACTATAACGCCCCCAGCCACAGGGGTTTTCTGTGAAGATTCCCCTTTATAGATATGCGTTTTTAAGCAGTAGGGGCGATTGGGAATTAGAAGTGAGGGGAAGAAAAGATGCATAGACAACAAAAATGGGGAGTGGGGTGTACATAAAAGTAAAAACAAAATCTACAAAATGATAAGTTTTTGAAGCTCTCTGAGCGAATTTCTACAGAGAGGTAACAGTTTACAAACTTAAGTGCGATAATAAGAGCTTTTTTGAGATTTTGATTCAATACTATACATTATAACTTTCGTCAAAGGAACACTTACACATGCATTACAATTTAATAGAAGTAAGGCGTGATAATACAATTAAAATGATTTAATAATTGACTACATACTAAGAAACTAACAGACACTAAAGAGACAGTCAGACTGACGAATGCGCACGGCAAGCGGGTGAATCATACCTCAGTGTCCATAACTTTGGCAAATAAAAGACTGCTACCCTTCCTCACAGCACATGCAAATGCAAAATCTTCACTACTGGCTGCGGCGCTATACAAATCGGTTAGCTGCGACAAATGACATTATGTGCGTATTTCCGCCAAAAAGTTTGTAATAATTTAAGAAAATAGAGTAAGAGCTGGAAGGACAACAGGGCTTGAATAAATTGCTTAAAAAAATAATTACCAGTTTCAGCCGGCTAAAATGGAATACAAATGCAATGTTTTCTCCACAAAGTCGTGAAACTGCCTCCCCCCTATCACCGCTACTGTTTTTAAGTGCCGGATCATCCCAGAAGTATTTCTGCTGATATAGTTTACTCCTTTCTAATAAACAACACAGCTGGCTGTGCTATGTGGCATCTCTTCAAAATAACGTACATCCATGACTTACGTTGCCTTTCGGACATCGTTATAAAATTGTCGCGTATAATTAAGACACAATTACGCATTGCACCGTCATATACCAAAGTACCTAATTATGACGCGAGTACTCTATGACACTGTAAGGAATGATTTCCTTCGTCACCAAAATATCGATAAACACCAACAATGGTCATACGATATTGAATGTAGGATCTGATAACGATGTACACCTACCTGTCGAAAGAACTGGAGAAGACTCAGGCATTTTAGATTACACGTTCCACTCATGCGTAATGGTGGTTGCATATGCAGAAAGGTACATCTTGTCCCGTCTCGAATTCGAATAATGCGCGTCTCTAGTATCTAGGCAGGGGTACCTACAGTAGCCGTCAGTTTCTGTACTTAGCCTGCTCATTCGTGTACCGGTACTCACTGCTGCATACGATGTCATAATGCTTATCCTTTATAGTTATGTTATACTGCGTCGAAATAGACCTCGGTAGAAACAAATGAAACAAATGAACGCCCTAGCCGCTTTTTCACACGTATTGACGACATGGACAAGGCCCGTGGTTGGCTATTCGCATACTCGGCACAAACAACATTAAGCTCAGGCTACCTGTAGGCCTACGACACGCTGCCCGCCACACAATGCGAGGACAACGCTCTCAAGATCTCTCAAAATTTCTCGCGAGAAATAGTGTCTGCGCTAGTCTCGAGAAATTTCGAGAAATCTCGAGACCTCGTCTCAGACTGCCCGTCACTACCAAATAGATCCTTTGAGCAATAAGTCTGAGACATGGATATATTCGGTAGTCGCCTTAGTTTGGCATAGACTGGAGATAGGATCATAAAGTATTGTACCATCAATTTAATTTCAGCAGCGTGACGACTGGAATCGCATCGGATCAAATGTAATTGGCTGTTTTCTGGTAGTGATTCACATAAGTTAGTAATGGTTAGAATGTTATATACATTTTTTGCACCTCAACTGCAATGTAACATCTAATTCTGCCTTCTTTCAGTCTCCTCCATGCCTGGATCTCAACAGTACCAACGGGACGTCGGGCTTTATCGGCATGCTGAGAGACATTCTCGAGCAAAATATGAACTTCAGGTATTAGTATTTGATGTTGTTGTTTTTGTTGTTATTGTAGTCATTTCTTTATGTAAGGGGTTTGGGATATATTGCTCAACAGTCCCGTCTACTTTGTGTACTGTATAATAAAGACCGTTTGATACAATCTGCATAGCTATAGTGCCTGTACTGGGCTTACGTCAAAGTTAGGTAACATCCCTGCATATATCTGGAAATTAAATGTGAAATTTCGGCCAAAAATGGGATTTTGATCCGCTTTTCTTTCGTGAGCTGTGTTTCGGAGGCTGGGTACACCTGGTTTAAATTTTGCAAATCAGTCCTAATTTGGGAACGACTTCGGGAAAGCCTATACCTCGACGGTTTTGAGATTTACACTGTGTGTGACTTTTTAAAAATTTTCTTCATAATCAAACCGTAGGATAGATTGGCTTATTTGAAATATTGAAGCATATTTGTTTAAGTTATTACTACAAATGGATGTACGATGTACAATAATTATAGATGTCTCCCTGCCTCCTAAGATATACAAATATTGGCAACATGTGATTTCTCTCTCATGTGTTTATAACTATGAAAATGTTTTAATCAATAGATCTGTTTACGATTTATTTAGGATTAATCCATCCGACTTCAAGAGCAAGAACGCATGGTGTTATTGATACGGTATATCTAAAATTGTCAAACAACGTCCAGTGGACAAGGTTTTGCGTTAGCAGCTAATATTGTCCACAGGAGAAGGCTGAAAAGTTGCATTTGAGTGGTGTGAAGAGAATCTGCCTGAATAGTAAGATGATAACAATAATAATAATGGCGCTTGGCCTCCGGAGAAGCGTGGTGCAGTTGACTCCCATAGATGACCTGCGCGTCTGTGGGGATGGGGCCTTGCTTATGATGAATTCTAATACTGAAGATGGCACACACACCCTACCCCCCAAACCATCGGAATGAACCATTGATGGTTAAAATTCCCGACCTGGGCGGAAATTGAACTAGGGACCCCTTAGACCAAAGACCAGCACGCTAACTATTTAGGCATGGAGCCGGACAATAGTAAGATGATTTTAGGAGACAGGAGTTACAGTTCACAAAGTGGCCATGTCAGAGTTCACTGCAGAATTTTAACTTGCGTCATGAACAGCGAGTTGAGAACGAGTGACTGTAGTGGATAGAGGATGGTTGACTAGTTTTACTTCTTCTTAAAACAATAATCACCACCACCACCCTCTCACTGTACTGGTAAAAAGGAAGTTCGAAGAGGACTGTGTCGGTGGAATGGTCTGACACGTACCACATGATAGGTACTGGCCTATCTAGTCTGTATGCGTTTGACATTTTATTTCAGCATCACCAGGGTGATCAGTATTCACATCCATGAGTTCCAAATCACTCTTCACCACTGACGCACTGGTGCTCCAGTAGTGCGGAACTTGCTTCACGACTCTCAGCCGCCCTGATTTTTTTTCTACAAGTTGTTTTATGTCGCACCGACACACATAGGTCTTATGGCGACGATGGGATAAGAAAAAGGGTTAGGAGTGGGTGGGAAGCGACCATGGTCCGAATTAAGGTATTTGCCTGGTGCGAAAATAGGAAACCACGGAAAACCTTATTCAGGGTTGCCGACAATGGGGGTCGAACCCACTATCTCCCGAATTCAAGCTCACGGCTGCGCGCCCGTAACCGCACGGCCTACACGCTCGGTCGGCCGCATTGACCTTGAGACGCTCCCAATAAGCCTTATGTCGCTCGGTGAGTGGTGATTTTGGACCTTTTTGGAATTCTGACCTTTCGCTCTCTCCTCTCGAATGTGTTTTCCATATTGATTTTTATTTTACAATTGCTTTACGTTGCACCGATACAGATAGATCTTATGGCGACGATGAGATAGGAAAGGGCTAGGAGTGGGAAAGATGCGGCCGTGTTCCTATTTGCTAGTGTAAAAATGGGAAACAACGGAAAACCATCTTCAGGGCTCCCGACAGTGAGGTTCGAACCCACTATCTCCCGAATGTAAGTTCAGAGCTGCGCACCCCTAACCGCACGGCTTTCCATATTGAATCCATTGCACCGTCCATATGTCACGACATTTCGCGGAAGAGAGGAAACTTTCACTCTTCTACGAATCACGATTTTCTCTAGGCTATATCTGATTATTTTTCACTGAATACTTGTAGAAATAGCTGAGACGAATCAAACGACACCTCGTACGTCGCGCTATCGCGCCAGTATCCAAAACTACGCTAACTGTTAACAGCACGACACGACCATTTTAGTGCCACAAGATGGCGGCACTTTTACAATATCGGATAACGTTACACCAAGATCCCCCCCTCGGTAGGAGTGGTAGGATAACACCCACGGTATCCCTTGCTTGTCGTAAGAGGCGACTGAAACGTGCCCCAGGGATTCTTAACGAGAAAGCGTGGATTGCCGTCTGTGGAGCCCTTAGCTGAGTCCTGGCATTGCTTCCACTTACTTCAGGCTCTTCACTTTCATCTATCCTATCTGACCTACCTTGGTCAACTCTTGTTCTTTTCCGACCCCGACGCTATTAGGTGTCTGACCCCTTCCATATTTTTCCTCTCATTAAAGTTAGTAGAGGATGATTGTCCAGTTGTACTTCGTCATAAAAAACAATAATCACCACCACCACTTACATCGAGACTGTTATTGGTAGGTACACTGGTCCTTCCTCTAACACAGACGTCGTAAGTGTTATTCAGAAATTTCGATTTGAAATATTTCATGCTTTTATAACCCCCACAGTCCCAAGACTCCCAAGTACGATTTCGAAGCTGTAGACATGAAGTTCCCTCGAACTAAATCGAAAGCAAACTCTTTTGGTGGTTTCCCATTTTCACACCAGGCAAATGCTGGGGCTATACCTTAATTAAGGCCACGGCCGCTTTCTTCCCACTCCTAGGTCTTTCCTGTCCCATCGTCGCCATAAGACCTATCTGTGTCGGAGCGACGTAAAGTCACTAGCAAAAACTCTTTTGGTGCGGTAAACCATTCTTGATGTATGGATATTGAATCACCACGCTGTATAAATCTGATTGTCCTCGACGGTTTTACACACCAAAGGAATTTGCTTTTCATTTCGATAGAGTGGACTTTCGTGATTGGTGCGGTAATATGTTCTTCAGAAGCTGCTTATAGTGCAAGTTTAAAATCTACTTCATCATTTTGTGAACTCTGGCAGTAAAATGTAACTCCTGCCTTCATCTTCATTTTCAGAAGTTACATTTCGCACTACCAAAGTGTTAACTTTCCAATGTTCTCCTACAGACAAGGTTTTCCATTAAGAGCTATGTTATGCTGCGTATTTTCCTTCATCCATCACCTCACTTCACATCTCCACGCATCTCTTGGCCAGAGAGAGAGGGCGTAAGTTTCTAGGTGGCCCACTCCACCATCTGGGGCAGAGAATCAACCTTATTATTATTATTATTATTATTATTATTATTATTATTATTATTATTATTATTATTATTCATCTGTTTACCCTCTAGGGTCGGTTTTCCCTCGGACTCAGCGAGAGATCCCACCTCTACCGCCTTAAGGGCAGTGTCCTGGAGCGTGAGACTTGGGTCGGGGATACAACTGGGGAGGATGACCAGTACCTCGCCCAGGCGGCCTCACCTGCTTTGCTGAACAGGGGCCTCGTGGGGGGATGGGAAGATTGGAAGGGATAGACAAGGAAGAGGAAAGGAAGTGGCCGTGGCCTTAAGTTAGGTACCATCCCGGCATTTGCCTGGAGGCGAAGTGGGAAACCACGGAAAACCACTTCCAGGATGGCTGAGGTGGGAATCGAACCCCCTCTACTCAGTTGACCTCCCGAGGATGAGTGAACCCCGTTCCAGCCCTCGTGCCACTCTCCAAATTTCGTGTCAGAGCCGGGAATCGAACCGGGGCGTCCGGGAGTGGCATCTAATCAGACTAAGCACTACACCAGAGACGGACCTATTATTATTATTATTATTATTATTATTATTGATAGCTGCATACATTCATCTTCATTGTAGCCTGTTACGCCTTTCAGCGTTAAGTCTGAAAGCGTCTGTGAATTTACCATACGCCTCCATAAATCTCTGTAACTAGCTCTGTGGCCTCACTTAGTTTAATTCCTCTGATCTTTAAATCATTAGAAACTGAACATAATCATCGTCATTTATGCCTTCTGCTTCTTTTACCTTCCATGACCGAGTCTATTCTTCTTCTAGACATCCATTTCTCCTCCACCCGCTTCACATGAACGCACCACCGAAACCCATTTATGCGTACCGCTTCATCCATCGAGTTCATTGCTAACTCAACCTTTACCTCCTCGTTCCGAACACCCTCCTACCATTGTTATCACCTGTTTGTACCAGCGATCATTTTCGCTACATTCATGTCTTTTATTTCTAACCTATGAATAACATAACCTGAGTTCACCCAGCTTTCACTCCCGGCCTGGAAACCGACTTGTGTAAAAATAGTTTCGTCCGGGAGCCGACTTCTTTCTTACAGAATACTGTTGATATTATTTAACTTTTTGCTAATGGTTTAATGTCGCATTAACACATCGGTATTCGGCGACGCGAGGATGGGATGGTTATGAATGGGAAGATAGCGGCTGTGGCCTTAATTAAGACACAGCCCCAGTATTTTCCTAGTGTAAAAGTGAGAAACCGTTGACACAACATTGTCAGGGCTGCCGACGATGGGATTCGAACCCACAATCTCCCGATTGTAAGCTCATAGCTACGCGCCGTTAACCGCACGGCCAACTCGCTCGGTCTTTCCAGTGGGATAGCTCGAAGTGGGATAGGTCCGTCGTTAGTTTAAATACAACCATATAATGATCAGGAGCCAATACAGCAGAACATCGATAATCCGAGATGGGAGTGATGATTATTGTTTTAAGAGGAAGCTCAACTAGTGGACTAAGGTCTCCGCGGATGAGTGAAATCATTAAATCAGAGAAAAAATAAATTTACGTTTACTTTTGCAGTAAATAATATGCTGCAGTAGGCCCTATGTAGGCATTTCGCATAACAGATATAAATGCGCCCGCCTCTGTGGTGTAGTGGTTAGTGTGAATAGATCCCACCCCCGGAGGCCCGGGTTCGATTCCCAGCTCTGCCACGAAATTTGAAAAGTGGTACGAGGGCTGGAATGGGGTTCACTCAGCCACGGGAGCTCAACTGAAGTGGTTTTCCGTGACTTCCCACTTGTTCTCGAGGCAAACGCTGGGATGGTACCTAACTTAAGGCTACGGCCGCTTCCTTCCCTCTTCCTTGTCTGTCGTTTCCAATTTTCCCGTCCCTCCACAAGGCCCCTTTTCAGCATAGCAGGTGAGGCCGCCTGGGCGAGGTACTGGTCATACTCCCAAGTGGTATCCTCCGACCCATTGTCTCACGCTCCAGGACACTGCCCTTGAGGCGGTAGATGTGGGATCTCTCGCTGAGTCCGAGGGAAAAGCCAACCCTGGAGGATGAACAGATTAAGAAAGAAAAAAATGTCTTTCACAGTATCCTACGTATATGAAAATCCACAGCATGTTTCTACCGGGTCAGGAATGGAATGAATGAAGCCCCCGTCTAGCGGCGAGGATAGGAATTGTGCCGGCTGCCGAAGCCTACCGTACTCCTCTAGGGCAATGATTAATGAATGAGAGATGAAATGATACTGGAGGGTGTCGCTGGAATGAAAGATGACAGGAAAAATCGGAGTACCCGGAGAAAATCCTGTCCCGCCTCTGGTTTGTCCAGCACAAATCTTACATGGAGTGACCGGAATTTGAACCACGGAACCCAGCGGTGAGAAGCCGGCGCGCTGCCACCTGAGCCACGGAGGCTCTCTATCCTATGTATGCTGAAGTTAAAATGAAACAAAATTACAAAAACGAATCACTTTTTAACATTTCTACACACGAAGAACATATTTTTAGAGTTCTTTCGTTTCATTGTGGTACCTCGTTCCTTTGCCACAAAATTATAAACTTACATGCACGGCACGGAAATCACGACAAAACTTTTAAGAATTACGGCCTAAAAAGTTAAGTTGTGTTTTAGATTGACATATTTGACTGGGATAACACGAGGCCTCGGATAATCGGAGATTTGATAATCAGGGTTCTACTGAAATGAAATGGCGTATGGCTTTTAGTGCCGGGAGTGTCCGAGGACATGTTCGGCTCGCCAGATGCAGGTCTTTTGATTTGACACCCGTAGGTGACCTGCGCGTCGTGATGAGGATGAAATGATGAAGACGACACATACACCCAGCCCCCGTGCCAGCGAAATTAACCAATTAAGGTTAAAATTCCCGACCCTGCCGGGAATCGAACCCGGGACCCGTGTGACCAAAGGCCAGCACGCTAACCATTTAGCCATGGAGCCGGACAGGGTTCTACTGTATGTAGCCTACGAATTTCTCTATTGATGAAGTGTTCCATTACACGGTATTTTGCCTTAAGGAAAATATTTCACTACCTTTTTCTGCGAGAGCTGAATGCGCGGTTCGAACCGTTTAGCAGTTAGCTTGCATTCGGGAGATGGTTGATTTGAACCCCACTGCCTGCTGCCGTGGTTTCCTATTTTCACACCAGGTACATGCTGGGGGTGCGCTTTAATTATGGCCGCAGTCACTTCCTTCCCAGTTCTAGCACTGTCGCCATAAAACATGAATCGGTGAGACGTAAAACCAATAGCAAGGAGCATCATCTTAATTCGTGAGGAATAATAATAATAATAATAATAATAATAATAATAATAATAATAATAATATTAATAATAATAATAATAATACCGGGTGAGTTGGCCGTGCGCGTAGAGGCGCGCGGCTGTGAGCTTGCATCCGGGAGATAGTAGGTTCGAATCCCACTATCGGCAGCCCTGAAAATGGTTTTCCGTGGTTTCCCATTTTCACACCAGGCAAATGCTGGGGCTGTACCTTAATTAAGGCCACGGCCGCTTCCTTCCAACTCCTAGGCCTTTCCTATCCCATCGTCGCCATAAGACCTATCTGTGTCGGCGCGACGTAAAGCCCGTGGCAAAAAATAATAATAATAATAATAATAATTGTTACGGAGTTATCCGTGGTAGTTAGAGGTGAAAGAAGGTGCGGGCGGGAATAGGTCTTAACTTACGAAATTAAAGTTAATTTAAAACTTTAACAAAGGTTATATTTTCTTTTCAAAATCAACAAATGACAACAAATAACAAAGATGTAACAGGTACCAAGTAGCAGGTTAACAATTTAAGAATTTACAGAGCCCCAAGATTAATTTCTGAGCTCTCAGCTCACCACCACAATAGCTAAAGGGCAGGAAAACCCCTAAGTAAGAGGAGCATTTGCTCCTAATTACCAACTTAAGAGGAAAAGAGCAGACCCGCTCTCAATTTTACAAGCCTATCAATGGCTACAACAACCTTCATTCCTAACTGCCCTTAAGGCACACATACAGTGAAACGGGGGTATCTTGTACCCAACCTACAGGGCCTTCACATGAAGAAAACAAACACTGGGTTAATTAAATGGCCCAACAAACCAACTTGACTGGAGGCGTAGCTTGCGCTCCTACATGAAATTTCTTAAAACCTAGGTGGCACTCGGCCAGTTATACATGGGCTAATCCCATACTATGGAGGTGACACGATAAGAAAACTTTATTACATTACGAAGAGAAGAAAAACGGTTATGAAAACGTAGTCACCTCAAAACAATATGAGTGGGAGCTCGAGAGGGTTAGGCACTCTCTATCTCAATTTGTAGTTAAAGAGACGAAATTTTACCAAATGTCTCTTACATTTTAAAGATAGGTTACATGAGAAAAGTTTCGAACCTGCACCGAGGGTTAAACTGCTGAGCTAGCAAGAAATAAAGTTATTAAACGGCCATTACCTTGTGGATGAACTGCTGCCCGAAGAAAGAGGCGCTTCCAGCCCCCTGCTATATATGTTCACACACTGCGAAAGATGTTACTGAAGTGGCTCCGAGACAAGAAAATCAGCAGTTTATATACCCTCGTGGAACATTCGAGACCTTTCATGAATGATAACAACCCGCCCATAAACTTTTATTGGTCGGCTGAAGATTACAAGTCAAAACTGAAGAAGACATCTAGGATTGGTGGAAAATTAATTACAGAAATTACTGATTGGTCAAATTCAAAACTGGCGGAAAGAGAAGGGTTATACTGCCAACCCAAAAAATGAATGAAAGAAATTTAACAAAGAACAAACTTATGAATACCTAATTTCTTCAAAAAAAAAAGTTCCTTCACTTCGCACTAGGGTGCACGATTATAGTTCTTAAGCAGTGCCATCTAGAAGAGAATATCCACACTTCTTGCTACAGAGCAAACAAATACAAATCGAAATAGACATAGTTCAAAACACTTCAAAATTTACAGTAGAGACATCTTCCGAGAAACCTTTGATTTAATACAGATTTTAAAGTTCAGAGTTTCTCCTGTAGAGAGGTTTCAACTGGCGCAATATTTGAATTAGCGGCGTGGAGGTGTACCGCCCGGTATAATAATAATAATAATAATAATAATAATAATAATAATAATAATAATAATAATAATAATAATAATAATAGTGTCCGCCTCTATGGTGTAGTGGTTAGTATGATTAGCTGCCACCCCCAGAGGCCCGGGTTCGATTCTCACGTCAGCCATCCTCGAAGTGGTTTCCCACTTCTCCAGAAAACTACCGGGATGGTACCTACCTTAAGGCCACGGCTGCTTCCTTCCCTCTTCCTTGTCTATCCCTTCCGATCTTCCCATCCCTCCACAACGCTACTGTTCAGCATAGCAGGTGAGGCGGCCTGGGCGAGGTACTTGTCCTCCTCCCTAGTTCTATACCCCAAAACAAAGTCTCACACTCCAGGACACTGCCCTTGAGGCGGTAGAGGTGGGATCGCTCGCTGAGCCCGAGGGAAAAACCAACCTTGGAAGGTAAGCGGATGAAGAAAGAAATTAAGGAAGGATAATAATAATAATAATAATAATAATAATAATAATAATAATAATAATAATAATAATAATAATAATAATAATAATAATAATACTCTTTCTTTCTTAATCTGTTTAGCCTCCAGGGTTGGCTTTTCCCTCGGACTCAGCAGGGGATCCCACCTCTACCGCCTCAAGGGCAATGTCCTGGAGCGTTAGACATTGGGTCGGGGGATACAACTGGGGAGGACGACCAGTACCTCGCCCAGACGGCCTCACCTGCTATGCTGAACAGGGGCCTTGCGGGGAGATGGGAAGATTGGAAGGGCTAGACAAGGAAGAGGGAAGGAAGCGGCCGTGGCCTTAAGTTAGGTACCATCCCGGCATTTGCCTGGAGGAGAAGTGGGAAACAACGGAAACCACTTCCAGGATGGCTGAGGTAGGAATCGAACCCACCTCTACTCAGTTGACCTCCCGAGTCTGAGTGGACCCCGTTCCTGCCCTCATACAACTTTTCAAAATTTCGGGGCAGAGCCGGAAATCGAATCCGGGCCTCCGCGGGCGGCAGCTAATCACACTAACCACTAGACCACAGAGGCGGACAATAATAATAATAATAATAATAATAATAATAATAATAATAATAATAATAATAATAATAATAATAATAAGCTAAATCCTTGATTTTATTGGAGTTAATGTATTTTCTCATTTTTACCTGTTTGTGAAAGCTCTGTCCTGGAGATCCCCGCTCGGCCGCATTGGGGCATGCTTCATAAAGGAGAGTGGAACGGGCTGATGGGCATGGTGGCCAGTGGCGACGTAGATCTGGTCCTTACCTGCACTACCATGTCGGCATCACGATCAACAGTAGTGTCCTTCACCACCCCTATCTACATCTCGAGGTGAGACCAACGTGATATGGTTTCCATCACAGTAGAAACTGCTGCTTTTATTTCAACTTCAGATTACAGTACTGTAAATATAGTGATATTCTGAATGCTAGGATGGATTTATTCTGGTCATCTTTCAAGATCATCATGTTCATATACTGCATTTCAACGTGTTTCCCAGTCTACATATTAGCAACAAACGCCGTATTACATTTAGCCTAATACGAAATATGTTTACTTCATATAAACGATCGCAACGGAATACTAATACTAATACTACTACTACTAATAATAATAATAATAATAATAATAATAATAATAATAATAATAATAATAATAATAATAATAATAATAAAAGGATGTAGCCAACATTATTTTAACGTATATCTTGATTTTTTCCACAGTACGACGGCGTTCTTTCAGCAGTCAGAAACTACCCAAGTAGACTGGAAAGTTTTCCTGTACCCGTTTACACCACGGCTATGGGCTGCACTACTCATATCAACAATCCTGGTGACTCTGTTCATGACCGGTATCAACCATATTGGAAGCCGCTACAACAAGACGAAGACTAAACAGTACAATTACTCCTTAGGGGAAGCTCTGATGTTCGCCTACGGAGCTCTTTGTCAGCAAGGTATGACATAACAGGCTCGAAACTTTAGAACTGCTCTTGGTTCCCCAATATAGGCAAGGAAAAATTATTTATCACTGTACCACGGTAATTAAACTATAGGTCTTAGAGTCCTTGGTGCTCATTAATGGTGGGGAAAAATCCCCTTATGTGACAAACGCTGAATGGAAATATCTGTATTGATTGACATTTAAAGTAGTCTATGCACTCTCTAAAAATGTTGATGAGTAGCAACATCGTATTCGTAATTTATTAGGACAAAGACTGGGAGAGAATATGGTGTGGGATTTATTTATTTTTTATGTAGTTAGTTCATTATTCTGGCCTCTAACATTTTTGAGGTTTAAACTCGTATTAACTTCTTCCAAATCCAATTATAATTTTGTTTCAGGTCTACCCAGAACTCCCGAGCCTATATCTGGACGAATTCTGTTCTGGGTCACATATCTCGGAGCTTACACCATTCTAGGAGCCTACTCTGGGGCTCTGGTGTCGTTCTTAGCAGTTAAACACATTCATCCCCCTTTCACTACCTTAGAAGAACTCGTGAAAAATGACAAGTACAGTGTTGGACTTCCCTCGTCATCGTCCACGCTTCACAACTTCAGGGTAAGAAGAAAATAAACCATGAAATTAAAATTGTAGTTCACTTTAACTCATTCGGAGCCATCGTTCATTATAAAGTTCACAGATGTTTGTATTATTTTCTAAATTGTCTACTGTTTCCTACAGTAACATAGCGACACGCCGTGCGAGTTGGCCTTGTGGTTAGGGCCGCGCAGCTGTGAGCTTGCATTCGGGAGATAGTGGGTTCGAACTCACTATCCGCAGCCCTGAAGATAGCTTTCCCTGGTTTCCTATTTTCACACCAGGCTGTGCTTTAATTAAGGCCACGGCCGCTTCCTTCCCACTCCTAGACCTATCCCATCGTTGCCATAAGACCTATCTGTGCCGGTGCGACGTAAAGCAAATTTTAAAAACCCATAGACACATCAGTCTTTCTTTTTCTTCTAGTCCATATTTGTTCCGAATGTCGGCAACCATCTTGACTGCACTTTCTCTGATGTGAACTGTATCTATCTATGCAAGTTTTCATTTCGTCCCTGAAGGCGTCGGCGGGCCTTCTAGATGGTAACGCTGTCTCTCCGGCCAGGAGATGCTCGGAGAAAGTGAGGGGGTTGGCGGCCTTGGCCTGTACTAGGAACTGCCCCGGCATCGACGGTGGGGACCAGGCCTTCTCCGTCTGCTGAATACAGAGGCTGCATCCGCCCCCTACCCTATGGGCTCCGGCAAAAATTCTACAGGGTCGCTAACGGGTTAAATCATATGGGCACATAACTTAAATTAACTTAGCGGCATACAGGGCAGGAGAAAACTAGAATGAGAACACATTCCTATAAAGTTTAAAATAAGTTAAATCGGTTTATTGAATCCTGATTGTTGTGGAAATGAAACATATATACATATGAGGTACATAATCGATTCTACATTTCGTTGTGAATTGTTTAATTAACTCTCGTGTTGTGGGATAATTCCGAGTACTATCTATCGCGATGCAGTATGCCATGATTTAACGTGAACGAAAACATTTATCATAAACACTGAAGCTATCCCATATTACTGGGCAAATAAATTCTACACTCAATGCTCAAGTCTGAGTGACGCGTACTCTAGAACACACAAATTATTTCCCAACGGAATAACTGAACATAAATTATACAATCTGTACAAGGCTCAAACATCGGGGTTTGAACCGAACCCTCACTTGAATACGCAATTCGCCACACCGATGGGACAAAACCATCGTCAACGCTAAGCATAATTACTACATGTCACACAAAATATCGTAAAATAATCACACATTTTATATACATGAATCAAGTGAGATACACATCATTCATCCCACCACTGTGGAATGACTGTACACACGCCCAGGACTGATCCGATGACCCCAATGTCGCAGGTAACGCTTAAAATCCTAGCTCCATTTGTGTCCAAATAAATAATAATAAAACAAAATATTAAGTATTAGCTACCAAGTCGCTTATTACCAATAATCAACTGTGCTAAATAATTTCATCCAAATGGTTCGCGCTAGCAATATTCAGTCAGGCAAAGCCTCTCTCGGTCATAAGTCTCTTCACTCGAGACCTTCACATCCAAAAAAATATATCTGGTTCAAGGCCGACCGTCTCTCCCTGCTGCGGGCGGTCAGTAGCCTCGCGTATTAAGGGCGTAACAAGTCGTCCCTTTAACTATAAATATTACCGCAGTGCACACTATAATACTGAGGTCAATTCCACATACATAATTCTCTACATGTGTGATTACGACACCTCACACCGTGAGTTCTAACTTCAAATCATCCTGACTTCAAAATTAAAAATGAACCTCACTTCCACACGTATTTCGTTCACAGCTGAATCTCTGGCATCTAATGCCACGCATTCCTCCAAACATCAAGACACCGGTTTATAATAATAATAATAATAATAATAATAATAATAATAATAATAATAATAATAATAATAATAATAATAATAATAATAATAATAATAATAATAATAATAATCCATATTATCTTTGTTACTGTTATTCATGATCTTTATTATTATTATTATTATTATTATTATTATTATTATTAATTCTATTCTTCTTATCATTATTATTAATAATGCTCTCAGCTGTCACTATAAATCGAAATTACATCACAATTAAATCATCACGCGGTAATTAACTCATAATTAAATCACAATTAAGTCATCACACGGTAATTGACTCATCACACGGTAATTTAAAAGCATCACGCGCATTGATTAAAGCGACACAAATTAAATTGAAACAGTCCCTAGGTAAACATTTCAGTGGAGGGATTGGAGTTTCAGTCCCGTGGGCGTCTCTTGTAGTTCTGTCACTTCTCACGTAGTTTAACCTACAGTAATATCACTTCACATACAAAACTAACTGCGCTGGATCAATTCCAGCCCATGTTAAATTATCAACCCTTGAATCTATTAAACTACTGGTCTTATAAAGCAATAAGAAACTATGAACTTCCCAAATTATATAGATACATGAATTTCTTCTCCCGCAAATACATTTCCCATACTTAAATATTTCCATATTTACCTTTAAAGCCACTCAGACTTGTTACTAAGGAAAAACTACGTGCTCATCTTTGGCACATCTACATTTAAATAAGGTGTAAATCCTCAACATTATAGCTACATTTTTACGACAAATAATTCCCGTCCCCTTTAGCCATGCATTACAATTAGAAAGTACTCAGCCTACATCATTGATTACACCTTCGTCAGCTTGGGTGGTCCATGTCGGGGTTTAGTACTGCTCCATCAGCGCTGAGGTGATCGCTGACAGCACCAATTCACAGCCGAGATCAAAAATTCCATGGTCCTCGGTTGGTGATGACACTTGCAGTTACCTGGGCACAGAACACGTCACAAGTTTAATTCCACGATACGCACGACTGCTTCACCACGCACGATCACCCGCGATCCTTGATAAATTAGTCACGAATCAAAGATTACTGGTACTGGGTATTAAGTTACGGGCTTACAGTGTAGTCCGTGATTCAACATCGAGTTACCCTGTACCTTTCAGCCACTGTTCACTACGCGTCGCGATCTTGGTGTAATAATAATAATAATAATAATAATAATAATAATAATAATAATAATAATAATAATAATAATAATAATAATAATAATAATAATAATAATAATAATAATAATAATAATAATAATAATACACCCGCCTATCGAGCGGTCAGTGCCAAGTTATCCCGGTAACTCAATTTCTTCTCAGGGTATTCCACCTATCGCTCATAAAATCTGTGATTTTATATGGTTAGTTTTTTACGTGGTTTCGCAAGAGACTCGGTCTGTTGAGATGCACATCATGGGAGTACCTATACGCTCAAGTATGGACCTGTGGCCGAAAACCTCAAAAAGAATCTCTTTCTTTTTGTCAATCTCATCAATTACTTATATCTACAAAAACTTATTAGCCAACTTACAAACTAGCCGTTACCCAAAAGGAATTCAAAACACAGGCACTTTCCAAAAGAAAAATATAAGAAAATTTATTGAATAAATCATGTTCAATGTAAGTTAATGCGAATTCTGGGTAGTATTTTCTTAATAATATTTAAGCATAAAGGATTAGAGTCAGCGCTGGCTCAAATAAAAATAAAATATTTAAGCTTTAAATTATTTACATTCTTTCTCATTTAATGTTCCAGTTCATATTAGTTATTTACTTCTATATTCGTAGCCATGTTCCGAAATGTAATTGATTTTCTCCAATTATATTCAAGAGATCACTGAGCAATCACGGTTTGCATATAAATACTCGTTGTGAATACTGTCACGCTAATTATATAAATTATTCTCACCACATTTAAGTCATCTCGCTGTGATAAAAATGGATGGTTTGCTAAATTGAAACGTAATAAAAATTAAATGGGATAAAGTCAGATTGCGAATGTAAATCTGATCATATCTTTACGTATATATTTCCCAAACAAACTCTTGCGTGAGTGTGAAATCGTAAAACTGCTCTCCAAATTTTCCATTCATAAATCTGAACTCTGATTATTTGGTCACTTATCTTGAATACGCATAAATAACAACTTACGGGCTAAGACAATACCTCCCTAGAGCCTACGACATATGGCTCCTAACTAACCATTATCCTATTCTTTATATTTAAAACACTTCAATTGAAATCATATCTGCGTGAAAAGAAATGAACATCTATCTAACTGTTCAAGTAGTTTCCGATCTACACACTCCTCCATCAACGGCTCAATGTGCTTTAGCTAACTGCTCTTACTCAATATCTCTTATGTGTACGAGCTCCTCAACTCGTATGGACAGTACAGAATGAAATTAATACGTATTATATTGAAACGTCACCGCACCAAAGAATATCACATGCATACTTAGTCATGAGCCTAGTAAACCGTATATTAAAGAACTCTCTTATACTCGGTACATGCCATTTACCAATGTCAGATTAAAAACTGTCACGATTCACAATTCTACCAAAATACATGTCAATCTTACCTTAAAATGGTCATCTGCGCGATATTCACACTTTGACATATTCTTTCCATTTGACACAGAAACTCACCTTATGTAAATCTAACACAACGTTTCCTCGGCGAATAGCAATTCTTTCTCTTACCGCAGAGTATAAACAAACATCTATATTTCAAGTATTCCTTAATATGCTCCACGAAATAACCACATTTCAACACCATTCAAATATACATTATCATACCACCGGCATACATATTGCCGTACGCATATAGCCGAATACACCAAAAACTATATGCCAAACATTTTAGAATTGCCTTGTAATAAACGCATTTTAATAACCTTTTATCTTAAAAACAGCAGTTTGAGTTCAATGCCCTCTTTCTATGAAGAAAAGAATACGTAACTTAACTATATTCATCTGTGTCGCGCAGGTAAATTCGTGACGTAATCTTTGTTCAGGTAAACGAGATTAATCGAAATTTCACTAGTTATATAGACTCATTGCTATTAGGTCTTCACAAGTAACACTTCTTTCATTTACTCATGCTAGTTTCTACTGTATGTATGCAAGTGCGGTCGCTGTATATGATATAATAGAATTCTAATTCTACACTGCCATCTTATCTTATAGCCTTAAATATCTCACACTTCACTTTATGTTTCACACACGTTCTTAATTAATTCATAAATATCACCAATTAATCAGCACATGCCGAAGTTAGAGTGAGGATGTAGATTGCAAGAAACTACTCTACTAAAAAATGTATGGACTTAGCTCGTCAGATGCTACGTTTGGTCTGGTTGTTGCTCCATTCTTAGGTTGTGGTTAGACCCTCTGTTAGGATCTGGATCTCTGGTTGGATAACGTCTTCCTGGTCATCAGCTGGTCACATGGCTCGCCGGTCCAATCCTCATGATCCTGTCCTCTGGCTGGCCGATGCTCATCCTCATCGTCCGGTCCTCTGGCTGGCTGGTCCAATCATCATCAGCTGGTCCTCTGGCTCGCCGGTCCTCTGGCTCGCCGGTGCCTATCCCCAGTTCAGTCCATCATGTAGATTTAGCAAGCAGTCATCATTCCAAATCTGCAGTCAACGTATAAAATTCCTTTTGCGGAGCAATCAGTCATGATATATTCCAAAGCTCTACTGCTTATTCTAAAGGACGAAGTTTTCTTCGGTTGGAATAAGTTCTCCGTATATAGATATTAAGTTTATAACCACAGGGATAACTTTCTTCTCATACGAAATTGTCGGTTCTGCAATATGGTGAGTCCTTATTCTTCAGTCGCAGAGTGGTTGCTCACCGGACCCAAGTCAGCCGTATCTCACCACAAATTATTTATTTCTATGATATCTCGTCTCTTTATAACATACGTAGGTAAATTATTTTATCGTATGTTATCGCCGATTGTAAACAGTTAATATCTTCCTCAGGAGTTTAGGATATTCTTCAGATGTAAAGCTTCGCTTGTATTTGCGTCTTACTTCTGCAGTTGAAATTTTTAGAGTATATTTTTAAACAATCATTCCGCTGCTATATTTTTTTTCAAAACAATTCAAATTGAGCCTCTACTGTTCTGCAGTGTCTTCCATATCAGTCCGTTCCGTGACGTGCATGGTCTCCTATATGCTGTATTAATAAGAAGTTCATTGCCTTAATAGATCGCATGGGCCATACCTTCCTACGCCGCCATTTTGTAAATGGTCTACGAGATGCGGACGGGCACAGTAATAATAATAATAATAATTTTACAAGTTGAACCAAGTGTTTCACAAGTCAACACAGTTTAAAAATTTAGTTATTAGCGTCGCACGCGTTAACACAATGCACTATTCACTCGAATTACTCAATTTCCTTTCAGCTTTTAGATTACAATACACTTAACAAAGAAATACGAGGAGCATGACTGACATAGCTTCGCCCCTCGCGAGTAGTCTATAAAGGTCCGACTGTGTGGCCGCACCCTCTGCAGTCCTTTTAACATGAAGGAGGCTGATCCCCACTCAAAATATGCATATGACCTATCCACGGTCCAATAGACGTAAAATAGTGCGATAATTAATTCACCAGATGTAAATGAGACACATGCGTGCGATTATTGTTTGTAGGATCTCCGGTAAAAGATTTTCCTCGATCTCCCCTGTCCTTGGGGTGAATCCCCGCGTCAGTGAGGTGTGTTAACACTAACCAGATGGCTGTCGGTAGTTTTCCATGGTTATATAACCAAGTATTTTTCTCTATCCGTAAGTTATTAACAAAAAGGACATTACACACTGTAAATAAATACCCCATTTATAACTAGGTCTTCTGGATCAGAATGCAACGCTTTTAGATTACAATACACTTAACAAAGAAATACGAGAAGCATGACTGACATAGATTCGCCCCTCGCGAGTATAAAGGTCCGACTGAGTGACCGCACCCTCTGCAGTCCTTTTAACATGTAGGAATCAAGTTGGCCATGCTGATTTAAAGATGGCTCTCATATTTCGATTCGAAAACGTTTGCCTCTTCCGCTTTTCTTGAACTTTAGGTGGGGATAACTTCTCCTAAGCTCCATTCTGGTGAACCACCGCCTCAGCCCCACCCATGACGTCACAGGCTTCAATCTTCCGCTCGCTTACCGCTGGATAAAGAAAAAGTTTGCGCAACATATCGCAAATACGGAAAATTTCCAGAATAAATTTTGAAACTTGTTTCGTCTGTCACAATGATGTTGATATTTATTTATTTCAAGATTTCTCTCCTCAAAATAGCGTTACGTCTGCAATTTAGATGACCAGGCTTCACCAGAGGTCCTTGGATCATGCCTTTGTCGGGTGCGAGGCGTAGAATCACGGTAGAGCCGTGGCCATCCCTCCTCTGCTCCATTGGCTGGTCGGAGTGCAGAGCTATCGGACCACGAACCAGGCGGCCAATTGTGGGCCGACAACCACTCTGCATCCGCCGACCTGTGAACAGCTTGGAATAACTCTGCCGATCTCTTGAATGTCCAGTCTCTGAGTTTTTAAAGAAAGGTTTGTCTCCTGGGAACACCTCTCTTTCCGGAAATCTTTCCTCGCACAATTTCTTGCAGCAGATGGTATCTGCTTCTGTTTCTTATGATGTGACCGAGGTTTGAAGCTTTCTCGTTTTTTGCAATGGTCAGAACTTTCTTATTTTTTCTCATCCTTCGAAAGACCTCTGCATTTATGACATGATCAGTTCATTACACTCTTAGCATTCTTCGGTAGAGCCACATCTCGAAGGCCTCAATATTTTTATTGAGCGACATTGTCAAAGTCCCTGTTTCAACACCGTAATAGGGAACAGAAAAAATCATAACAGCGAAGAAGTCTTTTCTTGTGTGGCTAATGTTAACTTACGACTTTTAAAATATTTTTCCATTTTGTTGAAGTTCCGATGTGGGACTTCCTTTCATCCAAATAATCCCATCGATCGTTAAAGATAGTACCGAGATATGTGTATTTAATTGTTCAATAGGTTTCTGGTCGATTTTTTGCTAGTGGTTTTACGTCGCACCAACACAGATAGGTTTTATGCCGACAATGGAAGGAAGCGGCCGTGGCCTTAATTAAGGTACAGCCCCAGCATTTGCCTTGTGTGAATTTGAAACCACGGAAAACCACCTTCAGGGCTGCCGACAGTGGGATTCGAACCCACTATCTCCCGGATGCAAGTTGACAGCCGCGTGCCTCTAACCGCACGGCCAACTCGCCAGGTTTATGATCGATTATGAGATGATATGTAAGGATAAAGGTTTTGCTTATGACCATAACTTTGGTTTAATATTAATGTCAAGACCGTATTCGTGGCTAGTGAATGCTACACTGTCGATGAGGTACTGCAAACATTGCGGACTATCTGGAAACATTATGGTCTCATTCGCTTATCGAATGTTGTTTATCCATTGGCCATTTAAAAGCACTCCCACTTCTATACCTTCCAGTGCTTCCCTGAAGATATATTCTGAGTGGATGTTAAATAGCAATGGAGATGACACGCATCTCTGCCTTACACCCCTGTGGATATGTACCTCGTACATTGTCCGCTCCTCACAATCTTACAGAAGCAGTCTCATTCCAGTATAAGTTGGCAATGATTCTCAGGTCTTTGTCATCTATGCCCGGTTCCTTGGCTAAATGGTCAGCGCAGTCGCCTTCATTTCAGAGGGCTCCGGGTTTGTTTCCCGACCGGGTCGGGGATTTTAATCTCAAATGGTTAATTCCATTGCTCGGGGCTGGGTGTTTGTGCCGTCCCTAACATTCCTGCAACTCATACACCACACACTATTCTATTCTCTGACAGAATTATACGCAGTTTTCTATACACGGAAGATTCCGCCCACCCTTGATGGAGGGTCTGCCTTACAAGAGTTGTATCATAGCAATATGAAATTATTATTATTATTATTATTATTATTATTATTATTATTAGTAGTAGTAGTAGTAGTAGTAGTAGTAGTAGTAGTAGCAGCGAATTCTCCCAGTATTGAAAGACATGAAGCAAATAACTCAATCATTTCTTCTCTGAGTTCTTGTTTTTCCAATAGGTTTTCATTCTTTCCGAGAAGACTTGTTTGCGTTTCTTCCGACCACTTTGGTCTGTACTGTTTTTGTTGTGGTTGCTCTGATGTAACTTCCCAGTTGTTTACTTTGTGTCTAAGGATGTCTCTTTCTAGGGTGTCTGTTGGACTTATGTTTGCGTTTTTGAGGTCCTTTCGGAGTTCGATAAGTCAGGGTGTTGAGTTCTTAAGCGAGATTACATAATCTATCACCATTTATATCAATCGATTTTCTGGTCATCTAGTCAGATGGCCGAAGAACTTCATTCGTCTTTTCCAAATGTCAATTTCAACGTTTGAGAACTTTTTTTGATTGATTGTAACCTGTAACCTTTTGGAATATCTTGCTACTAAGATTTTCCTAATGATCTTCCTCCCTTCTTTTTTGATTTCCTCAAGTTCAACTTTCTGTTGAGTACCAATGTTTCACTTCCGTAAAGGACTGTTGGTTTTATGACTGTGTTGTAATGCCAAATTTTTGTATGTCTTAACGTGGGTTTTTTGTTGTAAATGTTTTGGTCTAACCCCAGTGCATTTTGAGTATGGTTTTGAGTTTTAAATTTTTCGGAGACGAGTTTGTTGTGAGATCTTTTCAAGGCCTGTCCGATAAATTCTCAGAGGTATTTAAAGTAAGGGACTCTGTCAATTGTACCATATTTTGTTCTCAGGCTTTTGATATCTGTCTTTGAACAAAATAATTTAGTTTTCTCAAATGATATCTGTAGTCCTACCTTTTCTGCACTTACTTTAAGTATCTTGATCCGTTTAACGGCAGTCTTCTCATCCTCTGTTAGTATCGCCAGATCGTCTGCAAAAGCGAGGTATGTTATGTGGAGGTTATATTTGGGAAAGTCCAGTTAGATTGGCTTCCAAAACTCACGTTTTGGAGTTCTTTCTCCCATTCTTCCACAACCTTGTCTAGGACGACGTTGAACAGAATAGGAGACAGTCCATCACCTTGTCTCACGCCCGTTTGAATGTCGAAGGGTTCTGAGATTTTCCCCATAAATTTCGCTTTAGATTTCATGCCAGTCAGTGTTTGTTTTATAAGTTCTAAAGTTTTGGAATCTAGTCACCTCTCTTCTAGAATTTGGAACAGTGAGGGCCTGTCGATCGAATCTACAAATATGCATACGATGGGTTTTTGTCTGAGAGCTTCGCATTTTGAGTATGGTTTTGAGTTTTAAATTTTGTTCCGGGCATGACCTATTTGGTCTTAATCCTCCTTGATATTCAGCTAATTTGCGTTCTAATTGCTTTTGTGTTCTTTGCAAGAGACATTCTGATAAAGTTTTGTATGTGACAGATACAAGAGAGATCCCCCTATAATTATTTACATCTGATTTGTCACCTTTTTATGTAGTGCATGGATTAGAGCAATCTTCCTGTCACCCGGGAGCTTTTCAGTTTGACAAGTGCTTTGAATTATTTGTGTAATTTCTTTGAGTGGATTTGGGCCTAAATGTTTCAGAAGTTCAGCTACAATTCCGTCCTCCTCTCATGCTTTGTTGATTTTAAGTTTCTAGATATGTGAATACATTTCTTCTTGTGTTGGTGGTGACGAATTTTCTAGTGTGATTTCTGGCTGTATTTTCGGGAATCTATCTGTAGGTTCTGAACAAGCTTTGAAAAATAAGCGGCTATTTCCTGGCAATTTTCTTTATTCGTTAAGGCCAGTTTACCATCTTGTTTCTGAAAGCAAAGGTTCTGTGGAGAAAACCCTTTAATTTGGTTCGCGAAGGTCTTGTAAAAATCGTGTGTTGTAATTTTTGAAATCGTCTTCCATTGACTTCATTTGATCGTTGACGTATTTCTGTTTATTTTGTCCTAGAATCTTAAATGCTTGTTTTCTAACTTCCGAAAATTTCTTCTGTGTTTCTTCTGATTTGTGGCAATTGTAGTTTTGGAATGCCTTTTTTCCTTTCTTCTAGTGCGCTCTCACATTTTTTATTCACCAATGGTGTTTTGCTTTCTTGTGAAGAAGGATGAGATCTTTCGCCGTTTTGATTATCTTAGTTTGAAATTTCTCCCAATTCTCTGCAGGTTGTTCTTCCCATTCTTCTGTTATTATGGAGTCTTCGATTTTGTGTAGATCAAATTTTGGGATCACCGGCGTTTTCATTTTGAATTTTTTTGGTGTGAATTTAATTTATATCCTGCTTAAATAATGATCGGAATTGATGTTAGCACCTCTGCGCACTTGCACATTGTGAATTTCCTTTTAGTAATCGTATGATATTTCCACATGATGAATCTAAAATTTCTCCTAAATGGATGGGTGATCGACATGTGTTTTGTTTTCTAGGATTTTCGGGAGTGAGGTTGACATAATATTCAAGTTGTTTTGTTGGCACAACCCAATGCGACGTGTGCCATTCCTATTGGTGAACCTGTGTGCCGGATAGTCTCCCACTGCCTTCTTTTATTTGCGTTCCCTGCCAATGTGTGCATTGAAATCAGCGAATTTTCACATCATCTTTTGGGATTTTGTCCATCTCTGTTTCAATTTCTTCCCAGAATCTTCCCGATTTTTCGGGCTCTTTTTTTATTGTAATCATTTGTTGGTGCACGGACAATAATAAAGGTGTAACTTTTGTTGGTGTGTTTGATTCTTAAAGTCAGAAGTCTATTGTTGATGGGTTGCACCTCTTTTACAGATTCTAAAACTTTTTGTCTACAATGAAGGCCATGCCAAATAGTGCTGCCCCTTTGCCAATTTTCTTTTTTGTTCCACTTTTGAAGATTCTGTAATTATTATAGTCTATCGTGTCTGAATCTCTAAAACGTGTTTCTTGCATGGCCTGAATTTGAATTTTCTGCTTCGTAAGTTCTGTTGTGAGACTGTATAGTTTTCCTGTTTGAATCAGTGTCTGAATGTTGAAAGTGCCAATGTGTGTGTTTTCCGTGGAAGTTTACCAGAGCATTACGACTTGCTCCCTCGTAGGAGTCCAAGCTCCCCAGAATCCGAATGCTTGGTTGCCACTTTAGCGTGGGTGGATCGTCCTCCTGGGGTAATATTGTCTTTACTTATATGAGTCATGATTGCTTTTAATCACACTTCTAGCTTTCGCTAGTAGTGTAGAACCAGGGATTGTTAGTTCTTGGAGCATGTTTACAGTCACACCTCTGATGAGCAGACGCTGACCACTTTGCCGCTTGCTACAAGTCAGACGCAAAGTGGTTTTGAATCGGTTCTTCCGCCCTCTCTGCCATTGGGATATACCCTCTTCTGTCGTCGAGACCGTTAACCATTTTTTTCTGTTTACCACAGGTGATCCGCGAGTGCTTATTTGGCTAAGCCTTATTCACACCTCTGCTGCATATCTACAGGAACTTCAATTATCAGCCATTGAGACACGTCGTGTCGGTGTTGAGTTGCCCCCACCCCAGTGCCTCACGCAGGGTTGTGCTTATCTCTTACTCAGTTCAGAGCTAAACCCCCACGCAAACTAGCTTTCTGGGTACGATTATTATTATTATTATTATTATTATTATTATTATTATTATTATTATTTATTAATATTTCAATGCTCTTGTGATATTGCACTCTATCAAAGGCCTTCTGATAGTCAATAGAACAGGCACAAATGTCACAATTTATGTCTCTGTATCGCTGAAATATTACCTAATTTTTGATTACAGCTTTTCATGTGCCCCGTTCATTTCGGAATCCAAACTGTGTAGGTGAAATTTATACTTCACACAGAGCTTGTGTATTCTTTGGTGAATGCCCTTAAGAAATAGTTTTAACAAATGGCTCATAAGGTTTAGCAATCTGTAACTGCCACATAACTTAGCTCCAGGTGTTTTAGGTAGCGCAACAACACAAGGAATATTGGCAGAATCGTAGACGTCATTGAACATTATAGTCAACCGCTTCAAATTGTCCTCATTGAAAAGTTTTAAAAATTCTGCATTGATGTTTTCCGAGCCTGAGGCTTTTACATCTTCATTTCTGTTTGTACCCTCTTTACCAGAATACTCGGTCCTGTTTCATAGTATATCTGTGGTGATTCTGGCCGGTTGTCAAGAAACAGTGATTCTATGTATACCTTCCGTGTAAGCTGTATTTCTTTTGAGTTAACAATGACTTATTCTTCACTGTCTACTATCGCTGTCCTTGTTTTGTATTTTCATGACAGTTCCCTAACTTTACGAAGTATGTTTAGTTGTAATATTTTTATTTCAGCTCATTTGTCCTGCATTACATTTTCTTCGGGTTTTCTTATTTTATTTCTGTCTCTTTATTAATGTTTTTTTATTCGTCAGTGTTACTTTCTGCAATCGTCCCCTCTCCTCCACCATTTTGAGGATCTCATCAGTCACCAGGTCACCTGTTTGGCGAAATATGATTTCCGGTGTTCATTTTAAATTGATTCCACAGTGCGCCTTAATTTTTCAATTTTTACTTCAGTGCATGAATTATTCAAGTGCTTAGTACATTATTTAGTTGAACTTCAACTTGATCTCTTGTGGAGGATTGTTTAAGTGTTTGTTAGTCATACTTCGTACCCACTTTCTTCATAGTTTTGTTCAACATAATTTTAAAAACACCAACTAAAGTACCTATTATGGTCTGAATGAATATCAGCGCCAGAGTATATTTTCAATGAAGTGCAGATGTTCTTGTATCTTTGATTTACCAGGATAGAGTCAATCTGGTTTCTGATAATAGGCTATGTTCAGGTGAGTCTCCAGGAGACTTCCAGGTATACGGATGTCTGTGTGGGAAGGTAAAGTGTATTTGTTATCAAAAATCCATGTACTGCAGCAAGTGTACTAAGCTGTTCCCCTCTTTCATTTCTTTCACCAAGACCGTATGAGCCTATGCAGTCACCTTTAGAACCTTTACATACTCTATATTTGATTACTAGCAAATGTACCCGTGCTTCGCTACGGTATTCTACATTTTATACGGATATCGAAGTAAATTACTGTACATGCAGTTAATAAGATTTTTTAATATTGCATGGTTCTTAGCGTTATCCAGAAACAGCAAGGGAGGTTTCCTGTCAGCTCCCTAACTTTACAAAGAATAATTAGTTGTGGTATTTTTATTTCAGCTCATTTGTCCTGCATTACGTTTTCGTTGACTTCTCTTATTTTATATTTGACTCTTTATTAATGTTTTTTTATTCGTCAGTGTTACTTTCTGCAATCGTTTCCAATGTAAAGTGCGAGTTGCGCAGCTGTGATGAAAACGGCAGCTCACTTGTCTACTCCCATTCACAATCGAGTAGGAAAGTATTTGTTATAATGGGAGTCCCAATTACCTACTGCGCGGTCACAATCTATTTGGGGAGTTTTCGTTACAATGGCAGGCGCATTTTTCTACTTCCAGACAGATTACAGTTGAGGAGTTTTTATTATAATAGTGGGCACATTCCCTACTCCCAGTCAAAATTGATTTGTTCTGTTATCATTATATTGAAAGGACCCTTTTCTTAATGACAGTCACACCGAGTTGATGAGTTTCCATTATAATAGCAAGGCCATAATGCCCAATGCCAGTCACGTTTTAGATGGTTAAATTTATTTTATAATGGCGGGCACACTTGCCTATTCCTAAACACAATCAGTTAGGGGAGTTTTGAACAAAATTGCATGCTCCCTTGACTTCTACCAGTCAAATCGAAAAGGGAATTATTATTTACAATGGTAGACCCTCCTTACTAATGCTAGTTACAAAGGAGTTGAAGAAGGATCTCATTCCTACTGTCAGGTCACAATCGATTTGGAGAATAATGATTACAATAGCAGACGCCCTCCTGCTGAGAGTTACTATCGATGTAAAATATTAATTACAATGGCAAACACCCCCTTTCTACATCGCTACAAATAGACTTCAATGAATATATATAGATCGACATACGAAGTATATGGTATGTTTACAATATTGCAAACCTTCATTTACAGATTAACTACTGCGAAGCGATACATCAATTCGACAAACGCATTGTACTATAAGACGCCTCATTTAGCAGTCTAAATGGCTGATCTTCAGATATTTTCTCCTGCCTCATCTATTAATGCCCCGTCAGGAAGTCGTAAAATTTAAGAAACGAGATTTCCACTCCCGGAGGTGCATATGGCCCTGAGGTTCACTCAGCCTACACAAAAAGTGAGTACCAGGTTAATTCCTGGGGGTAAAGGCGACCGGGCGTAGAGCTAACCACTCTACCCCATCACGTGCCGCGATTAACAATGGTGGAAGCCTTTACCTTCCACTCCTCCAAGGGCCTTCATGGCCTGTACGGAGGTGACTTTGTCTTTGTCTTTGTCATCTATTTATGGGTGAAATTGAGTTAGAAACGTTGAATATGGTGTAATTTGGGTAAAGTTTTGTCACAGTGCATTACTTTTGGGTACTAATGTGACAGCTTCAAGCATAGAATTTGGCTCACGTATGAATACTGGGTGGGCCATGTTGTGTAGAATTATATTATTCTAACTTTCGTATAAGTGATTCGAACTACGAATTGTACGCGCACAAAGAGTAAAATGTAGGTATAATCGAGAAATAGAGACAAATCTAACATAGAGATACGACGAAACGTCATAGGACCAAAGTTGTACATCACTCCAAATTGAACCAAGATTGTGCCATCCGTTTTTTGATACGATTTACCGTTCAGCCGCGAAATACCTCGGAACGGTCTGCACCTTCATTCAAATTGCCTCCATATTTCGATATTCTTCGGGGATAAAAGTGAAGAATTTAAAGATCTTGGAAGTTTTCCGTCGGTTACAGGCTAAAACGTATAATTTTTCCTAATTTCAATTTTCTGGCTCTTCTGGCAGATTGTGCCGCATCCTGATTTTGTGCGAAGGGGTAAAATAGTAGGACCTTCAGGAAACTATACCTAAAAAATATGCAGATGGTCATTATTACCCCTTAAACATAATAGCTGTACGAAAATTTCGCCAAAATATTCAATGCACAGATACACGGTCATTACGATGTTATTTATATAGAAGACAAGGAATCTGCTCAACGTACAATACCTTCTGGGCTATGTCCGCTGGACTTAGCCTGAAAAACAGACCGTTCATTATATCTCCCTTATTAATCCTCCTATCGAAAAAATGCTCATGAGGAAAAAGTTTTAGGAATGGATTTCCATCAAGGTTGGTCGATTTCCAGTCAAGTTGGTCTTGTATATATTGTGGAGAGTAAAATCACTATTTCTGTTCCTATAAACCCCCAGTCAATTCCGAAAATTTGAAGTGGTATGGACCTAGAAACCTTTGGACAGCTGGATGCTAAATATATAGTGTCGAAGTTATAATAACTACGCTTTACACGCACCCGCTTCTAGTTAAGGCCGGTGGGGCTTATACTGAAAAACGGTCCATTAATGATATCTCCCTTATTAATGCTCATATCGAAATGCTGCACATGAGAATAAAGGTTTAGAAATTGATTTCCATTAAGGCAGGTGGATTTCCATTAAGGCAGGTGGATTTCCATTAAGTTTGGTTGTGTATATTTTATGTGTACCATTACGCTATCAATAAAATGAAAATATAAATGAGATCGGAACAGATACAATGGCCGGCGGCGATTTCAGAGTAAATGAACGTAAAATGTCACCGAAACCCAGACTGACATTATAGCAGGTTTGGAATCGCAAGGGCTATGTAAAAGACCTCGAAACGGGATATGGATTGTTTACAAAACAGACTTCTGAATCACTTTTTACCGAGAGAGACACACAAGTAAGCTGAGAGGAAAACATATCAAATCTTCGCTATAAATCAAGGAAACTCACTTAAGAGAAGACCGACGAGGAATTCTAACCAAATAGCATATAAATAGCGAGAAGTACGGGAAGAAAATTCAATATTTCAAGAAAAAATATATAAAAAACTGAACTGTGACATCTGAAGAAAACAAGAGCACTACACGGAACTTTAGGCAATCCACTATAAGAAGAAAAAGAGCTGAACCAACTACTTAATATTCACATTAGACAAGAGAATTTAGAGTCAATATTCAGAAATTATATATATATCCGTCATAAATAGTTGGAGAAATAAGTATATTAGAAGCTAGGTGAACAGCATCAACATGTAGATAGATAGATAGATAAATGTCTTTATTGGCGTAGTTAAGGCCATTAGGCCTTCTCTTACACTAAACCAATTAGTATACATTAAAGTCATAAGTAATACTACCGTAATTAATACTAGAAGACACAATTAAAACACAATCAAAATACAACTGAAATAAAATTCCACCACAGTAGGACATACATACAACAGCAATAATAATAATAATAATAATAATAATAATAATAATAATAATAATAATAATAATAATAATAATAATAATAATAGCTAGTAATGATATTGTAGTAGCACGATCACTGAAAGGCCAGAAATTCACAGGTCACTCGCATCCTGTTGCACCTCTTAACGCTCTCTTAAATGACACTGTAGTTGTTATTCCCCTGACGTCGTCCGGTAAACGATTCCATTCTCGTGCGGCAAACACCGAGAATGAGCTGTTATATGCGGCAGTTCGATGGTGAGGGATGATGAGCAGGTTGGATGTTTGAGCCCTTGTATGTCTGTCATGAACATTTGAGAAGTAATGAAAACGTAAAGAAAGGTAGGATGGGGAAGATGTAGTAAGAACTCTCTGGAGAAGAGACAAAGTATGATGGTTACGACGAACATGGAGTCGCGACCACTCTAATTTTAGGAAAGATGGTGACACGTGGTCATATTTTCTTAAGCTGCATATATATCTCACACACGCATCTTGAGCGCGCTGTAGCCTTAGGGAAAATTGTGGCCTGACGTCATTGAAGACAACATCACAATAGTCAAAATGTGGCATTACAAGGGCTTCAATTAATCTCTTTTTAAGCTTTATTGGAAATATATGTTTGTATTTATATAAAGAATGTAAAGATGAGTAAACTTTTTGACAGATATGTAAGACATGTGCAGACCAAGTCATGCGTTCGTCCATGATAACACCGAGATTCTTCACTTGTGATACAAAAGGAATTGGAACATCCTGCAGGATTACTCCTGGCAACGGACGTTTAGTTATACTTGTTATTTGACTTTGATGGCCAAGAAGGATTACTTGCGACTTTGTAGGGTTCAATTTCAGGCCGTGCGCAGCAGACCAATCACTAACAGACCGTAAGTCAATATTTAGTAAGTCGATATTTTCCTGGAGGTCACGTGATGTAGAGTCGGTGTAGAGTTGAAGATCGTCAGCGTACATATGGTATTTGCAGTGTCTTAAATTGGATGATATGTCATTCACAAAGAGTGCGAAAAGAAGAGGACCAAGTACAGAGCCTTGAGGGACTCCTCTCTTCACGTGGCGCCACGAGGAAACGATTCCATTATTACCTTTCACACATTGTTGACGTCCGTGAAGATAAGAATGCATCCAAGCAATCGTACTCTGAGAAAAATGTAGAGCCTTTAGTTTTACAAGTAAAATGTCAATGTCTACGCTGTCGAAAGCTTTATGACTCATCGTGACCAGAGATGACGTTCGGAGGACCAGCTACCAGCCGCGAGGATCGCATGTAGCAGTTGAGAAGAAGAGACCATCTCAGAGGGGCGAAAGGAGCGAGATAAGTTTCTTGTTTTCAAAATTCTGTGTATCATTATGTAGGGAATATTACTATAGCTCAATTGCAAGTGACATATAACCTATGTGCCAAACATGACGTACAGAGCTAACCTATTTCATGTAAATTTACGAATGATGATTGTGCTAGTCAGCTGAATGCTGGTGTAAAGCGACGTTGTTATAAGCGAATTCCAATCTTAGCCATAGGAGAGCGTGTTACGTAGAGATATAAGATCCCAAATCATATGGAAGGGCCATGTTGTAATTCAAAGAGTTTTGGGAAGAATACATGCTGTATGAAATTTAAATGGATTCTAGGGGATAATAATATTGATAGCAAAACCAAACTATGACATTCCCTGAGAAGCTGACTGGGAATCTTTTACGTCGACCTGGACGCAGGAAGGGGTAAATATGGGAGTGCAAAATCACGGTTTCAGTATCGTATAAACACCCAGTCAGTTCAGGGATTTAAAAAATATATTGATCCTAAAACCAACCCAAGGACAGGTGGATTTTCAATATGAAGTTTGGTAGAAATATATCCAGTAGTTTTTAAGTTATAGACAAACAGGCAAACAGACAAACAAACAGACAAAAGGACAGACAAACAGACATACACCGAAACTAAAAAATATGCAGATGGTCATTATTACACCTGAAACAGATAACTGTAAGGAAATTTCTCCAAAATATTCAATGTACAGACAGCTACGATTTTATTTATATAGAAAGATGACAGATAAGCATGCGCACGTTTGTAAGTGCAGACCTTCATCTCAAGATTTACTGCTCCTAAACGGTCCATCATATCAACAAATGGTTTACGGATTCAGACGCCCCCTTTCTCATTCTATATGTTTGGCCTTAAACATTTTCTTGAATCTTCAATATTGGTGGGTTCTATTGAGTTACGATGTTTGAATGGGGTGAAATTTGGGCACATTTTTAACATTTTACATTATTTTTCACATACTTATGTGGATGCTAGAATCATGGTTCGTATATAGCAGGGCTGGTCGCAGCGGCTCTTGACACCAACCATAGAGTAAAATTAAATGATATAATTAATGGAATCTAACAACAACTCGCGGCCGGCGGCAATCAATAGCAGCGATGTGCGGCTTGACGTTATTAGCGCTGTAGGGCAGTGGTGAGAGATGGGAGGTGAATATAGTTCCAGGGCCTTCCGTTACATAGTGCTTTGAGCGGGAAAGTGTGTCATAGTGTCATTGAGTCAGTGTCGTGAGGTGAAGCCAGTCGCGTTCTCGTATAGGCAGTAGCGGGTGCCGATATTTTTCTGTGTGTTTTTTCAGTACAGTTGTGGCCTGGTGTCCGAACAGTTGCGATGCTGTCTAAGAAGCGTAAATATGACGAGCAGAATGGAGCTTTTAATACCAACTGGGAGGAAGAATTCGTTTTTTAAATAGAAAGAAACGGTAAGCCAATGTGTCTTTTGTATCAAATAACATTGTCAAAGTTCAAGGCCAGCAATCTAAAACGCCATCATGACACTAACCACAACGGTTTCAACAAAGATTTTCCTGTTGGCTCTCAGTTAAGGAAAACCAAACTGAAATCACTAAAGGAAAACTCCATGGTCAGAGTAAGGTTATGTCAGTTTTTACCAAGGAAGCAGATATGACAACAGAAGCTGGCTTCATATTGGCTTTTAATATTGCACAAGCAAAAAAGCCTTTCACATAGGGGGAGTTTATTAAGAAGAACATGGCACAAGTTATTTCTGTTACAACCCGAAAATAAGAAACTGCAGAAACTGATCAACGAAATGCTCGCTGCCAGACACACAATAGAGAGGCGAGTTTCTGTTATTAGTGGGGATAATTTTAATAATTTACAAAAAATCTAAGCAAGTGCTCAGCAGTAAGTCTGGCTCTGGACGAGTCTACTGACATCAAAGATAAACCACAACTAGCCATATTTGTGAGGTATGGGTCAAGGGACTTGCAGGTGTTGGAAGAACTTTTAGACCTGATTACTTTGAAGGATACTACTCGTGGTTGTGACATTAAAGATGCCATGGATGGTGTTTTACAGAAACACTCAGTGCCTATCAGTAATATTGTCAGCATTGCTACCGATGGTGCACCATCTATGACCGAGCTCGATAGCTGCAGTCGCTTACGTGCGGCCAGTATCCAGTATTCGGAAGATAGTAGGTTCGAACCCCACTGTCGGCAGCCTTGAAAATGGTTTTCCGTGGTTTTCTATTTTCACACCAGGCAAATGCAGGAGTTGTACCTTAATTAATGCCATGGCCGCTTCCTTCCCACTCCTGGCCCTTCCCTGTCCCATCGTCGCCATAAGACCTATCTGTGTCGGTGCGACGTAAAGCAACTAGCACCATCTATGACAGGCACAAAACAAGGGCCTATTGGGCTTTTAAATGCTGACACATCAGTTCCTGATTTACTTCCTGTACATTGTATTATTCACCGAGAACATTTAGCAGCAAAATATTTTCAGTACCAGCATATTATGCAGGTAGTTCTAAAAATTGTGAAATGTATTCGCTCATGAGCCAAAACACGCAGACAGTTCAAATTTTTATAGAAGATATGAACAATGACAAGCTTCCTGATAATGTATATTGGTACTGCTTAGTAAGATGGGTATCCGTAAGCAATGTTCTTGGCATATATTTTTAATTACTTGATCCAATCAAACAGTTTATGGAAGAAAAATTAAAATCATTTCCTGAACTTAATAACCCCCAGTGGTTTGGCTTTTCTTACAGATGTGGTCCAGCATTTAAAAACGCTAAACATAACTTAGGAAGTGAAGAACTTACTTCTGATTTGGCTCAGACTGTACTTAGCTTTCATAGCAAGTTAAAGCTTTTTGGGAAAGACCATCAGACTAAAATATTTTATCACTTCAAATGTTTGAAGCCTTCCTGACGTTCAGGTGGAAACTGAAGATTACACGAGTAAAATGTCTGGCCTTGCTAAAGAAATCATTGGCAGATTTAATGATTTGAGATCACTTAAACCTTAATTTTAATTCCTGGAAAATCCTTTTGCTTTTGATGTTGTGGGCGATGGCTGTCCTGTTTCATCACCAATAACAACGGATACAGCAGCTGTAGGGTTGGAGCTACTAGAACTTCTTTTTTTTGCTAGTTGCTTTACGTCGCACCGACACAGATAGGTCTTATGGTGACGATAGGAAAGGCATAGGAGTTGGAAGGAAGCGGCCGTGGCCTTAATTAAGGTACAGCACCAGCATTTGCCTGGTGTGAAAATGGGAAACCACGGAAACCCATCTTCAGGGCTGCCGACAGTGGGACTCGAACCCACGATCTCCCGGATGCAAGCACACAGCCGCGCGCCTCTACGCGCACGGCCAACTCGCCCGGTGCTACTAGAACTGCAAGAGGACGAAGGACTAAATGGACTCAAACGAAGTGGCGTTTCTGCCATAGAATTTTGGAAGAATATTCCAGAAGGAAAATATCCATTAACAAAAGAGTGTGCCAAGAGACCTATCTCAATCTTTGGGACTACTTATGTGTGGGAATCACTGTACTCAACGCTTAAATTTATTAAATATAAATATCGATCTGATCTAACTAATGAACATTTAAGTGAACTTGTTCGAACTACGCTTACCAATTATCAGCCAGATTTCAAAAAACTAACAGCAAAAAATGAACACTCGAAAAAGGACTTCTCAGAAATAAAATCTCATTTCTTGGTGTGTACCTGAACAATAATGTTCTGTGTAGTGTAGAAAATAAATGTTCCTTCATTTCAAAAACTTGTCTTCATTTTATGAACCATTTTCTAAACATGCTCCCAGTTTTGTCTCCTAATTTTGCGGCTCTCAGAATTAAGGTTAGTGGCCACCCCTGGTATATAGCCATTGGTCGTGTCAATGTGTGTGCCTAATTCGAAGACTCTTTCTTTTCTGTAAGTGTGTCGAATTATGTAATATACGTGTAAAAAGCACGAAATTTTCGAACAATCGAGAAATACAGCCAAAACTAACGTTTAAGGGAGAGAGAGACGGCAAAAAATCATAGGACCAAAGTTGTAGATCACTCCAAATTGAACCAAGATTGTGCCATACGTTTTGTGATACGACTTACCATTTAGTCCCAAAATACCTCGGAACGAAGGTCTGCACCTTCATTAAAATTGCCTCCATATTTCGATATTCTTCGGGTATAAAAAATGAAGAATTTAAAGATCTTGGAAGTGTCCGTCCGTTACAGGCTAAAACGTATACTTTTCTCCTAATTTCAATTTTCTGGCTCTTCTGGCACATCGTACCCCAGTCTTGATTTTGGGCAAGGGATTAAAATAGTAGGACTTTCAGGAAACTACAGCCAAAAGAATATGCAGATGGTCAATAGCTGTATGAAAATTTCGCCAGAATATTCAATGCACACACGGTCGTTACGATTTTATTTATATAGATAAGGAATCTGCTCCACGTACAACACCTTCTGGGCTATGTCCGCTGGACTTGGCCTGCAAAACCGACCATTCATGATATATCCCCTGTTAATCCTCCTATCGAAAAAATGCACATGAGAAAAAAGTTTTAGAAATTGATTTCCATCAAGATTGGTCGACTCCAGTCAGGATGGTCTTGTATATACACTGACTGACAGAGCAAATGCAACACCAAGAAGGAGTGGTTCGAAAGGGATGAAAGTTGGGGAAAAAAACAGAGACGGCACGGACGAATAATTGATGTTTATTTCAAACCGATATGCAGGTTACACAATGCGCACGGCATCGACTCAGTAGGATGTAAGACCACCGCGAGCGGCGATGCACGCAGAAACACGTCGAGGTACAGAGTCAATAAGAGTGCGGATGGTGTCCTGAGGGATGGTTCTCCATTCTCTGTCAACCATTTGCCACAGTTGGTCGTCCGTATGAGGCTGGGGCAGAGTTTGCAAACGGCGTCCAATGAGATCCCACACGTGTTCGATTGGTGAGATATCCGGAGAGTACGCTGGCCACGGAAGCATCTGTACACCTCGTAGAGCCTGTTGGGAGATGCGAGCAGTGTGTGGGCGGGCATTATCCTGCTGAAACAGAGCATTGGGCAGCCCCTGAAGGTACGGGAGTGCCACCGGCCGCAGCACATGCTGCACGTAGCGGTGGGCATTTAACGTGCCTTGAATACGCACTAGAGGTGACGGGGAATCATACGCAATAGCGCCCCAAACCATGATGCCGCGTTGTCTAGCGGTAGGGCGCTCCCCAGTTACTGCCGGATTTGACCTTTCTCCACGCCGACGCCACACTCGTCTGCGGTGACTATCACTGACAGAACAGAAGCGTGACTCATCGGAGAACACGACGTTCCGCCATTCCCTCATCCAAGTCGCTCTAGCCCGGCACCATGCCAGGCGTGCACGTCTATGCTGTGGAGTCAATGGTAGTCTTCTGAGCGGTCGCCGGGAGTGCAGGCCTCCTTCAACCAATCGACGGGAAATTGTTCTGGTCGATATTGGAACAGCCAGGGTGTCTAGCACATGCTGAAGAATGGCGGTTGACGTGGCGTGCGGGGCTGCCACCGCTTGGCGGCGGATGCGCCGATCCTCGCGTGCTGACGCCACTCGGGCTGCGCCTGGACCCCTCGCACGTGCCACATGTCGCTGCGCCAACCATCTTCGCCACAGGCGCTGCACCGTGGACACATCCCTATGGGTATCGGCTGCGATTTGACGAAGCGACGAACCTGCCCTTCTCAGCCCGATCACCATACCCCTCGTAAAGTTGTCTGTCTGCTGGAAATGCCTCCGTTGACGGCGGCCTGGCATTCTTAGCTATACACGTGTCCTGTGGCACACGACAACACGTTCTACAATGACTGTCGGCTGAGAAATCACGGTACGAAGTGGGCCATTCGCCAACGCCGTGTCCCATTTATCGTTCGCTACGTGCGCAGCACAGCGGCGCATTTCACATCATGAGCATACCTCAGTGACGTCAGTCTACCCTGCAATTGGCATAAAGTTCTGACCACTCCTTCTTGGTGTTGCATTTGCTCTGTCAGTCAGTGTATTTTGTGAGAGTAAAATCACTGTTTTGGTTCCCTGTAAACCCCCAGTTCATTCCGGGAATTTTATAGTATGGACCTAAAAACCTACCATTTGATAGTGGATGCTAAATATGAAGTTTTGGTTAAAATACCTTCAGTAGTTTTCAAATTATAAGGAATACGCTTTACACGCGCCCGCTCTGGAGTGAAGTCCGGTGGGTCTTGTACCGGAAAACGGTCCGTTAATGATATCTCCCTTATTAATCCTCGTATCGGAACGATGCACTTGAGAAAAAAGTTTATAAATTGATTTAAATTAAGGCAGGTAGATTTCCATTTAGTTTGGTTGTGTATATTTTGTGGGAGTGCAAAATCACGGTTTCAGTTTCGTATAAACCCTCAGTCAGTTCAGGAATTTAGAAACAATATTGGCCCTAAAACCTACCCGAGGACAGGTGGATTCTAAATACGTATGAATTTTGGTAAAAATATATCCAGTATTTTTCAAGTTATAGACAAACAGACAAACAAACAAACACCAAAGCTAAAAAAATATGCAGGTGGTCATTATTACACCTGAAACGGATAACTGTACGGAAATTTCGCCAAAATATTTAATGTACACACACGGTCGTTACGATTTTATTTATATACGGTAGGCTAAAAGAATTATTGTATGCACGTTGTCACTAAAGACAGAAATATTATTTAAATGTAGATAGCCTAAGGAGGCCTGCAATATCTATTCATTACTAGAGTCTATTTATAATAGAAATTTAATATGCTGTTGATGCTGATTGTCATATCATCTCATATTTCATCAAGAATATGTATATCCTTCTGTACTTTCCTTGATTTTCTTCCTGTCTTTTTATATGCCAATTGCTTTTCTAACTGATGTCAGTTTCAGACTAGCGTTATTTATTTTGTACTGCAGATACTAATTCTTAATTTATTTGCTGTTTCTGTATTTCTCCTTTCATTATTTTTATTTTTAGATATTGTTTTAGGTGATAAATTCACTTTGAATTTGAAAAAAGTATTTATGTACTGTAAATTCCGAATACTTCTTTACTTCTTAATAATGTTGAACATATTATGTTCTTCCTAACATGTGTTATGTTTAATAATTAATGTATAGTGACTAAGCCACCTGTAATTAGAGAAACATCTCTGTTGGTTATATGAATTAAATAAATAAATAAATGAATAAATAAATAAATAAATAAATTACAGAAGAGCAAAAACTGTTCTAAGGTTGAAAATGGAAACCGAAATTGTGCCGATTCGAATAAATTATGAATTCAATTTGATACGAATGACAGGCTACTGATTAGTTATTTTAGTTATTTTAAGATTTTCGTTTTGTACTTACGAAGTACCTGTAGACAAGTGTCATAATATGAGAATACAAACTTTCGAAATTACCACCTCAATGATTTCATGTAATTGAATTAGACTCGCTTGCATTTCTACACTTTTCAAAATTACACTATAAATTTACTATAGAAGAAAACTGCACTACGGTATTTTCGTTTAATGTGATAGCAAAATGACGAAATGAAGTGGGCGTAAACGATATTATTTCTGCCTCCGTAGGGTAACGGTTAGCACTATTAGCTACAGTCCTCAGTATCCCGGGTTCGAGTCCCTGTACTGCCAGAGATTTGAGAATGGCAGGAGGCCTGGCATGTGGTTAAAATGGTACATGCAACTCACCTCCAGTGGGCGTGTGCCTGAAAGGAGTTACACCACCTCGGGACGCGGACACGAATTTACCTAGTGATATTCTGAGTGTTTTTCAGTTAATTTAAATTTTTTATAGATTTATTTCTATATTTATCCGACCAGTTTATTTAAATCTAATTACTATGAACTGTTTTATGTGGTCCTTACTGGAATCTACACGACTATTAAGGGTTTGTCTCTAGTCAGTTTTGTTGTCATGTCTGAATTGGGAATTTAAATATGTCTTGAATAATATTTGTTCTTAAACATTCCCTGAAGCTACTTTTCTCTTACATAAGAGAAATTATAACATTTTCATGTATGACACGGAAGGTTTCAACTTGCATAGAAAGACTGAAGAGATTCGAACTATAAGTTATGCTTTTGGGCTTCGTGCATTTATGACAGAGTTTATTGATTTTCAAAATGTTCTCTAAACAAGAAAATTAATCGCTAACTCTTAGAAATTAAGAGTAATCCACATTTACTCCTTCACACATATAAAAATAATAAATTATCAAGAATTTACTAAGAATAAAATCCAAATTTTCGAACAATGAAATTACCACCTCGGTGATTTCAAGTAAATGAGTCGCTTATATTTGCCAAATGTTTCAGACAGTACATGATCCAGTGATCTTAGCCTTGAATGGTAAAATGAAGGAGAATCCAGACAATAACCCAACAACGGAGCTGGAAGGTATACGGAGGGTATGTGAGGATCCCTACTACACGTTTATAGGTCTGTACGACACCGTTCTGGCCAGCAGTCAGCATGCGAACTGCAGCGTGACGGTGTTAAAAGAAGCGATCTTCAAGAATGTGATTGCTATATCAACTCGCAAAAATAGTCCCTATACTGGCCTCATCAGCTTCAAGTAAGTAGCCTTTCATCTCTTTACCTATTTTTGGGATCGTTTTAAGACAATATTGGCGTTTTCACCCAATCATTAGATCTACACCTGGCCTTGCTAGATGCGTACAGTAACTTCTAATGCAGTGCTTACCACTCCTCTTAGTGGATTGGTGTTTGAGTGTGCTGATGGTGGTTATTGACTTAAGAAAAAGTACTACTAGGCAACCATCCTCAACACACACAAAAAAATGGCTTATGGCTTTTAGTGCCGGGAGTGTCCGAGGAAAAGTTCGGCTCACCAGGTGCAGATCTTTTGATTTGACACCCGTAGGCGACCTGCGCGTCGTGATGAGAATGAAATGGTGATGAAGAGACACATACACCCAGCCCCCGTGCCAGTGATATTAACCATTAATGGTTAAAATTCACGTCCCTGCCGGGAATCGAACCCGGGACCCCTGTGACCAAAGACCAGCACGCTAACCACTTAGCCATGGAGCCGGACATCCTCAACACTAACGAGGGGAAAAAGGGTAAGAAGTCTATTTCTTAGAAAAATGAAGATATCGGCGAAAGAAAAAGGTCATGACGGGCAGGAAAATGAGATTATCTATAGATCATCCCACATTAAGAAAACAGTAGTTCTTATGGACCTAAAAGAAGCGAACACACCTCCTCCTAGACACCCATAATTCCTCGTGATAATATTATAATTTACTTGATATTGTATTATGAAAGAAAAAACAGGGCGAGGTATTGTTTGCCCTTGCGTTATTAAAATAACTACTTATAACTGCTTATGATTTTCTGTTTCATAAATACATTCGCAGGGAGGAAGCGCAATGGTGGAAACAGCCATTTCTTTGTTGCCTTCCTTCATTTTCCTTCTGTCGGGCTCCATGGCTAAATGGTTAGCGTGCTGGCCTTGGCTCACAGGGGTCCCGAGTTCAATTCCCGACAGGGTCAGGAATTTTAACCATCATTGGTTAATTCCACTGGCACGGGCGCTGGGTGTATGTGTCGTCTTTCAGTTCATCCCCATCACGACGCGCAGGTTACCTACGGGTGTTAAATCAAAATATCTGCACCTGGCGAGCCGAACATGTCCTCGTACACTCCCGGCACTAAAATCCAAACTCCATTTTTTTTAAATTTTCCTTCTGTGTCGCTCTGGTACACGTAACGCGTAATCCGTTACTCTGTGGATAGCTGGCAGCTTATCACAGTTGTATATAAATCGCCTCTTTATGTGATGCTGATGTATATTTAGTCGTTATATCAGTGCGTACTTATCTTGAAGTTAAATGCTGAGTGTCACCAATGTATGCAGCCGTTTCCTCGTTATGGTGTGAGTGCCAAAATGTACCCTCTCTAAAACCCCAGTCTCTTTGAGTTCATAAAAATAATTTTCAGCTTGGTTTGTTTCCCCGTTTATCTTGAACTTAAATTTCACAAATTTACGTACCGCCGTCGTCCCGTAATGTTAAGCAGAGCCGTTCGAAATGGCAACCATATTGTTATAAGAACAATACTGTTTTCTTAACATGGAATGATCTGTAGGTGTCTGCCCCTGTATCCCAAGCTCGTACGCTCAGACTTCGCAGAGAGTTCTGGTTTCTGTTATTGTGCTTCTCCTATGGGATGTTCCTATTCTTGTTTCTATCTTTCCATATATCGTCGTTGCCGGGACAAAACCTCCTATGTGATAATATTTTTGGAGATATACTGACCCGCAGCACATACATGTGAAGAGCGAGAATGCCTTGACAATATGCACACAATATTGCACCTTAGATGACAGAACCTTACCGGTCAGAGTCTAAACTAAAATATTTCACATAGGAGGTTTTGTACCGGCAGCGACGATATACTGTACCTTGATTGGTCACTTGTAATTCTTTTTACAGTAGCGGCTCGTGGCTGGGAAGTTAGGTGAAGAGCTAGCAGGAAAATACGTAGTACAGTTCTGAGACTGACCGCATGATGGCGCTGTGGTGCACTAGAGCGCATAGGTGGCGCCGTGGTATGGTACCATGTTAATTAGTATCTACAGTAGTCCCTGAAAGGGACAGTTGAGTGCATGCACTGGAAGCAGACGTACGGTCGTTGATGTGACGGTGATTTGAATGCCCCCGTCGGACCTTGACATGTCACAGCTTGAGCAACGGGCAAAAATCAAGTTCTGCCAGAAAATAGGCGAAACCGCTGCCGAAACATTTGAAATAATGCAGCAGATTTACGGTGAGGACGCACTGAGTCGCAGTGTTGTGTTTAGGTGGCACCGACGTTTTGTGCAAAGACGGGACAGTTTGGAAGATGATGTGCGTCCTGGTCGGCCACAAACAGTTCGAACGGAACGCAAAATCCAAGAAGTTGCAACTTTGGTGCGTGCTAACCACTCCCAATCGGTAGACATTCTCACAGCAGCAATGGGTCAGCCATGGTACATGCCACAAATTTCTGACGTATGACCTCAACATGTTTCGTGTACCCAGCACAGTGTGCCACGAATCCTGTAGCAAGACCAACGTGATGATCGCATGACGATTTGTGGTGATCTCATCAGTAATGCTGACGATGATCCGATGTTTCTCAACCGGATAATAACTGGAGACAAAACATGGTGTTTCCTTTCAGCGGTGCTTCCAGCAGCTATACCAACGTTGGCAAACGTGCATAACGGCCAACGGCGACTATTTTTAAGGTTGATGTGGTTCTGTTTACGTGATTAACGGCCAACGGCGACTATTTTGAGGGTGGATGTGGTTCTGTTTAAGTGGTTAACGGCCAACGGCGACTATTTTGAGAGTGGATGTGGTTCTGTTTAAGTGGTTAACGGCCAACGGCGACTATCTTGAGGGGGGATGTGGTTTTGTGTAGGTGTACGCCGTGTGATGCGGCATCCTGTGCAACAAACAGAGTCGAGTGGGTGCCTACCTTCCAGGAGTCAAGTCTCAAAACTTAATGACTGTACTACGTAGTGATTTACGCAACTGCCACGGAAGGTGATATTTTACGTTACAACTGAGATGTTTACGTCTGAGCCGCAGATGAGGCGTAATTTCGAAACGACATAACGTCACGCAAATCGTCCATGTTTAACGTATACAGTGACGGTTTTTCTTCTTTTGTAGGTATATTGCTAAGAAAGATATAAGATGTGTGTACAGGGAGTTATGTGGTAGTAAAACATCAACATTAATATTATCTGAAGCAGTGAGCAGTCCACAGGGCTACCAGAATCGCAAACATGGTCATCCGGTACTGTATTAACGAAGGCAATACGAAACTTATGATATAGGTACTGTAATATACTGTATGTGATATTGTATCTGTCGATATGGACTAACTTATACATTAGTCAACATGGTGATTGCAGCAGACTACTTCAGCTGGGGTCCGATTCAATGGTTAAATGGTTAGTATGTTGGCCTTTGGTCACAGGGGAACCGGGTTTCATTCCCGAAAGGGTCGGAAATTTTAACCATCATTGGTTAATTCCTCTGGCACGGTGGCTGGGTGTATGTGTCGTCTTCATCATCATTTCATCCTCATCACGACACGCAGGTCGCCTACGGGTGTCAAATGAATAAACCTGCACCTGGCAAGCCGAACATGTCCTCGGACACTCCCGGCACTAAAAGCCGTACGCCATTTCATTCTTTTACTTGAGCTGGGAATGCAGAGAAGCTGTAGATGGATATGGAACTACAGTGCAACAATCAAGCGGAGAAACCATTCAACAAGTTTAAGTTCGGCCTTATCTCATTCATAATCTCTCGGACTATCCGTGTTTATATTACTGTGAAGAGGAGTTCAACCAATCAGAGACGATTTCTAACGAAACAGTGCGGGAAGTAATTACAGTACGGTAAGGTGTCTTTTCCGGACTCTTTTGAATACGAAACGGAGGCAAATGGGTCATACTATGAAATAAGATATTTACACACGATCTTAATTGAACTCGCTTATTCCATACAAGCTGATGCACCCGTGCTTCGCTACGGAATTCTAGGTTAAGTAGTGTACACGTTGTGAGTAAGATTACTTTATATCAAATTGCATAGCTCTTAACGTTACCCCAGAAACGCGACGGGAAAGTCACCATACATCTTTTCTTCGCTATTTGTTGTACGTCGCACCGACACAGATAGGTCTTATAGCGACGATGGGCCTTAATTAAGGTACATTTGCCTGGTGTGAAAATGGGGAACCACGGAAAACCATCTCCCGGATGCAAGCTCACAGCTGCGCGACCCTAACAGCACGACCAACTCGCCCGTACCGGGTGAAGACTAAGTAAGGAAATTTTCATTGTAATAACAGGTCCTCTTGCCTACTATCAGTCACAATCAAGTTGGGGAGTTTTCATTATGATAGCAGGCCTACTCGCCTACTGCCAGTCAATCGAGTTGGGCAGTTTTAATTATAATGGCAGGAACTCACTCTGCACCTACCTTTTTACAACCTCAGAAAGACTGTGTTTGTGGTCTTCCCAACGGAAATCAACATAGGTCATTACAATGATGTCAGTAGGAATGTCGCGATTAAACGCAATGCTATCATATGAAATGCTCGATCAAATAAAAAACCGCACATTTTCTCACTTTTAACGAACAGTACTACACTGCCGACCTTAGTCCAAAGTTCCCGAATTGGAATGACCAGCCCACAGACAGCCGTGAACACTCCTCTGCCTTTAGTGTATTTCTTTAAGTTTGTACACTACTCATTCCAATCAGCGTCTCAGAGTAGGGATCCAATAGCTGGAATACTATGATGAACCAGTGTGTTACGTACCAGTAGCATTAGAAAATTTATGAACCAGAGGAACGGCATGCTAAAGAAGAAAGTTATCTAATTCCCCAGTTACTTACCGCCAATATTCAGGCAGGCTGTTATACTCCGTACGCACCAGTAATCCCATCTATCGGAGATGAGTGGCAACAGTAGAGACAAAGCATATCACAAAAAATCGTAATAATAATAATAATAATAATAATAATAATAATAATAATAATAATAATAATAATAATAATAATAATCGTATGGCCTCAGCTACCGTGTGCAGACATTTCAATTTGACGCCATCTGGCTGTCTGCTCGTCAATTTCGACGTTCCGTTTTACTCTAGGCCCACTAGATGGCACCGAGTAAACCGAAACTCTCTTGGGCGTCTATGGCTGAGATTTAAGAATTTTGTCGGGTAAACACCAAATGTGTCACCAGAGATCTTTTACATGCCGACATCGTACGACATGGAGTGTCTAATGGACTTTTTCCGCCCTTCAAAAATCCGACTACCTCTGCCGGGTTTGAACCCGCTATCTTGGGATCCTGAGGCCGACACTCTACCAACTGATCCACAGAGGCAGCTAAAAAAAATCGTAATCTACACTGACTGACAGAGCAAATGCAACACCAAGAAGGAGTGGTCAGAACTTTATGCCAATTGCAGGGTAGACTGACGTCACTGAGGTATGCTCATGATGTGAAATGCGCCGCTGTGCTGCGCACGTAGCGAACGATAAATGGGACACGGCGTTGGCGAATGGACCACTTCGTACCGTGATTTCTCAGCCGACAGTCATTGTAGAACGTGTTGTCGTGCGCCACAGGACACGTGTATAGCTAAGAATGCCAGGCCGCCGTCAACGGAGACATTTCCAGCAGACAGACGACTTTACGAGGGGTATGGTGATCGGGCTGAGAAGGGCAGGTTGGTCGCTTCGTCAAATCGCAGCCGATACCCATAGGGATGTGTCCACGGTGCAGCGCCTGTGGCGAAGATGGTTGGCGCAGGCACATGTGGCACGTGCGAGGGGTCCAGGCGCAGCCCGAGTGACGTCAGCACGCGAGGATCGGCGCATCCGCCGCCAAGCGGTGGCAGCCCCGCACGCCACGTCAACCGCCATTCTTCAGCATGTGCAAGACACCCTGGCTGTTCCAATATCGACCAGAACAATTTCCCGTCGATTGGTTGAAGGAGGCCTGCACTCCCGGCGCCCGCTCAGAAGACTACCATTGACTCCACAGCATAGACGTGCACGCCTGGCATGGTGCCGGGCTAGAGCGACTTGGATGAGGGAATGGCGGAACGTCGCGTTCTCCGATGAGTCACGCTTCTGTTCTGTCAGTGATAGTCACCGCAGACGAGTGTGGCGTCGGCGTGGAGAAAGGTCAAATCCGGCAGTAACTGTGGAGCGCCCTACCGCTAGACAACGCGGCATCATGGTTTGGGGCGCTATTGCGTATGATTCCACGTCACCTCTAGTGCGTATTCAAGGCACGTTAAATGCCCACCGCTACGTGCAGAATGTGCTGCGGCCGGTGGCACTCCCGTAGCTTCAGGGGCTGCCCAATGCTCTGTTTCAGCAGGATAATGCCCGCCCACACACTGCTCGCATCTCCCAACAGGCTCTACGAGGTGTACAGATGCTTCCGTGGCCAGCGTACTCTCCGGATCTCTCACCAATCGAACACGTGTGGGATCTCATTGGACGCCGTTTGCAAACTCTGCCCCAGCCTCGTACGGACGACCAACTGTGGCAAATGGTTGACAGAGAATGGAGAACCATCCCTCAGGACACCATCCGCACTCTTATTGACTCTGTACCTCGACGTGTTTCTGCGTGCATCGCCGCTCGCGGTGGTCCTACATCCTACTGAGTCGATGCCGTGCGCATTGTGTAACCTGCATATTGGTTTGAAATAAACATCAATTATTCATCCGTGCCGTCTCTGTTTTTTCCCCAACTTTCATCCCTTTCGAACCACTCCTCCTTGGTGTTGCATTGTCACTGTCAGTCAGTGTATATATATAAAGCAGAATGTCTGTCTGTCTGTCTGTCTGTCTGTCTGTCTGTCTGTCTGTCTGTCTGTCTGTCTGTCTGTCTGTCTGTCTGTCTGTCTGTCTGTCTGTCTGTCTGTCTGTCTGTCTGTTACTCTAATCCATACCGTTCCACCAATCTGAACCAAATTTTGAATGCTGCTTACCTTTTAGGATCCTGCGGATAACTCCACGTACAAGAAATTTTAACAGCCCCTTGGCATATTAACATAGGCTGGTATAGGCGAAATATCGAATTTGTCGTACAAGGACGAGACACGAGACAAAGTTTATTTAAGCCTCCCGACGCGAAGAACAAAATCCAGCAAGGTCTATGGGCCCCGAAACCTGTGTTTTAAGGGCCTAAAACCAACTGTTAGGAGATATTCGCATCACACTACCCCGCTCTAGGAATCGAAGAAATGACCAGCTGTAACCATGGCAACGTCTGCTCAAGGCTTCTGCAGTAGAATACAAGCCTGGTGTTCGAAGTAGGCTAGGCCAAGGAGAGATTCTGCTACACATATGACTGTCTGGAAAAAATCACTGTAGGGTTAAGCCACCCTTAGGGGTGGAGGTGAGGAAAGGGTGCCATATAAAAATAATCGAAAACAGTGTCGTATCCATAGGTCCCGGGGCCGGTGAGATGAACCGTGACACTCCGTATGTCATTTAAGTCTAAGTTCGGCCCTCATCGGCATGGGTGGGGGGGGGGGGGTGGAGAAGGGGGCAAAAAGTCCAAAAATGGCTGATTAGGATGTACGTGTGTGCCCGTCTGGACGGGGGGTGGAAAGGGGTGAAGTATAAGAGTAGTATAAAAGGACCTATATGTAGAATCCATAGTTTTCGGGATCGCTGAGATGTATTGTGACACTCTGGATGCCGTTTAAGTACCAGTTAGTGCATAGGCATGGTGAGAAGCGTTGATGAATAAAATGTGCAAAATGACCGAGATTAGCTTAATTAAACAGAAACATAATAATTTGCAACTAAATCTTGAAATAAAACATATAACAATAGTTCTTAAATTACAAAATAGTTCTTAATCAGTCAACGTCACAATAACGAAATTACAAAAAATCGCTCCGCATATATAAGTAACAGGTAATAAAACACCTGAAAGTAAAAATCAAAAAAGGGCCCGGGCAGCCCGGGTAATATAGCTAGTATGAAGACAAAGTTGGAATAAAAAAATACTAATTGGGGGCAATACGTGGAGGGAGAGGGGAAGGAAGTAGGCTGCGGCGGGGTGAGGGTCTCCCCATCTAACAACAGGAGGTCCGTTGAGAGGGGTGTGTGTGGGGGGCGTGTTGAGTCTTTGCTGCGAAAGAAATATGATTCAAGGACGGGGTGATATGAGCATTGTTCTAGGTCTGGCTTACGAGACTATAGTTGGATGACGAGACACGCTGATTCAACCCAGGCTTGACATTTATATACCTTTTTAAGATCATTTGTTATATATGTCTTATATTACAATCTAGAAGGAGAAATCAATTTATTTGCTGAACATAACAGGCTTCCACCCAAATAAATGTTCCCATTCAAACAAAATAATAAATTATAATAAGATAAAATAAAATACTAAATCTACTATGTGGGCACTCACATGGGCGGGAGACCTTGCCACATGTAAGTGAATGAATAGGAGTGAATAGGAGTACGCCCATCCCCTAGCTCCGGATTATCCGGAATTAAGGGAGTACTCTTTTATTACAATTTGTTCAGTTTTGATACAGCCTTACATTTTACATTTTCCTCTTATATTTGTTTAACTATACTAAATATAATTTGTTTTGTCCTAGACGTTAGCAATGCTATATTGTCTAGGACAACATGTGTCCTACCTTAACTTATTTATACATTTAACTTAAAGCGAAAATAATTGTTATCAAACATACAATATAACTGCTCACCTCGCGGCAAACTAACAAAAGAATCACACTTCTACTTCCCAGCAGAAAAAATTTAAATCATTATAAATCCCCACTTTCCAGCAGATACTACATATTATGTCATACCTTTTGAGGCAAGATACCAAAGCCCCTCTACAGGCATTTAAAGAACCTTTTCAGGTGTATCACACTATTCCACTGCTTGCTTAAATATCACCATGCATCTTATCTGTACTATTTTAGACGCAAGTATTTTTTTAACATTAACAGGACTTTTAGTTAGTGCTACTCTCTTTTCATTTCTTTCTGCCACATACTTCTTAAAATTAAAAGAAATTTGCTATTCTTCATGCAGTGATCATTTCCTTATTTAACAATTTAGCTATTGTATAGAATTCCTTTTCTCTTTCTTCTTTTAATTTATATTCATCACCAAAATATTTAGTTCTCAGTGCATTAGTTCCCCTACATACTCTCTAAAGATGAGCCTCTTCCATTATTTCTCCACAGAATAAACAATGATTTTCATTATGGTTCTCTCTCAGCCCCTTATTTTTATACATCCCCATTAGCCGCCACACCACACCTCTTAGTTCGCTATTTGGAAGCCTTTCTTTTCTTGTTGACATATTTTGAATAATTCCACAAAACTCTTCTAGTGTTATTTAGGTTTCACATTCTGCCCTAATCATCTGTTTCTCTATGTCCCTCACTCTAATAGTTACTTTTTTGATGAACCTTTACTCTTTACTGTTCATCTCTTTATCCTAGTATTCTCCCATTACTATTTTGTCTAGCATAATTTTCACTTTCGACACCAATCATCATCATCTAGGTGTTTCATCTGGTGTTGGTATGCTTGATTTAATATTCTCTCCCCTCTCCCCTTATTAATCAATATTTTCTACTTTCCTGCTTATATCTGCTTGGATGCTGATATTTTCACATAATCTTCTAACTCCACTATTTGCTGTGTATTCTGGTAGACCCATTATTATTTTACAGAATTTATTACTTATTACTATACTGTAACTGTACCACCTCGTCAAAACACTTGGGGAGATGAAAGTTATTATCTTGGGACACATGAATATTAAATAAACTATTTGTGGCTTGCCCGCAAATTGCCACGCAAATAGAAACAATTAACATTCCATGGTTCCCCATTTCTCTATGTAATGTTTGGGCGCCATGGTTACAGTTTTAAATAAAACTGTAAACCAAAATTTATATTTACTAGCATAGAGACTTATACTTAAATCACAGCGGTAGGATTTTAAATAATTAACCATTAAGTATCGCTTAAGAAAGAAAATTAACGCAATATAAAATACAAATGAGTTTATTATACAAAAAAAATGAGATGAATCGGAAAAGTTTCCTTAAAGCGTGGAGGAATTTATAATTTACTTTACTGAATTTACTATTGCTTGCTTTATCTAATTGAAGCTCACCAATTACAGCTTTCGTTGACGTCATCTGGTTTCCGTGGTTACTCGTTCTCTTCTTCTCGATGTAGACTCTGCTGCATGGACATTCTTCCTTCCTTCTCTGATATGGTACGGGCTATCTGGACTAACACTCCCTACATGCCTAGTCTTTAAATTAGACATTGGCCCTATACTTGTAATAACTGATCAGCGTTGATCGTATGAGGAGAAAATTCAGAGATATGAATTTTTCCATATTAGTAGAAATCTCAATCCAACTGAGCTATACTATTTATACGGTACAGACTTGTACCAAAATTCCGTAGACTTGAACTAAACATAGTTCTTCGTCCATAATATTTACTGAATATAACACAAACCGTAAGCTTGTTTCGTATCACGCAGATCCGATAACATTACCGCTCCTAAGTACTGTATCGAAGCGATAACACATTGTACAAAAATAACTATGTCGCGGAGCGACCACATACTGTATCAATAATCAAATCACGTCGTTCAAAATAGATGTTCACAGTAGAAGTAGTAGTGATGGAGTTCCTCGTTAGGATGTTAGCTTCACAGCAGAAGTTGTACTTAGTTAGGTCTCGTTCTCGTGTTGAGAATAAGTATATATCCGGGCTTACCCCCACTCTTGGTAACAGCTTAATCTCAAAACTCATATACAACGAAGTATCTGATTCGATAGATCGAAGCATCAACTCCCCTTCTCTTCCTCGACAAGTCCAGAAGGCGTGGCGATGATATTGCTGACTAGCTTGCAAGCCTCGCGCACGGGTCGCTGTTTACTAGCCTTGGTCATAAAATAAACCCATGACTAACGCAAAATCCCAAGCTTCAATAATAACCCTCCGTATACACAAACATGAGATGAAATGAAAACAACTATATCTCAACATATTGACCGTATTTACAACATAACGAATTCTTATCCTACATAATATAATAATTTAAATAATAAAACGATGTTATCATATATACAATATGCTTCCAAAAAGTCTTGATTACAAATGATTGACGTTGAATAAATATGTTATTACAAATAATTGCCGATGGCGGATAAACTTGATATCAAATGATATCGCGTAAAATGATATTATATTAAATTAGTAGGGCTGGAGAAGCCTGGACGGTTACAATACATCTAATTCGTTTTTATCTACTTCGATACCCCATATTTCTGCACCATACAGTGATCTTGATATCACAATAGCATTTAAGACATTTTTGTGCAGCTTGTATTCATCTTCCTCTCTAAAGACCTCGTACTTGATAGGGGAGCCAATCCTTTCAATTTGACACGTCTTATTTGTCCTTTCCACATCCCGTTCGATGTTATTATGATTCCTATATATTCTAATTTGTTTACAACTAATTCTACACCTTCTAACCACCAGCGCCTTTCGTTTCTTTTTAATTTATTTCCTCTTTTACAAACCATTACTTTTGTTTTCTTGATATTTATTTTAAAATTCCATGTATTGCAGTATTCGGCCATTTTATCAAGACTGTTTTGCACACCGACTGTCGTTTGTGAGAGCAGAAGGATGTCATCTGCGAAGATTAGGCCCGGAATTTCTTTGTTATTTAAGCAAGGGCTTGCCCTATCCTTCTTCCCCTGACAGTCCATTACATCATTAATAAAGTCTGGCTCCATGGCTAAATGGTTAGCGTGCTGGCCTTTGGCCACAGGGGTCCCGGGTTCGATTCCCGGCAGGGTCGGGAATTTTAACCTTAATTGGTTAATTTCGCTGGCATGGGGGCTGGGTGTATGTGTCGTCTTCATCATCATTTCATCCTCATCATGACGCGCATGTCGCCTACGGGAGTCAAATCAAAATACCTGCATCTGGCGAGCCGAACTTGTCCTCGGACACTCCCGGCACTAAAAGCCATACGCCATTTGTTTGTTATCATTAAGAAAACGCAAAAAACAAAATTGGTGATAGTTCACATACCTGCTTAACTCCAACATTCGAGTGTATCCTGCCTACCATTAGATCTTCCTTAACTTTAATCGAGCATATCACTTCAGCATATAATTCTTCTATGGCTTTAATCATTTTATTTGACATCCCTATTCCAGCCAGGTTTCGCAGGTCTTTTGCTGCAATATATAATCTACCTACTTTCCTCTTTATGTATTTATGTATTATTGTTTTAATTATAAATATATTATCTGTAGTTCTCATTCCTTTCCAAAATCCTGACTGGTACAATGAGAGTATAGAGTAATCTTCTGCCCATTTCATGATTCTTTTTGCTATACCGGTGTAAATCTTACTGGGTGTATCCAACAAGGTAATACCCCTATAGTTATTCGTGTTCGATCTTTCCCCATTTATTCTATATATATCGGGCAAATTACTCCTTCTTGCCAACATTTTGGAATTTTTCTGCCACTAGAGATTTTGTTAAATATTTTAGTTATTATTTCTAGCATCTGGATGTTATTCCCTCTTTCCAAAATTCATACTAATTCCATTGACAGCACCTGATTTTCCTCCCTTCCTTTTTTTCAATGTATCTAGTATCTCATCTGTGGTTATTATATCGTCTAGTACAGGCAGAATAAATTCCACATGTCTCAGTATACCAGCCCCAGTTTTCTTTCTTTCCCATGTGTCTTTACCCCCTAATAACTCCTTAAAATACGTTAACCACTCCTCATCGCATATGCTTACTTGATTATAGCTTTTATAATCTTAGCATATTGTACTAATTCTTCTCCATACTTTCTTAGTTTCATTTTATTTACAGTAGTTATGTAATCATTTTGCCTCTTTAGCCTGCCAGTTCCTTTTATTTTCGCTCATTAAATCTTTGTATTCCTTCCTCTTTTTACAAAAATCTCCTCGTAAATCCTGTGATCCCTCATTTCGGTACATTTTCAATGCCTTCATCACTTGATTTTTCTTTTCTTTGAACTCATCAGTATACCATATGTTTTGTTTATATTGCCTTCTCTTACTCACAACCATTTTTTTTACCAGCTACTTCTATTGGTCTTTCAACCATTCTTATTGCTTCATCTTCAAAATTTCAAAAGTTTTCCCCCTAAATTATTCCCTAAATTCGTATCTATGTTCCTCACTCCACCTGTATCTTACTAATTTTCTCTGTACATAGTTGAAATGCTGTTTTCCTTCTTGTTTACCTTCGTCTCTCATTAATCGAATAGCAACTGGGAAATAATGAGACGCTGTCCAATTTTTTACCTGAATGTCCTTAATATAATTTAAAGCCTCCCTAGATGCCAACACCAAGTCTATAACACTCCCTCCTCACTCGACTATGTATGTTAAGTTACCTGATTCGTCCCCCAACCAGCCCGCATTCAAAATGTACAATTCCTCTATCGCACACCTTTCCAACAATTTCTCTCCATTTTTGTTACACACTTTGACTTTGCTTCTCCTCTTTTCTATTAATATTTCATCAATTTCTCTATCGTACAATGAATTATTTACGCCAAAACTTCCGTTGAAATCACCCACTTCTTTCATTTCCTAATTCAATCTGGTTTGCAACATCAATAAGCTCTTCAAAGAAGTTTTCTTCTCAAACGGGGACCCCGGTGGATGGTTGTAACCGAAACCAATGAAAATCTCTCTCCCTCTCTGATTTCCTTTCTTTACTTTTACCCAAATCATTTCCTCACATCCCGATTCCGATAGCTCTGCCTGCTTGCATATTTCGTCTTTTACAATCACTGATATCCCTCCTGAGTAACCCCCTTTCAAACTTCTTTTATATTTCGTTCTACTCCAGAACTTAAAACCTGGTATTTGTACATTCTGGCCGGGCAGCAACCAAGACTCTGTCATCCCAATAACCTCACTATCTCGCATTAGCTCCCTAAATTCATAATTTCCCAGTTTGCTCAATATACCCTTGATATTTATCAATCCCACGACCCAGTCTAGCTATTTGTTCGTGGGTATGTCTGATGTGACCAAGGCCTTACTTCTCGTCATTCGTGCTTTTTCTAACTGTATAATCGATCCACTTGGGGAGCTAACTATTTCCTCTTCAAACCCCCTAGCTTCCTCAGTCCTTGTCAACCCTTTCTTAGCCCAAATGTCTTTCAGATTTAACGCTGGTTTACGTTTCTTTTCTTCTTTTCTCCCTGGGTTGCCTTGCCTCCTACGGACCACCTCTTCTTCTTTTCCTTGGTGATGCCTGGTTTCGAACGCCGCGTCATCCAGTTCACTGTCCGTGCTTTTTTGATTGCCACACACACAGCTGCTGACTCAGATCTACTGTCGTCACGCACTAGTCCGCTGGCCTTCCGTATAGCTGACACATCAGGGCAATGCTCTAGCTCGCGTAGCTGACTAACAGTCCATATCCTGCTCCAAGAATCACCCGCTGCCATAAGCTTGTTTCCACGGATAAATGCTTTAGCTCTAAGTGCCACGCCTTCCCTTGATGAAAACGTAATCTTCGCATATTTTCCATTTCTCCTTGATCCAATTCTTTCTAATCAATATTTTTGTGCCCTACAAGCTCTTCGCACTTTCCAAAATGTTTCAAGCCTTCAAGCTAGATACCATATATACTTTCATTGGTCTTCTTCCCATATTCCTCCCTAATTTAAAGGCATTATCGATATCACTCTCATTACACTCGACCTTCAAATTCTCCCTGATTAAGCAAAGTATTCTGTCTAACATATCATTAAAGTTATCTTTTTCTGATTCTACCAGCCTGTAGAATATTACGTTTCTCTTCCTCTCTTCCTTCACTCGTGTCTTTTCCTTTTCTTCGAGGTTCCTTAGCCTATCTTTTAGATCCTGGACATTCGTCCTCATTTCATTTATCTCGTTTTCATTCTGCAGTACGCTCTCTTTGATATCCTTAAGTTCTGTTTGTATAAAGGTCTTCAAATCATTGAATTCATTTTTTGTTCACATTTGCATTTCCTTGGTCTTCTCCGCTTGGCATTCTTGCATAACCTCCTTGAGCTTCTCAATATCTTCCCATGAGAGCCCAGGGCCAGGATTTAGCTCCACTCCACCGATCACTAGTAGCACCATCACCACCACTAATGAAAATACCATTTGCGTGATGTTGAAGCTATTTTTCACCATATGAGTTTTTTCACTTTCCATCTACCCTGCCATCTGCCTATAGCACATCTGTATTGATCAATTGAAACTCCCATGTTAGCACGCTCCTATACTTTTCACGCGCTCAGCACACCGCGTCCTTTCACCTCGCAAGCTGAATTGCAACTGTGCACATGTAAGTGCCACCCCTATACTATGTGGACACTCACATGGACGGAAAACCGTGCCTAATGTGAGGCCCACCCCTAACTCTAAATAACTTAATCTTGTGACCCCTCACACAGGCGGTAACTAATCCACATGAGAGGCGCCACACCTATAGTTACTGACCGGGCGTGCTGTTCCACCCTGGTGAGAATAAAAAGGAACCACCATCCCTGGAACAACTCGTCCGGCCCCCCATACAGTTGACAAGGATGGATCCTCACCATTCCGTTTGGCGGCAGTTCACACGGGTGCTGGCGCCCAGTTCCCCATGTATCCTGCCTCTGTCACTCTCCTTTCTCAACCTCTATCTATTAACAGGTGTCAAACACACTAGGTATAAATAATAAAATAAACTAATAAATACAAAAACAATATAATAAAAAAGAAATATATACATATATATACTAAGTCTACTGTGTGGTCACTCACATTAACGGAAGAGCCAAGCCTCATGTGAGCGCCACCCCTATAACTAACTTACTCTAAACTTCTAGCTTATTAAATGACACCTCACACCGGGGAATGACCAGAACACATGTGAGGTGCGACCCGTAAAACTATTGCCCGTCCGTGCCCTCCCCTCTTCGTGAGGCACAACACGTCTGGTCCTTCATCATAGTAACCCTACCCATTCATCTCTCTCATATACATCTACATTAACTCCTACACATACTTATTTCAACAGAGCACTGCTTTCCATATCCGCTGACTTAACATTTCATCCTCAGCGCATTTGCCTACCTGGTCACCTACTGACTTAGCAGTTCCTAATATTATGTATTCACTGACCTAATTCCAGATAAATTCCATTTCACTCGTGTGTCAGCAGCTACGTCATGACTTCCATTATCTAACATGCTTACCAATACTATTTCAATTTTACGTCCATATCTTGCCATCTCAATAATAACATTTCCTATCATTGTCACTTAAACCTTCCAAAATTAAAATATCATACCACTTCCCCATCTTACCCTTCACACACATTCCACCTTTATAATGTATCTCCAGATTTAGCAAACCTGCAGTCACATTTCACACACATTTCTATCCATACTTATCTTACTTAACCGCCCTTAATAAATCTACCACCTACACAACCTTAAATCTGACTTTTACCCATCATCACTCTTACACACTCCTCTAATTCATTCTCATTTTACACTCTTAACACTTTACGCTTTCTTTTTTTTGCTAGGGGCTTTACGTCGCGCCGACACAGATAGGTCTTATGGCGACGATGGGATAGGAAAGGCCTAGGAGTTGGAAGGAAGCGGCCGTGGCCTTAATTAAGGTACAGCCCCAGCATTTGCCTGGTGTGAAAATGGGAAACCACGAAAAACCATTTTCAGGGCTGCCGATAGTGGGATTCGAACCTACTATCTCCCGGATGCAAGCTCACAGCCGCGCGCCTCTACGCGCACGGCCAACCCGCCCGGTTTTACGCTTTCTTTCACATCCACTTTCAAGTCTTATACCTTCATGATTCGCCAGTAAAACTTCACTGCTTTCACTTAACTTGTTAACTTGTTCTTTGATAATCTACCCTACGATACGATATTTTGCTCATCCCCTTTTTTCTAATAATCCCCTTTTATTAATTGATAGATAGATAGAAGATAGATAGATAGATAGATAGATAGATAGATAGATAGATAGATAGATAGATAGATAGATAGATAGATAGATAGATAGATAGATAGAGGATTTATTGAACGAAATAGGCCTTCGCCCAATACAGAGTTCAAATCCATAATAATAATAATAATAATAATAATAATAATAATAATAATAATAATAATAATAGCCTAAGCAAACAAAGCCCTATAGAAATTGAAATCAGATGGCTAACGGTCAACACACTGACCAGTTAACTAGGAAATGTTACTTAACTGCTTAGGTTACATAACATATAGATGTACAACTGCACTAAGGTGCATGGCTACTGCAGGCGACACCCGATCTTGTCCCAGATTTACTTCGCCTGGGTATGCCAGTCTAGCAATACAATACCATTCCTAGCGAACCCTGGCAAGATCACGCTTCCCGCTGAGTGCAATAACTTTCTGCTTATTCAGGACAGTCCTCTTACCATTTAAATTATTTTAAGTCTTCACTACACCTACTCAATCTGCTGGGGTGTGCCTACCTATCTTATCACACATGAACTGTAGGACTTAAAGTTCCAACTCCACACTCAGTTACACAATAAGAAGACAAGGACCACATTTCCAACTCTTAATCGCCCTCCACTCAACCATATTTTCATAAATCAAATCTTCTCAACTATAATATATAAACCCTCCTCAAACACATTTTTCCATTAAATTTACTATACAAACACATACCATCATATACCATCTTAACTGTAAACACACCTCCAAAACACACTTCACCATTAAAGTTCACTATATAATCACCTACCACCATATACCATCACCTCCACCTCATTCTCATCTTCTCGCTAACTGTAAACACACATCAAAAACACACTCCACCATTAAATTCACTAAACATACCATAATCGCTACACATTTCAGCTACAACATCACTAATAAATACACACAGTTCATTACCTATCATTACACCAATTATTCACTTTTCTCCACCTTATACTTCATCAGTCAGACAGCCACTAACTTTCCTTACTTTACTTACTACTTCTTGTCACTACACCTTCTTCCTTTCTGTCTTTCTTGCCCCACAGCTCTTTTAATCTCATGGTTCTCCCTTTCCTCAAAGTTTCTCCTTGACTAAGTGTCAATTTTAACTCCTTCTGGCCTTCGCGGTACTTCGCCATCTCCACGTTCACCCCCGAATACGCCTCCTTATATGCTTCAGTGATAACAGTCCTGAGTGCTCTCCTCGGCGACATATTCATCAACCTCTCTTTATCACTGTTTCTGTCCACTCCATCACTGCAAACATCTCTCTTCCCTCTTCCCTCATCACTTGTCCCCTCCGAAGCATTAACTACGCCCTCATTGGACCCTGTTCCTTTTCTTTCCTCATGCCTCTCCTCTCCAGGTGGGTTTCCCTCATCCAGCTTGTCACCCGCACTCACGTCCGTATCTTCCTCCTATTTCATCATTTCTTCTAGATCCAGTAATTTAGTCACAGACCAGATTCTTTTCCATCTGCCATTCGTCACTACTAATTGCTTCCCCCTAATAAAGGCTCTCAATTCTTGGTGTCTAGCTCTTACCAAATGTTTCTTAAGAATGTTTGTATCCCTTCACTTCCCATGTCTCTCTTAATCCATATTTTATCACTCTGTATGTTACCCACATTTCTAATCACTATTTCGGCCATAAACGTGGATAACAGGTTTACCTTAATAGACCTATTTACTTTTACTTTACCTATTCTCTCCACAACATCTATATCAGGGATGGCGAACCTATGCCACGCGTGTCAATAGGTGACACGCGAACACGATTTCGGTGGCACACCTCTTGCACATATTAACGTTTTATATACGTCTTTATATACATGTCTCGTGCAAAGTATAGTTATAGTGTTTCAGGTTTCGGAAATTACGAAAAATCTAAATTCTAGTTCCAATCGGAAGTGCATTATGGCAACACTCCAACACTGATAGGTTCGGAAGCCAAGTGAAACAAATGTCAGATGCGGCCTGCGAGCCATTCGCTCACCCACATCAGGCAGCGGGTAATTATTCTTAGTGTGTAACTGTAATGCAAATAGTTGCCAAGAGATTATCCCAATTTCCAGATTAGGAGAAACTATCACACTTTATTTCAAAAAAAGAAAAAAGCTCATATTTGACAAATGAACGATATTAAGGTAAATCTTTGAGTGGTTAGAAATTGATTTTACAAATGGAGTTGACTGAATTTCAAGAAATCAGTGTATGGATGAACAAATTCGTGAAAATCGCATGTGCTGTTGATGGTGAATACTCTCTCCAGAGAACTTAATACTTGAACAGTGCAACAGCCTCCCACAAATGTTTTTGGCCATGAATAAACTTTCTACAGCCCTACTTACTTTGTTCGGGTCATAGTACGCCTGCAAGCAGCTATTTTCTACAAAGAACATTGTAAAGTCGACAGTTAGAAACTGTCTTGTTTCGGAGCTAAGTGTTTCTTGTGTGTTATTGAAGACAACGACTTACGAACGTAAGATAAATGACATAGCTACTAAGATTCAGCAGTATGTTTCACACTAAACTTGAGAACGATATTTCACTTCAAGTTCTTTGGCAATATTGTGTGTTACAATGGGCGCTTACTATATTTGTTTACAAATAATGTTAGGTATTCTTAAAACTGACATATTTGAGAATGTATTTTTGCGGTATTGGCGAAATACGACCACGGAACATGCAATCAAATGTTTTATTTTACAATATATATGTAATAACGTTTTTTTACAACTGGCTTTCCGTCGCACCGACACACTTAGGTCTTATGGTGGCGATAGGATAGGAAAGGCCGTAGCCTTAATTATGGAACAGCCCCATCATTGAAATAACTTATTATGAAACATAATTTGGAATTAGGGTGTGGGGGGGGTCTTGATTATTCCAAAGGAAATAACAAGTGGCACAGTTGTTGGTTGAGAATGATAAAGCAGACTTAAAATGACACACTGGTTGGAAAAGGTTCGCCATCCCTGATCTATATCTACTTCACTAAAATTAATTTTCATTTTGCCCTGGATTAGGTCCACCACTTTGTGAATCGTAATTACTTTGTCCTCTTTCTTCTCCTCTGGAACAAGGTATTTCTTTCGAAGGTTTTGACTACTGACGTCTACTTCTGATTTAAGCTTCGACGCTTCCTCTTCTAATCTTCTTATTTTCTCCGTTAATGATGCAACTTATTCGTCGTTGTTTCTCACTTTGGATGTTATATCGTGTGCCTTTTCTTAGAACCGTTTCTTCATTTTCTCGAATTCCTTCGTTTGCTCTTGTATCATATTTTTAAGTTGCTCGAACGGGCGGACTTCTTCTACCACCTCTTTTACTACCCTTCTAATTACTACCACGTCTTCCTAACCCATGCTTCCATTAGAAATCGGCCCGGGATTCAATTCAACTCCCCCGATCCATAGTATTACCAAAATCACAGCAACTGTCAGCATTATCTTCCCCTTCATTCCTAATTCCATTCTGCTTCCTCCGACTTTCACTTCTTCTTTCTTCTTTCTCCCCTGCCATTTTCTATAACTGCCCTGTATTGTTCCACACCAATCATCCTCCTTAAACTCCTCGCTTCTTTCTTGCACTTCCCACCTGCACTCCCCTCTCTCACTACCGGAATCCTCCACACAACACGTCTGCTCTTGTCGCTCGCTCAGGCTATACTGATATATGTGTATATAGTTAATAAATATTTTTGTTAATAGATGTATAAATTAATATTACCCAAAGATATAGCTCCTAGAAGTTCGGATGTAGAAATATATATAACTAAATATATGATAGAAGATAAAATATGGTTATTGTTATTTACTTATTCAGATTATGTTTACCATATCTATAATAAGGAAGAAGCGAGAGGTTAAGTTCCTTGGTATCCGAGTGGAAAATATTATATTAGAAATTATATAAGATCTTTACATAGACTTCCTATAGATTATCCAAAAGGGCTTTTAAACTAATTTAAAGAAAACAATATAACTATTCCAGAATTCGAAGTTGTTAAAATATAAACAATAGAATCCAGATTCGTTAATAAATTTAGATGATTTCTCGTTACCACTTAACCCCGGCAAAACCACCGGGGTTTAAATTTCCGTAAATGTTTTATTTGGGGTTTTGTTTTCTGTATGGAATTCCCTCAAAAGCTCAACAATAAGTACTAAAATTTCTTTATGTTTATTTGAGTTGCTTTTATTTTATCGAGTTTAACATTAATCTTATAATTTAAGTCTATTTTCCTATCCTGTATTTCTTTCTCTAATCAATAATTAGATACATAACAACTTTCTATATTTTCGAATTTAAATATATATCTTCCTTTTCCTTTATAATATATTTTATATAAACTAGATATAATTAATTCTGTTCCTTCTTCTAAACTTTACACGCGGTTACTTTTACTTTTCCTACTACTTCCCCCGTTCTTGCGTTATCTATTTGTTGTTTTATTTCTCCATTATACAAATTATTTACTTTATTTTCTAATGCATCTAGGAGTTCATATTCTTCTGTATTAGGATAAGAATGTCCATTATAACGTTTAGTTCCATTTACCTTTATTTCCATAAATGGTTTTTCTGTTGGATAAAATATTATTTCTAACCCATTATAAGAAATAAAAACAAATCCTTCTTTCTTTAAATCTTCTCTGTTTTTACTTGTATCTATTAGTTTATTTTTAAGTGTACCTTTAATAGCATAAACAGATTTAATTCCATATTTTTCGCATAATGCTCCAACATATGGAAATTTATTGTTATTATTTACTACAATAGCATATATATTATAACTACAATTCTTTATATCTAAGTCTTTCCAACGTTTACTAAAATAACATCGTAATTCTCCTTCTGTTTCTTCTATTTGTTGTTCTTTTTCTAGTTCGTTCTTATGTTCCTCTTGTACAGATCTTGTTTGCTCCAAATAAGAGAGTTTTCGCTCTTGGATTCCTATATTTTCTAGTTCTTGATCTCTTTTCTTAGTATACTGTAATTATATTATGTCAATTGGTTTAATTTCTTTAATGGGATATGGATAAAGTTTTCTGTGGGTATTTATTATTTTTCTTAAAACAATCGGTATAACATTTTTAGTTGTTACCCAATAGACATTGTAATAGATTTTTAAGAACAAGACAACAACTATTTTGTAACGAATCTGTTAATTTTCCCCACATTTTAGCGAGTGGAACAGAATAAAATGGCACGTTTTGGAAATATTCTCTCGAGTTTTCTAATAATTTTAAACACTCTTGTATTGGATTAAATTCTTTTATTTGTCGGAAATTTTCGTTCGTATAACTATAAATTGTTGCTTCCAATCTTGTAATAGCGTTTTCTTTAGCCAATTTAGAAGAAAATGTTCCTTTTAATATTTTATCTGGACAATTTAAAAAATATATAATATGGTTTCCAAGCTGTTTGTTAACTCCTGGGCTTGTTAATTTGCAAATAAATTTATTGTATATTTTACTCTAGAAATAGAATTTAAACAAATTAGGCAATCTTTTCCAACAGAATTATTATTGTTAACTATTACACTACAATCTTTATATTCTCCTTGCATTCGAAAATTAAAATTATTTATTAAATATTTGCTCATATCTCCTTTATTTGGTAATTCTGTTGAAAGTGTCTTTATTTTTACATCTACTCATTCTTTTTATACGGAATAACAACTGGATTCGTGTATTTTTTATAATAACTATATCTTTTTGAAAATCTGTTTAACACCTTTAATTGTTTTTTATTGGAATTTAATAAATATGGTATTTTTGCTTTAACTCTATGTCTTGCTAAATTAAAATTAGAGAACTTCTTTCTTAGATAACTATTAAAGGAACAGCATGCCTCTTTTTTACGAGAAATTTTCCGTTATTAATTCTCCTTCGCAATCTGTAGAATCTGTCATTTTAACAACCATAGTATTATCGCAAAACGGTTCTGTAATTGGTTTAAATTCTTGTAATTTTTGTTCTCCACTTGTGTAATTAATATCTCCAATATTTGTAATAAGATTAGAGTTATTTAAATTTTTTGTAAGTAGCCATAATCCAAATCTTTCGTTGGTTGTTTTGCTTTATTCCCTCATAACTCTGTAACAGATTATTTATTTGTTGCATTAGAATTTATGTTTTCAACTTCCATTTATTACGGAGAAAAAAGTAGTAGAATATTTTTAGAAATTTTTATTATCTTGTATTTGTTATAACTTTTAAAGAAACCTGCAAAAATAGAGGTAGTTGAAATTGGGTAGTTGAAAGCAAAACAAGGTGCAAATGTTACCTATATGATATATTTTTACTAACAATGGGTGGTTTATTACTAAAATGGGTGTTTTTTGTGAAAAAGTTATGGAATTCTAAGAAAAAATACCCAAAATTATTAAGTAAAGGAAAGTTTGAAAATGTGCCAGGATCGAAGTGCGCCAGGATCCAGGATCATATACGTACGAAAAGCACTGCACTATACTATCAAATACCAAGGTTTCAACTACCTTTGGGAAAAACTGTTTTTTATTTTATTTTCTTAATTTTATGGAACTCTTAGCTTTTGTGATTTTTTACTAAAATTGTTGATGATTTTTACTAAAATTGTACTTGGTTTTTTTATTTTATAGAAATGTTAAATATATTTCTACTAACAATGGGTGTTTTATTACTAAAAATTGGCTTTTTTGTGAACAAGTTATGAAATTCTAAGAAAAATACGCAAAATTATGAAATAATGAAAAGGTTGAAAGTGCGCCAGAATGCGCGTTTTGTACCTACTTATGTAGCCTAACTCTTTCTTGTATCCGGTCAAAATACATAAACTGCCATGAACACTAATAACTTATTTCTTACAACGTTAATTGAAAATAACGTGGATTTCTGCCCTCATTCTTTAATTATTTTCTGCCTCCGTTTCAGACTCGGGTATCACAGCAGAGATCGAGAGTGATAACTTCGCACAAACTTCACGGCCTGTGATGTAGCCGCCCCTGGGGTTTAATAGCATACACTGCGCTCATCGCCTACCCGGCCGCCCACTTACAGTGCTGGGCGCTCACGGGCGGAATGCCCAGCGTGAGCACCTCTGTTCTAGACGTATATTTAGCCGTATATCTAGCTGCGGAACTAGCCTCGGAGGTTCCTCGCAAGCGGTCCGCGCAAGACATTAACCGATAGCCACATTTAACACACGATACGAGCTATTAATATCTCGAATCCCAACCGATCGTGTAGCATTCGGCCGGTTTTAATACCTCTAGTGGTATTGGGTTCTAGAGTTGCAATGATAGTTTGCATGTTGCGGCATTTCACGAATTTTGGCAGCGTACGTGAGAAGTATCTGCTACTGCTTTAATCGTAAACGTGGAACTCCTGATTCGGTGAGTAGGGTAGGAATCGGGCTAGTACGGAAAGCTCCGTAAAGCCTAGCCGTGTAAGAATATAGCAACACCGTACGTTCAGTCCACACGAAGTGCCACAGAGAAACTCACTCATGTTAAGTCTCTTCATGCAGGCAATCTTCATCATTAGCCCCTTATCAAAATTGAGGCCGAGGATCATGCAGGTGTCTACCACTGGTAACACTCTGCAAGACTCCCGAAAAATCCTTTCTTATAACAATAGCAATATTGATTGTGACTGAGGCGCACAAAGAGAAGACTGCCTATAGACATTTATCCCTTATGGTCTGCTTTGTTTGGAAGGGATGCTTACATAGGGACAAAGCGCCAACCTTAAGCTCATAAGATTTGATGATAAAGCAACAAGATCTACTCGAAAAACTCAAGGCAAATTTCCTATAATGCAAGGGATATTTTAGTTACTAAACATGCAATTTCCAGAATACTAAAATCCTAGTGCTCATAGTGTTGTTGCCGGAATGTTGTCTTTGTTTAGAGGTCACTGTCCATTTAAAGAGTTCCTTAAAGGAAAACCATGAAAATATTTGGTATATTAATTCGAATGCTGCATACTGTGAGCAGCGATATACCGTTTCTATGGAAATACATGTACGGAAGACCGATAACACCGAGCGATCAGGAGGATCGACAGCCGTTGTAGGGAGATCCAATAACCAACTGGACGTACCGGTAACGTAACAAATTACCGCTATTGCACATTTACGGTATTGACTTGACTGGAAAACTTTAGACAAACTTGACTCTTATTGGCACCCTTCAGGCGAACAGAAAGCACATTCCTGGTGAATTAAAAACCGCTGACGGAAGGAGCTCTCAAATTTGTTTATACTGATCCTTCAGCAGGAAGACCGCCAGTGACCACTGCCTCATACTTAGCCCAAGAAAAACTTAAACCCTTGTTACTTTTGCTGACAACTCAACATGCAGATACAACCATTTCATATGGTCCAAAGAAGACAGAAGTCAACGTTTACAACTAAAGGTACTGTGGGCACCACGGATCAAATAGCCAGGTCCTATACAACCAAGCGAGGGACGCACCGCCCATCTACAGGGTGGCGCACGAATAGTTGACACATTTAATTTTAGAATAACAACTTTATTTTTCACAGAACACTAATGAAATTTTAGGCATCTTGGACCCTGGAACACTATATCACATGTTCAATGTGGTCTCCACTGCGGCGGACAACCTCTTCAAGACCAGTAAGCGTATTTCTGATGACTTCACGGCAGAGGTCTTCATGAATTTCACTGCAGAGTTGCACGATCCGAGCACGCTTTTCCATGCGGCCTTGAGGTCTTGAAGCGAAGAGGTTTTCCTTCAAATATTCCCATTAAAAGAAATCACAAGGATTTAAATATGTGCTTTAAGGAGGCCAGAAGTATCCCCCATTATCGTTGTACGGAGGGTAACGATGAGACATTACACGATCACCAAATACTCCCCTCAAAAAATTAAGAACATCGTTAGCTGTGTGAGGTGTTGCACCATCCTACACCAACCACTGCGTATGAATAGGGATAGCAAGTATTTGAGGCATGAATTCATTCCCCAGCAAGTCCTTCTATCGCTGTGCAATGACTGTCTGACTGAAGAAAAATGGTTCAATTAACCCATGTTTTGACAGACATACACACAGACTCACTTTTTCCCCATACGTCGTTTTTTCGTGAATAATGCCTAGTTTTTCTGTAGCCCGAAACCGCACATTTTGTTTATTAACTGCCCCGTTGAGATGAAAATATGCTTCATCAGAGAACCAACTGTTGAACAGTACTTCATCTTTATCTTGAGTCCATAACGCGTACTGCAAACTCTTCTGCCTGAGAAGATCTGTTAGCTTGTGTAGTACAGTCATTTTGTACAGGTACAATTGAAGGTCACCGTGTAACATTCTTGAATGGAGCGATATTCCACTTTCTCTTGAAGCTCCCCATGTTGACTTGTGTGGGCTGCGCTGCATAGCGACCCTCAGCGCAGCGATGTTTTCAGGAGACCGAACTGCTGATACACGTTGCCGCTTTTCTTCCTTCACACTTCCTTGTTCTTCAAAGTTACTGTATAAGCGAAGGACGGTGTTACTTTCTCGTGCCCACCTAGTCTGAAACACAGCTCAAAATTTCTTTTGTGTCGCTGTAACACTTTTTGATTCGCAATAAAAGATAACTGTTTTGGCGCGCTGCAGAACGGAGAGTCGGCAGTGGTCGGCCATGGCGGAAAACTCACTGGAATGCAGGCATTTGGAGACAAAGCAGCAGTGTCACCTCTAGAGTTATTTCCATAAAACAGGGAAGGTGTGCGCGAAATTTGAACAACATAGTATGTAAGTTGCATTGTATATGTGCTTTTCAAATGTGTCAACTATTCGTGCGCCACCCTGTAGTATTATGTGTGACTGAAAATACTACGGTTAATGAAAGTATGAGACTCACTGGGAATGAAGACAACATTATGTTGAATTAATACACTATAAGTATTTCTACCGAGCAAGTTGACCACGCGATTTAGGTCACGTAGCTGTGAACTTGTATTCGGGAAATGGTGGGTTCAAACCCAACTGTCGGCAGCCCTGAAGATGATCTTCCCGTGGTTTCCCATTTTCACGCCAGGAAATTAACCAAGGCCAAGGTCTCTTTAATCTCTATCCTAGTCCTTTCCTATCCCTATTCCTGCCGATGCGACCTAAAACAAATAATAACGATTTCTCAAACACACGTATGTTGCGAATTATTATTACTATTATATTATTATTATTATTATTATTATTATTATTATTATTATTATTATTATTATTATTATTATTATTATTATTATTATATATCTATTTTCAAAATCTTCCTCCACTTGGAAGCTGGAGTCTGGCTTGAGCGAGCGAGGAGCGAGGTTGCGTTGTACAGTGCGTGCCGGGAACATGGTTGGTATTGAGCAGTACCGGACCGCGATTGGGAGATGGCAGCTGAAGCAGAGGACGGAGGCCAAAAATGGACTGGCAATAAGAAAAGAAGCGGTGAAATGGGGAGAAGCGGTGCTGGTAGCAGCAGTGTTAGCAGTGCTTCTGGTCATGGGGGGGGGGGGGGGAATTAAAGCCAGGCCCAAATACCAGTGGCACTTTCAGCATGGAAGATTTGGCAGCACTTAATGTGGTAGTGAAGGAAGTGATACAAGAACATTGTCACTGGGATAAGGTGCAAAAAATAGAGGACATGATGGAAGAGCAGAGAAAGGAGATAGGGAACATGAAGAAATGGTTAGAAACTAAGATTGGGGAATCGAACAATAAAGTGTGCAACAATGAGAAAGAAATAGAGTTATTAAGAGGGAAGGTGAAACATCTAGAAGAGGAGGTGTTGATGATGAAGAAGGAAGCAGAGGGGTACAGTGTGGAAGAAGGTGAGAAAGAAGGAAAGATGGATTTAATCTATAAGATGGTAGAGGTCATGCGGGATAGGATGAAGATAAATTTCAGTGAAGTGGACATAGACGATGTGGAGAGAGTGGGCAAAGCGAACGGACGAAGACCAATTAGGGTGCTACTTTTTTCTACCCTAATGGCAGAAATTGTGCTAAGAAACGGCAGTAACTTGCAGGGTCAAAAAGTATGGGTGAGGAGTGACATGGGAAAAGAAGGTGTGGAAAACATGAAGATTCTGAATAGGCATCTTTGGAAAGCGAGACAGCAAGGGCTAAAAGCCCGCAAAAGAGGTCAGAGACTAGTGGTGACGAATGGGAGATGGGTTAGGGAGCACCTAGCGGCGAAGCTGAAAGAGATGAACGGACACGTCAGTTCTGGGAGAGGAGTGATGACAGTGCAAGATGGAAGGGAGGAAGCAGAAACAACTAGGGGTGAAGGGGAGAAAGGAGTGGAGATCAACCCATGTAGAAGTGGAAAATGCAATGTGGATACAGAAGAGCAGAGCAGTGAAGGGGCGAGTGAGGGTGAGCCGCAAGCACCAGCGAGTGCAATGTGTAGTGGTTTTGAGAGAAAGAAAGAACATGAGAAGAGTGATCGGCAAAAAGGTAAAGATGTTATGAACAGAGGAAGAAGTAGAAGCCTAAAAGACTTGTGGGGTAAAGCGTGCAAGGGGGTGGAGGATACGGAGGGCATGGAACGGAAAATAATGTTAAGAAAAGGAGGTATCGAAACAGGGAATGAGGGGATGAGAGCTACAAGGAGTAAGAATAAGGGAGGCAATTTAGAAGGAAGGGAGGATAAGGTATAACTACAGTATATTGGAAAATAAGATGTGTGAATATAGAGGGGATAAGAAACAAAATAGGAAATATAAAGATTAGGGAAGTGGTAGAAAGTTTCGATGTTGCGGCACTCTTGGAGACGTGGTTGGAAGAAGGGAAAGAGATTTCATGGAAGGGGTTTGTGATTAAATATAAATATAGACGAAAGGAGAAGAATAAGGGACGCGACCCAGGAGGAATGGTAATATTAATTAAAGAAGAGATTAGTGAAGTAGTAGATGATATCGAGACAGATATGCAGGAAGTTATATGGGTGAGGTTTAATATGGGATGGGTAGAGGGAAGGATGAAGAGAATAATCCTAGCGTTCGTACATTGCCATCCTTGTAGTTCCGTATACACAAATAAGCCTCTTTTTGAAGAACTATTGGTGGAGATTAGTATGATAAGGGAGAAGTTTGCAGAAGAAGAGGACATGCTGCTATTTGGAGATTGGAACGCGAGAACAGGGGAACAGAGCCCACTATATAGTAGGGAAGACGGGAGTTGCATGTTGAGAAGTAGAAGAAGTGAAGATAAAACTATAAACAGTTATGGGGAGAAGCTCTTAGAGTTGTGCGCAGCGGGGAATTTATATATTCTGAATGGGTGGAAGGAGGGTTACAGTACGGGGAAATTGACCTATGTTTCAGAGCAGGGGGGTAGTGTGATAGATATAGTTTTAAGCTCGTAGGGAGTGTTCGAGGATATTATAAGGATGGAAGTAGGAGACTGGATTCAATCACACCATTTCCCAGTATGGGTTCTGTTAAAAAGGGGGGAGGAGAAGAATATAACAAAAGAAGTGAAGATGAAGGACGAACTAGGGAGAGGGTATAATAAGTACAAATGGACGGAGAAAGTGAAAAGGGATTGGGACAGGGTAGCAAAGGAAGAAGTACACTTACTGAAATATGGATGGGAAAGGGCGTTAGAGGAGAATAATATCGATAAAGCCTTGGAATTGCTGCTACATCCAATAAAGATGATAACTCAGATAGATAATGATGAAGAAAAAAGAAAGAGGGAGAAGAATGGTTTAATACAGAGTGTGAAAGTATGCAAAAGATGGTGCTGAGAGCGTTAGGAGAGTGTAGGAAGAAAGGTGGGAGCTTAGAAAGAGAGGTTTTTGTAAGTTAAGGAAAGATTACAAAAAAAAGTTTGTGAGGTAAAAAAGCCGTGATTAGAGGAACAGACGGAAGCCATACATAAAGAATGTAGGTTGAACAACACTGAGAAAATTTGGAGAAGGACAAATAGAATAATTAAGGGCGGTAGGAGTCTTGAGAAATCGAGTATTGTGGATGTACAGTGGGTTAGCTACTTTAGGGAATTACTCGAAGGGAAGGGAGAGGTATGGTGGAGTGAGACGAGGGACAAATCAATTTGGAGGAATAGAAGAGTGGCAGTTTACGAACTAGACAAGGAAATCACAAGAGAAGAAACTTTGGGAGTGATAAGAATAATTAGGGGGAGGGCGGCGGGGGTTGCAATGGTATCAATAATAAGTTTTGGAAAGAAATTAGCAAAAATGGGACAATGATAGAGGGCATAGTTAAACCCTAGGGGGTGGGAGACAGGAGTTGTATGTACAGTATACAAGGGAAAGGGTAGCAAAGACAGTATGAATAGTTGTAGGGGAATTTCTCTGTTAGATTTCCGTAAGTACAATTTATACAGGGGTATTAGGGAACAGGTTAAGTGAATGGGCTGAAAGAAACGAAGTTTTGTCAGATTTCCAACGGGGATTTAGAAAAAAGAAAAGAACAATATAATGGACAATATAATGATAGTGAAGACGGTTTTGGAGAAGTATATGAGCTCGTCAAGAGGTAAGGTGTATGTAGCGGCAATCGACTTTGAAGAGGCGTTCGATAAGGTCAATAGAGGGGCTCTTTTAGAGAAATTTGGATAGGTTGGAGGTGTCGGAAAAGATGCTAAGGGCAGTGGAGGCGATATATAAAGAGGTTAGGTGTTGTGTAAAATTGGGTGACGATAGGTTGAGCAGACCACTAGAGTCCAGGGTGGGTTTAAAGCAAAGGTGTAAATTATCGCCAATATTGTTTATTTTATTTATTAACGATATCCTGGATGGACAGGGGGGCGACAATTGGGCCGTCCCGGTGATTAATGGGATGGATATACCGGGTTTGATTTTTGCTGATGATGTGATATTGATGACTCTAACTTTAACAGGGATTCAGAGAAGCTTAAATACAGTGTCGGATTTCGCAAAGAAATGGGCCTTGAAATTTATCGGAATAAATCGAAAGTGCTAGTAGCCCAGGTACATAAAGGAAGGAAGGAGGAGGGGAAAGGTGTCGTGCAGGGAGAAAGGTTGGAACAAGTAAGTAAGATGGAATATTTAGGAGTCATTATTAACAGAAAAGGAAGTTTGGATGATCAGACAAGGCGTGCGAGAAACAATGGGATGGCCGCCCTTGCCTCAGTCATAAACTTGCTGGCTAAATTTCCGGGTATTAGTTATAAAATTTTTGAGGTTAGTTTTAAGATCGGTGGTTTTTGGTAGGGTAATGTATGGGGATGAAATTTGGGGGGGGGTGGATGAGAAAAGTGTAGAATTGAGGCGAATTATTAGTAATTTCGGTAAGTCGGTGATGCGGCTCTCGCAGTGCACAGCTAATGCAGGGGTGGAATTACTATGTGGGGAAGACTTGGAATTTGAGTGTGTGAAACGAATAGTGAAATATTGGATGATTTTGAAGAGACAAGATAGCGGGAGGGTGCTACAAGCAGCATACGAACAACAACTGAAGAGTATGTATAAGGGTTGCTGGCTAGTCAAAATTAAAATATATTTGGAGATGATAAGATTAGGGCACATTTGGAGGGAGGTCTGGACGAAGATAGAAGCCAAAGGGCTGAGGGAACTTTCGAGGAGGATTAGAGACATGTATAGGCAGAAATTATTGGGGGAAAGTAGACTAAGAAGTTCGCTGAATGTTTTTATTAAAGTAGAGGAAGTATCGGGGATAAATAATAGATACTTTGACGGGTTAAATAGGGGGGGGGGGTGTTGGTGTGATGGCTGATGGAACTGCATAAGAATAAGGGTTGGTTAAAAGGGAGGTACAAGACAGTTTGTATACTATGTGGGGCAGTGAATGCCGATTTTCACTTATTAGGTGACTGTGAAGAAACAAGTAAGATAAAAAATAGATTATTGAGTGCCGAACATCGGAAACTATTGGGAAAAGGGGATGAGCAGTCTATTTTAAGATGGATTATCAAGCAATTGGAAGACGGGGGCGAGTTGAATAGGTATCTATATGCGGTAAAAAAAAATTCCTTTGAAAGCGGGATGAAAGAGGGAGAGTAATAGGGTGGATACGGGGGTATGTGTTTGGAATGAAGATGTGTGTTTATGGGAAGCTTGTTTAATAATTCGATGATATGCACTGAATGGAGATTGTATGATAAATTTAATAGTGAGTGGAGTACTGGTGTTGGGTACATAGTTGAGTTGGTGAGTTGGTGGAGTTGGGTAAATGATGTGTATCTTGCAACGGTAGTGGACTTATTGTTTGTGATATGGCAGGATTGAATGTTTTGCTGACTATCGTTGTTTTGGAATTGAACGGGAGTCGGTCAGGGAACAATGAATGTGACGCAAGTTGCTGACTGCATAAGGACACGTGATGAGTGTGCTGAAACGAGGAGTCGGTAACTCCTGCAGTAAAAATGATATTGTATCGGATATATCTAGTAGGTTAGGGTAGTTAATGAGTATTTAGTTCAGATAGCCAATTAGTATATAGAGCTCCAGTTTATTATTATTATTATTATTATTATTATTATTATTATTATTATTATTAATGTTTTTATTTTTTTATTATTATACTTTTAGATTTGGACAGGTGCAGTTTTCTCACGATTTATGTACAGTAAGTGATGGTAAGGAGTAGTCGGTAAGAGAGAGCAGGACATTCCCGGAAGAGGAGGGGTAGGACGGGCCTACCCCTTAGAAATGAAAGAGATATATATATGCGGAACGAGGAGGAGAGAGGTGGGGTACAGTAGGAGAGCGGTTACAGCCTCACAAGTTTGACCGCTAATGGAATGGTAGGAAAGCTGCACTGTCATCTGGTAGGGATGGTTGGGGAAGTCTTACGGGCCCCACAGATAGGGCCGATCGTATCATCATGGGAGGGTGGTCTTTTCTCACCAGGGATGATGACATGGCCGGACAGCAGTAGTTTATTTATTTTTTATCCAGCGGGGTCGATGGACGTGGCATGTAGGGACTGAGGATGACTGCTGTGGTGATCCTCTCTCGGGAGTGTCACGTTTCCGGAGTATCTGATGGATCTCATGACATGCCCTAAGAGTCTCGTGTTGTTGTTTTTCTTTGTTCCTTTTTCCTGTTTTTATTAAGTTGGTTTTTATTGTGAACATGTATATCGGGCTGAACGTCTGTTATGCTCAAGAATAAATACACTTGGAAGCTGCCTAAGACAAAGAATACACTAAAACAACTTCATTAAAAATAAAGAAATTATAAGTTCCTGATCTCAGTTTGGCGAGTATCAAAAGAGAGCCTCTGAGCCATTTCAGCCTCTAGTCGATGAACTCCTTGGTACTGATACTGAAGGCCGCCATCAGTTCTAGAGTTATCTATGCTGTTATTATTTCTAGTCGCAAGTGTTGTGAGAAACTATCAAAGAGATTCAATTACCAGTAATAATATTTATTACGTAGGACTAATTTTTTATAGTTTTTAAAAATTTAAGTATGCAAAGGGGAGGTTTTAAACCTGGTACCCCCTCCGTCCTTCCGCACGCCACTGGTTCATGGTATGTCTGTTTCAGTCTGTATAAACTACGAGAAGGCGGAATTCTAACCAGACTTCGATATCACTCCCTGAATCTCAACCCTCCAGGAGTACGACAACAACTAGTGACTTCTATGAACCTGAACCAACTTACTCCACTGCTGTGCGTCCTCTTGACTGGTGTGGTAGCGTCTTTGGTTGTCCTAGCCGGAGAAGTCCTGGTGTCACGTCTGAGGGTCTCCCCAGCTCGCTATAAAGAGGGCACACCGACGTCGTTATCCACACCTGAACACCAGTCTAACACATATACAAGACCTTATTCTGAGTGGCCGACTGGTGTTAGAACTCGCTATGTGTGCTGTAAGTGTAGAGGCCCCCTAGAGCCGTCTCTACATCTCCTGTAATGTTATTAGTCTAGATAATAGAAATAATTGTTGTATATTAAAGTAGTGTGAAGTGAGACTTATCATGATGAAAGAAACAGTGCTCCTGTGAAAGCCTAGTTTTATTTACAACTCAGGGGTGTGAGAAGTATAGTAATTACGTGGCAGTGGCACTGTTACCTTTTATACGGGGTTAGTAGATACTGGAGTAAGATTAAATCGGCCGTTAATTTCATACGTATATTGTGCAGCAAACTGATAGCAGGTGCACGCAAACTGCGGAGTAGGTGAACAAATCTATCAGAATGTTGAGACGGGGAGGGATACATTGAAGACAGGCTAACAAGTTCCTTCCCACTTTCCCAGACTTAGGACTGGCAGATTTCTTGTGAAACCTGGTGTGGTTAAACTTGCTTAGCTCAGGGCTCTTTTTCCTCAAATAGAAAAATTTAGGGGGTACTCTAATCTGAGACTCGACTTAAGTTTCCCTTCTAAGAGGTAGTGGGCAGAGGTGGTAGTAGGCTTAATAGTAATGTAAATAGTAGGCCTGGTATCATAAAAAGAACACAAATTGGCATCAGTGTTCCAGCGATGCAGTCAACACTTTTTACTATTTATGGCGGTTGAAATATGTTTTCCTTTCAAACACCAGGAGTTTACATAAACCATAAATTTATATAGCTGCAGCGGATGACCAACTAAGTTCATAAACAAGAGATAGATGACAGTAGGAAGGTGCGGTGTGCTAGTGTGATAAGTATATTAATTTGAGAAAAAATCCACGCTCACTCTCACTGGTGAGTATGGGAACACTTTTCAATGTGTTCACCAGAGGAAGAAAAGAACGTTGAAATATTCTTGTCCTTAAGATAAGGATAGATCATCAAATGCAATCATAGGCATAGCTATTAACGTTAGTCAATCATATACACTGATATTTAAACGTCACAGTAGGCCACCTTACAATGCCTTCTCTTGCATGTGTAGTAGGCTGTGTGTGTGTGTATTCAGTCCTCAACCCAAAGGCTGGTTGCATCCTCAACAGCTCCGCCATTAGCTCTCATAGACGGCCTAAGCATCACTGAGGAGGCGTACTAGGGAAATGAGGAGTGATGTACTGTAGTTTCCCGTTGCTTTCCTCACTGAGCCAGAAGTTGCTATTACATAAAAGTCTGCCAAGCTCACTGAAATGCATGCACCAACCAACCCTATGAGGAACATTTTCACACCATTCAGAGCACAGACTGGCTCTATAAGGAATGGCATTACTAGCATCGCTCATACCTCAGTCACTTTCATATTGTCAAAGCTGAGTATAAGACTGAGACAGATCTATGAAAGTAACAAAATTGCTTTAGCCCATACTAGACAACATAGTGCATTGTAAACAATATTTTAAATTATTCACTTAACTTGTTGAATTTTGCAGTTAAATTTAATCTTTTCACGTTAAAATGTGTGCTCCACGTGCGGATGGTTACTTGAATCCTTTCGACATTATATTAATGCCTGTTTCGTCCTGTGACTTCTCTTTTCTGGAACATCCGCCCGTAGAAACTTATTGGTTGATCATTACGTATTGCTGTGGCATCACGTTTTGGGTGGTATTCTCACCCTTATCAACTTTTCTTCGTGTTTCCCTGTTTTATTAACATATATGTTAACCTCTGTGACTTTATTAAAATGTTAATTACAAGTTGCATCTTTTCTTCTTCTTCTTCTTTATTATTATTATTATTATTATTATTATTATTATTATTATTATTATTATTATTATTATTATTATTATTATTATTATTATTATTATTATTATTATTATTATTATTATTATTTCCGTCGTCGAAACACTGCTTCTTTTTGTTCTTCATGGAAGCTCTTGAAGTTGTTGATTCACAACCGACACTGTGCTCGATTTGAGATGTCCTCTTGTCTTAGTTCAGCTTTGTGGAGTCTTTTCTCACCTCCTGGAACCATTTGCCAGAAACTTTCGATCTGCTATCAAGTATCTGAAAGATATATTGTGCCCTATAATGTTTTTGATTCTCGTCAGGCTAATGCCGAATTCGAACCAAGAACACCATAGTGACCCATACATCCAAGAAAAGATGTATGTACGGCACATGTCTTACCTTACAGGCGTATCCACAATCCTCAGCTCAGTAGAACATGAATCAGGGCATCAGGGTGAAAAATGAGGGCATGAAAGATAACTTAGGTGGATACGATATGATGCAGGGTAAGAGAAAAATCAACCAAAAAAATATCTAACAGAAAACATCGCTGCATTCAAAGTTTTACAATCAGGGATTTATTTCATCAAAATACTATTTACAAATATAAGAGCTTTCAAATGTGACTGGGGTAAAGATAATGTTGAGCCGATGACTACCAGTTCACTGCCTTCACGAAACAGCTTCGCTGTAACAAGCATGGTACAATTGTGTAAGTAATGAAATAAAGAGACAATGGATCTGCTGAAATACACATCTAACAGTAATCTCCCCATAAAATTTTACTATGCCTCGTACCATCGAACCCCGGTGCAAGCAAATATAAACACATAATATACAGTGCCCTGACCCGGTCTCGATCCCTGGTCCAATGAAGAATAAGGCGTTGAATAATCATATACAAAAAAAACAATATCAAAGGAACACAACCACCTTGTCCAAGGGGTCAATATCAAACGGGCAAGTGTTAAAATAAATCAGAACAAACAGAACTAAAATCTCTCCTTGCGTCAAAACATCAAGATCGTCCTCTCCGCTCTACACACTCGACAAGCTGCAGACAGCAATATAACCGAGTTTCAAGACTGTGACGTCAGGCACAATAACAACCCTCACCAGCTGTGCACTCGACAGGCAGCGGTCCACACAATTTATGAGCTCAGCTAACTGACTTGTAGCTGAGTGCTAAGAAACTTCGCTTTTCAAAGTACCTCACATAATCTGTCTGCTAAAGCGCTCTTTTAAATACACATGGGCTACACGCCCTCACCTCAATATCACCGGCAATACAACAAATCTCATTTCCGCCTCCTATGGGCTCATTCTTGATAATACAAAGGCACAATTCAGTAAGCTATAATCACATAGCCATAATAAGGCATCTCAAATGCATCTAATACACTCTTAATCTGTGCTGCTCAAACATACGGACTCGCTCACCCTGTCAGTAAAGCTAGGTGAGTTACGGGGTAAATCCTGATATCAAATACACAACCTACGTCTGCCGAGACACATGCCTAAACGCTACACAATAAACAGTGCCTGCCTGTCAGACTTACCTAACATGACCAAGGGAGTTCGACCTGACCCATGAAGATTACACGTACACTATATAATACTATCGAAATGAAATATAATCACACCAACAAGGAATATACAACCTACTACCTACACTAATGTACGGGTTTCGAGCTTGAGGCCTAGCTCTTTATTACCAAGAATTTTCCTACCATCTAAATTTAAATGACATGCTTGAAACAGAATTGGAAAGCTCTGACCTTATATGATTGATGACATGACGGAGCGGCCCTTCCTGTGGACTACTGAATTTACCACATCATGACAAACTGCGACGCTTGCAGCAGATACTGGTGGACGGCTGGAGCCATTCTATCTTGCGTGAATCCTTCTTGCAGCTCCTTAGATGGTTGGAAGATATCCCCTTCGATGTCGCGCTGATCAGGTACGCCCAACGTTCCTGGGTCGATTCCCGATGTCGTGCCGGCTTCAGCTCCCGTTGTGGCTTCCTCGCAATGATGATGTAGAAGCTCGTTCTGGCTTGATGCAGGGGTAACTGTAAACAAATTTACTTATTACAGACTGTCCAGACTCGATGCCTGTTTCCACTAATATCGTGCCTTACACGTTACATTGACCAAGTCTTGTTTTGAATTTTAAACCTGGTACACTATAGTTTCTTCATCACTCTTAGTAACACTGTTATTTTATTCTTTCACTCGGACAACATGTCGTGGTATCAGAACTACCCTGAGCCTACATTTATTCTAGCATTACGTCAGTTACAACTGGACCTCACCGAAATATGAAGCTACTAGTTCATCAGTCTATAATATGCAGTACCTCATCTCACCACAGCAGATCAACACGGGTAATATCAAGAATTCAGTTGAATATGCAAGTTAATTACTTACTTTCCGGTAGATTCAGTAGTGCTAGTTGTATGTGCAGCTCGAAGATAAAACTTTGTCCTAGGTGCCGACTCGCAGCATGACGACTTCTTTCAAGCAGCCTTACGGTCAAAGAATGAGGCTGACGTGCCAGGCGTAGCCACGCCGCTTGATCGCGTGTAGGATACGCGCGCCCGCGACTCGAAGTTTTCTCGCACAAAGTACGTCAAGTAAACTACTTAACGAATGCATTTATGATTACAGCCATATTGCATATCAAAATTTAGCATAAATTATGCAGGTTGCAATTCTTGTATCAGATCCAATGCATCTCTTTCGTAACCAAAGATCTTAATTTAATTCCTTCTTCCCTCCGAAAGTTAGTTTGCCGGGATCCGGGGAGCGTCCTCAATCTTCATTAAGAGGCTTGGCTTGGGACATAAATCCCTTTAATGAGGCTCTGGAAATTTTCATAATGATGCTCTAGCTCTCTTCCCACGAGAACGCTTCTTCTGGAATCTTTTATGAAATAAACTATGAAACAATGACTTCCTTGGTGGTCTCAGGTAGTCCCAATATCTAATAATAAAATCTCTACTATTGGTCCATGAACTGTATGGTTCAATATAAAGGGTGATTCACCTAACATGTTACACGGAAATAACTTCTAAACCATTAAAGATATCAGCACTCTGTTTTCGTAGTCCTATTTGGTACCCAGGGCCTTGTAAAATAACGTGCTACTTAGTCTCATGGGGCGATTAATAACCGAGATATTGATACTAACTCCATATTTTAAATAGAACGGTACAAATTCATACAGCTGCCCTAAAAGCTTAACTGCGTACAAGTTCAAATATGTAATTATTTTCAAAATCGGACAATTACTTTTTGAGATATAATTAAGAACAGTATACGCGGTTTTGCATGCCCCAACAGACGGCGTGAAGTCGGGTAAGGACATATCGAGGCGCAAGCAGTTTCCTGGGAGTGAGTTCAGCCACAGAATGGGTACCAGGCATGTAAGCACCTCGTACACATGTGATGGGTTTGCAAAGTGTGTATGAAAGGCGAACACATGACAGGACAGAAAGGGTTGATGTGTTTAAAACGAATAAAATAAGTACTTTGCCTTGAAAGGAAGATAACGAAAGCTATAATTTTCACTGGTTTTAGTGTACAGTTCATACTACTCTGAGTTGAGAAATAAACATAACAGAAAACACCGGAAGAGCTCCTTCTAGAAAAGCAATTGTTCAGAGCTGATCGTAGTAAGATGGCAGCAACACTATTATTTATGTTTTATTTTACACGCATTAATCTCCGCAGAGCTCCAGCGCAACTGTAGTAGCGTGCGTTCCTTAAGAGCGTAGGTTCGAGTCCTGCCTCGCCCAACCTGGCATTGATTTTCATGGTGTCCCATGTTCAAGACCAGGCAAATACCGGATAGGTACCTTTGTGATAGGCCACGGCCGACTTTCTTTCCAAATCCTTCCCATTCCCTTCCGTCAGAAAAAACGCTAAACTGAGCGCAGCCCATTACATGTCAAAACAAAACAATACATCACATTATGTTTACAGTACATGCCTGGTATCCGTTCTGTGGCTGGAATCAAGGCCAGGAAGCAGCTTGCGCCTCAATATGTCCTTGCCCGACTTCACGCCGTCTGATGCGACATGCAAAACCGCGCATTCTGTTCTTATTTATATCTCAAAAAGTATTTGTCCGATTTTGAAAATACATATTTGAACTTGTACCCAGATGAACTTTTAAATCAGCTGTATAAAGTTGTGCCTTTCCATTTAAAAATATGGAGTTAGTATCAATATCTCGGTTGTTAATCACCCCATGAGACTAAGTAGCACGTGATTTTACAAGGCCCTGGGTACCATTTAGGACTACGAAAACAAAATGCCGATATCTTTAATGATTTAGAAGTTATTTCCGTGTAACATGTTAGGCGAATCACCCTGTATATATATAAATATATATATATTGTCAATCGCCTTCCATCCATTCTGAAGTGGTATCCATAGAATTTCCATAGAATTTCAGTCTTCTTTTTCCTAATAGACTCCATTACTCGTTCATTATCCTGATACAGTTCTTCATGACCCCTTAACCCACATTGTCTATTTACAATTTTTGGATCCATTATCTTTTGAATATTTTTTCTTTTAACTTTCTCAGCGTCTCTTAGACCGGCCTTCTCAGTCATTCGGAGGCACTCTAACACATAGACATTCCGTTTTAATCACAGTGTTCTAGTGTCTGATCTTCGCCTGTAAAATATTGCTTTCTTCCTATAAAGGTTGTGACTTCTACGAAGAGTAGTGACCATCTTTTCTTGCCTGCTGTTGTTGGCTTTCCTTTCATATGTTTTTGTTTTCATCTCACTGAGGTATCTTAAGCTTTCAACTCTTTCATTCCTACCATACCTTGTCTTTAGGTAACGGGGCGCAGTTCTAATTTTCCTAAACTTTGTTTTCTCAAGGGATATCTGGAGCCCTACTTTTCCTGCTTGTTCCTTGAGTAGATGCATCTGTTTTATAGCTCTGTCTATGCTTCTGCACAAGATTGCTAGATCATCATCAAATGCTAGGCAATTGATCTTGACACCACTTTTTGATCCTCCAATGTGTACTTGGTTTAATACAACTTTCTAGGAAAATTGGTCTTCCCATTCACGGATAACTTTCTTCAACACACAGTTGAAGAGAACTGGTAATGACCCATCACCCTGTCTGATTCCAGGTTTAATTTCAAACAGCCTAGAGAATTCTCTCGTGAATTTTACTTTTGAGGGTGTGTGTTAAGGTTTCTCTGATGACGTCTGTTGTTTTCAAGTCCACTCCATATTCTCTTAAGATCTCAAGTAGTACTCTCCGGTAAACTGAACCATAAACGTTTTTGAAATCTACAAAAATGACTACTAAATCCTTTGAGATGTAATTTCCAGTACTCTTTTCATGCTCCATATCTGTTCAATACACGATCTTCCTTTTCTAAATCTCCCTACGATTTCACTAAGTTGGTGATGTATCTGCTCCGCTAGCATATTTTGAAAGGCTTTAGAGAGTATTTTACACGTTTCTGGTACAAGGGAATTACCACGGTAATTACTGACACCAGTTTTTTCGCCTTCCTTGTGTAGAGGGTGAATCAGTGCCATTTTCCAATCATCAGGTATCTTTTCCGTTCTTTCGCCTTCCCTGTGTAGAGGGTGAATCAGTGCCATTTTACAATCATCTGATACGTTTTCCGTTTCCCAAATTGTCCCCATTTCTAGGCTTAATGTCTTGATCGTGATTTCACCACCACTTCTGAGCCTCTCTGCGGTGATTGAGTCTACTCCAGAGACTTTGTTCTTTATTTCCGCAACTATCTTTCGAATTTCTTCTCGATTTTGTGAAACTGAATCCTTGTTTTGGAAACACTGTTGGTCATTTATATTCTGGTTCTTTCCTCTTAGGCACTTTCTAGAAACATTTGGTCAGAATGTTGCCGTTTCTCGAAATATTTGGTCAGAATGTTGCAGTTTCCTTTGTTATTCACTGCCATGTTCCCATATTCTTTCCTAAAGCTCAGACTTAGTGATTGATTGTTACATAACTGCTGTTTGAAGGTCCGATAAAAATTTCTACTAAATTATTATTCCTCTTAAATTCGGAATCAATGGTCTGGATGTCTTCCAAGATTTGGTTTCGTTTTGCTTGTCGGAAGGTTTTTATTGTTTGTTTCCGCACTTCCTTAAGTCCTCAAATTTTCTTCGTTTTATCCAGACACTATAGTTTGTAGGCTGTTACTCTTTGATTGACAGCCTTAGCACAAGCCGTGGTCCACCAACTGTGTTTGCGTTTTCTTTTTAATGGAGTTATTTCTTTTTTAGTTTCTATTATATTCTTCCGGTAGTCCATCCATGTTTCGGTTTTGCTTTCTTGCAACATTTCTTCAAATTCTTCCTAGATTTCCTTAGGTTTTTCAGGGTCAGTCTTCATCATCTTTTCCTGAGTCAACCTTTGCTTGTTCATTGGGAGATGTCTGAGTTTAATACGAGTTAAGAAAGGTCCTGAATCAAGATTGGTTCCTTCCTGCACTACTGTATTCATGATCTCTTTAGCATTTTGTCTCGAGATCGCAATGTAATTTAGGGCCGATGACCTTCGATGTTAGGCCCCTTAAAACAACAAGCATCATCAGCAAGCAATGTAATTTAATTTAAATTTACCAAGGTCTCTTCGATGAGAGCACCAAGTATTTTGTTCTTTTTATAGAAGTCTTTTGGACATAAGTTTTAAGGTTTCACATATTTCGATAGTCTTTTCCCATTAGTGTTTGTTCGCTGTGGGCTGGATAACAGCCAACTATTTTTCGATACTGTCTTTCTTTTTCAACCTGTGCATTGAGATCACCCATTAAAATCTTGATATTGTTGTTTGGGGTATGCTGTAATTCACTCTCGAGCTGTTCCCAAAATACTTCCACTTTTTCAAGATTTCTCCGGTTGTCTTCATTAATGGAGCCATATGAGTTGAATGAAGTGTAACATTTGTGCACGCATTTCAGTGTTTTGAATGGACAGCTTGTCAGAGAGGGGACTGAATTATTTTATAGAGTCGATTATTCGTTTGTTTATTATTATTATTATTATTATTATTATTATTATTATTATTATTACGGAGATTCCGTGGTTGGCAGAGGTGAAAGAAGGTGCGGGCATGAATGGGTCTATCTACGATGGTACTACAATTAAAAGATTAATTAAAAGCTTTAAAAATCAAAGTTATATTTTTTTTCTATCTTTTGGTTTTCTTTTCAGAAATTAAATTTTAACAATCAATTCGCTTAGCAAAAACAGGATTTTAGTTACAGAAATAGTTAGTTACATCAGGTACAACGTAGGTACAATCAAAAAAATATTCAACAAGTAACACATTAGGAACCTGAGCTTGCCGCTCTTTAAATTGGCAATTTCCAAGAGCACTGAGGCTCCTTTCTAAGGAGAGATAACTCTCAACTTCTTTTTACAATGTACCATTCTTCCAAGAGCTCTTTCGCTCCACCACAACGTTACCGCCTTCCTAAAGGCATCATGTAACCATCAAAAGTCAAAGAACGTCTTTGCGCTATTAAAACTTTACAATAGGACGCCGAGTTTTTAGAAAGGTCCAGGCCTTCATTTACAACTCCAACAGTATTCACTGTCTTAGACACACAACAATCTTACTACTTAAAAGAAAGGAATTGAATGATACAGGGGTATCGAATACCCATTCTACCGGGCCTTTGTGGAAAACAAAGATACAGGTTGTAATTACTGGCCCAAACTTCAAAAAGATGCGAAGGCGGACACTTTCCCTCCTAGAAATTTTCACTTGGAAATTTAAAAACCTAATTGGGCTAGCTGCCCGACGTTACAGGGGCTAATCCCATACCACTGAGGTGACTAGAAGGAGAAAATTTAAGTTACAGGCAGGAGAAGGTTACAAAATCATAGTCATCTCGAAAACAAGTTGATGGGGAACTCGAGAGGGTGATCCACTCTCTATTCCCGAATTTCGGCTAAGTTTATAGGCTAGTTTAGAGATTTACATTTGAAGAAGAAGTTTACATTATTGGAGATAAACTTAAAGTTATATTCCTAAAGACAGAAAACCTTCCCCTCGGGTTAGCTTTCAGAGGCTATCACCTAGTTAGAACATGGCTGCCATTACCTTATTGCGCTGGGCTGCTCTATGGAGGGCGATACGTCCCCACCTCCACTATTAGCACAAACTCAGTACACTGGACGATCAAAAAGACAAGGTAGCTCGAAAAATAGTCAGCTTTTATACCCGAGAGGAAGGTTCGAGAGAGATTTGGACTAACGCCTGACAAATCCCCCAATTTTTTTTGGATAATTAAATATGTAGAAGAAAGCGCTGATTGGTTGGAAATCAAATACAGGAATTTAGAGCTCCCAACAACCAGGCAACCTCCATTCTGTTACTCCCGTGGAGAAACACACCTGACTTACGCCCGCCGATGTAAAGCTCGTCCCGCCCCTGCTCTGATTATCCCGAACTCATCGCACCTATCCGCACAGTTGCTTCACACACCGGTCCTAGCCGTTCTCTTTTCACGCCTCCCACCGTTGAGGGATTAATCAGATTTGTCACCGTCGCCCTCTACATTAATTACCTCTACCACCGTCCCCTCGTCCTAACACACCTACAGGCTACCGCAGACCAAATCCTCTATGTCCACTCTCAAACTTTTCATTCAGGTCTCAACACTAACGTCAAAGTCACCCCTTTGGAAACTCTTGTTTGAACCTTTACCCTCATCCATCCTTATCCTCACCCCCACCTCTAACTATTCTCATCAGTGAACGCTGAACCGTCCGGTCAGCGAAACTGATCAGCGGTAGAGGAGGGAAGCTTCCCAGCATCACACCGCCGGCTATTTCCAATTCTTCGTTATCCCGAAGGATCATCTCTCACTTTCTTGCTTCTCAGTATTATTTACTTCTTTCTTATCATGTCTTGTAATTATTTTTCAGCTCATAAAGTAAATGTAGTTTATGCGACAGTGCTCATTTTCCAGGCAAGTACAAAAAAATTGTGTTAGCAGTAAAATTAAATATCTGTAAATAGCCAGAAAAATCTTGTATTAACAGTACGATTAAAAAAGACACCTTGTATTGGCATATTTCTATCAAATTATGTCTCCATTAACGAGTTCACCAACATTTTTCATTTTGTTAAAACCATGTAAATAATGTAACAGTGTAAAATTTCCCCAGTTCTGTCAACAATATCTTATGTACGAACTAATCTATCAATAAAGACAACCTTAGCGAAGATGCCGATAACCCTCAACATCCACCTCAACTCCCACTTTTTACCCTCCTTCTTCCAGCACTATCCCCTAACCCACCCAACCACTCCTGGCCAGAGAATGGGCGTTACCCTTTAGGTGGCCCGTCCCACCCCTTCAGGGTAGGAAATGCAAATTTTTTTAAGAGTAGAGTAGACTCATCACTGCTACGTTCAGTCTTCAGATAGCACAAGCTTTCTCGACCTTCGCTTGTGGCCATTGGACTCGCTTCAGTTGACTTCCTGAAGCAGCTAGCCCATTTCAATCCGCTATCAAATGTCCATCAACCAGATCGTCTAAGATTTAATCAACCATTAACCATCCTTGCTTGTTGTTTAAAAGGGTTTAACAACCATTAACTATCAATCAACCAGATGATGGTTTAAAGGTTACTCAATCTAAGGTCCAGCCTTCTACTTGGAACTTGGACCTCTGGAAAAATATTTTACGTTGAATTTGAAAAATATGTCTTGTGGTTGGGGGTCATCCGAAAATTTGTGTAATGTGACGCGACAAAATGTGTGACGGAAGCAACCGTGCAGGCAGTGATGTAAAGTATGGGTGGATGGTCAGACAAGGTTACCTAGCAACCAGCAGGCTATGTCTTATGGCTAGCTGCCATCCGAAATTAACAGCCGTTGATGGATGGCCATGACCATTTTGATTTTCGCAAAGGGAAAGTGGTTTCACTCACTTTAATCACTGTACAGATGTCTTGTCTGACTACTTGGTTGACTTCTCTGTGTAGTGGCCTTCGGTTCATAGACCAGTGGGTTCGGATCCCGGCCATGTAGGCGATTCTTTTTTGCTAGTGGGTTTTACGTCACACCGACACAAATAGGTCTTATGGCGACGATGGTATAGGAAAGCCTAGGATTTGAAGGGAAGCGGCCATGGCCTTAATTAAGGTACAGCACCAGCATTTGCCTGGTGTGAAAATGGGAAACCACGGAAAACCATCTTCAGGGCTGCCGACAGTGGGATTCGAACCCACTATCTCCCAGATGCAAGCTCACAGCCGCGCGCCTCTAACCACACGGCCAACTCACCCGGTGTAGGGGATTTTAGCCTCATTTAGACGATTCCTCCAGCTCGTGGCTGAGTGTTTCTGATCGTCTTAATACGAATCCTCATTTACGTAGAACACATTGTCGTGACCTGGACAGGAACGATCGACTCTCAGCTGCTTCTTACAGATTGATTGTTCCCCGAGTGGTATGGGAATGTCTACTTGGTCTAAGATCCGACAGCGTGGAAGAAGACTTTAATTTACTGCCGGATTATTTACACTATGTACAACAACTTGCTGCCTACGTTGTATGGCGTAACAAGACAGGGAGATCGACGGCTATCTTAACCGGCTTTCCCCAAGCCTCCGATATTTTTAAACAACTTTTACTGGTGCTCTATAGTTTTGAATAATTACTGGTGCTCTACAGCTTCGAGGAAGTATTTTTCATAAAATCTAAACCCTTTGGCTGGACTTCCCTCGTCAACTTGTTTTTCCAATTTTTTTCAGCTAGTGAGCTATGCTTCCTAGCTTACATCAAGTCAATTTTGGAAGACAATTCTCCGTCATTTTTACAGTGTGAAGTACACTGACTGACAGAGCAAATGCAACACCAAGAAGGAGTGGTCAGAACTTTATGCCAATTGCAGGGTAGACTGACGTCACTGAGGTATGCTCATGATGTGAAATGCGCCGCTGTGCTGCGCACGTAGCGAACGATAAATGGGACACGGCGTTGGCGAATGGCCCACTTCGTACCGTGATTTCTCAGCCGACAGTCATTGTAGAACGTGTTGTCGTGTGCCACAGGACACGTGTATAGCTAAGAATACCAGGCCGCCGTCAACGGAGGCATTTCCAGCAGACAGACGACTTTACGAGGGGTATGGTGATCGGGCTGAGAAGGGCAGGTTGGTCGCTTCGTCAAATCGCAGCCGATACCCATAGGGATGTGTCCACGGTGCAGCGCCTGTGGCGAAGATGGTTGGCGCAGGGACATGTGGCACGTGCGAGGGGTCCAGGCGCAGCCCGAGTGACAGTGAGGTCAGCACGCGAGGATCGGCGCATCCGCCGCCAAGCGGTGGCAGCCCCGCACGCCACGTCAACCGCCATTCTTCAGCATGTGCAAGACACCCTGGCTGTTCCAATATCGACCAGAACAATTTCCCGTCGATTGGTTGAAGGAGGCCTACACTCCCGGCGGCCGCTCAGAAGACTACCATTGACTCCACAGCATAGACGTGCACGCCTGGTATGGTGCCGGGCTAGAGCGACTTGGATGAGGGAATGGCGGAACGTCGTGTTCTCCGATGAGTCACGCTTCTGTTCTGTCAGTGATAGTCACCGCAGACGAGTGTGACGTCGGCGTGGAGAAAGGTCAAATCCGGCAGTAACTGTGGAGCGCCCTACCGCTAGACAACGCGGCATCATAGTTTGGGGCGCTATTGCGTATGATTCCACGTCACCTCTAGTGCGTATTCAAGGCACGTTAAATGCCCACCGCTACGTGCAGCATGTGCAGCATGTGCTGCGGCCGGTGGCACTCCCGTACCTTCAGGGGCTGCCCAATGCTCTGTTTCAGCAGGAGAATGCCCGCCCACACACTGCTCGCATCTCCCAACAGGCTCTACGAGGTGTACAGATGCTTCCGTGGCCAGCGTACTCTCCGGATCTCTCACCAATCGAACACGTGTGGGATCTCATTGGACGCCGTTTGTAAACTCTGCCCCAGCCTCGTACGGACGACCAACTGTGAAATGGTTGACAGAGAATGGAGAACCATCCCTCAGGACACCATCCGCACTCTTATTGACTCTGTACCTCGACGTGTTTCTGCGTGCATCGCCGCTCGCGGTGGTCCTACATCCTACTGAGTCGATGCCGTGCGCTGTGTGTAACCTGCATATCGGTTTGAAATAAACATCAATTATTCGTCCGTGCCGTCTCTGTTTTTTCCCCAACTTTCATCCCTTTCGAACCACTCCTCCTTGGTGTTGCATTGTCACTGTCAGTCAGTGTATTTTTCATAAAAGGCAGCGATTGGTCAAATTTTGAGAGATTATCTTCAACTTCGGTGTGTAACTAAATTTATTTTTGTAACACCCATTCTACAACGTTTTTACTAAACATTTAATTCAAACCTCCTTGTCTGAACTTTTTCGCCAATTCTTTTCATTCAAATTTTCCGACTAGTGAACTAACTCGTATGAAATAAGTTCGTATACGACGATTCTTCGTCACTTTCAGTGTAAAAATGAGGTACGTAACCTCTCTTTCAAATGCAATCCTTTCTTCATAATCAATTTTTCATAATCCATATTCATTCTGAGTCTTCTTAGTCTAATAGCTGTTAGCGAACATGTTCCATCTGTTTCACTGACTGCTGAGATAGCTTTCATGTTATGATTATTATGCCTTTAGCCACTTGGTTTAAAAATTTTCAGTCAAAATGGTCTGCTTTTCAGTTATGTTAAGGCTTTTGACAGGGAAAATGAGATGTAAACTTAAACTCCACACGAGGTAATTATCTATTTATACCAGTGTTTTGTATGTAAATCACTCACTTGATTAAATAACAACATTTATTACACTTACGACACTTATATAACACATTATAATACATAATACTGAGTACTGATGGGCAGATGTCCTCGATAACAGTCGGTCACATGTTCCCGTGTCCTCCCGCTCGAGGCGCCCAAACATAACAGCCTCTCATCCTCTTCCATCCACACCACTTCCGGCTGAGGGCCTTCAAAATAAATACACACTGAAGGGTGCTGCTATCTGTCATAAAGTGGTAGCGAGTAACTAGGTGGTCTAACCATAGATAGGCCGGAACAACCAGTCCATTTCATTCTGATCATAGACTAATATGAAGTACCTTAATCACTTCTATAGATTCATGTTCTCCGAAGACCGTAAAAGTAGTTAGTGGGACGTAAAACAAATAACATTATTATTATTATTATTATTATTATTATTATTATTATTATTATTATTATTATTATTATTATTATTATTATTATAGACTCATGTAGGCCTACAGTATAAACACTATTCAGATGTGGATGATGATGAGAAATTTAGCGTGAATGGAAACTCTCTCATGCATTGGTGATTTGTTTATGAAATCTTTGCTACCTGCCCTTAAGTCTAGTGGAAAACTTTACATCTAAGAAATTTTCCTTTATAATCCTTTAGACGGTCATTTTCCGATCTAGGGGTTTACTTGCAGCTAGCGCTTCACAAAACACAACCAGAAACATTCATCACTTTTTAATGCAAATAAAACCATCTGTATCAGTAATAATGTTTGTCTCTTCCGAAATCCTTACCCAAATTTTTCAGAGCAAATACATTCGCAGTGGTTGTACTCTCCATCCTGTGCCACTACAGTAGTCACTAAAGACTAAGCTGAGGTGTACTGTTGAACTCTTTAACAGCTGACGAATGAACTTCTATCTACCGTGCGCTCTTTATTTCTTCACCTCAACCCTTTCCTCTCACAACTTCATCGGATGTGTTAAGTCCGGAATGTATGCTTTATACCTCTCGCTAGTCCATGACGAGGCCGAAAATAAGAAATATGTTTGGTGCGGAATTTGCGCATGGTCCTTTTATTTCTGCAAACACGATACCAACACAGTTCTACAGTACAACTAACCTTATCGGTGTAATATTGAACAAGATGGAAAGTTCAGGTGTACGGTATATTGTATTTGAACGGATGGCTGGTGGCAGCTCAGACATCGTCTCATCACATCCAAAATGCGAAAATAGTTTTACCTCGTTGCTAATCATAAAAATACATAGTAGAATTTTTGGGTAAACATTATTTGTTGCCATATCACGTAATAGGATTGGAGTTTATCTGCTAGCGCACTTTCAATGAAAACGAAACCTTGAAGCATTCTTATTTTTTTTTTTTTTTTTTTTTTTTTTGCTAGTTGCTTTACGTCGCACCGACACAGATAGGTCTTATGGCGACGATGGGACAGGAAAAGCCTAGGAGTTGAAAGGAAGCGGCCGTGGCCTTAATTAAGGTACAGCTCCAGCATTTTCCTGGTGTGAAAATGGGGAAACCACGGAAATCCATCTTCAGGGCTGCCGACAGTGGGGCTCGAACCCACGATCTCATGGATGCAAGCTCACAGCCGCGCGCCTCTACGCGCACGGCCAACTTGCCCGGTCGTCCTTAAGTTGAGCCTTAATGAGCACTAACGTGTGCGGCAGGTGAGACCCTGAAGCGTACATAGTAGAATAAAATGGAAGTACCAGTATATGCGTAAATGATATGACGTGTGGCTTTTAGTGCCGGGAGTGTCCGAAAACATGTTCGGCTCGCCAGGTGCAGGTCTTTTGATTTGACTCCCACAGGCGACCTGCGCGTAGTGGTGGTGGTGGTGGTGGTGGTGGTGGTGACGACAACAACACACACACCTAGCCCCCGTGCCAGCGAAATTAACCAATGATGGTTAAAATTCCTGACCCTGCCGGGAATCGAACCCGGGACCCCTGTGACCAAAGGCCAGCACGCGAACCATTTAGCCATGGAGCCGGACAGTATATACGTGTAGGTATTTGATAGTCCGCCTCTGCGGTGTAGTGCTTAGTGTGATTAGCTGCCACGCCCCGGAGGTCCAGGTTCGATTCCCGGCTCTGCCATGAAATTTGAAAAATGGTACGAGGGCTGGAACGGGGTCACTCAGCCTCGAGAGGTCAAATGATTAGAGGTGGGTTCGATTCCCACCTCAGCAATCCTGGAAGTGGTTTTCCGTGGTTTTCCACTTCTCCTCAGGCAAATGCCGGGATGGTACCTAACTTAAGGTCAGGGCCGCTTCCTTCCCTCTTCCTTGTCTATCCTTCCAATCTATCCATCCCCCGCAAGGTCCCTGTTCAGCAAAGCAGGTGAGGCCGCCTGAGCGAGGTACTGGTCATTCTCCACAGTTGTATCCCCGACCCAGAGTCTGAAGCTCCAGGACACTGCCCTTGAGGCGGTAGAGGTGCGGTCCCTCACGTAGTCCTAGGGAAAAACCAACCCTGGAGGGTAAACAGATAAAGAAGATGAAGAAGGTATTTGATACGAGTCTGTCAGACTTTGCACAATACACTTTGAAATCTAAAGTTCAAGTCTTGCAGTTTTGTAAGGTGTTGAAGTCTGTCCATTTTACCCAACCTATAATCCAGCTATGAAGCATGCCCAAGAAACGAAACTCAGATTTCTGGATGTTTTCGACTGAATGTTGACAACACTTTCTAACCTAACGTAACCTAAACATTCTACGATACTGACCTGACTATCAATAGTACGCTTCAAGATTAACGTCTCTTGCATGGTGCACTCCACATAGGATTTTAGTCACGTAATTGACTTTATAAAATATAATTAGAAATTTATCTTTCTTGGCATTGCTTTCTGGCTCGCCTGGATAGCACAGATGTACCGGTAGTGCATTAGATCCCCGTGTATCCTACTCAAGCTAGATTTCCGAGTGAATCTAGTATTTTCAACACAATAAACATAGTAAGCTTAAAAACGGCAAAAGTAACTTATTAACCATTTTAAGTTGTCCAGAGAGCATGTAGCTAAATTCAACACCATTCCTGCGTTATTTCTTTTATCATTAATCTAGTAGTGTTGGGGTGCAAATTTATGAATAAAATTGAATTTAATTTTTCTCAATACTGTATTTGTATCACCATCTGACAGAGAACACAAGTATTAGGGAGAGAAATCTCCCGTGAGCCATCTTTTACAGTTACGGGTGTCATTTCCGTAGGTCTTTCCGAAGCGAAATATGGCACCAGGGATATATCCTGTGTAATTCGGTAGGTGGCCCATCTGCCGGTAGTAGAACTGCTTCGGCTGAATAAGCAGAGGTATAGGTGGAGGTGGTACGTAGGATGGTACCCAGTAGCTGTTCTGCCGTCGTCGAAAGGAGGCAGCAAAATTGTTTGTTATTATGTCGGTGCAAGGAACGTCTTCGGTAACGGGTTTGTCTGAGCAACCGAAGGAAGTGTGCTGACTGCGACCTAACAATACAAAACAGTATAATAATAATAATAATAATAATAATAATAATAATAATAATAATAATAATAATAATAATAATAATAATAATAATAATAAAAGAAGCTACTTTTCTCTTTGCAAAAATCAAATTACAGTATCACAAATATGTATCTCGGTCATGGCCATCCATCGACGGCTGCTACTTTCAGATGGCCATCACCCATAAGACATAACCTGCACGGTTGCTATAGTCCAAATACTTCGTAAACGTCCTGCGCGGGAATCGGCCGCGCATGTGGGGAGGGGCAATCGAAGGGCCTGCCCCCTCTCCCACTCCTCTCCCTTCCCAGTCTGCGTCTACACATCGTGCTAAGCACCGTACATAGTGACTGATCTCAACGTGTCAACAAGCGACTTAAGAGATAATGAACCGGGAAGAGAGAGAGAGAGAGAGAGAGAGAGAGAGAGCTAATCAGACCTCCCATACTACCTATTGTGACCGTACCGGCACAATTAGTATTCATTTCAAGTGATAGGCTTGGTAAGGAAGCTAGCAGCAAGCTTTCTTTGTGTGGATGCTGGGGGGTATCGTCAGGTTGTGCAATACGAAGCCCGCCAGAGAGGCGCCTTCACCCGCCCACTGGGTGGCTTAAGGAATCCCCGAACCAGGCACACGTCATAGAAGAAGCAGGAGAAGAACACTATTTAGCGACTCCATATTGGAAAACATATGCCAGCGTACAGCGATGCCAAAGCGATCGGGCTAAATTTAATGCATTTTCGGCATAAATAAGGCTTGATTAACAAAAATGCACCCATTAGAGTAGTGTGCTGAATTTTGGTGGAATTATAAAGTCAAGAGTTCTGGTAGAAAATACTCTCCAAGCAAAAGGCGTTGGTAAACAACTTACATAATACCCATAGCGTACGGACGCGATGGCTGAAGCCAGATGCCTTTGGGGATTCACCACCTCCCCTCCGATGTTATTAATTAATTACGGCAGATCCGCCGAACATATTCAACTCCGCATATCATAGCGTACTTGTGCATAAATAAGTCACACAGTCTAGCGTATTGCTAATTTCGACAGGCTGGTTTATCCAGGAAAGGCCAGAATCAGAGTGGGGGAAGGACACGCTAGCCATCCCTATTCCCGGTTTGGCTATAAGTGGTTGCAGTTTCTCGAGGAGGGATTAGTCAGAAACGAGCTTCAGAAGGTGGAACTACGTGCGGTCCGCGAGCAAGGTCTGCCTCTTCTTTGTCTGAATAACTGACTCAATAAAACGGGAGTGAAGTTTTAAAAGTGCTTTCCAGTGTGCAGTGATAGTAGAAAATGTAACTATATGACAAAGGTATTTGTGCGACATCCGATCGCGAAGTAAACTCTGAATATTTGTCAGTATGTCGTAGGTAGTGACTGCGAAAGGGTGAGTACGTCGTGGGGAAACGAACTCTAGACGGAGAACGCTCATCGCGAGGTTGATGGCTATAGCAGTAAAGGGGCTCATTTTTCGAGCAGTCTAACTTTGGGATTTGGTAAACTTTGGTTCAAAGAAGATCAGATCGTGTGAAGAAATACTATCAGTTTAAATCCATGTAACATTGAGAGCAGGATTTCCGGAACAGATTATAACACCAAGTAAAGGGGAATGATAAGTACAGGATCAGATTTAATCGAGACAAGAAAGTAAGAAAAGGACGGTTGATATAAGTCACGGACGTAGGAGGCGATAGACTTGGGAAAGAGGAAACCATGAATTTACAGTTCGCCTGATTTAACGAAATAGACTAGCTGAGATATCCATAATAATTTAGCATCACGTAACTAGCATCGCTCTAGAACGATAGAGGGGAAGTTGGATGGTGTCGAGTGATCAACAAGTGTGCAAGATTGTGTAAATATAATTGCAGTGGTTTGTTTACCAGTAAGATGGATTACTCCAGCAAGGTCGTCACACTCCTAGAACCAAGGACTGCACGAGCCAGCGACATGGAGTGAGCACCGATGGCAGGCCCCTGAAAACTTCGGGCGGGGGCCAGAAAAACATCATAAACTGTTGAGTATTGAGTTATTTTCTTCCAATGTTAGTATTTCCCCTTGTAAATAGAGTTACTGTAAAGATAGGGTTAATGATGAGGTAATTGATAGGTTAATTACCTGGAGTGGTCGGATGACCCTTGTTTAATTTGTTTTTGTAAGTAGAAATGGGAAGGAAGTGAACCAGGAAGGATGTATAGAATTTGGGACCCCTTTTAGAGGATGCATGCGCATGCTATACTATATGTTTTTTTGTTATGAGTGCTGAGAAGGATTTAAGGGGGAAAATAAATAGAAAATTGAACAGGTTAATGCCGTAAATTTCATCTGCGTGACTGCATAATACGAGCAGGGATTAGTAGGTGTCAGTATCATTAACATGTGCCTATACAGAAGTTAATGTGGGATAGTGACAGCACTAAATTCATAAAAGTAGAGACAGTAGATTGTTTTTGCATGCTAGTGTATAAGTTTGGCTGTAACTGAAGACGTTCGAGAAAATATGTGCGGAGGTTCAAACCTGGCCCACCCTACACATTAGCTAGGCTAATAAAGTAGAGATTTTTTTTTTGAGTTTGATCATGTTTGAATATTATTATTATTATTCTTATTATTATTATTATTATTATTATTATTATTATTATTATTATTATTATTATTATTATTATTATTATTATTATTATTATTTTCTTAATGTAACTTGACCAGTGTTTTATACCGATACATTTTAAGCAACAGGTTAGTGGATTATTATTATTATTATTATTATTATTATTATTATTATTATTATTATTATTATTATTATTATTATTATTATTATTATTATTATTTTCTGAAAGTAATTTGATCGGTGATTTTATATACCGATATATCTCGAGCAATAGGGTAGTATATGACAGGTACACAATCTCGCCTCAAGGGGGAGAGATTAGGGGACATTGTTCTTTGGGTTAAAGGCTGACGTAACTGTGGTAAAAAAACGTACGACGGAAGAAATGTATGGTTGAACCCCAGACTCCTGGAGAGTTGACGAGATTTTTGGTATAAGATAGCGGCTTAATTTGAGAAATGATTCTTGGACATAATGATAATATGAGCTGGTTCGAGCAGGTGTACCCTGCATTAGCTCCATTGTATGATTTTGTTGACTCGGTTGCCGATATTGAGTGCGGTAAATGCTCTCTCGCCGCTGTGCGAAGGGAACGTTCACAATGAGTGATTTATGGCCCCAGAATGGGAAGGTCCTTGTGAGAGGGCAGATGAGGGTAGTCGCTTGGCCGAGAAGTGTTTCTTTTTAAGACGGTGCAGTCTTCTGTGAGAATAAAGACGGAATATTTACGTAATTACCACACACGATCCACCAGCCATGATCTAAAGGCAATGTAGGAATTTATGACTGTCCTCTACATGATTAGACTAATTAGGGCTTGATTACAGGACCCTTGATGGAGACGACCAGAGTCTCAGGTTCGAACCTCAATAGAGCACATAAGGGACCGATAGCTCGCTCAAGTAGCGGGTGCTGCGAGATGAAATACAGCCATTTATACTTTGTGTTGGTGTATAATATGTGTTTCCTTTTCAGAGTGTGATCTTGTTTTGTGTTATGTACTGTTCTGCGCGAATTTAGACTTCGTGAATTTTCACTGGTAGTTGTTGGAAGTGACGGGTTCGTTGTCGAGCCTGTGTTCGTGTGATTTTTATTTCATTTGTCTTCCAATTGGTGGAGACGCGCAATATTATTGACTTTTCCATGGTTTACGTAAACATATGTTTATTCCTCCAGTATACTTTTATTTACGTATAGATATTTGGTGGCGGTAGATATAAGATAAAATGACCACTCCGGGGTAGTTGAATTAGTGTAAGTAAATGTTTAACTTCATGATATGGGATTCGGTCCCAGGGAATACTGATATTTGGAGGAAAATGGTTCGAATTGTAACTGTAAATAGGTAATCTGTGTTATATTTTATTTGTGTAACACTCAACAGTTTTTGATATCCAACGGGAGATAGACAGACAAAACCGATGGTATGAACGTAGTATGTCAACGAGATTGGTCATCCCTCGGGGATGTATATTTTTCTGTGTATGTCAAATCAGGTATCCATCAGCTTGTTAGTTCGGATGGAAGTATTCTTGCATTTGAAGTATCCTTAGGAACTGTGGTCATCCACATAAATATTCTTATGGAATGTGGATGAAGTTTAACTGATGGATGGTAGCACGGATTTTACCGTTGCTAAATATTTGTATTCAACTTGTCAATTTATATTAATTTTTCCAAGGATGTCATAGTGTATGTGTATATTTCAACGAGCGCCTTAGTAAATTCGGAAAACTTATTTGTGCTTTTTCTTTGCCGAAAAACGAGCATCCAAAAATCCTCTTCCGTTCATTGTAGGCCTTTAAGGTAGTTTATGTTTGATAGCCTCTATTTGCCGCGAACGTTCTTCGGCCCTGAGGAGTCCGTGTTCAGACCTCAGGAACGGGAGAGTAGCTCTGATCTAGCTGAGTCGAATGGTCGATAACTCTTCATGTGAGTGGATGAAGTATACAATCCCAATGAGGAGAAATCGGCACAGACCAAAAAGATCCCTTGACTATCGACTTCCGTGGAGCATGGTCCCATGTGTTCGTGACCCGAAAGGGTTGGTTTGTTGTCACATGGTCCCATGAGTCATGGGGGACGGTTGGAAAGGTTCCACTATATGACCACGCCCCGCTGGTCACTCAGAAGGACCTTTACTAAGAATATGGACTATAGGTAAGGGTGGGTTTCCATTTGAGATTAACTGGGAGAGTAACTCTGATATCCGCTCTCAGGTTGTTGTCCATTTGAGAGTTAATTTCGGCCCGAATAACTATCGAGAGTAGCCGGCGAGTCCCTCGCCAAGATAGCTTTCACGAGTTCTCGTCATACCCTGCCCACTTATGCACCTGTAGAGAGTGGAGAGTAGTCGAAGTGTCATCACACTACTACTGACAAGTCGCAGCAGCTGTGATTATTCCCTGTAAAAAAAGAAAAATCTACTTTGGTAATTCTTATCTGCCCCGCTACCGCTTTTCCTGTTTTTCATTTTTTTCAATTCTTGAGATACCTTAAACAGTAGAGAGCATCAAATTATTGATAAATTTAAATATTGTATATATGTATTATATTGTACTGTACTGTTAGGTCATCAGCCCAGAGGCTGGTTGGATCCTCAAATAGCACCACCAAAGGCTACGCAGTTATAGGGAAACCGCAAAAACCAATGGCAGAACCCAAATGAGGCGTACTAGGCAAGATGAGGATTGTATTATATACTTGTTATTATAGCAATAACTGGACTACAATCATTACAATATATCTCCATGCAAATTGATGTGATTATAATAAAATATAAACTAACAATTTACTCTTAATTCGCCTTTATTAAACAGACTTAATTTACCTGATTCCTTAAGTTGTGAAGTTTCCTTTGAACTTCAGCTCCGGAACACGAAAACTTCACTCCTAGTTCCTATAAAGTTTTATGTTTCTTCTCTCTGTCACGGTAATCGCTACAAAAATTTTCGACTTTTATACATTTCAATTAACAGTTTTGTTTCCTCCGGTGACCAATTTGTAGCCATCTTGCAATTGAAAATAGAACCAAGCTCTCGATAGCTTCGCCACAATTCGAACACAGTTCGTATCTGGAGAGCTAATCTCCGAGAGGGCCGGGGAGCACGTGTCGACTAGCGAGCACGCTGAGAAAAGTTAGCTCTCGGCACTGTGTCCATTGGCGAGTAACTGCTATCGAGAGGTTCTCGCCAGTATTTACTCTCAAGTGTACGGGCACCTTAACACCATAGACTTAGTAAATAATACACTAGAGGTAGCAACGGCACCACCGCCTGCGAGAGAATCATAGTAGCCAGCGGAGCATGCTGAAATCTCAGCTGTTTGGCAACAAGGTCGATCCGCTTTACCCATCAATGTAAATGGGGGACTTTTAAAACTGTGTAGATATTGATATGCTTTAAAATTCTTACATATAAACATTCTCAGATACTATACTATAGTTGCGACGTTTCTCTCCAGGAGAAAGAAATCCTAAAAAGAAGAAATACAGGACAAATGCTTGATAAGAGAGGACTGTGTTCAATAGCAGTTAAGTACACAGAATCAATTCACTGTCCATGATAAGTTTCCTAACAACATACTTTTAAAATGCGGATACGTATATTTCGCTGTCTTTTGTGTAAATGTAATAAATGGACAGGACTTCAGCATAATTCTGCTCAACGACTGAAAGCATTCTCTCTCGTACGAAGCGAATAAGCGAGTTTTTGGCCTAAAAGCGTTGCCGAGATTTTGGAGCAAAGTAGACAAAATATTGTTATCACCGGTTAAGGCGCTGTCTTTCTGAGCACAACTTGGCAGGTTCGATCCTAGCTCAGTCCAGTGATATTTGGTGCCCAAATATGTCAGCTTCGTGTCAGAAATTTGCCGGTACGTAAAGGAACTTCCGTGGGGTAATATTTCAGCACCTCGGCGTCTCCGAAAACCGTAAAAGTAATTAGTGGGATGTAAATCCAATATTATTATTATTATAATTATTATTATTGTTACGATCATCATCATTGTTGTTGCTATCACTGTATCCTAAACGTGATTACAAATGGAAATATGGCACTCGGTTGTGGTTTTAGTCTATTATGGAGTTTTTATTTATATTCTCGTGAAATGCTTGATTTGCTTTAAGATTTTAAGTTGTAAAATTACTTCCTTTAATGGGAAGTGATAGTGGTAAATGATATGATTGAAGAGAACTGAAAAAAATATTTACAATAATATTTTGTTTGTTTACAATTTGCTTCACGTCGCACCGACACAGATAGATCTTATGAAGACGATGTGATAGGAAAGGGCTAGGAGTGGGAAGGAAGCGGCCGTGGCCTTAATTAAGGTACAGCCCCAGAATTTGTTCAGTGTAAAAATGGAAAACCACTGAAAAAGCATTCTCATAGCTACCGACAATTGAGTTCAAGCCAACTACTGTATCTCCCTAATGCAAGTTCACAGCTACGCGACACAAAACCCGCAACCACTCGCTCGGTATTATGCACATCAGTGGCATTGTATGAAAGGAAAATAAATATATCACGTTAGCCTCTAAACACCGAGTAATCGTGGTCATAATAATAATTTCGTGTGGCTATTTCTAGCCGAGGGCAACCCTTGTAAGGCAGACCCCCGGTGAGGGTGGGCGGCATCTGCCATGTATAGGTAACTGCGTGTTATTGTGGTGAAGGACAGTGTTGTGTGTGGTGTGTGAGTTGCAGGGATGTTGGGGACAGCACAAACACCCAGCCCCCGAGCCACTGGAATTAACCAATGAAGGTTAAAATCCCCGGCCCGGCCGGGAATCGAACCCGGGACCCTCTGATCCGAAGGCCAGTACGATGACAATTCAGCCAACGGGTCGGACATCATGGCCATAAGGAACCAATTTTACTCGTAAATATAATCAGCACTGTAAGAAATATGTTCAGAAATCAATGATTATAATGAAGAGTAACAGTTTATCAACGTATTGGTTCCGAAACAAAATTGTCTTTGTTAACCTACTTCTAATATTGGAATCATGCATGTATAATCTGCCAACACGATGTATACGTATGCCTGTATTCCTTTACTCTTTCACTGGATATTCGCTTTCAAAGATATCGCCACTCAGCGAAAGAAAAATATCTTCCCTTACATTTCCGAATACATTAATAATGTCAGCCTTCATGGTAAAGTCCAAAGAATCTCATTCACTCCGACACGGAATTTAGGGGCCGATAGCCTCGATGTTAGGCCCCTTTAAACAACAAGCATCATCATCATCATCAAAACTTGAATTGCTGGACAAGTATTGAACGTAGAACGAGAAGTTTGTCAGCTTTCTAGCATCTTACTCACATATTTTATTTATTTGTGTCAGTAAACATCTAAATGATTTACAAGGTAATCACATCTTTCTCGACTAAATAGTACTCAAATACTCACCATACGCCGCCAGTCGAGCTATTTCAATTTCAGGAACGTCCATAGTTTACTTTAAATTTACAACTTTAAGTAATTTAGTTTCCACAGTTACGATGTAGTGAAATTTGAACAATTAAATTGTGTAAGTTATTGTAGACAAGGTTCAAGTGCTTCCTTCTTCTTAATTTCTTGGAATCGGCACTTTGTGTGAATTTGGTCCAGTTTTACGTTCGAATGACTTTCCTGACACCATCCCTGTTTGGAGGGATGCATTCACTATTACATGTCTCTGAGGTGGTTGATAGTTTGGTGTAAATGAAGTGATGTGCATCCAGAGGAATATACACAACTAGTCCCTGAGCTAGAGGAATTAACCATACCTATAAAATTTTAAAATCTCCCACCCACCCAGGATTCGAACCCAGGGCGCACTGCACCGAAGGCCACAGGCAAGGAGCCGGACTGCAGACGACTCACTCTTTTCTCTAAATAATCGTTGGAAGAAAGGTTCTCACCAACTACGGTGCAACCCGATGCATAGGTAGTGTATGTGTATGTGTATCAGAAGATCCTGAGTTTAATTCCTAGTCGGGTTAGGGATTTTAATCGCGGCTATTGATCCTGCTTCGGGGACTAAGCAAAAATGACAAAATAAGTTTTAACACTAAGCACACTCAACGGCTAGCTAAAATCGAAGAATCCGCCAGATTAGAAACCGACCAATCAGGGTAAACCTGTACAGTACTGGACATGAAACAGAAGCATACATAGTACCTGGCTTGTAGACATCACCGAGATCCGATTTCTAGACCGACGCATAACGCGGCAGTAGCTTAGTTGGCAGAGGCGCCATATGTGGGCTGTAAGATGCTCGCTACCCTTTTTTCAATCGCTAACTTGAACAACTTGTAAGCACAATCGCTTTTTTGGACAATATTAACTGGAAACGGGTATCGTAATTTCCTTAATTCGTTTCATTTCTCTGTATAGCAGTACCTAGAATAGTATTTGCTCCACTGATAGTAGCTTAGGTAAGATGTTGCGTAGAGAGTAGGCATATTATTTATTTTTATTTATGCTATTACTTACCGGTACTTGTGTTTCATTAGACACATTATTTTCTAGTTGGTTTCATGTTGGTTCATCGTTTATTAAACATGACGTAAATAGCCTCGTCTTTGGTTCCTATGATTGAAGGCAATAGACAGATAACGAGAACTGCTGTATTTCAATAGAAGTATCTGGACTTATTAGTTCAGCCTGTAAAAACAGTTGAATAGTGTCAGATACAGTAGTTGACAGTTGAGGTTCGAATCCAAATCTCTACCTTTTCTTGTATGTTCAACGTTTTCATTGTCGTGTTGTCCGACTCGTTGGCTGAACGGTCAGCGTACTGGCCTTGGGTTCAGAGGGTCCCGGGTTCGATTCCCGGCCGGGTCGAGGATTTTAACCTTAATTGGGTAATTCCAATGGCACGGGGGCTGGGTGTATGTGTTGTCTTCATCGTCATTTCGTCCTCATCACGACGCGCAGGTCGCCAACGGGAGTCAAACAGAAAGACCTGCACCTGGCGAGCCGAACCCGTCCTGGGATATCCCGGCGACATTTCATTTATTGTTATGTTTGGCATTACTAGACATTGCTCGATGCCGTGGGGGAGGTGGCTAACTAAATCCCGGTGGAATAAGAATACCTCACCGCAGTGAGTTAATGACTGCTGACGATATTTTAACAGCAGCTGGTATACATATTTTAACGTGGAATTCCGACCACCCCGTGGGCTCCTCTAATAACTCGTATAAAGGCCTTCGGCTTCGATTGCCGTTTGAAATCTGTGAGAAACAGAAGCCATGAGACGAGCGCTTAGCCTCAGACCATGCGTTTTCGATTGCCCTGAGATCCGGGACACAAGGAGTCCAGTCCATAAGACGGCAAACCATCTCTGAACTATCGCTGATCTGTGTATGGGAAAATAGTCCTGATGAAAGTGAATTACTTGCTCAGGATACAGCTGTCGCACTGATGGGACCATAATATCACTCATATGCTGATTATAAGGTGCGAGGAGCGAGACGGGCTGGCCTCGACTGATGAGCCATTTAGTTCACTACTTAGGTATTGGCTGTTTCCCCACTTGCTCACGTGGCTAGCCAGTCAGGACGAAGCTAGGAGTGCAACGCCAGCCCCTCTAATGTTTCCCTGCTATCTCCCTGGAAGTCCCTGGCCACTAACAGACTCTTCCAGACGATTGAAAATCGTGAATGTTCTGGGTATATCCAGCTTCTTGATTGTTCGTAAGCTACTTAGGCACTTATATAAGCCAGTTAGGTAACCAGTGAGTGGATAAGTCTGAAGATCTATTCGGTGTGTTAGGGGCTCAGTTTCCACGTACCGGTACTGCAAACTGCCGTGGAGTACTAAGTACTGTGTGAGTACCTCCGTGGAGTACCGTACTGAGTGTACTCTGAATGTAGTCTGAAAGAGAGAGAGAGAGTTATTGCTGTGGAGTTCAGTTGAGTTAGTGCAGTATGGAGTTGAGTAGCATCATTGCTGTGATTGTGAAGTGTAGCTGAGTGCAGTTCAGTAGCTGTGTGCTGTTATGTATCTGCCGTGAAGTGAGTTCTGACGCGGAGCTGAGGTTCTGCAGTCTGCAAATGCCCTTGGATACATGTACCAGCATGGGAATCGGCAAGACTGACAGGGAACAGAGAACTGTTTCTTAGAAAAAGTTAGCTTGAAGAAGCTAGTTAAAGTTGCGTTACCTCATTCTTTGCTCTGTGCCGGGATGATGACTATATGTTAAAGTATAGGCAGCGTAGCGAGACTAGCCAAGGGGAATTTCAGCTCCACCAGAGGAGAACACTGCTCATACGGTTGTCACATCCGAACTGCCTTTACAGTTCAACTAGCCCCATATTTACACAAGTCAAAGCAGGACATGGAGAAGACGAGATGGTTCGAGAACTAACCGGGATAAGTTGAATCAGACATGTGATGAAGCGACGTCACAGTTCCAATGACAGCACGCAGGCTGTACACATTTGAATGAGAGTGATGTGAGGTATAGGTAGCAAAGCAATTAATTTGTAATTTCGTATGGCTATTTCCAGCCGAGTTCAGCCCTTGTAAGGCAGACCCTCCGATGAGGGTGGGCGGCATCTGCCATGTGTAGGTAACTGCGTGTAATTGTGGTGGAGGATAGTATTATGTGTGGTGTGTGAGTGTAGCAAAGCAAGCAGACAGAGAACAGACAAGGTCCACTATAAAGTTAGTGAGTTTCTATAGAATGTTTACGAAACAACAGACTGGAGTTGACGATTTCACAAGTAAAAATGAATGGTACAGCCGGCAGCATAAGTTAAAATAGATGATGTCACACAGTGCATGATGTATATTATTGGAAACTGTGTAGTATGTTATTGTAATTTGTAAGTGATAGTGCACAAACCGTAAAACATGAGCAACGGCAGAGAGTGCAACCTGTGAACTAGTGTGTCTGCGTTAATGTATAAGTGCTAGTAGTTAGAATAAATAGTACTCATACGAGTATAATACAACCAGTTGTGTTTTTATTTGTCACTCCCCTCATGTTACAATGTGAATGTGTCGGGCTGTATCGAGCCAAACTCGTATCCTGTGAAGCATTACAAGTCCACGGGAGGACATCCACCCTCATATTGGTAAACAGATGTTGCGATCTATACATTCTTCGGCAAATGCTAGGCGATAGAGCTGATATTCGTCTGAAAATGCAGAGGTACAACAATATAACTTTGCATCCACCCCCCCCCCCAAGCCTTCATAATTTCAGGTTCAGACAATGCTTCATCCACTCAAATTCTTTGAGATCTGATTCATAGGCATTTAGCCACCCATTCAGTCACTCTTTTGTACAATCAAATAGCCCTTATTTTCATCAGTAGCCTTGGACAAGTCAACAGGGATACAGGCCACTTGACCACCTCAGTTCAAAATATCTGATATATCGTGCTGGAATCCTGTAAGTTGAGCCTCACTGGAATAAACTTTCCTAAACCCAAACTGCCTTCTATTAAACCAGTAAGTAATTTCACACGTGTGTCAAATATAATTAGAAATAATTCTTTCCCAGAGCTTACATGCAACACATGTCAAGCTGACTGGCCCATAACTATCTGCTTTATGTATATCACCCCTTCTTATGTACGCTGGGGCTACTGTATCAACTCTCCATTTGCTTAGTATAACTTTTTCATGCAAACAGTATCCAAATAAGTACCGGTACTTCAGATATGAAACTATATCCCAACCCATTGCCTTTAGCAACTTATATCCCCAGAAATCTAATCAATTTCAGCTATTTTTTAATTTTCAAATTTTGTGTCTTAAATTTCTACACATCACTAGTAACCTCCTCTACCTGGAATTTACCCTCGCATACAACTAGCATTACACAATGCTGACTAATTCTGTCTTCTGTATACCCTCACATATACACTTGCCTTGTTCATTAATGATTCCCGGAAACTGTTTTTGTCGTAAAGTACCTATACATACATACACATGGCCAATTATGCTTGACATTGTGTTATCCTTAGCTAACTTCTTCACAAAATTCATTTTCCTGTGTACACTGGAATAAACTTTCCTAACCCCGAACTGCCTTCTATCAAACCAGTGAGTAATATCACGAATGTTTCTTCTTAGTTCTGCAACCATTCCTAAATCTATCTCCTTCCAACCTGTACCTCATCCTTAATCTGTTTATCTCTGTTATAATATAATGGATCTCAGCCATTTCTTGCCCCCATTTAAAGGTGCATAGCTGTTTTCATATTCAACTATTGCCTTAAACATATCTCGTAGGCTGTTTATATTTTTATTTACTATTTCCACCTATCATAATTACCTTCTTAAAACTCCCTCATGCCTATCATCAACCTTAAACAGCTAGTACTGTGTAATAGTGTAACCGTCCAGGCTTCTCCAGCCATACTAATTTATTGTACAGTCCTATTACGTGATATCACTCGATATCAAGATTATCCGTCATCGGAAGTTATTCATTAACACATATTAATTTAACCTCAATCAATTGTAAATAAGGCTTTTGGAATTATATTGTATATATTACAACATCATTTATTATTTAAATTATAAGATAGGAATTCATTATGTACTGTAAATATGGTCAATATGTTGAGTCGGAGATTGTGTCATTTCATCTCATACTGTGTATACGGAAAAGTTATTCTTGAAGCGGGGAAGTTATGATGAGTCATTGGGTTTAACTCATGAGTACTGTACTATACAGTGACCCGCGTGCAAGGCTAGCAAGCTAGAAGACTACATCATCGACACGCCTACTGGTGAAGAATGAAGAGAGGGAAGATATATGAGATCTATGTTCGTTGTATAGAGACTAGGTATGGAGCAGTTACCAAGAGTGGGAGAGCTCCTGTATATTATCTTGCGCGGGGCAATCCTCAAAAGACACAAGTACTTGACTAATTCGGAACAGTGAGTGGTCGCTTCGAGACATAATCATTTTTTGGACAGTGAGTTGTCGTTTCAAGACACAGTACGTAGCTGCTGTGATGTTGTCGGGTCAGGGTGAGACGAAACAAGCAGACGGCTTGTGATATATTCTATAATCATTCTGGGCGAAGAACTACATTAGTTCAAGTCCACGGTACTTGGTACAAATCTGTATTGTATCAGAAATATAGCGAAGGTGGATTAAGATTTCTGATAATATGGAAAAATTCACAACACTGAATTTTCTCCTCATACGATCAACGGTGATCAATTTTCACAAGCATAGGGCCAATGTCTAATTTAAAGACTAAGCAATCAGGGAGTGCTAGTCCAGATAGCCCAAACCATATCGCAGAAAGAAGGAAGGATGTCCATGGGGCCAGTCTGCAACGAGAAAAGGGGAACGAGTAACCACGGAATACAGATGACCTCAACGGAAGCTACAAATTGGTGAGCCACAATTAGACAATGCAAGCAACAGTAAATTACAGTAACTTTAAATTCTTAATTCCCTCCGACTCATCTCATTTTTTTTGTTTAATAAATTCATTTGACCAGATATTGCGTTAATTTTCTTTCTCAAAACGATATTTAATGGTTAATTATTTAAAATCCTACCCCTGTGATTTAAGTATAAGTCTTTATGCTAGTAAATATAAATTTTGCTGTACAGTTTTGTTTAAAACTGTAAAGCTGGTGCCCAAACATTACACAGAGAAATGGGAAACCATGGAGTGATAATTGATTCTATTTTCGTGGCAATTTGCGGGCAAGCCACATATAGTTTATATTTATATTCATGTGTCCCCAGCTATTAACTTTCGTCTCCCCAAGTGTGAAGCTCAGGAGAGCGAACAGTTACAATAGTCCTACTTTAACAACTTTCCTTTCTAACGCATTTACTTTTAACTACAACAAAAATATTTTTTTACACTGTATCACCAGATTTTTGTACAAAATAACAGTTGTATTGTTTAAAAAGTAGTTCATAGGAAATAATTTAAAAATAACATTTCTTGTATATTTTTACCAGGATAAATTGTTCTTCTAAAAGTAAAGAGAGATTATGACTACAAATAAACAAACTAAATTATATAAGGCGGAAAATATCTTAGTGATGTAAAGATAGGACTTCAGACAAGGCAACGGTATGCACTGGACCAGACAGATTTCAGTGAAACTTGGGAGAGTAATTGATTAACATATGGTAACCTAAATTTAGGGGCTGCCTGGCCGAGGCGGTAAAGGCGTGCTCGGTTCGCCCGGAAGGACGCAGGTTCGAATCCCCGCCAGGAACTCGTAAAATTTAAGAAACGAGATTTCCACTTCCGGAGGTGCATATGGTCCTGAGGTTCACTCAGCCTACACCAAAAATGAGTACGAGGTTAATTCCTTGGGGCAAAGGAGGCCGGGCGTAAAGCTAACCACTCTACCCCATCACGTGCCGAAGTTAATAATGGTGGAAGCATTTACCTTCCATTCCGCCAAGGGCCTTCATGGCCTGTACGGAAGTGACTTTGCTTTCTATCCTAAATTTAAGGATAATAATCATTTTGCCATAAAATTAATGGTAGTGGTATAATTAATAGCTGAAAATTAGCTGGGTGGCTTCAGTTAGATCAGGGGTTCTCAAACTGTTATGCGATTGTATCCTTCACTCATGACTAAAAATTCAGTGCACCCACACAAAAAACACCTAACTGGTAGATTTTAAAAATATGATTACCTGGCTGATTATTAAGGCAATTTTAATTTATTATAAACAACTTTTTAATGCATATCATAAATAAGATGATATTGTGAAATTAAATACATTTGTATAACACATCACAAGAAATTTAAGAGTTTGTGTCTGTATCAAGTATAATACAATTATAATAAATATAACACAGGATACCCTGTTTGTATGAAAGTTTCACAAATGCTAGATTTTAGCCTCAGTATCAAATTAATAAATAAGGATGAAAAATTGTATATCTTAATTCTGGAATTCAGACATTGCGAACCATCAAAATTTCAATTGGATAGATGTGTCTGCCTGGCGTGACACAGTTTTCAGTTTTCTTTATGCTAGTAAATATATATATGCTAGTAAATATATATATATATATATAACTTTCTTATTATTTATTTCCAAATTTCATTTTTTTTCTTCATTACTTCGCTGAAGCCTGCTTGCGTACCCCACTAAAAGTCTCAGGCGAACCCCTAGGTGTACACGTACCACAGTTTGAGAACCACTGAGTTAGATGATAATGACATAAAATGACCTTGCATATGTGCTGTAGAATTGTAATGATAGTACTTTTTTAAGGATACATACATACATACATACATACATACATACATACATACATACATACATACATACATACATACATACATACATACATACATACATACATACATACATACATACATACATACATACATACATACATAGTACAGTCATTAAGTTCTGAGACTGACCGCATGATGGCCCTGTGGTGCACTACAGCGCATAGGTGGCGTCGTGGTATGGCACCATGTCAGTTAGTCTCTCGTCCCTGCAAGAGACAGTTGAGATAGTCTGCACTGGAAGCAGACGTACGGTCGTTGATGTGACGGTGATTTGAATGCGCCCGTCGGATCTTGACATGTCACAGGTTGAGCTACGGGCAAAAATCAAGCTCTGCCAGATATTAGGCGAAACCGCTGCCAAAACATTTGAAATGATGCAGCAGGTTTACGGTGAGGACGCATTGAGCCGCAGTGTTGTGTTTAGGTGGCACCGACGTTTTGTGCAAAGACGGGACAGTTTGGAAGATGATGTGCGTACTGGTCGGCCACAAACAGTTCGAACGGAACGCAAAATCCAAGAAGTTGCAACGTTGGCGCGTGCTAACCGCTCCCAATCGGTAGACATTCTCACAGCAGCAATAGGAGTCAGACACGATAACTGCCAAAATATTCTGACGGATGACCTCAACATGTCTTGTGTACCTATCACAGTGTGCCACGAATCCTGTCGCAAGACCAACGTGATGATCGCATGACGATTTGTGATGACCTCATCATTAATGCTGACGATGATCCGACGTTTGTCAACCGGATAATAACTGGAGACAAAACATGGCATTTCCTTTCAGCGGTGCTTCCAGCAGCTATACCAATGTTGGCAAACGTGCATAACGGCCAACGACGACTATTTTGAGGGTGGATGTAGTTCTGTTTAAGTGGTTAACGGCCAGCGGCGGCTATTTTGAGGGTGGATGTGGTTCTGTGTAGGTTTACGCCGTGTAATGCGGCATCATGTGCAACAAACAGAGTCGAGTGGGTGCCTATCTTCCAGGCGTCAAGTCTCAGCACTTAATGAATGCACTACGTACATACATAGATGAATGACCATTCACCATTGGTTTCACTGGACTGGGCATGTGTGCTGTATGAGCGACACCAGGCTTCCTCGCCAGTTCCTTTATGGTGAACTTACCTCAGGCATAAGACCCTGTGGTCCTCTTTGAAGCATTATATAGACCAGCTTAAACAAACCATGACTGTCACCAACATCAACCCTCAAATGTGGGACACATTTACCACGGATCACTTGCTTTGGCGCCAAACCGCCTCTATTGCTGTTGAACTGTTGAGCAAGAGCGTTGCAGGCATGACGAGCATAAAGGAGAGTTACATATACTCCGTCAGATCCAACTTCGTCCTCCCCATCCATCGAGTGCAATCTGTGTGGATCCATGTTTCATGCTGGAATTCAATCAATCAATCAATCAATCAATCAATCAATCAATCAATCAATCAATCAATCAATCAATCAATCAATCAATCAATCAATCAATCAATCAATCAATCTATCTATCTATCTATCTATCTATCTATCTATCTATCTATCTATCTATCTATCTATCTATCTATCTATCTATCTATCTATCTACCTATCATTCACTACTGATCTGCATTTAGGGCAGTCACTCAGGTGGCAGATTCCCTATCTCTTGTTTTCCTAGTCTTTTCTTAAACGATTACAAAGAAATTGGAAATTTAATGAACATCTCCCTTGGTAAGTTATTCCAATCCCTAACTCCCCTTCCTATAAACGAATATTTGTCCCAATGTGTCCCCTTGAATTTCAGCTTTATCTTCATTTTGTGATCTTTCCTACTTTTAAAGACACTACTCAAACTTATTCGTCTACTGATGTCATTCCACGCCATCTCTCCACTGACAGCTCAGAACATACCACTTACAACACTAATATAAATGGTCCGTTATTGGGCATTATAAATTTTCCAGCTAACTCATTCCTGGTTGCCAGAGATTCGCCCCAGTGTGCTAAGTCGGGTTCATCAGTTGTTCTGGGGATAAAAATGGGAGAAGGACCAGTACCCCGCCCAGGAGCCGTCACCTGCTATGCTGAACAGGGACCTTTTGGTGTATTGAAAGATTGAAAGCGATAGACAACGAAGAGGGAAGGAAGCGGCCGTGGCCTTAAGTTAGGTACCATCCCGGCATTTGTCTGAAGGAGAAGTGGGAAACCACGGAAAACCACTTAGAGGTTGGCTGAGGAGGGAATCGAACCCCTCTACTCAGTTGATCTCCCGAGGCTGAGTGAACCCCGTTCCAGCCCTAGTACAACTTTTCAAATTTCGTGGCAGAGCCAAGAATCGAACGCGGGCCTCCGAGGGTGGCAGCTAATCACACTAACTACTACACCACAGAGGCGGACTGATAATAATAATAATAATAATAATAATAATAATAATAATAATAATAATAATAATAACTAGCAAATGTACCCGTTCTTCGCTACGGTATTCTGCATTGCAGAGATGGCGAACCTTTTCCAGCTAGTGTGCCCATTTATGTCTGGTTTAGTATTCTCAACTGTTGACTGTGCCACTTGTTATTTTCTTTTAAGGAATGGCTACAAATCCTGCCCCCTCCCCCCCTCCCGACTTCCTTTCAGTACCCAATTATGTTTCATAACGTGTTATTTGTTCATTTAGTGATTTATTTATTTATTTACGTTGTACTTATTTATTTAATCGATATCTTGTAAATACATTTGATTACATGTTTCGTGGTTGTATTTTGCAAATACATCAAAAACACATTTTTAAGTATGAAAGTTTGGAGAATACCTAACATTACTTTTAAAAATATAAATAACTAGCAAATTACCCGTGCTTCGTTACGGTTTGAAAATGAAAATTATTATTCCATGTTTCACATTTTGGAGAGTCCACTGTCAGCTAAGGCTGTAAAACACGCCCTCAGTTCGTACGTCAAACGGTTTTGGGGGAATAATTATTTATTTTCTGATCTAACACTCATTTCAACCCCATACGGAAGAATTTGAATGTTTTAAACCCTATCTTTTTTAACACCTGGGATGTAAAAGCGACCTACCTCTGAAATTTGTATTTTGTACGTCGAGCAGTAATGGAGGAATGAACACTTTTTTAAGGGGTGAATGTTTTAAAATATTTATTAACATCTAGGATATAGAAGACCAACCTTCATAAAAAATAAGTTAATGCCTGAAACTGTTTTGGAAGAATAGTTATTGTGTTTTTGAGTGTCAACCACCATCTAAACCCCTTAGGGGAGAAACATTTTTAAGTATACGATATTTTACACCTAAGACATGAAGGAACACCCTTCTCGTAAAATTACAACTTTGTATGTCAAACCCTTTTGGAAGGATGAATAATTTCGTTTACTGAGCTAACCTCATTTAACACTTTAGGGTTGGAACATTAAAAAATATTTCCTATTTCACACCTATGATTTGGAATTGGAATGTTGTCTTCTTACGTTAAACCGTTTTGGAGGAATGAATGAATATATTTGTTTTCGGATCATAACCACCACTTACCTCTCTCAGTGGTTAAATGTGTTTCAAACCTTCTGTTATTTAATACCTAGGATATCATTTGAAATTTTAACTTCATAATTCCAATGGTTTCATATAAATGCTATATATTTGTCATCATTCCTTAGCCCCAGTCAAAACCCCCTTTGGGGTGTATTGTTTTAAGCCCACTTATTATAAGTACGTGTGTCTTTATTTTGAAACATGATTCCAAATACTAATTTTCTCGCCAGTAACATCCTTCTTTTTTGAGATATACGTATCCTCAAACAAAGAATTCAACTCATTTTTCAATTAATTTATCCCCCCTTAATTGGATTTTACGATAACAAAAAATCTGTGTTTCTTTATTTTTAACGGAGATTCCAAATACGCATTTTCATGTCTCTGTCAGCTTCAGTTTCTGAGAAAGGGAATTCAACCCCTTTTATAGTCATTTATACAACCCCCACCCCTTAAGTGTTTTCCGAAACAAAAAATACGTCTTACTTTGTTTTTAAAAGAGATTAAAGATAAGAATTTTCACATCTGTAATATGTGGTAAGTTTTTTTAGTTACACTGCGGATATGCTCATTTTAAAAATTCACCCCCTTCAACACTTTCCCTTATGTGGATTTTCGGAAAACAAATTATGCGTGTTCCTTTACTTTTACAGTAGATTCCAAATACCAATTTCCACGTCCGTAACATCTTCAGAATTTGATACATAAGTATCCTCATAAAAATTATTCAACACTTTATTCAGTTGTTTTCACTCACCCATCCCCTTAAGTGGATTTTCCGGAAACAAAAGAATGCGTGTTTCTTTATTTTTAAAGAAGATTCCAAATAGAAATTTTCATGCCTGTAAAATCTTCAGTTTTTAAGATATAAGTATCCTCATAAAAAGAGTTCAACCACTTTTTCAGTTCTTTTTACAACACATAAGAGAATTTTCCGAAAACGAAAATACGTGTTTCTTTACGTTTAAAGGAGATTCCAAACACCAATATTCACGTCTGTAATATATTCAGTTTTGGAGATACCAGTAACCTAATAAAAATAATTCAACCCAGTTTTCAGTCATTTTACCCCCACTTAAGTGACTTTTTCCGAAAACAAAACAAATATGTGTTTATTTTTAAAGGAGATTCCAAATACTCATTTTCACGTCTGTAATATCTGCAGTTTTGGATATACCAGCACTCTAATAAAAATAATTCAACCCTTTTTCAGTCATTTTGACCCCCTTAAGTGATTTTTTAAACAAAAAATACGTATTACTTTATTTTTAAAAGAGATTAAAACTAGCAAATTTCACGTCTGTAAAATGTTAAGTTTTTGAGATATGCTATAGATATGCTCATTTTAAAAATTCGCCCGCTATAACACTTCCCCTTAAATGGATTTTCAGAAAACAAATTATGCGTGCCCCTTTATTTTCACATGAGATTCTAAATACCAGTTTTCACGTCTGTAACATGTTACGTTTTTTAGATATATCGTAGAATACTAATTTTAAAAATTCACTCCCTTTGTCACTCCTGTTTACCCCCTCTTAAGAACATTTTCCAAAAACAAAAAATACGTGTTTGTTTATTTTTGAAGAAGTTTGCAAATACCAATTTTCAAGGTTGTAACATCTTCAGTTTTTGAGATATAAGTATCGTCTTAAATAGTATTCAAACCTTTTTTCACCTTTTTCACCCACCTTAAGAGGATTTTCCGAAAACAAACAAATGTGTTTCCTTATTTTTTAAAAAGATTCCAAATACCAATGTTCATGACTTTAACCTGTTAAGTTTTTTCAGATATAGAATACACTCGTTTTAAAAATTAACTCCCCATTTCACCCCCTTAGCGGCGTAATATCCAAAAATTCTCCCTTAGTGAGCACCTACATTGTAATATAAATGTATCCTCAAAATGTCATTTCTTTATATCCAGTAGTTTTGGCTCAGCGATGATGAGTCAGTCAGTCAGTCAGGACATGTTATTTTATATATATAGATAAGCTCCCATTGTAACACACTTCGTCATAAAATATTATTAGATATAACAATTAAAAATACCAATATTGCTAATGGATTTTAAGTGAAATATCGTTCTCACATTAATTACCCATGTCATTTACATTAGGTTCATAACTTCTTGTCTTTAATAACACACAAGAAGCACTTAGGTCTGAACCGAGACGGCTTCTAACTGTTGACTTCACAACGTTAATTGTAGAAAATAGCTGTTCGTAGGCATATTATGACCCAAACAAAGTAAGTAATGCTGTAGCAAGTTTCGTCATCACCGAAAATTTTGTGGGAGGCTGTCCCATTGTTCACGTCTGGCTTCTGGAGAGATTACTCACCATCAACAGCGCAGTCTATTTTCACCCATGATTCACCAAGTTGTGCGAATTTGTTCACCCATGTACTGCTTCATTCACATTAAATCAATCAATCAATCAATCAATCAATCAAAAAATTGAACTTATTGTCACTCATTTGTGCAATAGGAGTTTTTGTAAGAAAATCTCTTGGAAATTATTTGTTTTGAATTTTGTGAGACGCCCACATTCTTCTTACATATACATTTTGTGCCTTCAAAAGTTAACTGATTTGCAAAATCTGACATCAATTCAAGTTGTATTTTAAGTGAAGGAAAGTACTTAAATTCCTTGTTTCAACATCCCTGACGAATACTCGTTTTCTATGAAATGATTTTATGATCTCAAACAATCTATCTGCAGTATGCCCCTTTCCTTGCAGTTCCTTATTCGTAACATTGTATACTGCTGTAAAATTATGGAGAAACATTCATTTGCACAGCCAAATAGGGTCCGGGAGTTCTAGGAATTCTTCGTACTTTTCTATCATGAAGAAGCGAATTTCGTCCAAGAGTTCGACAAGCCACTGGAGTACTCGCCCACGACTCAGCCAGTGAACATTACAAGTACGCCACAGTGAGATTCCACTTCGTGTAACATTTTCGAGTTCTGGCGATTATTTAGAGCACGTGCAGGTATGAAGATCACAATTTTAGCTACCACCGAGAGTACTTTTTCAAATTACTGCATAACTTCTTTCGTAGTAGCAGCGATTAGAGGGAGGGGTGAGGGGGGCAGTCGCCCCCACTTTGTGGAGAAATCATTGATTTTTTATTCAGTTTTTTCGGCTGAATCTAGGAATTATTAAAAAAGGCAATTTGTACAATCCATTTTGTCTTATCAGCTAACCCTCTCCTTTATTTTCTTTAATTATTTAACAAAATTATTAGTGGAAATGTCGTTCGTCCCGGCTAACCGATTTGTATAGCTCCACAGCAAGTAGTGGAGACTTTGCATGTGCTGTTAGGAAGGGTAGCAGAGGTGTATATATATTGCCAAGGTCATGGACACTGAGGTATGATTCACCCGCTTGCCGCGCGCATTCGTCAGTGTGGCAGTCTCTTTAGTGTGTAGTGAAATATTAAATGCCTGTAATTGTAATTGTATAATCACGCCGTACTTCTATTTAATATACTGAATGTGTAATATTGTTCCATTGCTGAAAGTTTTATTGTGTAGTATTGAATCAAAATCTCAAAACAGCTATTATTACCGAACTTAAGTTGGTAAACTGTCAATCTTTACCGCTCTGTCGAAATTCACTCAGAGAGCATCAAAAAATTTACCAGTTTGTAGCTTTTCTTTCTTTTTTAATGTTTTGCCCCCGCACTTTTAATTCCCAACCGTCGCCAGTGTTCTTTCGCACATAGGGCTTCCTGGTGTAACATACGATGGAACTGTAAAATAAGGTATTTAATTTTTTCTTTAAGAAATTTCACAAACCGATTATGAATACCCACCATACTTGAGGCAATATTCTGTAAGTCAAACCCCATTTTTAATACAAGTTCTTGCTTCATACCCTTCATTATGTTTTTACCTATTGTCGAATTTCGTAATTTCAACAAGTTAACTAATTCCTCCCTCATCACATTTCCACAAAGAAATCAGATAAAAACATAAAATACTATTACTACTACTCAGTGGCGTATACTGTGGGCTACCAAGGCTATCGGTGAAACCCAAACCTCAATTGAGAACGATGGAAGTCTAAAGCACATTGTAATGTAAGCATCTGACACAGTGTTCTATTTTCAAAACCTTAAAGCAGTGAGAAAAAACGTCGCACGTATTTCTGAGAGCTAAGCATCGGAGACTGATATCGCAGCCCAGACTCTCGTCCCTCTCCCCTCTCCTTACCCATAGCGGCTTGCTGCTGTATATCGGTTAGGAGCGGGGACCGGGAGGAGGATAGGTGTGCTAGGCTTCGGTCCGTCAGATTGCCAGTACCTACTATCAACCATACGTTACTCATCGTATATACTTCCTCACCTCATACTTCTGACTTAATCATATCGATAACAGAGTGCTGGTATTTCACTCCCGTTTCCTTCTACATTCTTGTAGGAAGACACTGCAGGGCTGCTGTTATAGGAGCAATATAGTTTTATTTTTATAGGTACAACTGCTAAAATGAAATGCAAGGTTCTCTTTTGCTGGTTGGAATCGAACCCGTGAGCATGGGTCAAATACCACCACTGATCTCCCGAGGAAGCCAGTAAACCAGTGAACGATTGGTACGACCGCTGTAAAATTCAGCATTTGTATTTAATAATAATAATAATAATGTATGGCATCTGTGTAGGGTTGGTGGTGTCCTAATGAGGATAAAATGAAAGGCGAAGACGTCATAAACACTCAGTCCCCAAGCCAGGGGACTTAACATTATTAGGGGGGGGGTTGATTCTGAAAATTGATCCGGAGTCATCGGACCAAAGGCAAGCATTCTATTCATTTAGCTACAAAGCCGGACTTTAATTTGCTAAACCTTCGGCTACCATCTCCACTGATCAGGGGTTGAGCATTTGCAGCAGCAGAGGCCAGGGCAGTAGCTTGTGAAGCAGATTTCACAACACAACAGGCTTCTCCGTTGGCTATAGGCTGCAGCTCAAAACGCTGAAGGCTTGACGTTCAGTAAACCTACCAACGAAAAGGGGTAACCTAAGTCTACTGGTAGCCCACGTCTTGATCCCAGCATAAGCCACTGATTAATCAATCAATCAATCAATCAATCAATCAATCAATCAATCAATCAATCAATCAATCAATCAATCAATCAATCTCCTGGGTGGGTGCAGTAGAATAACACCCACGATATCTCCTGACCGTCAATCAATCAATCAATCAATCAACCAATAAATAAATAAATAAATAAAATAAATAAATAAATAAATAAATAAATAAATAAATAAATCACCACTGATCTGCATTTAGGGTAGTCGTCCAGGTGGCACATCCCCTAGTCTTTTCTTCAATTATTGCAAAGCATTTGGAAATATATTGAACTTATCCCTTGGTAAATTATTCCAGTCCCTAACTCCTCTTCCTATAAACGAATATTTGCCCCTATTTCCCCTTGAATTCCAACTTTATCTTCACACTTCTTTCCTACTTTTAAAAACTCCACTCAAGCTTATTCGTCTACTTATATCATTCCACGCGAACTCACCACTGACAGCTCGAAACGTATCACATAGTCCAGCATCTCGTCTCCTTACTCCCAAGTCTTCCCAGCCCAAAGTTTGTACATTTTCGTAACACTACACCTTTGTCGGAAAACACCCAGAAAAAATCATGCTGTTTTCCTTTGAATTATTTCCAGTTCTCGTATCAAGTAGTCCTGGTGAGGATCCCATACACTGGGGTCTTACCAGAGACTTATACGGCCTCTCCTTTACATCCTTACTACACCCCCTAAATATGTACCTTCATAACCGTGTGGAGAAATCTGTGACCTTCCTTGACAACCTCCTTAATATGAGTTCCGCAATATACCTTGCCCTGTATTATTCCTTGGTATCTAGTCAAACAATCAGCGATAACAACGTTAATATTACGGGAATTACCTCCAGAAGACTGGAGATGAATGCTAGTCGAGATGTGATGCTCGCCATGTCAGTTATTTCTCCTCTACAAGACGAAAAGTTTGTGGGAGAGCTTTAATATAATTTAACTTGCCTTGTGGGGGTGGCCATTAGAATAACACCCGCGATATCTCCTGCCTGTCGTAAGAGGCGACTAAAAGGGGCTCCAGGGACTCTTAACTTGGGAGCGTGGGTTGGCGACCACGGGGTCTTTAGCTGAGCCCTGGCATTGCTTGTGTCAGGTTCCTCACTTTCATCTGTCCTACCCGACCTCAGTTGGTCAACTCTTGTTCATTTCAGACACCGACGGTATTAGGTCACGAGGCCTAGGGAGTCTTTCGTTTTCATGCCCGTAGCGGACTTTGTCTTTCTTTGGCCGATACCTTCATGTTTCCAATTGTCGAATCCCCTCTACCCCCCCTCCCCCTCCCTCTGATTAGTGTTATCGAAGGATGACTGCCCAGTTGTACGTCCTCTTAAAACAATATTCAGCACCCATATTTCGGTTTGGGCACCCCCGAGGGGGTACCTAGTGCGGTGCCAGTACCGGTGCGCAATGCTGCGCTCCTCACCTGGCCTGTTGTAGAAAATAAAGTATAAGAATAATAGATAGATAGATAGATAGATAGATAGATAGATAGATAGATAGATAGATAGATAGATAGATAGATAGATAGATAGATAGATAGATAGATAAATGTCTTTATTGACGTAGTTAAGGCCATTGGGCCTTCTCTTACACTAAACCAATTAGTATACATTAAAGTCATAAGTAATACTACCGTAATTAATACTAGAAGACACAATTAAAACACAATCAAAATACAACTGAAATAAAATTCCACCACAGTAGGACATGCATACAACAGCAATAATGATGATGATGATGATAATAATAATAATAATAATAATAATAATAATAATAATAATAATAATAATAATAATAATAATAATAATAATAATAATAATAATAATATTGTAGTAGCACGATCACTGAAAGGCCAGAAATTCACAGGTCACTCGCATCCTGTTGCACCTCTTAACGCTCTTTTAAATGACACTGTAGTTGGTATTCCTCTGACGTCGTCCGGTAAACGATTCCATTCTCGTGCGGCAGACACCGAGAATGAGCTGTTATATGCGGCAGTTCGATGGTGAGGGATGATGAGCAGGTTGGATGTTTGAGCCCTGGTATGTCTGTCATGAACATTTAAGAAGTAATGGAAACGTGAAGAAAGGCAGGATGGGGAAGATGTATTAAGAACTCGATGGAGGAGAGACAAAGTATGATGGTTACGACGAACATGGAGTCGCGATTACTCTAATTTTAGGAAAGATGGTGACACGTGGTCATATTTTCTTAAACTGCATACATATCTCACACACGCATTTTGAGCGCGCTGTAGCCTTAGGGAAAATTGCGGCCTGACGTCATTGAAGATAACATCGCAAAAGTCAAAATGTGGCATTACAAGGGCTTCAATTAATCTCTTTTTAAGCTTTATTGGAAAGTATATAGATGCTGATAATAATAATAAGAAAATAGTGAAATTATTTACTGTATTGTGATTACGGTTAAGTGTGAATATGGTAAAGAACGTAACTTATTCGTTGAGTGCCATAGCTGTATTAGAAAGATATCTAAATTTTTACGGACCAGCGGCAGGGACCGAGCCTGGGTGGTAACCCATCCAAACCCTGACCACGCCCGATGTTGCTTAACTATATCGGGCCCTGTCGCTGGATTGTTTACTAGAATATATTTATATTCTCGCGTATCGGATGTCGATAATACGTTAAATTTAGAAATAACAGCATTTGTTGTTGCAGCTTAGTGATACGCCCGCCTCGGCGTCCAAGATGTTTCCAGTGCTTCTTTTAAGGTTGTGCGTACTTCGTTTTCTGAGGTGGTGGCTGTATTAGGATGTAGGTATTTAATTGATTGAGGAGAAGTATCTGCATTGGCTGTTGTATGAGGAAGTAAGGAATTTTCATGATTTTTGCGCTTGACTTGGCGGGGTTGGTTGCTTGGTGGGGGCGGTTACTTGGGGGTGTCATGGTGTTGCGGGGTGGGCGTTGGAAGTGGTCTGGTTTGGGTTGAGAGTAGGTTTAGTAGCAGTAGCTGTAGCAGGATGGTTGCGTCTGGAGTCGGTGGGGTGGGGTGCGGAGTGATAGGTCCCGGGTTTGGTTGCGTGGGTGGAGGGGTCGGTAGACTAAGTAGTGGGGGTGGCTGTGTGGTTGGATGTAGGTGTCTGGATCGTTTGTGGTGTGCCTTAATTGCGCTCTTGATGAACGCACCACCAGCGCTGTGACAACAATGGTGCGGCACCACATTCTCTATACGGTCCGTCCTTAATGTTACAAGTGGTGGCTGCATTAATATCCTAATTTGAAGGGGGTATGCGAAGTAGCTCCTTTGGGAAGAGCTTTCGCATTACTGGCCATCCGCATGGTCGTTTGCAAGACTTCTTTTTATTTATTTATTTATTCTCTCTCGACCGCGCGTCAAAATTCTTTTTTTTTTTTAATTTTATTATCTTCTCCATTTTCTACCTTGAAAGCCTTGCAGGCGGCCATGGACCGGGGGTGACAGTGGCTCTTGAGCGGCAGTGGTCTAGCGCCGGGAATGTCTTGGTATGACCGCGACAGGGTAACCAGTGCCGAAAGGAGATATGGGATTGCCTGGTGGGTTTAGGGAGGTTTCTCATAACTTCTCCTTTACGGAGGGGTGGAAGTAGCTGGCAAAAGACTAGCCTTTGCACCTCAAGTTAATCTGTACTCTTGTACTAGGCTATGTTCCTGCGTTAGTACTCGCTTGTCGGTCATTTGTCCAAACAGGTAGGTCACCACGGGCTGTGAGGCGGGGCGGAGCCTCACGGCACCCCCCCCCCCCCCAAAACACATCTCCATTCTCTTTATCTCACCTAGAAAAAGGCAAACCTTGTCGAGGTGACCGTCCGACCAGGCCTCCAGTGATTTCCATCTCTTCGGATCGTTGATGAAGCACGAGGATGAACGTCATGACGTTTTCCTGTCTTAATCAACATAGATATCTTGATGAAGAGGAAAAATAGCTTGGATACGTATAGTGAGTATGTTGAATAGTAATGTGTACTACTATGTATTATTTTTATCTGCCTGTAAAATAAAGTTTCTCCATGCAAGATCTAGTTTCCTTGTTTTTTTAAGGTGCATTGTACTTATAACACATGGTGCCCGTCATCGTTGAAGAGTCTGCCTTACAAAGCCTGTACCACTCTTAGTAATAAGGCATACAAAATACACCCTGGGGTGTACAAAATACCCTGTACTTGCGGCAAGGTATACATTGGCCAAACATTCCGGTTCCACTGGTACTCGTATCAAGGAACACCAACGTAATATCCGTCTCAACCTGCCAGACAAATCAGCAATAGCTGAGCACGCCCTATCTATGTCGCGTTCCAAGATGTTCGACTACTACTAACATGGTTTCATTCCTTCCTTGAAGAGGGAGGTGAGCCTCTTAGACGGTGACGCGCCGTCTCTCAGACCAGGAGATGCTTGGTGGAAGTGAGGGGGTATGCGTTCTTTGCCTATACTAGGAACTGTCTCGGCATTCGCCTAAGTGCAGGAGAATGGAAAACCACGGAAAACAATTTTCAAGACAGCCGAAGGTGGGGACCAGCCCCTCTCCGTCTCCCAATTCAGAGGCGTAGGGCCATGGCAGTACCTACTAATACTACAGGCCTTACAACAGATGTGTCGTGAGGTATGTGACGTCACGGGGATAGGCAGACGTGGCCAGTCGACGACCCAGCATTTAGATCACAGCAAAGAGAGAGATTCCTTGGCGGTGAAAGGAGGAACTAAGCATAGTAGAGGTGCCAACGTCTATTATTTCACCCCACGTATGGAATATTAATTCCACGCTCAGCATCGTAAATAAATGTGATTATAATGAACTAAAAAGATCAGCGAAGTTCATTAATGAATAAAAACGGTTAAATGTAAACCAATTTATTTTCCCTTCCCTGCCTCTTCACCTGGAGAAAAATTGAAGTTTCCATGTTGGCACCCCTACTGTAATGAGTATCATCAAACATGGCTGCTATGTTGAGTTGTGCGTGAGGAACATGCGACTAAATAATGCTGTGCTGAATCTGTTTAATACTGGCGTATGGTCGAAATAATTAGTGTAGTGTACCGGTATTACAGTTCGTAGAAGAATGGTGTTTAAATGTTCCGTTTCCCGCTGCAGGGGAAATTATGATAAAGGATCCCGTGTAGCTGTGTTTTCCTTCCCAAGCGATGAAGGACTTCGCAAGATATGGGTTAAGGCTTGGTTTCTCAGAACCGACGCATGCGAGGTGCGAGGTGCGAGGCCCGCCTCGCACAAATCCAGACTACACGAGCTTATGCAAGTGGTTTCTCAAGCTGCGCGGTGCGCAGTGTGCGCAACCTCGCTGTGAGACCTCGCAGCGTCACCGCGCACTGATTCGTCCGGCCAGATTTGTGCGAGGCGACAGCAGTGCGAGGCGACATTGTTTCTGTTCTTGTTTTTACTTTTTTAAGCAACACGATGAGCTTTACGGACGAAGTGGACGAGGAACTGATTAAAGAAGTTCGAATACACCCAGTGTTGTATAACTTACAACACAAGAGCTACAAAAACAACGTTGTGAAAGACAACTTATGGAAAATGATATCACTGAAGTTGGATAGAACAGCTAATAAATGTTGCTAGTTTTATGTATTATACGATGGTCTTGAGTTCGTAAAAATAGAAACTCCAAAAACGGAGGTACCAGACGATTAATGTTAATTTACTGTCATTTGGAACCTCCGTTTTTGGGATTCTTTGTTTTTTCATTGATGTGGTAGCTGCCTCCGTGGATCGGTGGTAGGGTGTCTATTATTCTATTATTATTATTATTATTATTATTATTATTATTATTATTAATTATTATTATTATTATTGATGCTACTTATAACAAATATAATGAGTTCAGTTTCAAAGTATTAAATAATTAACAGATTTAGAAATGATATATCAACCAATAAATCCATTACTTTAATATCAAATATGCCAATATATATAATTTTACAAAATTTGAGTTCAGTATTGTTCATTTAATAAAACCACGTGTTTTATTTTAATAACGATGTTCATTCCGTTATTATGCTAATTGGGTCACAGAAAAAGTAAACTATAGGTAAACAAATACATGTTTGTCCGTTAGAAAAAAAAAAAAATTTCACTCTACCCTGTTAGCATATTCTCTTTGTCATACCGATTCTCTCTCCCTGCTACAAAAATATTTCTTGAAGCTGTATCTTATCATAAAATCATCATGTATAGAATTACCTCCGTTGTCAGCTGCCAGAGGAATCTTGTTTTCTTCTGTTAATTCCAAATGGCCAATGAAGTGTTAATTTGGGCAAGGAATTTGCTCATTCCGGAGAAGGTTGTGGACGATACAGGCTGACATCACAAGATCATCAACAGTTTCCATTGATACTGCCATAGGGGTGAAGAAAACCCTCCAGTACTGACACATAATCCGCTTCCTCTTCCAACAGTAGCGCACAGGCTGCGAGACATGTGCTCGGCAACTGATCCGCATCGCAGCCTGGGAAACCACGAGCCTCGCAGAGTCATTGGGATGAAAGTACGCAACGTCGGCCTCGCACCTCGCACCTCGCATGCGTCAGTTCTGAGAAACCAAGGCTTTAACGCAATACGCCGAGACAATTTCCAGGTCACGCAGAATTCAAAGGTAAGCTCAGTACTTATATTTTGAAAATTCTGTTCGTTTTAGGTTGTGAGCTCTTATTTTTCACTTAAAGGTCTAGGAAGCTTGTTATACCGTATTAATTATCTCTCAGACTGAACCAGGTGATAAATGTGAACATTTAAGATTTATAATATTTGAGTCTAAGACCACCCTAATTTGAAACACACACATCAAGTTGCTGTCCTGTTCCACATTTTAACTGCCCACCTTGAGATTATTATCCGTAGTTAATTAATTACCTCACTGTTTTCTAAGGTATTGGCATAACAAATTAGACTTTTCTTTTTCTTTTTAAGGTCTGTGAACTGCATTTTAGTGAGGACCAAATCCTGAGGCATAGTGACTGCTATGACAGTAAGACTGGAAATAAGTATTGTATACCTCTTCAGAAACCTCGTCTGAAACAGGGAGCAGTGCCAACAATTATGCCCAACTGCCCCTCTTATCTCTCTTCCACTTCTTCGTGTAGAGAGAGTGGTGATCAAAGAAGAGAAAGGTTGGAAAACAGGGATCTTGAAACAGCATTAGCAGAAAGTTTGAAAACCCATGCTCAGTACCAAGACAAAAGGAATTTCACAGACTTTCAAGGTTTTCTTCAATGTCTCCCTAATATCCAAATTTTAGATGACTGGATCTGTGTTAAATCAGAATCTAATGTTTCATTTGTCCTACTCGAGACATGCAATATTCCCACACTCCTAGCTTCCATTGTGGTAAAGAGTGACCTGAGTATGTCCTTACATGTGGGGAAAATGGAACTTAATAACCTAGATAAAAGAAAGTTTCCTATAATAGTTAGTAATATCAATGATCTAGCAGACAGTATGTTCAAACTTGATAAGATTGGACGATTAGAAAATCAGGATTTTATAAAAGATCATTTTCAGTTTATTAAGGACAATTTAATGAAGTTATCAGAGCTACTTAAAGGAGAAGAATCTAGTTTGATCAACTTTATATGTGAACAGTTACTGTTATTTAATTTACCCAAGAATCATTATTCTTATTCATCAGATTTCCTCATTTTTTGCAGCATTTTATTTTCTATTTCACCTCATGCATATAGATTTATGAGAAGTTCAGGCTATTTGATACTGCCCCATCCCAACACACTGCATAAAATTTGCTCAGCATATAATACCAACCCAGCTATGGAGCAAAGTGACAAGAATTTTCTCCTTTATATAAGGCAGAAATATAAATTTCTTAGTGTATCAGATAATATTGTTTCACTAATGGTTGATGAAATCCATATGAAACCTTACCTAGATTATACTGGTGGTAACATACTAGGTGCTGCATATAATTCCTCAAATGCTGCTGCTAGTGCTCAAGTTTTTATCATTCAAAGTTTATTGTGATCATTCAAAGATGTAGTACACATACTTCCAGTCAAGAAGCTCAATGGTGAGGGTCTGTTTCAATTTATTAAGAAAGTGGTTTGTGGATTACATGCAATAGGTTTTAAGGTCATATGCATTGTAACTGACAATAATGCACTCAATAGAAGGGCTATGTCTTTTTTCGCCTCACCACCAAAATTATCAATTGTTTATAGGCACCCATGTGATGACAACAAGCCTCTTTTCTATGTGTTAGATTCTGTTCACATTCTCAAATGTATTAGAAACAATTGGCTTAACCAAAAAGATGTTGATCAGTCGATAATGTATCCCTCATTTGAGACATTTCCACAAGACACTGAGTTAGCAGTGGCCAAATTCTCAGCCATTAAGACACTTCATGACATTGAGAGTACTCAGATTATAAAATATGCCAACAGGCTGAACTTGAAGTCACTATTTCCTACCAATCTTGAACGTCAAAATGTAAAACTTGTACTGAATGTTTTCAATGAAATGACTATTCAGGGGCTGGAAGCTCTTGGAGAAAGCAACAGAATTGTAAATTTTAAGGCAACTGCCACTTTCATTAAATTAAATTGTACATGGTGGAGAATTGTAAATGTAGGATCACCTGGTAGAGATATTCGTTTTAAGGATATCTGTCAAAAACCATTGTCAAATCCAAGTGATGAAAATTTCATATTTCTGGAACGTTTCTTGTGTTGGTTAGATTTCTGAAAAAATTTACCAAACCGTGCAAGTGCTCTGTCAAATGAAACACATCTAGCCATATCACATACTACTCATGCCCTTTTAGAAATCACTAAATACTGTACTCAAGAGCTGAATTTCAAATACCTTTTGCCAGGTAAAATTCAAACAGATGCACTTGAAGCACGATTTGGTAAGTACAGAACAATGGCTGGATCTCAGTACCTAATATCTCTGCGACAAGTATTTGAAATTGAATCAAAGATAAGAATTCAAACTCTATTGTCATTGAAAATTGCATCTAATGCTTTTGGTGAAATTGATCTGGACCTGGATTCATTTGAATGTGATCTCAAACTGGATGACTTTGAGGCTAGTCCCCCAGATGTTGACCTTTACTATGTAGATGTCAGTGAAGACCAGCTTTTATCCATTCAGGAATATTTGCCTGTTATCACATATTTGTCAGGATATTGTGTAAGAGCAGTTCTTCGAAGGTTGAAGTGTGAAATTTGTAAAACATCACTCGTTTTGGATAGAACGTTATCATTAACAGATGATCAAGGTAATTATGAGCTTATAAAAAGTGTTGACGGGGGGGGGGGGGGGCTGCATTGTCCCAACCCAGAAGTTGTTAATGCCATTATTTTCACTTACTTGACTGTCAAAACCTTGATATCTGAGAAGTATGAATACTTGTTTATGAAGCACCCATCACAGCAAAATTTAGTTGTAACCTTGGCAATGTCTTTGATTAGAAAAGAAGGTGTACTTCTTGTGGAGTTGCCATGTACTCAAGATGACCATACTCATGAAAAAATTCTCTCTTACATTGTAAAAACAGGATGTAACATATTCCTTAATAATTATGTTAAGAAACTTAATAATGTCCAGAGTCGCATACATACAAAGAGGAGGAAGCTTAACAGTCTCATAGGTTAAGGGTACTAAATTATCTTGTAATAGAGTGGTTCTGCAGTAAGAGGATGAAATGTTATAATGTAGGCATACCCTGTAAACTTGGCTATTATGTTGTCATATTCCACCCTTTAGTCAGTGATAAACTGGTTCAGATATTTTCATAAATGCAATGTAGTGTAATTCAAAAAGTGTCATATTTTCAAAGTGTTCTTCAATTAATATAAAGTGTTCATTCCTATCAGAATGGCAACAGAACCAGAAGATGTATGTGTTCCTGCAAAGGAGAAAAAAATCTTTAAATTTTAAAGTACTGCCTTAGTGAAAAACTTAGTAGTTCACTTTCGAGCTCTATGCCAAGGTTGAAATTGAAATTAAATCACATCATGTTTTTAATGACCCTAAATCTTTGCACAGTTTCATTAATGAGTTTCCTTGAAAAATATTAGGTGCTTGCATACCCTTTTAAATGTGTCTTGTAATTTTAAGAATTAATATCTTGCAGTGACTATGGTTTGGATGCATGATTATATTACCATTTATGCTGTAAATTATTTCTTAAAAAAATATACTCTAAACCTTTGCATATTTCTATTGACAATGAAAAAATATTTTTCAAACATTATCTAAATGGCCAGTGGTACTTTATAGCCAAGTTAAAATATTTTCAAATAGATACTTTTAATTTTTGACATGTTGAGTTTGAGAGTACATAATTTAGTATCAGTACTTCCATGTAATCTGAATTTAATCAGGCATTTCTGGGCTCTAATTTTGTGATATTATTAAGCCCATGTACTCATATTCTGAGTGTATTGTTAGTCTATTGCCATAAAAGGCTTTACTTCCATCATCCTAATTGTATGCTAGTCTCTAAGTTAATTTGTCTTCAACAAAACATATTTAAAAATTTTCTTGTAATCTGAGCAAAATTTTAAATTTCTTATGCTAAGAATTTTTTTCCATATTATGCTATTTTCTTAGTTAGCCAGCCTAATTTGTCTTCCACAAAAAAAAATAGATTTAACATCTTTCTTGCAATTTGTGCAAAATATGCACTTGTTGGAATTTTTAGATTTCTTTTGCTTAGAATTTTTCCTATGTTATGCCAGTTTCTAAGTTAAATTGTCTTCCATAAAAACATATTTAACACTTTTCTTGCAATTTGAGCAAAATATGTTTAATGTTGGAGAGAAAGAGAGCTTTTACATTAACAGAATGTGATTGACAGGGTATTACCTGAAAAGTAAAAAATTAATTACTGCATCTTGCCACTAATGGAGAAAAGAAATACGGAACATCTAGGACAAATGTCAGATTATTTCACTGGAAGACTTAAGGAAAATTTCAGTGGATTTTCAGTAATGTTTGTGGAATTATTATATTATTATTCTTATTATTAAACATTGGAAATTTACAGGATTTAATTTCATCTAAATAAACAAATGAGTTTAAACAAGTTTCTGTGAGAAAATTCCCTTGATTAAGAATTAACAGTTCAGAAATGTGTATTGATGTAATGTTTGTACAGAAGAATTAAGTTATTTAACTAAAACTATGTTATTATTGTTAAATTGTTGTATTTCCTGTTATGAATTCCAGCATAATTTCTTCATCCTCTGTGAATCATTCCCTCCTTTGTATTCCATTTTTCATTTGTAACTAATTATTTCCATTATGTATAATATCCGATTTGTTTCTAAGTCAGCACTAAGACAGAAATATTTACCAAAATAGTAAAAATAAAATGTTCTAAATAAGAAATAAAGGGAGGTTTCCGGCACGTTAAAGAGTCTTAAATGGGACGAAATTCCAGTTTACTTTGGCTTATAATTAGTAGTATATACGAAAGACCTTGATTACTAATTAATATAATTATTTTATTTTCCAGTAAAATGTTAACTGATACTTCATGAGTAAAACGTAGGTTAATTACTAATCACCAAGTGTCATAAAATTATTATTAACTAAAAAATGGTAACAATCAAATTAAAACCCCTTATTGTTATTTACTATCAATCTGAACTTTTACGAAATTTCCAGAAAACGGAGTGCGCCATCTCTCCGCCTTTCTTCTGCTTTAATTGGTCTCGTTACAACTGAATGTGCTTTAATACCCTGAAAGAGCATCTTTTGAAAACGTTTTGTAAAGCTCACAAGTTCTCATCATCAAAGTAATTCGTTCAACAACCACTGAAGTGCCGTTGCGCGCTTCAGGAGTGACTGCCTATCCTTGTGACGTCATCAGCCGTGCTGTGAGGCCTGTTGTATTAGTAGGTACTGGCCATGGCCATCCCTCCTCTGCTCGGTTGGCCGGTCAGAGTGCAGAGCTGTTGACCCACGGACCAACCGTAACCACTTGTAGGCCCAGACTCATCCTGCATCCGCCGACCCGATGTTCGAGCTTTTCTAAACATTACAGGTCTGCAATTATACGGGAAGCTGTGGAAATACTTAAAAATCCTGACAATTTCAACAGGGACACTTAAGTAATACGTGGTTGCCAGCCATTAAGGATTTATATAGGTGTCCTTTCACTATTATTATATCTTTCTGTTTTCTTCCAAATTCGTATTTTCCTCATCACGAGATTGTGCGCACTGCGCACAGGGAACCATCTAGTGGCGAACGACAGTACCACTTACTATAGACAACGGTAAAGCATTCAAACCTTCATTCATTTTTAGAGAAGTCTTGCTCGTGAATAGACGAGATTACCTTTTGAAGACGCAGAGCAAAGTTCTCTCCGAAAAAAAGCCCAAAAGCTTATTATCGTATCTACATACAAACTATTATTATCTATGCAATGTCATCATCATTCATTGTGCAAAATTTGAACCACCAGTATATTTCAAGAAAAGTGTGTGTTTGATGGTTACTTACACTAATGCCTGTATTTCATATACATCATCCTTTAATTGGTCAGTTTCATTTGTAAATGGTCTGAAGGAATGCAGTTTATAAGTTTCTTTTGACTCAAGGGGAAGTACAACTGGGCAACCACCCTAAGCAAAATTTGAACAGTCCCAACAATGCTTAGAAATGTATTGTAGTATTGAATTGTAGAAATGTATTGGCCAAAGAAATACAAGCACCATAAAGAGCTTGAAACTGAAAGACCTCGGAAACCTAACACCGTCGGTACAGAAAAAGAACAACAGTTGACAAAGGGAGGTTGGATAAGAAATATGAAAGTGAGTAGCCTGACACAAATAACTGGAAGCAATGTCAGGCTCAAACTGCTACAAAAATGAAAGCCTCTGGGACCCCTTTTAGTCTCCTTTTACGACAGGCTAGAGATGCCGTGAGTGTATTCTACCGGCCCCACCCACAGGGGGAAAGTAACATTATTATTACTATTATTATTCCTGTTCTATTACTAAATTCATTAGTCAGCCCGTACCGTAGTTAGGTCTAGTTTTACGGCTGAATATTCTTCCTGACGCCAACGCTCTGTGGTGGGACGTCATCAGAATTGCGTGTTTCTGTGGTGGATGGTAGTGTGATGTGTTTGGTGTATATGAAGTGCATGAAGATAATAATAATAATAATAATAATAATAATTGTTACCGTATTTTTGTGGTAGGTAGAGCTGAAAGAAGGTGCGGGGGTGAACGGGTCTCAAACTACGAAATTAAAGTTAATGTAAAATTTAACAAGGTTATATTCTCTTTTCAAAATCAAGAAATAACAAGCATGGAAGGTACAGAGTAACAAGGCAACAAAAGAGCAACAACAGTATTTACAGGCTTTGGGCTTCGAGCCCCGAACTTACAATTCTTGAGCGGTTAGCCCAAGCTTACATGTACATAAGGTTTAACAAAGGGGCAGAAAACCCCAATCACGCCCAGGAGCACTTGCTCCAAATTACACAGTAAGACTTCCTAGAGGCACGCAGAAACAAATTTCAAAAGAGCGATCCGCTCTCAAAGTTTTAAGCCTATCAAAAGGCCACACCTAACTCGACCTTCAAGCTGCCCGCTAAGGACGTAAACACAGGGGTAAAATACCCAACCTACTGAGGCCTATTAAGCGAGAAAAGGATAATTACATGGCCTCTAAAATACCAATGTGAGAGGAGGCGAACAGCACTCCTAATACATTTTGTTTTAAAACCTAATCTGGCTCTAGGCCACAAATGCAAGGGCTAATCCCATACTAAAGAGGTGACTTTAGAAAGAAACAATTTGCATTACGTTAAAGAAGACTTGGTTGTGAAAAGGTAAGTTCACCTCAAAACAATATGAGTGGGAGCTCGAGAGGGTTAAGCACTCTCTATCCCAATATGTAGCTTAAAAGATAATAGATACTAAGAGTCTTTACATTTTAGGGAAAAGTTACATGGTGGAAAAGCTTCGGACCCGCCCCGAGAGTTAAACTGCTGAGCTAGCAAGAAACGAAGTTATAATACGGCCATTACCTGGTTGTTGAACTGCTGCCCGAAGAAAGAGGCGCTTCCCGCCCCCTGCTATGTACTTTACACACTAAAAGATGGTAGAGAAGTGGCGCCGAGACCCTAAAATCAGCAGTTTATATCCTCTCGCGGAAAGTTCGAGGCGTTTCAGGAAAGAAAACACCCGCCCACAATCATTTATTGGTTAGGGTTAAGCAGCATATCCAATTTGAAGAAGAAACACCTTATTGGTCATAAATTAATTATAGAAATTCGGGATTGGCTAAATTCAAAACAAGGGGAAAGAAAGGGGTATACAGCCAACTTAAACAATACCAGAAAGAAATTTAACAAGAAACAAACTTTTGAAATAAAAATTTCTCCAAAAAACAGTTCTTTCACCTTGCACTAGGGTGCACTATTGTAGTTCTTCAGTAGTGTCCTCTAGAAGAGAAAGTTCACACTTCTTACTACAAGCAAAACAAAAATACGTCGAAAACGACCCAGTTCAGAAACTTCAAAATTTCCAAGTAGTGACATCTTCTGGGTAACTTGAAAATTAATACATTAGATAAAGTTCGGACTTCCTCCAGCAGAGGATTTTCAACTGGCGCGAAGTTTGAATTAGCGGCGTGGAGGTGTACCGCCCGGTACAATAATAATAATAATAATAATAATAACAATAATAATACCGGGAATTCGCGGCTATTTGAACTGCGCGCCTTGTCTACGGCCATCTATTCCAACTGACTTGAACTTGTAAACTCCCAAAGAATTTCGTCGTCTACAGTTAGATGGCTCTAACATCGATATGCTAGCTCACTCTCATACATTAAAAACGAACCTAGAACTTGGGAAATTTCATTTTTTATTATTAGTAAACCTTTTTCTGAAGACTGTTTTTTTAATGTGGTACCGAAGTTGTCAACACTTCAGCTGGTTCCTCCTCTACTGTAATCTATCAGATGCTTGTAAATATGTTCTCTAGCCAATAAAAAGCGGGGTCGTGTACAGGAATCCAGCCTATCAGCAATGTGTGGTTCAATTTAATCGGGAAGCTTCCCCTTACGGAACTACATAAGCAGGGCTATTTAGGACCGTCTTGTCTGAATTGCTCCAGTGCCTGGGAGTGTGACTTGACGGAGGCCTAGGAGGCAGGGGCGCGGCCTGCTTGAAGAATATCCAGCGATACAAGGTAATGGCAGAATTTTCCTAAACATGTGATAGCGCCTGCGGGTAGTTTGAGGGGAAGGTTTTAGCCGTTTTCTTTTAATTTAATTTTGTAAACTGGTGGTTTAAATGTAGGATTTTCGGCGAAGTCTGAGGACTCTGTTTCTATTCCCTACCGGAAAATATGTAATGTAAGGGAAAGAAGAGTGGTGACCCTCTGCCGTCTCCCATTCAACCTTGCAATTGGGCGACAAAAGTTTTCAAACTCTAAATTTTGTAAATCTCGTGTTGGCTTTAACGGTTCCTCCTTTAGTCACCCTCTTGTAGTATGGGATTAACATCTGTATCTTTGAGCCGTAAACCCACTTAGATTTTCAGTAATTTCTATAAGGAGTGTTGGGAGTTTCGCCTCCTTGCCTTTTGTTAATGGCCGGTTATGTGCAACATTTTTTCTCTTTTACTCTTAAGGCCATGTAGTACGGATAAATATGCCCATGTTTATCCTGTATTATCCATAAAGCAACTGTTCTTCGTTGCAGCTCTAAATGCTTAAAAGGCTTGTCATTCACTAAACCAACCATCACAAAGGGGTAACCTAAGTCTAGTGGTAGCCCACGTCTTGGACTCAGCATACGCCACTGCTCACCGCAGACTTCTCTTCTCTCCAGGGGTGGTGACATCCACTAGACTGTCGGGGTATATAGCAATAGGATGTAATGGGGCTATTAGGCTAAACTAATATTATTAAATAAAAGAAATACTGGCCCAGGCTGAAGCTTAAATAAGTTAATTAAAAAAATTAAAAAATATTAATAAAATTGACTAAACATGAAAGAATGAATTGATAATAATAATAATAATAATAATAATGCACCCTACGGGTCAGGGTAACCACAGTAATTCCCAACTAGTCAGTTAAATACATCTCAGGGTATCCATGCCTCCAGAAAAATGGTTAATTTTTCTATGTTTGGTTTTACGTGTGTCCGAGCAGAAATAACGGTACCATATGCGGTTCAGAGAAAGTAACGATATCATACGCGGTTCAGAGAAAGTAACGATACCATACGCTCAGTAGTTGTTTTGTGAACGCAAACTTCAGTCATCCTTTTAGAAAAAAAAATATATAAGTTATATGTGCACAACGAGAACCTTACACACTAAGTAAAACTATTAACTACCAATATGAATGAAAACTCACTTCATTATATAAGAAACTAATCAAGAAACACATTTATTAAATTGTCAAGTTTCGCAAAAGAAATGGTTAATATCAGGTATGACTCATAATCTTCAATTATTAACTTAATAAATAAATATTTTAATCAGTGAATCAAATATGTTAGGTCAGCGCTGCCTAATTCCTAAACTAAGCTTACATCTTAACACACTGAGTAACGTATTCCTGAAATGAATTATCTTCCCTTTAAAAATTACATTTGGTCACTTAAATATATTACATCACAGTCTTTTGGCCACGGACGAAATTCGTTATATCAATAAATTATTCCATCAGTCACGGTATAATTATATACCTCATTGAAAATACAACCATCACGTTGTTCAAGTTTCTGCGAAAATGAATTGAATTTGAATAATATGTCCTGAATACAAATATCAGTGACCTAAGTTTTGTTGAAAATTATCTGAGTTCGTTGGTGCAGGTTAGCGTGAAGAAAATGAAATATTGAATGACGCACTAAGTTCCTCGGTCCGATTGCCATTTAAATTGCGGCTCCTAACTAAGTATTCGCTCTAATAATATTACATATTAACAAAACATCGATGATATCCTACGTAAATGTCAAATAATTTCCCTATTCTAGCTAAATAATTTCTTATGTATCGTATTCCAGCTCGATATACATACAGCCAGTAAGCATTTATCATATATAGGTGTGCTAATGCCAACACAAAGATATTTCAACATTACATAATGTTACTACTTGCATACAAGCTTATTCTTCCATGCAATAACCATTCATTCAGAATATGACATCATCATGTATTCATTTACCCATCACCGGTTGTTATTATTGTCAAACCACTTTCACACATCATTAAAATATACGTAATTATTGTCCATACCTTGCTATAGTTCCACCCTGGGGCATACTTATATTCTGTAATCGCACTGCATGTGCTCCAACATCACATATTAAATATATCAAATACGCTTTACTTCCTATTACTCTGCGCAATATATCATTTCAAATACTATACACACTTCCATTATCTCACTATTAACCTTCAATTCAATTCATATTTAATTCACTTATCATCCATAACTACCGCGTTTAACCTCCAATATTAATTACACAACGATACGTATCTCATCAATAGCGCAGAATTCGTTCCTCAAAACGCATTTTAATCTTGCAATTCCGTATATAACCCCAAATTCAGTATCTTTCCTTTCAATAAAATCATACAGCAAAGAGTATGGTAACTTGTCTTAACCAATTCAACATGCGTCCCTCTGTGACGTAACTGGGTTTGACTAGTACTACATCACTCATGGACCTTTCTAACTAACCGGGATTCTTTGAAAACAGCTGTTGCACTATGTCGTGCTTTTAAATCGTATTCCTTCATCCTTGGATAAAATAATGTAGTAACACGTTACCACTCCGTAACGAGATATCGTCTTAAATATTTCACACTGCACTTTCTTATATTCACAAGCACACTGAATTATCTCACGCTTAGGCTATTCAGATCTACTGTATATACTGGTAATACTCCACATAAGAAATTATATTACTTAATACTATTACTTAGCTCGCCATTCAATATCTCGGGCCTTAGTTGCTCCTCGGTGTGGTCGTAGTCCTTGGATCAGGAACTGGGCAGGATTTCCACCAATGGTATCTCAGGTAGAATGACCTCCTCCACACGGGTCGTGTGGTTTTAACGACCAGGATGACATCTCCCTCCAGGTTGGTCTATGCCGATTTAGCAAGCCATCATCTGTTCAGCTACACAGTAGACAAAATGCGATGATTCTGAAAAATATAAGCTCATCATAGTTCTGCGTAGAATATATATATTTTTATGGTGATTGCTTCTTTATTTGGTTTTCCTTGCGATTATTTTCACTAAGAGTGGCTTAATCTCGAGCTCTCTCGTCTCAATCAAGTTCCTATTTTCAAACGGCTTTGCGTCTAAGTATCTGGACGTATTATTCAAAGCTTCAGGATTTTACTCCCTCTTTCCAGTATTTTAACGCTTATCTATTCAATTCGCTCAATATTTCCTTCTTCTCAGCTTAATACTTCTCGCTAAATATTGCCAATCTCGCTTATTTTCGAGTGCGAAGTTCGGAACGTCTTGTTCTCACCACGTCAATTTTTCAAGTCAGTTTTTATAATAATCTGTTTTATCCTTCTTATTTTTTAAAAACAATTCTATCGATTCTACACCATTGTACACCGCCTTCATAGTGGTAGGTTTAAGTTAGTCATGGCCTCCTAGCATACATCAATATCGATATCTTATTATACATTTCTTTGCCTTGGCTGGCCTCTACCTTCCGTAGGCGCCATTTTGAATACGTCCAGTAAATGCATCGGGTACAATAATAATAATAATAACAATAATAATAATAATAATAATAATAATAATAATAATAATAATAATAATACAACTGATTCACACCTGTGTGTGTGACAAATATAATCGGTATTAAAACTCAATGCAAACATGTAAAAGATGATTGATTACCCTCCAGATTAGTTAACAAAAATAATGGAGGCTAAAATGAATTCCTCGCTCATTAATGCCTTGAATGTAATTACTCAAATAATTACTTCCAACTAAATGCGTCATTTTCAGATTAATGACACTCATCAAAAGTCTCTCTTACTTTAATTCAGTGACTCATCATTTACCTGAATCTTGAATGAAAACTCTTACTGAGATTGTTCACTTCAAAATCAACATCATTCTTTACCATTTACTAAGTATTAGTAGCGTTACACATACAATTCTATAACTCAGAACATTCAATAATTCATGGGATTCAATGTTCCTGATGGGTGAATTTCTCCATCTGACATTTCAAAGTTACTCAGAACATAAATTGTCAATAAATGGTTATGTTAAGTTTACAAATTTAATGTTGACATCAGTGTGTAAGATCATAAGGTGGGAGGTCAATTACCTCAAGTTAAATTTGAGTATCTAATCAACTGAACAGCTATTGCATTTAAAACATTTTACTTTGACAAGCGTTGATCATATTTGCTCTCACAGGGACCCAAATTAGCGTATCTAGACATGACCAAAATCTCTCTCACATATTCACTATTTCTGTATCAATTCTATTTAATTCAACACATAACAAATATATATATATATATAATAAGGAGCGCTGTTCAGCGATGTCTAAATTATTATGTTTGCCGTTTAATATTTAATCAAAAAGTGACTCTGAGATGTTGTTTAGTTACATTGACGCGAGCTCTCTTTACCCTAACATTAAATCAAGCACAGTGGAAAATCTTCCGTCTTATTCAAAGAAAATCTATCTACAACTCTAATCACAGTTTCCCCCTATTGGTGGGGGCGGTAGAATAACACCCACGGTATCCCCTGCCTGTCGTAAGAGGCGACTAAAAAGAGCCTCAAGGGCTCTGAACTTTGTAGCGTGGATTGGCGTCCACGGGGCCTTTAGCTGAGTCCTGGCATTGCTTCCACTTACTTGTGCCAGGCTCCTCACTTTCGTCTATCCTATCCGACCTCTCTTGGTCAACTCTTGTTCTTTTCCGACGCCGACGCTATTAGGTGGCCCTTGTCTTACTTTAGTCGATACCTTCATTTTTCGAAGTGCCGGACCCCTTCCATTTTTCCTCTGATTAGTGTTATGTAGAGGATGGTTGCCTAGTTGTACTTCCTCTTAAAACAATAATCACCACCACCACCACCATGTAATCAGTTAGTCACCACCTATGCCAAAATACAATCAAATACAAAGGAAAATACACCTGAAATAAAAGACAAGAATATGCAAATATTCTACACTAATTTATATACACGCCTATTCGCGCACATAGACGTAACCGACACAAGATTTAAGTAGACAATAATTTACATAATTCTACTCCGCGTGTTGATTTCACTGTCCATAGATACCTTTATTGAAATCAGCGGCGACCATGACCTAGATTTATGTTATTCATGGCTGTCAACTGCTCGATAAAAACTCAAATAACATCTCATGACAGAATGAAGGGTAATATTCCAAATCAAACATGGCGCAAGAGAAATCTCCCGGATGACGTTAATACAACTCCAATTATAGTGGATCTCGGCTACATCCTAATCTTTATAAAAATTCCAAAATGAAAACCATTTGATATTGTTTTAAAACATCATCTTATCTACGCTGCACGTATCAGTGTGTCTTATTTAACCATCACACAAATAAATGTTCGATAATTAGTTGTGCTGGCTGATCATTCAAACTTAGGTCCTTTACATTATATGTAGTATTGAGCATTTTCTCAGTTGACCTCCCGAGGGTGAGTGGACGCCGTTCCAGCTCGTACCACTTTTCAAATTTCGTGGCAGAGCCGGGAATCGAACCTGGGGCCTCCGGGGGTGGCAGCTAGGCCTAATCACACTAACTACTACACCACATAGGCGGACTGATGATGATGATGATGATAATAATAATAATAATAATAATAATAATAATAATAATAATAATAACTAGCAAATATACCCGTGCTTCGGTACGGTATTCTACGTTGTATACGGATATCACGTGGCTAAGCGATAAGTCGTATCACAAAATGGATGCCACAATCAATCTTTGTTCAATGTGGAGTGATCTACAACTTTGGTCCTATGCCTTTTGTCGTATCTCTATCCCTGTTGTGTTAGACTGGGCTGTGTTTCTCGATTGTACGTAAATTTTGCAGCTTTTGCACGCATAATTCATAGGTTGACACTTCGGGAATATCAAATTTTCGTGAGACTTTGGGTTGGGGATACAACTGGGAAAGAGGACCAGTACATCGCACAGGCGGTCTCACCTGCTATACTGAATAAAGGCCTTGTTGGGGATGGGAAGATTGGAAGGGATAGATAAGGAAGAGGGAAGGAAGCGGCCGTGATCTTTAGTTACCAAACCTGCATCCACTTCGATGATGGCTGAAGTAGGAATTGAACCCCCCTCTAATTAGTTGACCTCCCAAGGCGGAGTGGACCCCATTCCAGCCCCGTACCACTTTTCAAATTTTGTGGCAGAGCTGGGAATCGAACCCAGGTCTCCAGGGGTGGCAGCTAATCACACTAACCACTACGCCACAGAGGCGGACATTATATATAAAAGGTTAACTCCGACTGGCTCTAATCAACGCCTAGCCAAAACTATGCGACATAAAGAAATGAAATTTCGGGAATACATTTATTTACATTACAGTGTAGGTGCACACTAAGGGGGGATTTTTGGATATTCTGTCGCTAAAGGGGTTAAAAGGGGGGTGAATTGTTCAAATGCGTATATCCATATCTCAAAAAATTAACAGTTTACATTGGTGTTTGGAATCTACTTTAAAAATAAAGAATGAGGTTTTTGTTTTTGGAAAATCCTCTTAAGGGGGGTGAAAAATGGTGAAAAATCGGTTGAATGCCTTCTATGAAGATACTTATATCTCAAAAACTGAAGATGTTACAGACATGAAAGTTGGTATTTGGAATCTCCTCGAAGCCAAGGCATTTATGTTGACAATTGGGCTTCAGTGAGAATTGATGGTAGAATGAGTTCTTGGTTCAGGGTACTTACAGGGGTTAGACCTTTGCTGTTCGTAGTTTTCATGGATCATCTGCTGAAAGGTATAAAATTGCAGGGAGGGATTCAGTTAGGTGGAAATATAGTAAGCAGTCTAGCCTACGCAGACGACTTGGTCTCAGATTGTGCTGAAAGCCTGCAGTCTAATATCTTGGAACTTGAAAATAGGTGCAATGAGTATGGTATGAAAATCAGCCTTTCGAAGACTAAATTCATGTCAGTAGGTAACAAATTCAACAGAACTGAATGTCAGATTGGTGATACAAAGCTAGAACAGGTCAATAATTTCAAGTATTTAGGTTGTGTGTTTTTCCAGGATGGTAATATGGTAAGTGAGATTGAATCAAGGTGCAGTAAAGCTAATGCAGTGAGCTCGCAGTTGCAATCAACAGTATTCTGTAAGGAGGAAGTCGGCTTCCAGACGAAACTATCTTTACATCGGTCTGTTTTCAGACCAATTTTGCTTACGGAAGCGAAAGCTGGGTGGACTCAGGATATCTTATTCATAAGTTGGAAGTAACAGACATGAAAGTAGCGAGAATGATTGCTGGTAAAAACAGGTGGGAACAATGGCAGTAGGTTACTCAGAATGAGGAGATGAAGGTTCATTTAGGAATGAACTTGATGGATGAAGCTGTACGCATAAACCGGCTTTGGTGGTGGGGTCATGTGAGGCAAATGGAGGAGGATAGGTTACCTAGGAGAATAATGGACTCTGTTATGGAGGGTAAGAGAAGTAGACAGAGACCAAGATGATGATGGTTAGAGTCAGTTTCTAACAATTTAAAGATAAGAGGTATAGAACTAAATGAGGCCACAGCACTAGTTGCAAACTGAAGATTGTGGCGACATTTAGTAAATTCACAGAGGCTTGCAGACTCAATGCTGAACGGCATAAGTCTTTAATGATAATGTATGTATGTATATTAATAAGTATCCTCAAAGAAGCCATTCAACTGATTTTTCACCATTTTTCACCCCCTTAAGAGGATTTTCCAAAAACAAAAACCTAATTCTTTATTTTTAAAGTAGATTCCAAACACCAATTTTTACGTCTGTAAACTATTAAGTTTTTGAGATATAGATGTACTCATTTGAACAATTCACCCCCCCCCCCCCCCTTAACCCCCTTGGCGACGGAAGCAGCAGGTGCAGGACTGAATTCCCAAGTAGTCTACCACACCTTACTATTCATTATACTATTTCCCTTCTTTGACATGTATCGAGCCTTGCGAACTATTGTATTATCAAAAAAACTCATCTCTACATAGACAAATGGCGACTCTCACTCTCAGATTCATCATTCTTTATTTCTGCCTAGTCTTGTCCTTTTTATCTGATCCAGTAATTGGGAGATAGTGGGTTCGAGCCCCACTGTCGGCAGCCCTGAAGATGGTTTTCCGTGGTTTCCCATTTTCACACCAGGCAAATGCCGGGGCTGTACCCTAATTAATGCCACGGCCGCTGTCATTTTTCACTCCAAGGTCAATCGGCGATGGGATAAGGATGGTAGAGGCAGGTTCTTAGGTGAAACTGGAACCCTTCAGTTTGGACCTGCACGTTTGGCAGCGGGTGTGTGATGGTCGTCTTTCTAAGAATTGTGACTACTAAAATGAATCTTCCTTGCCTGATCACCCAAGATAGGATTCATTTTAGAGCGGGCAGTGGGAATATTTGAACTCAATTATCCCCCACACAAATAGACGTAGCAAAGTGATGCAGAGGGACAATAAATGTAGATCGTGATCGTGATCGTGATAGTGATCGTGATCGTGATCGAAACTGACAGGAAACAGTCAGTAGCTGAACTTACCATACGTACATACATACACACATCTTCATTATAGATTGTTTTCAATGTTTCGTCTGCAAGCCACTATGAATTCATTTTGTGATGTCTTGACTGAATTTTGATATGTAGTATACAAATATAATTAAAGAAATAGGCCTACATTACACAATACCAATAGTTCACAGAAACACTGTATATTACACAGAGTAATCATATGTAAATTTGTGTCCTCGTCCCAAAATGGTGTAATTCTTTTCAGGCACACCCCTAGTGGAAATGAGCTGCATGTACAATTCTAACCACATAACAGCCCTAATGCTACTCTTACATTCCTGGTAGTATTCGGAATCAAACTGGGAGCCCAAGGATGGCGGCTAATTGCGCTAATCATTCGAAACCACACTGTGACTCAGATAGGATCCTCTCGGAAATAATCTGCAGGTGATTGAGCAAAACTCTAGCAAGAATTTTACCGGCTATAGATAGCAATGATACATCACGATAGTTGCCACAAACACTACGATCACCTTTTTTGAAAAGAGTAACGATAATGGCATTTTTTAGGTTACCAGGTACTTTGGAAGTTTCCCATATTAACCCTCTTATTGCCACACCTATTTACAGCAGGTATGCTAAGAATGGCACCTGCCACCTGCTTTAAGACCAAATGGCAAGGCTGAACAACAGGAACCATAATTCTCCAAATTCTACATCCAGATAATTGATTATTGTCCCAAATTGCTGAGAAAGTTTGACTGTATTGATATTGATAGCAAATAATACCAACTAAGGTCACATCTGGGGAAGTAATTTTTTTTTTTCCTAGAAAATTAGCATGGAGCAGATTACAGTATATTTTTCAAGTTCAGACCTACAAAATTTACCTGAAATACTTAAACACTTGCCTAAGAATGATGTGTCAGGATGTCTTATGATCTGTACTTGCTCATAGTGAGATGTGTAAAACCTTGGAATATTCTGCCTAGTATTTATTGACATTTTTAACACAGTCTACAAGAAAATCATATATGTATTTACACTTTTTCAGTCACTACCACTTTTAACACTTGTGGACCCCCAAGCGTAATGGATGGAACCCCTGTTTGCACTTTACGCACTGTAAATGGGATCTCTTTACTGGTCCACCATCTTTCTTGCTACACACAGCACAACATTTTAGTTTACGTCCAGGAAGTTTTTCCAGTAGCGCTCTGGGAGGACTTGGATCTATCGGATGGTATGCTGGAAATAAGTTCTTTTCTGACATCCACTAATTTTCGAGTTCAAGAATAATGGGAGATGTAAATTTTAAGTTCATTTTCATGGTAGAGGAGTTTTCCTTATAGATAATATATGAATTCAGCACCATTCTCGCAAAGATTGAACCAACATGGTTAAAGTAATCAATACTTAGCTTTCTTTTATACCGGAAGGAAGAGATCAAATGGTGGTGGTAATTTTTGTTTTAAGAGGAAGTACAACTAGGTAATAATCCTCTCTGAACAAATTAATGGAAAATAAATTTAAAATAAAAGAAAATTATTTATTCAACGAAGGAATTTGGAAATGCAGAACAATCATGATCAGCAAAAATGCAAAATAAAATGTCACTGCAAAGGGTCCCAGAGAGCAAAGAAGTGAGTACGTCATGACGAGTCGCTGACAGGGAGATGTGTCTCAGAGTCTGGGAAACAATGTGACAGGTGGACAAAAATGTGATCATGCACATGCTGAGTGATTGTCCCATTAACAAATAGTGGTAAATAAGTTAATCTTGGAAGCACAGCTGAAACAGAAAGTGATGGAGTCAACTAGAGAAAAAAATATTCTAGACATGGTGCTGATAAAGATGATTTCTACAGAGAAACTGAACTGATAGATGACATAAGTGATCATGAAGCTGTTCTTGGCGTAGTAAAGGAAATAGGAGAAAGTAGGACTATTAGGCAATATCATGTGATTGATAAGAGAGTCATGTGGAAGTATTTAAAAAGTAATTATGATCAGTGGTAAATGGTAAATAAAAATGTAAACAGCACTCGTAGTATAGTAATGTACCAAAATATGTACAGGTATCACCTCCTTGGTTTTATGGAAAATTTGTACAAGGAAGTCAACATATTGTGGAGATTAACACCTCCCACATCATTGTTATACTGATGAACAATGTCTGGTCTTGAGACTATAATGTGTTCTTTCTTCTTCTAGTCTCATCTCTTGTCTCATGTCTTGTAGAGGCAAAGAAGACACAAATGTGGCAATTTGTTAACATACCATTTCACGACAGTAAACCTGCTTGACGTATCAGCTTGTGAAACTACAGTGCCTCATTCCTCGGCTTTCAGTTTATTTTTGTCAGGCAGGTTGCATTGTCTGTATTTCCTAGCCCTCACGGTACTGGTATAATAGATTCCCCTTCTAAGTAAGGACTGAGCAACTTGCATGTTGTAAAAGGTTTGTCTGCAAAGAGCCTATAATATGTACTATCTTCCAGTGTTGCAGTTAGTTACATACTACAATGTAACCAATGCCCTTGCCCAGTAACATTTTACCTTGTTGGGATCTGATACACACCAAAGTCACACAAATATCCCGAAGAGCCAGCTCCCACACACATTTTAAACCTCCAACGCATTGACTTATTCTGGATGAACTTTGAACGCAATCATCATAATTTCATCAACGCACTGTGTTTTTTCAGGCATTTTTCTGAGACATGCTTGACAAACCATATGAAGCCATGGTCTTATTTTCCATAATATAGCCACCTCTTTTATTTTTCAGTTACAGATAGGTTGTTTAGCAAATGTAAGAGTGAAATTAATTTTTGAAAATTGTTCCAAGACATGAAATCAGAGACCAGGCTGTACGTCATGTTTGATTCCCAGATGCTTTGCTCACTAGGCATTTGTGCTAGAACCATTCTCAAATAACTTATATTCCAAATAGTTGTTCCAATTCTGACTGAAATATTCATGGACTCACCTGACGTTTGAAAACTATAAATATTAGTTTGCTCAACACAAATTTCCTTCCTTAAACAGCTGCAGAAAAAACACCATCAGTTCAAATCAGTTAATTTTCCACAGCATCGTCTTGTGACATCACAGAAGTGGTAGTACTTTCTTCTTCGAACGTGTGAGAAGTTGAATGGATTTCATGTAGGTTATCAGGAAATTCTTGAAAGTTTCAAAGGAATTCCTCACATTCATCATGTTCATCAAGATTCGAAAGGTCACTCAAATTTGGATCATTTACAAGCTTAATTATGTCAGCAATGGACAACTGTTACAAAAATAAATGAAATAAACAGTGATTCAAGTAAACATGCTGTAAATATACCATGAACACCCAACGTAACACAATAAGTAAAACAAATTCATTGAGAGGTACTCTACGCATGTAAGTACTTAAAATGCTATATACATTAATGGTTTACTGTTTCATGCATTCCAGAAGAGGAGATTTTTTAATACTGCCATGCAAACTAAAGTACTGAAGTGAATAAATAATAGTCCATACCTTATGTTTCATGCTAGCTGCCATCTTGCAAACTGCTCACCAAATAACATACAAAACTCTTCTCTGAGGAATACCTGCATATTAGTCCTTAGTGCTGCTCACAGAATGCAACACATACATCTGACAAATATGTAACGGTAGGTATTAGTGAAGGAAAGTAACCTGGAGACCAGTGGGGTAATTGAAAGTGCGGTGTTACATTTATGTAATGTAGGGCACTGGAGCGTCAACTTAGAGTTAGGTTCTACAATGAAATGACTATGAACTCCACACATAAAATAGAATGGTGCTTTATTGAAATCAACGATAAAGAACATTAAAATTGATATTAAATTGCTGCTACTATTTTCCTTTGGTCTTTGTCAGTCTTTATTCATTACATTTTTCCATATTTAAAAATGACTTAGCTTCTTTGAAATACTGTACAACTAAGTAGAACATTAGCTATTAAAATGATGTCAGTGTTCCTTATATTTCTTGTTCTTCTTGCCCAAGATCTTCATAAGATGTTTGGACATGAAGTAGGGCTTTTCTGGAGAGCCATCATTACGTTCGCAGTCCTCCACTGCAACAATGAAAACAATCTTATATCGATAGAGAACATTATGCATTGTGTTACATCTGATTCTATATTTCTCACAAACTATTATACTGTATATTTATTTACTGTATGGCTTTTAGTGCCGCCAGTGTCCGAGGATATGTTTGGCTCGCCTGGTGTAGGTCTTTCTATTTGACGCCCCTGGATGTTTAGTTTAGGTTTGCTCATAAAAGATAAAAAGAATCACTATTTTATCATTCCTGACACAAAAACATGATCTTAGTTCTGTCTAGAGAATTCACATTTCCACTTAATCTATACATTTAAAACACTAGGCTGATTTTTGTTACATCGATTTTGAGAGAACATCTGAACCAATTTACGCCGTAAAGCATTCTGACTAAAGCTCTTGGCCTGTAGATTTGCATGGTGTCTTTGAAAGCATGAAAATTTCTTGCCGTATATTTTTAAATTAAAGAAAAATGTAGCATTCTCATTGGTCAGTGCCAGTACTTCCAGGCTGCCTGAACCGTGAGTTTGCTGTGCAGGTGCCACGATAGGGGAGGTGGAAGGGGGTAGGCACACATGCACAGTTAGACGTCTTTGGTTACAAACATGCCAGGTGGATTACTCCTCACTCAGCACTCATAACAGTGCTCTTCACTCATCACTTATCATTCATAGAAGCATAAACCAGGTGGGGGACCCTTGCTCTTTCTTTGTTAACAAAGGAAACGTTTTCCATCCAGTTATGATTGTACAGCATTCACAAGAAGACTGCATTGTGTCCTTTAAATTTAATTTTGTTTTTATGCAAATGTTTGTAGTTATCTGTTACCTAATGGTTAAGAAGAGCAGCAGTAGTGATGATGAATTTATGGTAGCAAGCAACCTGTACTTGATTTCAAGTTCTGATAGAAGGTACAGTGCACATCCAATTAATAAGAGAAGGCAGGAATTTGGTGAATTCCACCATTTATACCAGGAAGTCAAGAAAGACTATTTAAGAATGTCAGTGCAGACACTTCTATCTCTGAGTCCTTGGCTGAATGGCACACATGCGCAGGCCTTTGGTTCAGAGTGTGCCGGGTTTGATTCCCGGCTGGGTTGGGGACTTTAATCGCATGTTATTAATTCTTCTGGCTCGCAGACTGGTTGTCTGTGTTTGTCCCAACACTCTCCTCTTCATGTACAGAGAACATACCAACCACCGCAGAAACACGCAATAGTGACTGCACCCCACATCCTTCCACGTAGGGTTGGCATCCAGAAGGACAGCTAGCTGTAAAACAGGGTCAAATCAACATGTGCAACACCGTTTGCACCTGCAACCCCATAGGTGTGGGAAAACATGGTAGAAGAAGAAGAAGAATGCAGACATGTCAATATTTGTTAACAGGAATTGAAGGCAATAGCAAACCACGGAAGTACAGCAACTACGAGTACCACGTCAACTCTATTTCCATTGAAGAAAAACTGGTCATTGCAATAACGTACGCAGAAGTAATGTAATATTATTCTCCATTTTAATAAAGTAATCCATACTTTATCGAAAGATTACATTTGTAACGTATAAAGATAATATTAAACAAGTGGCCTACTAATTTAATATTGATATTTTACCTTCAGTGAACAAAGGCCGATAATATTATGAGTAGACGGCCTTTGCCTTGAGCCAACCAAACACAGAACAACACTCAAGAAGAACATCACTCCAAAATCACACCTCTTAACGGAGGAGCGAAGAGAAGATGGATGAGTGAAGTGCCGGCATGAATGCCACTACTGAAATATATGGGTAAGGTATGTTTTGCACCTGTCAGCTTCCTGTGTGAAGAGAAAGGACTGATGAGCGCTGAGCGAGGAGTAATCCACCCGGCATTTTTGTACCCTTACTGGTCATCTGTGCTTCGTGGACAGGAATAGTCACTGTTTTGCTCCCCAGCAGTTGAACAGTGCACATTACATTCTAAATTCCTCTAAATTCAGTGTCTGGATTATGCTGTCATGCGCGCCGTTCCCCATTAAGTTTCTTACTAACACTGTTACTCCTGTCTGGTGATGTGCAAATTAACCCTGGGCCGACAACGAATAATGAGTTCTCCGTGTACTGTCAAAATATCTGGTCCATAAAAAATAAGATTACAGACTGTGAACTTCATGTTCAAGAATTAGCTGCTTTCGACGTTATCGCCTTAAGTGAAACTTAGTTGACGGATTTTGTGTTAGACTCTGAAATCCCACTCTCAAAAGAGTTTTCCTTATTCAGGGCCGATCGTAGAACAGGATCTCGGGGAGGGGGTGTTTTAATCGCTGTCAAATCTAAATGGCATGCGACCCTACGCTCCGACCTGATGAATGACTGTGAAGCTGTTTGGGTTGAAGTTACATTTCATAACATAAAATATCTATTTGCATGTTTCTATAGACCACCTCGTTCTTATCTCAGCTATTCTGAAGCTTTTCTTTCCTCTGTGCTTAAAGCCGTTCATTCCAAAGATAACATTGTCATACTAGGAGACTTTAATCTGTCTGTCTCCTGGATTTCCCCTTCATTAGGTCAGCCTTCTAATAGCCTTGACAAATGGTATATGGACCACTATATTACTGGACTGAACTTCAAACAGCATGTCTTGGAAAACACCTGCGGAAATAGTCTTCTTGACTACCTGCTTTCCTATAATGAGCCCTCATCTGTTTCTGTGGGACGAAATATTTTTAACTCCAACCACAAGTCCTTTGAAGCAACTTTCACTTTCACCCCTCCCCATGCTCCGAGATGTCATCGACCTGTCCTTAGGAGCTCTGTGCCTGTGTGGCGTAAGGTTGACTGGCAGACTGTGAATCTTACCCTGTCCCTGTTACCATGGCATTTGTTGCATGTGGGTGAAGTTCAAGATGCGGTAGACTTATTTTATGATTGGACACTTGCTGTGATTCGGGACCTCATTCCTACTCGTTCGATGTCCAGAAAATTTCCTCCATGGAAGAAGAGTGATACTAAAAGTGCTGAACTACAAAAATCGGTAGCCTGGAGACAATGGAAGAATGCGCCTTCCGAGAGTAATTACAAAATATTCTCAGACCTTCGCAAACACCACAAGTACTTATTAAGGCGCGATTACTCTGACTATATTAACGGAGCCTGCATTGAAGTAAGACACAACAGTAAAAGGTTCTGGTCACTTATAAATAACAGAAGAGACAATAAACGAATACCGGAAGTAGTAACCTGGGACCAGTCTGTAGCCAGTGGAGCAGATAGATCTGAATTATTCAATGAATATTTTACCTCTAATTTTGTTAAACCTGTACAGTATGCTGATTTTCCTAAAATCAAACCTGTTATTTCCCATAGCCTCAGTAATATTTCCACCATTGAATCTGAAGTGTACTCCCTACTTTCGTCTTTGTCAGAAAATAAACCCACTGGTCCTGATGGTCTTAGTCCTATCTTTCTTAAGAATACAGCAGTAACTCTTTCATACCCTATTAGTGTGATATTCAATCGGTGCTTCTCAGTCGGCTACTTTCCGAGCTCCTGGAAACTTGCGTATATCACACCCGTTCTTAAAGGTGGACAGAGGTCGGATATTGCAAATTATCGCCCGGTCTCTATATTACCTGCTTTATCAATCATTTGTGAAAGGATCATCCATCAACATTTGCTTGCGTTTACAAATCCATATACATCCCCTCAGCAGCATGGTTTCCTTCCTGGAAGCTCCTGCGTAACTAACTTGGCTATCCTCCTCCATCATGCCACGTCTGCCATCCACGCGGGCTCTCAACTTGATGTATGCTATATCGACATCGCGAAGGCCTTCAATACCGTGGATCACACCCTTCTTGTGCACAAACGTTGTGAACGGTTTAACGTGCATGGGAGACTCCTAGCTCTAATTAATAGCTTTCTGAGCGAAAGACTACAGCGCGTTGTTCTTGATGGATGCAGTTCTTCTCTCACCACTACTCTCTCTGGTGTCCCGCAGGGTAGTGTCCTTGGTCCACTTCTTTTTGCCCTGTTTATTGATGACCTTATCGATACTGTTTCCCACCATTCATGTGAAATACTGCTCTTTGCTGATGATTGTAAAATCTTCAAGCAGATCGATTCTCCTACAGATACAATCCAATTGCAAAATGCACTTGATTCACTGTCAGGTTGGTGTACTACATGGCGTCTTAAACCTCATCCCTCCAAGTGTTCCACCATTTCGTTCACACTTCGTAAATCTCCCGTTCTACAAGAATATCACCTACTGAACCAACCGATTGCTCTTGTTGACAATCAAAAAGACCTAGGAGTGCATTTTGACAGTAAATTGTTGTTTGTCTCGCACATAAACAGGGTTACCTCATGTGCTTATGTCACTCCTTGGTTTACTGTACAGGTTTTCTGACATCACAGATGTAAATGCCCTCAGAGCATTCTACGTCTCCTGTATCTTACCTATTGTTGAATACGCCTCTCCAGTCTGGTCCATTTCTGCTTCTTCAAACCTCAGCCACCTTGACCGTGTACAATCTTTTTTCTGTGCTATCGTCAGAGCCAGGGTCCTTGCATGTCGCAATCTAAGCACTACCCAAGTGCTTGGGAAACTGAACCTCAAGACTCTTTCTGCTCGGAGGAAAGTAGCCGACCTAAAGCTGCTATACAAAGCAGTTAATGGTCTGTTTAGGTCTCCAGATTTAACTTCCTTATTCCCCCTCCACGTCCCATCCCGTAATACCAGAATGAAGACACTATTCCATACTCCTTACTCCCGGCTTTCTCTCACCCAAAGGTCCCTTTCGATACGTATTCCAGCAATGTTTAATACACTATCTATCAACAACAACCTAGATCTCTTCGTAACGTTTCCTTCCTTCTGTCATGATATTTATCATATAACTTAATTTTCCTTCTTGTTCTTTCCCGTTCTGCTCCTGTATTTACGGTAAATGTATTTTTCTTTGTTAATAACGTTGTTTATGGAAATATGTATTATATAGAATTGTACAGTTTTCATTGTGTATATTTGTGTCCTTTTTAAATATTTATATATATTTTTAATTTTAGATTCATATCTATTGTACATAGCTCAGATCGCTGTAATTCGGCGTTATGCTGTTGCTGATCCTGAATAAATAAATAAATAAATAAATAAATAAATAAATAAATAAATAAATAAATAAATAAATAAATAAATAAATAAATAAATAAATAAATAAATAAATAAATAAATAAATAAATAAATAAATTCCAAAGCACCTGACGATATTCAATAAGCATGACTCAATATGGGATAAAGCTCCAAAGGCAAATAGTCATTCATTAAAGTGTGTGAATCGTCTTCTAAAATATATAATAGGCAACAAAATTCCATTCTTTCTGGTGTGAAAATTATTGTTCTTAGGGGAGATTTCATAAAGGTTTTGCCTGATTTGCCACATGCGTATCATCTAACAATTAATTAGTTATAATTGTCTTAAAAATACTCCTCCTTGGCCCTTCTTCAAAACACACTGCTTACATGAAAATATGCGCTCAAAACTTACAGCAAAATGTTCACTTGTGCGAGAGATGACATAATTTTCTCGAAAGTTGCCATTCTTAATCAATTTGAAAATAAATGGGCTTATACCCTATACACTAGCATCAACAGATTAATACTGAAGATGAAAGCTAGCTACTTCATTTTCCTGCATAACTCTTGAATTCTTTCAAATTAATGGTTTGCCCCCACATATTCTAAAAATTGGAGCCACAGTTAAGCTTCTGAGAAATCAGAACATTTCCCAACGGCTCCTAAACGGAACCAGATTAGGACCTAATATTTTAAGAAGTATGTATGAAAATTGTTTATATTTGGAAATAATAAGTGGACAGAGAGCTCTTATCCCTCGAATTGACTTAACAACATCCGATAAAACACTTCCATTTTCTTTCAAGAGGCATCAATTTTCAATTCACTTGGCACTTCGTATCCCAATCAATAAACTCAAGGGACGTGTAGATCTCTATTTAGCTCAGCCATGGCTAGTTAAATGTTGCACTGTCAAGAGAGCGATATTTTAAAGTTGCAATAGTGCGAAAAGGTAACTGTACAAGTAATGCACCGAGCAAGTCGCTGCGTGGTTTGGGTCATGTAGCTATCACTTTAATTAAGGCCACAGTTGCTTCATTCCCACTTCTAGCCATTTCCTATTCCATTGTCACCATAAGACCTATTTGTGTCAAGAAAATTGTGAAAAAATAAAGTAAAAGGAATGTCGTATATAAGGAAATCCTAGCTAGCTTTCATCTTCAATCCCATTGACCGTCATGTCTTGATGGGTTTCAGCTAGTTAATATTAAATATATGTAGCTTAATTTTGAGGTTTATATTGTAAGAACAGACTGAACAGTTCTTCAGATATTCAAACATGGGTTCACAGCTTTCTGTGCTGACAGTAGTCATTTTTCCCGAGATGTCGTAACAAATAAACAGACAGACAAAAATTTACTGCATCTACTTTTGACTTTTGCATTCCTTATCCAAGGAAACAATGAAGCTGATGAAATAATTTGAGGTGTACAGACAAAATTATAATTGTATGATGTAGATTAAGAATTAATTTCTCTTTCAAACATGTAGATATTCTTTTAGTTAAGAAAGGGTACTCACAAAAGCAAAGGAACAGTGTGTCAACAGCCATGGCATACACTCCAAAGAAAACTGAAGTGATGAAGTAAGTACCAATCCCAATGACAATTACTGGGACAAAATAGTAATTGAGGTCAGGTACTGCATTGTGTATCTCTGGAACTTCTTCAAACTGTAGCTTGTCACCAAAGAAGTAGAACGACAAAGCCACCATTCCAGCAGTGATCATAAACTTGCCAAGGAAGAGCAGGAAGTCCGTTACCTGTAATAGAGCAAAGTGTAATGGCATTGACAGACAGACAGGGTTAAAACTACTGAAAAATATGCATCTGTCTATGAATCATTCACTGTTCAATGAAAGGACATTTTCCGTTCATACAGGAACATAATCAGGCAAGTACCTTTTCAAGAAAAGGGAATTACTACTTGGAAAAATGAGATAAGAACAAAATTTGAATACCCCCGCCCCCTCACAAAATAACATGATACTTCCTTAATTCAATAACTAGTAAAAAGATTTTTAAATTCCACTAAATGGTTTTCATAGATACTTAGATGTGGGGTATTGTTCTATCAATCTATCAGCACTGAACATCCTAAGAACCATCAGAATGAGCAAAAATTTAAATCTACATCTTGGAAATGGAGGTAAACAATTTGTTAACAGATATAAAAAAATATTATATTTACAGTTATTTCAAAGAAATTCTAAAATAGAAATATTAAATATACAAATATACATTGCTTCTTTCCATAAGCATCTAAATTTATAGATTCCATTTCTTCTTCTTTTCTTATTTCAATTTTATGACCTCATAGGATCACTTTAAGTCAGTCCATTATCATAGTCTCTTTGAAGGGACTGTTCTGGTCTTGTGGTCCTCTCAGTATTTTTCATGTGTTCCATTCTTTGTGTCCTTTCTGGTGTTGAAAATATTTGTGTTGTGAGGTTTTTTTTCTTGTGAGTGTGAAGCAGAAGTTTGTATCCTGGAGTTTTTGTTTAACTTTATCCATCCACAATGGAAGCACAAGAACACAAATAGCTATTAACTACAGTAAATGCTAGGACCTGGAATCAGCTTCCTCATAAGTGCAAATGTGTCGAAGTTTATAAGGAGAATCCTAAAACAAACTCATGGACAAATAACAAGAAAATCTATCAACAACAGAATGGACAAATGCTATCAAGTTGTGTAATGTTGCAGCCGTTACATGACAACATGTAGACATCATGGTTCCTGAACCAGAGACTCTGAGACGTTCTTGGATTTTTCTCTAAAGGGGAATTACTGTAGAATTCTTGGCATAACAGAGTACAGTCTTCTATTGCAACAGCTCTATGGAAAGGTAAGTGGAAGATGTATGAGAGGAAGTATATACTGTACCTTAGAGAATGGAAGCAACAGAAGAGCAGATATAGGGAATGACAGAACGAATGGAAAAGGATTAATTCTGGACCCCCCAATACGGATCGAGAAGAACCTTCAACAGGCTGCCAATGTCAAAGAGGATAAATGAAGATAAAAGGACCATTTACTACCCATGTATACCTCAGTTAGAGAGATAACCTACCTGTTAATGCATGAGAGGTGAAAGGTCTCCTTTCTGGGGCTCGGTGTACATCACTTACATTTATGAACACATTCTTAAAATTATTAGGTATATGTAGTCAGATAGAACAACATATTTACATCAATATCTTGAAAGATTACTTAATAATCCCACATTAAAAAATTTGTATAATCACTATCCCTGAACACTTGTTGCTATTAATACACATTAACATACATTTATATTGAGAGAGAGAGAGAGAGAGAGAGAGGGAGGGAGAGAGAGCGTGTGTCTCCAATCCTCGTTCTGTTGCAGTCGGGTATGAAGTGAGATGTATCTTTATAGCAAGTTTTTAATGACTGGATGCCCTTCCTGACTTCACCTCATCAGACGAGTTAATGAGACAAAATGAATGACATAATATGTGATAGTAGGAAGGGAGAAGGTAAAAGCCAGCACCGGTACATTAGCCTATTCTTGTCGAATAGCACCACGGGGTCTGATCAAGGCTTAACGTCCCCATACGACGGACAAATCACCATCAACAGCGTCATACACCCCCACTCCATTTATATGAACACTGTGGTGAGGTGTGGAATTTAATCCAGGCTTTTGGCACACAATCTAGTGATTAGAAATTGTATACCCTACCAGCCAACATTCTGATGGTGTCATACCACATTATATTATATTTGTGTTACATTCTGGATCTTTATGGTCACCCAGACTGCCAGACAGACAGCCTTATTTTGGAAATACAGTAGAACCCCACTTAACCAAACTTCGCTATACCGGAACCCGGCTTAACCGAAATGCTCTGGCAAAATTGTATTTTAATATTTTGTTTTTACCCTCTCATTCTTAGCTCTCGATATTAGTAATTCTCTTGCTATATGTGCTGAGAGCTACTAGGCAAACCCTATTTTTATATTATGACTTATGCCAGAATGCACATGTAGCATAAAACAAAACAGTTTCTTACCCTCTAGTTCCTTCCATGATACATTTTTTCTTGAACAAGCAGGAATTATTATTACTGTATTGTTATTATCATTATCATAATTGTACCGGGTGGTACACCTCTACACTGCACATTTGAATTTTCTGCCTTAAAGTACTCCTCTACAGGAGAAACAGTGAACTTAAAACTGGACCTACCTAAACCTTTCCTCTGAAGATGTCACTGTGTGAATTTCGACGTGTTTCGTTCACTATTTATCAAGAAGTTTGGACATTCTCTCATAGATGTCACTGCCTAAAAACTATGATCATGCACCCTGGTGCGAAGTGAAGGAACCTTCTTGAAGAAATTTTGTACTCATAAGTTTTTTTACTAAATTTCGTTCTTTCAATTCTGGGTTGGCAATATTAATCTTTTCTTTCCACCGGTTTTGAACTTAGCCAATCCAGAATTTCTGTAATTAATTTTTGACCAATCATGTCTTTCTTCTTCGATTTTGAGTGTACTTTCAAGACTGACCAAAAAAATTAAGTGGGTGTGGCTGTTTTATTCATGAAAGGTCTCGAACTTTCCCCGAGGGTATAAAAACTGCTGATTTTCTTGTCTCTCGGCCACTTCATCAACATCTAACTAAGAGTGTGGACGTGACGCAGGAGGCGGGTAGCGCCTCTTCCATCAGGCAGCTGGTCTTCAATAAGGTAATGGCCGTTTAACATCTTTATTTTCTTGCTAGCTCAGCAGTTTAACCCGTGGGAAAGGTCCGAAACTTTTACCATGTAACCTATCTTTCTGTAATGTAATTTTCTGCCAGCTTATGTAAATATCTTTAACTATAAATTGGGGATAGAGAGTGCTTTACCCTCTCGAGCTCCTCTTCATTTTGGTTTGAGGTGACTACGTTTTGGTAACTGATTTTCTTCTCTTCCTTAATGTTTAAATTTCTTTCTTATACGGGTCACCTCCATAGTTTGGGAATAGCCCCTGTGTCATCGGCCTGGTGTCTTTTAGGTTTTAGAATGAGTATTTAGAAGTGCAAGTACACGCCTCCATTCATTTTGTATTCTGGGCCATTTACTTAACCCATTCTTTTTCTGCTAAGGCCCAGTAGGTTGGGTACAAGATAACCCCGTTTCATTTTTGTAAGTGTGCCTTGATGGCAAGGAATTGTAAAGTCTGCTATTGCCTTCAATAGGCGCGGGAAACTGAGAGCGTGTCAGCTCTTTCATGTGTTGGGCCTCAGGGAGGCTTGATATTAAAAGTTGGGAGTAAGTGCTCCATGTTTTGAGGGGATTTCTGCCCTTGGTAAATTTATTCTCCTCTGTAAAGCTTGATCTGGAAACTCAAAAATTGTAAAAATAGGGGCTTGTAGCCAAAGTGTGTTAAAGATTTGAAATCTTGGATCTTTTCCTAAGTTTTGTTGTTAAATTGCTATGTCATTGTTATCTCACTAAGTGAGAAATTATTGCTTTTTGAAAATATAACTTTCAATTTCAGTTTAAATTCTTTCTTGACAATGTAGTTAGACCCATTCCCCCCGGCACCTTCTTTCACCTTTGCTAATCCACCAAACCACGGTAACAATAATTATTATTACTACTGTATTATTCGGACGACTCTGACCTTGACAATAGCAGTTCTGAGAATCAAGTTACATTAGATGATGGATTTAATGCATTGGAGGTAAGACTGATTTCAAATTTTTATTAAAATACAGTACCACATGCTTTAATTACTTTATACAGTATTCAGTTCAGTAGTAACAATAAAAAGTTCCATTATTTCAGATTGCTTAGCACTTTGTTGAACAAAGCGATGAACCTACACCAGCTGATGTATTGTTGATTAAACGGTGACGCGACTTAGCTGCACAACAGCGCTGCACCAAGAAAATTCAGAAGAAAATCACTGATTTTATACAATGAGTGATATTATGTAAACATTTTAATGTTAATATACAGTATGCACCTTTGCTTAACAGAGTTTATGCATTTTTATTTCGACATTTAACTTTAGAAAATATTTACCATGTGTCATCCAAAAAACCGCGTCAACCGAAGTGGCTCTGCCCCCTTTATTTCGGATAAACGGGGTTCTACTGTACAGTAATTTAATAAGATTCAGTGCAACAGTTCTTTTGCATTATCATATTGTACACATGACGTCGTGAGATTCAGAGAATTTATTGTTGGATCAGAATAGAGAATTTATTAGAGATATTATTGCCAATGGCTATGTAGAACTACTGGATCCTACGAGATCTCCAAAATTAAATAATGTTTGGTATGATCACCATTTGGATGGACATGGGATTAGCAGTTGCAAATTCAATCTTCAAGCATAAGGCTATTCACCATTATACCAGAAAGATGCATATACATGAAAATGTACATGAGGGTCTTAAGAGAGGTTTCTTTCTGATTATATACTGAAGTCATAACCGGGCTAGCTGGCCATGTGGTTAGGGGCACACAGCTGTGAACTTGCATCTGGGAGATAGTGGGTTCGAACCCCACTGTCGGTAACCCTGAAGATGGTTTTCCGTGGTTTCCCATTTTTACACCAAGACAATGCTGGGGCTGTACCTTAATTAAGGCCATGGCTGCTTCCTTCCCACTCCTAGGCCTTTCCTGTCCCATTGTCACCATAAGACCTATCTGTGTCGGTGCAATGTAAAGAAAATTGTGAAAAAAATATATTGAAGTCAAAACGATTTTGTTGATTAGTTGTTGATAAATAACTAACTCAGGCACAGTCTAAGCAGTGACCCATGGCCTGCCTTGGATACATGTCACCAGTATCCAGGTTTGGATAAGGTACCTGGTTGTTGGAAGTTTGGTTATTAAGAGATACTAGTTTATTAGTTTCTCACTACAGAGAAACATTTCTTGACACACAACGGAGAAACAAGATCTTCCACTTAAGTGGACATTTTTATAAAGTCAGATTTCACGAACAGACATGTCATTTTCCTGGTAACCTATAAACATATTAACGGATTTGCCAACTATTCTCCATCAATATTATGCATGAATGAGACAACACTGTTAACAGCAAACATTCAAGTAAAGAAATATTGGGTAATCTGTGAGCTATATGCTCCAATAACATGAAAATGTAGGTCACCAGAGAGATTTCTTTCTGATTTTATATTGAAGTTAAAAGGAGTTTTGTTGATTAGTTAAAAGCATATATTATTACATTTCAATTATTTAAAGGTGATTTCTTGCTTGTCATAGCCGTAACGCCCAGTAGGTCAGTACGGTGGCATATTATTGTTGTTATTGCTCTATTAGCACCATCCAGAGGATATGCGTAGGGTACTTCAAGGTTAAACCTACGGACGTTGAGCAACACTGAAGTGCAAACCATCATGCACGTTCTGAAGTTGAATAGTAATACCGTTTGACTGCTGTTCCGTAAAGAAAATTGAAAATGAAAGAGGAGAACAAGTTTTCGTAATAAATGTGTAAATAACGTGTCCGATAGCAGTTGTTAACTCTGAAAAAATAAAAAATGAAGTAAACGATCATTTAATTTTAATGCTAAATACTGCAATTAAGTAAGAATAGGATACAGCTCAAGATATGGCAGAGTGCAGCATTGATTTCAGAGGTTAGTTTCATACTTTCTCGCATCTGGTTAAATTTCGGAAAGGCACCCAAGGATTATATCGTATTCAATCGATCATCTTCGGTATCATTTCCTTGGTATGTCCACTGGCGAGCTCTCTCGTCAACATTCGACGGAAATGTCACATTTCTCTACCAGCACTTGAAATATGTTTTCATGATGCATATAGTATGGTTAAGTTAGGTTAGGTGGTGCTGTTTGAATAAGAAAACTGAAACGTTTGCCACAAAATGCGATCTATCATCTTCAGTATGGTATCGCTTTCTTGCTATATGCAACCAAATACAGTAGAGACAATACGCGACATTTCCATATTTAGCAATGTTAAAATGGGAGACAAGTCGCAAGTGGTGCTCCTAGTGGCTTGACCTGAAAATTAGTGCTAAATTCAAACATCAATGGAAATGTATATACGGAAATGAATAAATAAATTACGTCTAGAAAGAAAGTGTTACTAAGATATTACCTTCAAAGTTGCTAAAGCAATTCTGGATAAATGAAGGAGTGAAGAATTATTTAACAGGTTATTATTTAAAGGCTGAAATTAGACATATAATCAAGATGTAAAATGGACTGCTGTGAAAGGGCTTGATCTATCATTTATGCATTACTTTTTTTAGCTTTAGAATTCCTGCCTGAATGTTCATGGCTGGAAGTTTCTTTTTTCTCATTTAAAAGCATTGTACCATTATATTAAAACAATTGTCAACAAAAATATCAGCACATTCCTTACACACGATTCAATGAATTTACATTTGAGAGCTGGACAATTTTCCTTTTAACTTGAAGCCTACTAACAGAAAGAAAATCTATAAATTTAGCCTCAAAAACATTGAAACTTTCCTTACAAGCAATACTTGCCATAATGCCATTACATTAGGGTAAAGCAAATTTGCATCATCATATTGTTTCAACAAAATATGTTCATTTCTTAAATCACCCATATTTTCTTCAGTGCTTGACAACGCATTACGGCATTCCAAATGGGATGACTTGGAACACAACCAGCTACACTCATATGCATATGTATTTTCCTGAATTAAATCAAACCCACAAATCTCACCTACAACAACACATCAGTACTGAAGATTAAATGCTGCACTATACAATAAAATATGGGGTGAATAGGTACAAAAACTGGGAAAATTAAATTGAATTAAGCAGCTCGCTTGTGTTTTGGTCTATGGTGATGGTACCAGTGTACTTAAGATGGATAATCGGTTGGTTACAATATGTTCTGGCGCCAAAATTGTAATATTTTATTTCTTGTGTCGGTAGACCTTCTAATTGGATGTTAATTTTTTTAGAATTTCCATACTGTGTTAAATGTTGTCTGATATCAGCTTGTGGCTAGACTGACATGTTAGTGCAATACTATTCTCATTTGGGTGTGCTTTGGTGAGAATTTTCACATAATAGATATTAATGTACCTTTACTTTGAAATCAGCTGTTTATTTTTTGTGTTGGATGCATATTTTTTCCATTAAATTGGGGTGAATAGGGACAAGATGAAAAATGTACAAAATGAACACGTTTATCTAACAAATTGATACCTATTATCAATTATAAGTCAAACAAACTAGAGTTGTAACAGTCTCATTTGACACCGTGGCTTTCTGCCAACCTAACCTTAATTTTGGTCTCATTTAATTTCAGCGATTCTTGAATGATGCCTAGGAAATACGTCAGGGACCCTCGATCAAAAGTGCATTGTCCTCTTGATGAGGAGAAGGTGATACAGGCTGTCCAGGCAGTTGTTCGTGGTATGTCTATAAGACAGCCAGAGAAAAGAATTTGAAATTTCAAGGTCAGCCCTACATCATTATTTGAAGCAGTCGAGACACCCCAGTAGCTGCAAATGTCAGCCTGACAGAATTCTTGAAGGAAATGCTATATGGAAAAGATGAAATGGAGCAGATAAGGGGCTGAAAAAAAAGAGGCTGAACGCCCCAACTGGACGCTGTGTGACTCTAGGTGATTTTGAGGAAGCTAATGAAGATGATCCAGAACAACAAGAATCTGTTCAATATGAAGTAGACTCGAGTGATGAAGAAGGATAAGATGGTGAAGTGAAGAAAGCAAGTGAAGGTGAGAAGGCAAGTGAAGGAATAAACAATCTGAAGGACCAATTATTAACATTTATTAACATTTATTAACAATTATTAAAAATTTTCTTATGATAAGGGTGTGAGATTGGAATGGTTCTACAAGATGTTAACAATTTATTTTTAAAGAGGTAAATGATGTCCCTATTTACCCCTCTGTGTGGCTGAATAGGGATTACAATAAAAATGATGTCCCTATTGCAACTTTTCTTCGCCAATCAACCAAATGTTCAGATGTCTTCGTGTTCCCTGATGTGCGCAATGAATGCGAGTTCTCAAAAGCTGATGTACTTGCTGTTTTAAAGCCACCAACTATGCAAAGAGAACATTACACCTTCAAGCCAAACTTACTTTCAAAGTGACTGCTTTCTTTGGAAAATCAATTTTTTTTATTTTAGGTCAGTCATTCTTTTAGAATTTGTAATTTGTGTTTGTGCCATTAAAATGATAGTAAAAGGTTTAAAATAAATATTTGTGTTTTTAATTTTGTAATAAATGTTAATAATTTATTTTTAAAGAGGTAAATGATGTCCCTATTCACCCCTCTGTGTGGCTGAATAGGGATTACAATAAAAATAAACACCTGTCCCTTTTCACCCCGACCTTGGGGTGAATAGGGGCGTGAATATATGGAAATATATATGTTCAGGGGAAGAGAGAAGCAGATTTATATTGTATGTTATGAACAATCTACGGGACATTACAAAATATAAAAATATAACTTTCAATACTAAGTTATTTATTGCTAAGATATATAGGAAAAACTGAAAAAGTTGTCTCTATTCACCCCAGTTTACGGTATGTGTATTATATTTTAAGTCAGTTAAAATATGGGTCGAGCAGGTCAGAAGATTATGAAGTACTATAAAATTATTTTTTGTCACTGGAAGAATATATATGCAAACACAATATTATTTACATTTTCTTGTCACGAGGGAAACTGAAGAAAGACTGCGCATTCTTCTCTACTTCATAGTTACTGCAGCCAAACACAGCACATACCTTTCCCCTCGTGTTGAGAGGAGATATCAAGGAATGACACACGCTACTGTTTTATTATGTCAACTCACTGAAAACGCATAAATAACACCAAAAATTTCACACACAAATACACGTGCGCTTATGACAGAATCAGTAGTTCTCAGATCCATCCGCTAGAGAGAGCTCTAATAGCTGTCCCTCGATATCTCGCTGAGTGTCGCGTATTGTCTCTACTGTATTTGGTGCAACTGCGAGCTCTTGTCGACATTTGAAGGCCATGTCAGAGTCGATTACTAGTACCTGTCAACTGCTGTTCTGTAAAGGAAATCAGAAATGAAAGAGGAGAACATGTTTTCATAATAAATGCGTAAATAACATGGTCGATAGCAGTTGTTAACTCGTTAGAAATAAAGACTAAGTAAACAACTGCTTAATGTTAATATGCTACACTGAAATTAAGTAGGTACGAATGTGATACACCTCAAAATATGGCAGAGCGCATCACTAATTTCTAAGGTTAGATTATATTTTTTGCATCTGGTTAAATTTCGGAAAGGCTATTCTCATCTGAATTTACAGCGAGAAGGTTATCACTTTTCTACTGGCGCTTGATGTATATTTTAAGTTACGTTAGGTGGCGCTGTTTGAATAAGAAAACTGAAGCATTTGCCACAAAATGCGACCCTTATTATTGTTTTATCACTGTGTGCACTTGCAAGCTCTCTCGTCGACATGCGAAGGCGATGTCGGATTCGATCAGAGTCGATTAGTAACACCCGTCAACTACTGTTCCGCAAAGCAAATTAGAAATGGAAGAAGAGAACATGTTTTTGTAGCAAATACGTAAATAACGTGGTCGACAGCAGTTGTTAACTCATTAGCATTAAAGGCTAAGTAAAGGATTGCTTAATTTTAATACTCTACACTGAAATTAAGTAACAATGCAATACACCTCAAGATATGGCAGAGCGCATCACTGATTTCAGAGGTTAGTTTATATTTTCTCGCATCTGGTTGAATTTTGGAGAGGCTATCCCCACGCAAATTTATAGCCAGAATATTATCATTTCTCTACTGGCGCCTGGAATATGTTTTCATGATGCATATAGTACAGTTAAGTTAGGTGACGCTGTTTGAATAAGAAAACTGAAATATTTGCCACAAAATGCGATCGGCCATCTTTGGTACCATATCATATTCTTGCTTTGTACACTTGCGAGCTCTCTCCTCGACATTCGAAGGCGACGTCAGAGTCTATTAGTAATGCCCGTCGACTGCTGTTCTCTAAAAGAAAATTTAAAATGAAAGAGGATAACACGTTTTCATAATAAATGCGTAAATAAAGTGGGTAATAGCAGTTGTTAACTCGTTAGAAATAAAGGCTGAACGATCGCTTAATTTTTAATGTCATGTACTGAAATTAAGTAAGAATGTGACACACCTCAAGATATGGCAGAGTACGTCACTGATTCAGAGGATAGTTTATATTTTCTCATGTCTAGTTAAATTTCTGGAAGACTGTTCCCATGTAATTTTGTAGCGAGGACGTTATCATTTTCCTACATGCGCTTGAAATACGTTTTCATGATACATATACAGTTAGGTTAGGTGACGCTGTTTGAAGAAGAAATCTGGAACGTTTGCCACAGAGGTCTCTGGAGTGATACTATAAATTTTTCAGAATGAAATTAAACATAAATTTTCATGTAATATAGGATTTAGAAAAATAACAGACTAAATCTATTAAAGAAACTATTTAAAATAGTTTATGTTGTGTTCCTGAAACATGTATGATAGAATGAATAATTTTCAATCATTAAAAGTGTATTGACAAGGTGGACCCAACACAAACTATTTTAAATAGTTTCTTTAACAAATTTAGACAAGTCAATACAGGATCAAATAAAATACCTATTATGGTTAAGTTTATGAACAATAATAATGAATAATGAACTGGATATCATCTGCAAAAATCCAAATTTTGAACAAACTGAATGCCATTTCATACCAATTTTAATGTGTATGGGGTTTTTCCCCGACTTTTACGAAAAATTGGATATAATGACAATCCGTTGTAGCAAATAAATTTTTGACTGTTATGAATTCTCGCTATAATGGACTTCTACTGTATATTTTTAACGTGTATATACTGTAGAGTTAACCGTATAGCATTTTTTTTTGTGTGTCAAGAACTTGTACTGAGTCAACTGTACCATTATACATTAAATAAATAAATAAATAATACAGTAATTACATTTCAATATACTATTTCAAGAAATTTACCTTATCCAGCACAAACACTCTAATAATGTTTCTCATGAGCAAGTTGAAGGCATCCCGGGCTGACTTGCAGAAGTTCTTGCCATGGATGGCACACATGATGTAAGCATTACGATTGATGAATCGGATGAACTTCTCCAGACACCAGAAAAAGCATCGTAGGCAACACATCACAGCCCTCACAAAGGCATTATCATATTTGCCCAGTTTTTTATTCAAGTACTCCAGCATAACTCGTATCATGCGGCAGATTGCCAAAATGAGTGAACCAAATGCTAGGGTTCCCAGGTGGTACCTGAAACATGTAATGTAGCTGTTAGCTATCTCTCATGCTACATTTATTACGGCAAATTTACAAGGCGATACTAGGTTTCACAACTACTAATGTGCACACAGTAACTGTTTACATGGAGACATTAGTGTACACAGTAATTTCATGAAAACTGTCATATTTTTCTTCAGTACAATTTGTTTAAATGGATGCTCAAGTTATTGCAGCAGCTAGAGTAGTCACAGATATGTTACTGCTGACCTTTAAAAAATGACAGAAGGAAGAAACGAGTCTGGACTAGGTCTTGGATAAAGAGAAGATTACAATTACGATACTCTATAATATTACTGAAGTAATAGGAGATACCAAAAGCTACCAAAATCATTTACAAGTAACTTCGGAACATTTCAGTTTTTTACTTGGGAAAGTTACAAATTAAATAAGGAAACGAGATACTGTAATGCAAGAAATATTATCAGCAGAGCTGAAATTGCAGATATCTTGCAAGCGGTCATTCATACTTGGCTCTACAGTTCTTGTACCGTGTGCCAAAAAGCTCAATTTCAAAATTTGTAAGAGAGGTTTGTGATACTATCTATGCGGCATTAGAGGAATATATTAAGGCAACAACAACAACAATAATAATAGATCTACTAACATCGAAAATGCTTTCCTGTGTCACCATATACCGGCCCCGTGGTGTAGGGGTAGCGTGCCTGCCTCTTACCCGGAGGCCCCGGGTTCGATTCCCGGCCAGGTCAGGGATTTTTACCTGGACCTGAGGGCTGGTTCGAGGTCCACTCAGCCTACATGATTAGAATTGAGGAGCTATCTGACGGTGAGATGGCAGCCCCGGTCTCGAAAGCCAGGAATAACGGCCGAGAGGATTCGTCGTGCTGACCACACAACACCTCGTAACCTGCAGGCCTTTGGGCTGAACAGCGGTCGCTTGGTAGGCCAAGGCCCTTCAAGGGCTGTAGTGCCATGGGGTTGTGTCACCATATGGGAATGAATGTTGCTCTGGGTCAAGTAATGTGACAGTTGCTACAGTACGTTGTCCGAATTATCCATAATTTTGAAATTAGATGGACTTTTCCATATTTTAGAGCAAAAGACAGGAAACATGTTATTATGAAGTGTCCATCCAAGACTGTTTGCAGTTGCGCACAGCAATTATCATTTCAATAGTAATACTGGCAATGCTGGGAGGACATCTGATGGTGGCATTTTTTCAATAGTAGACTTAGACATGTCATAGAGTCCAGGTGTCTGAACCTGCCTGAAGATTCTGTTTTAGTGGAGACAATGCGTTTCCACTTACTCCCTATCTAAAGAAACTATTTTCTAACCACGGTTCTTACCGAGCTCGATAGCTGCAGATTCACAATTATGTCATTTATTTTCCACTAGTCGATACAATGATTGCTTAAGGCAATTTAATGGTTAAAAGTGGTACATGTTTCGTATATTATCAACATCTTCAGTCACATAACACTGTTAAGATGAAAAATATATAAATTGACAAAGTAATGCTTTAGAGGAAGTGTCCTTAAAATTAACATAAGATTGACAACATTAAAATAAACAAATATCTCAAGAAAAAATATATAAATTATGTCTACAATTGAAAGCAGTCGTCAAGGAAACACTTGTACAATATTCCATAGAGAATATGTCCTGCAGTCGCTTAAGTGCGACCAGTATCCAGTAATCGGGAGATAGTGGGTTCGAGCCCCACTGTCAGCAGCCCTGAAGATGGTTTTCCGTGGTTTCCCATTTTCACACCAGGCAAATGCCGGGGCTGTACCTTAATTAAGGCCACGGCCACTTCCTTCCACTTCCTAGGCCTTTCCTATCCCATCGTTGGCATAAGACATATCTGTGTCGATGAGACGTAAGGCAAATAACAAAAAAAAAATTAAAAATAACCATGGTTCTCTAAGATACATAGAAAAAATGCAACTATAGGCTATCAGGAGCAAGGCATGTGGTTGAAAATACATTCAGGATTTTGGGGTCAAAATTTTATGTATCTGAAAGGCCCATAGCACTTCAACCAGTAACAACTGACTGTGTAGTGAAAGCAGCATGTGCAGTTCATAATTGGTAGGGGAAGACATCTATGGAATATGTGCAGTCTTCATTAATAGATATGGAAAATACTGAAACCCATGAATGCACAGGATGACTGAAAATAAGTTACAGAAATTATAAGAGGACATAGTGTTCTGAAAAAAATTGATAGCTAGTGTATTTTATTTCCTCCTAGTGACAACTCACCATGAAATTGACAAAGAAATTAAGTTCAATAGTGAGCAACTTCTGTGTCAGTTGTCCAGGCCTCGTTGACATGGTGTCCATGTTGTAGAACTAAAGGACCAAGAGAGGTTTTCAGCTGGGTGCAATGCTGGTTTATTTTCCACTACTTAATTTTCTTAGACGTAGACTTCAGGGTTTTCCTACAGAGATCGAGACACATTCTAAAACTGAGGAGCAGCAGATGATGTTGAGGTGCAATATTATCAAATGGAATAACCTTAGTGTCGATGACTGACTTCAGGTCACGCCTTTGTGCTAACCAGTAATCAATCTGTGTACTTCTTCCACCACTGCTAAAAGAAATAAGGTGTTTCTCAAAAAGGTGTTGGCTACCATCAAGTCATATCCGCAGCATGATCCAAGATTCTGTTCTTGTCCTCATTTCTCTCTCCAAAGCCCTGACCTCCATGTATTCTATTATACCCATCCCTATACTCCCCGACATGTCCATTTAAGTCACCACCAATGAAGAAGAACTTGTTTTCCTGCAGATATTGTAGGTGAGTTTCAAGGCCGGTCCACAATAGTTCATCACTGGCACATCCAGTTTGGGGGCATAGCAGGAGATTATGTGCAATGATTTCAGTGTTCTCCCCAGAAATTTTCACCCGCTGGATGGCAGGAATGAGTATCTGGGCGGGAAATACTACGTAAAAAATGAATATGATAATTTACTCCCTTCAGGGCATTAACAATAATATTAGACATGTAAACATTAACTGCAAAACTGAACTATTTTAGTGTTATCATGAAGAAGACATAACAGATTATTTTGAACTTCTGGTGTTCTACTGCTCGTTCATAATCACTTGGATGCTGTGAAGTGCCAGAGGTGTTGGTTACATCCAGACACCGCTCGTGCATGACACTACGTGATAAGCTAAACATTTAAACTCCCATGTAACTCATGCAATTATGACATTCTCTCGGATGCTAGGGCTTACAGCAATAGCTACACCATTACAGTTAGGTGTTTTCCTGTGGTCGAACAACTTGTATCCTTCACCAATATCTTTAGCCTTGGAACCAGTTCACTTTGTTTCTTGGATGCAGGCAATGTCTATGTGCCGGTTATTCAGTACGTCAGCAAGTTCTCGACTTTGACTCTTCAGAGTACCAATGCTGATTGATGCCAACCTGACTTGTTGGACTTGCTTCTTTAGCCCACCCCATACTTGAGTGGGTAGTCCTTTCTCATTTCTCACACCATTCACTTTACAATGGCGAAAAATGAGAGTATCCTCCTATTCAATACATCATATATTCCGTCATTAGACGGAGCAAACAAATTCAGACATGTTTCGGCTCGCTTGAGCCATCTTCAGTGAAAAAAATTAGGGGGGTTGGAATAATTTACATAATATAAGTTGAAAAAATGCTAAAAAACATAATGAAAGAGCAAATGAAAAAACAAACAAAAGAGAGCGTAGACGGAAACAAAATTAGCACAAATGTACAATATTTACATCAATATGCAGAGCAAAAAACAACTTATTGCGTAAAATTCAGTGAAACAGGTGTTAATTTGAAATAATAATTGATACTAAAAACTGCGTTAATCTAAGAAACAGGGGAATGAGAAAACAAATGATGCAGATGGAAATGAATAATAGTAGCAACTGGTGAGGTTGTGGACCTCATAGTTTACAAATTATTGGTTTATAAAATTACAAAGTTTAAAATTGCTGTCAAAATCATCCTAGTGGAAACCCATCACATCAAATTGGTCAGGAGGAAAGCGGGAGCAAACATTTTTGAGAGAAACCAAGCCTGAATTAATCTGCAGGCGAAAAGCCTGTGACAAGGAGAAAAAACACCATGACATTTAAGGCTTTAGAAATAGCAGCATTCTCAATATCTTCTCAATCTAGCGGTCCCTTACTTCATTATTGTTTCATAATGTTGGCTGGTGTTTTGCCTTATTATAGAGGGGTCGGAAGGGCCGCATATAAAAATATGAGAAGCTGTGTTAGGTAGAAGACAGATGCATAGTAAATTGTAGTAATCTAGTGGAAACCGTCAATGAAGTTCTAATGGTGTGCAGTAGGTGGTTGTCCTCTCTAGTGGCCTGGCTTACTTTTTTCATTTGCTCTTTCATTATGCTTTTTAGCATTTTTTCAACTTATATTATGTAAATTATTCCAACCCCCCTAATTTTTTTCACTGAAGATGGCTCAAGCGAGCCGAAACATGTCTGAATTTGTTTGCTCCGTCTAATGACGGAATATATGATGTATTGAATAGGAGGATACTCTCATTTTTCGCCATTGTAAAGTGAAAACCGTCAATACGGAATGATTCTAATATCTTGTAATGGAAATGTCACACCATTCAGACAATAATGATGTGCGTCGTCTACAGCGGGGAATGCCCTAGTAGTTTGTATCCCAATATTTCTTCTAGCCAGTGCATTTAGATACAACAGATGCTTTTACCAACTGGCTTGTTGCTCTTAGCCTGACAATGAACCCTCCCACTTTACCTGGGCTTGGGACCGGTAACAGCAACTACTGAGCTACTCAATTCACCGAGCAATAACTAATAATAAATGCTGCCACTAATGCTAAAAATAATAGACCATAATGGTCATAACTATCCCTTTGTTCTCACTTTAGAATTTATGAAGACTGTGAAAACAACGCATGACATTTTAAGAAATGTGTTATCACTGTGCCCGTTCACACCTCCGCGACAGTTTTCAAAATGGCGCCGAGTGAAGGTATGGCCCATTTGATCTAAAGGAAGCAAAGAATAGACACCAGTTGCGGTGACATAGAAGGCCATACATGTCATGGAACGGTCAAGTATTGAGAGTGAAACGGACAGTGGACTGTCTACTGTATTGTTTTACGAAAAAAAGTAGAAAACTTGGGATTGTTAAGAAAACTCCATCTTAATTTTTCTCAACGGAGAGTGAAGATGGAACTACCGACCGCGGTATAATTTTTAAGGAAGAAGAAAGGATCAGAAGCTATACTAAAGGAAAAAGCGTCGGAAATGTGAAGAAAACAAGTCAATACACCGAAAAATAAGCAGAGTTGATTAGAGATATTAAAAAAAAGGAATCAGCTAAGTACCACGAGATACGCGTGGGTGGATACAGAGCGCAGTTGATCTATACTCTGCAAAGGGAGACCAAGCCAGCATCTAAAAAAAAAGGATCTCATACAAGAAGAGATACATCTCGATTTATTGAATCAGAACAAGAATAAGTTTCCCAAGATCTACAAGAAGCGGCCGACAGAGATAGATTCACTGAAATCAACACCGACGAGATCGAAGATATACGTCGGAGAGCCACAAAGGAAATAATAAATTTAAGGATTACAAGCTTCAAAAAGAATTATATAATGGCTGTTCATTGCACTATAATCCTTATTTTAGTTGCTGACAAGAAGACCATGAGGATGATGTGCTAAATATACATGATGGACCAAGCTGGAGACCAGTACATCTTGCTATACGACCGAGCCATGATGAGGAAGGCGACAGGAAACCATTCAACCAACCCATGATGAGGAAGGCGACGGGAAACCATTCGACCAACCCATGATCAGGAGGGCAACGGGAAACCAGACAGCAATCCCGTGATGAGGAAGCAGATGATGTACCAGATGACCAACCCGTGACCTGACTGCAGACCCAACTACATCCATTTGGGAGCAGAACAGCTGGACCAGGACCAACCATGAGCGAGCTAAGTCATTTACAATACTTAATCGCATAATTTTTGGTTTGCCTACACATGTGCCGATGGGTTAAATATAACCGATATATATGAAATGCAAGTGAATGCTACCAATGAAGTGTGAGATACTTAAGTCCGTAGTTACATGATCTAGCAATATAGCATAAGATTCTAATGTGTTGGATATATACGTCATCGTATATCGGTCAAAATACACGTATATAGCGTGAGGTTTGAAAAAGAATTTTGGAAACAGCTGATTGTAATGACATACTGGCAGATTACAGAGATTTCGTATTGGTAATGCTACAAGTCGACGTCACGATTGGTTGCGCGCGGTGTAAAATAAACATATGGAATCACGCATTATTTTGCTCCGCAATAAGGGCATTGAACTCAATCATAGGTTATGAGATATAGCAACTTTAAAATGTTGGTTTAAGAAACATAGTGTGGTAGCTTTGACATGGACATGTATATGGGAACGCGACGAGTTAATATTGAGGCTACGATGTTAAGATATTATATGAATGTTGAAATAAGGTTACAATTGTGCTAACTTGAGGAAAAGTATGAGTTATATAGTGATATAAGGAGTTTTATACGCACTACGTAGGGGCCACTGAGTGCCTGCAGTTTAAGATATGCCACGCTACATTCTTTAGTTTCGTATACGTGAGATTGCCCACACCGCAGGATTGACCTAAGCCAAGGTATGAATAGAATTTACTATTGTAGAATTATGCTTGTGACGGGATCGTATGTCAACTTTAGATGTGCTGTAATGAATATCGGAATACTACGATACGTTTTATAGCTGTGTTTTGACCAAATGCATTCACGACACCGATAAATATGATATTATGTTTCTGAATACAACGACATAGCATTTGCATTGTAACTGCGCGTATGAATAAAATAGCTTGCATTGAAGTAGAATGTTATGGAATATAACGAAGGAAAGGGACATTGAGCCTGAAAGACATGTGTATGACAGCCAAAGGTTGTGTTCAAGTTAGTTAGATAGCTGAATAGATTAGAATAGATTAACATATACTCTGTTTGAACTTGCATTTTCTCAACAAACAACATCTAGGGAAATGTTAGAATAGGAGCCGAATTTAACAGGCACTAGGAACAAATGCCTTAGTCCGTAAGTGGTTATCCATCCACAACGTGAAAGAAGTACTAAAGTATGAGTTCGGATTTATTCATATGGATTTATCCATTCAAATTTACACATCCAGATTTACTTATTCGAGTTTACTTATATGGATTTACTTATTAGTGACTCGTCATTTACTGAGTATCAGCTACAATTTACTATTTAATATTCTCAACGCTCAATTCTATATGATTGGCGATTAAATATAACTGTGATATACAGTTCAGTCCTGCAATTTAAAGTTATGATTTGGTTTAATTTCAAGTTTGAGCTTATTAGTGGACTTTATATACACTTCAGCTTAACCGTGTGTTTAATTCAGACTTGTTTAATTAGTCTTAAACCAAATGAGCTTTCGTAACAACTTAATTATGTTGGTGTTGTATCTATGACTAACTTCAGTATGGACCTTAGATGTCCAGTGATCGATTGTAATCATGTACATACTCAATTTTGATTTCATGATGGAACTGATCTACGTAGTTTAATACTAGATAGTATTTCTCTTTCTACGAGCCAGCGCTGACTCACAATCCACACTTGTTAATACGCAATGCCAAGTAATGCCTTGGATAAAATTCCAATTTAATAGTCCAATATTTAGTCAATAAATATCTTGTTTATTTTTCTACAATTTTATGTGTCATGAATTCCTTCATTATAGCCTAGTTGGTAAGTTAGTTGCTTAGCTAAGTGAATTGTTGATTAATTAAGTATTCCATTTAGTCATGACCAGTTCTCATGTAGTTAAATACTCTGATTTTTAAAAAAATTGGTTGACGGTTATTACTATTATGTCATGAGTTTCTTTAGGCGTCACCCGTGAGTTGTTAATCTCTTCATACTCACGTAAAGCGTAACTTGAAGTATGATTTCATGTCTTACTTGGCATCTGAACACCCTGAGGTATCCGCTGAGCGACCCCATTTCATCTGATTAGGCAGCCCAACTACGAGTTCGAAATGGAGGTATCGGGTAAAGAATGTTCAGGTTCGAATTGACGCCCGAATCGTTACACCACTAAACTTTTCCATTAATCTTGTTTTTCTATGTCCATATCTTTCACTTAAGAAATTTTAAGATGTCTTTATTTCATGCATACTCGATGAAGATGATCCATAAAGGGTTGAAACATGTCCTAGTTTTACTAGTTTTATGAGTGTACATCAGTTAGTTTAAAGTGGCTTGTATCAACATGGTACTGAACAAGTAGACCAAACTCTACACATTATAACATCATCTGCAAAAAGTCTTGTGATTCTAGTTCTTTACTCATATCATTTATGTATTTATGTACATAAGAAAACATAAAGCTTCAATAATACTCTTAATGATTACAGGATCAAAATCTAACATTAAAAATAACAGGCAATAATGGTCATCACTACCCTTTTGTTCTCATTTAAAATTTTATCACAACTGTGAAAAACAATGAATGATGGGTCGGTGGATGCAGAATGGGTTTCGGCCCTTGAGTTTCGTCCTTTAAGAGGCCATGGCTTGCCCGTGGTCCAACAGCTCTGTACTCTGACCGGCCAACCGAGCAGGGGAAAGTTGGCCACGGCTCTACCGTGGCTCTACGCCTGTGCATTCGGGAGATGGGCCTGGGGCACAGTGCTGGACTTCACGCCTGGCCCCACCCGTCGGCTGTCCTGAGAATTGCTTTCTGTGGTTTTCCATTCTCCTGCACTAAGGCGAATGCCAGGACGGTTCGTAGTATAGGCCACGGACGCCCACCCCCTCACCTTCTCCGCACATCTCCTTCACCGCAACAAATCTCCCGGCCTGAGAGACGGCGTCACCATCTAAGAGGCCCGCCTCCCCCTTCAGGGGAGGAATGAAAACGTTTAGTAGTAGTAGTATGAATTATGTTTTAACATGATTTTAATGTTATAATCAATCAGCTTCATTGTCCATATTGATAGTTTGATAGTATTGATTAGGTGGAAAACTCTCAATGGAAAAGTTTGGTGTTGACACATTAAAATTACACAAGTATAAATTTTAATGTGTCAACACCAAACTTTTCCATTAATCATGTTTCTTTGTCCACGTATTTCACTTTGTAAATTTTAAGATGTCTTTGCCTACTCTAATTCTCCGAGTTCTATTTTCTGGAAATTTAGCCACCCATTCAACCACACTTATATATAGTCCAATAGTCCTTTATCAGATTCTCATGATCTACCCTATCAAAAGTCTTGGAGAGGTCAATACCAACACAGTCTATTTGACCTCCTGAATATAAATTCTGCTATATCTTGCTGGAATCCTACAAACTGAATGTCACTGGAACTGGGGCTACTACAGCAACTCTCCATTCATTTGGTATAGCCCCTTCATGCAAACAATAATCAAATAAATGTTTCCAATATGACACTACTGTATACCACACCCATTGCCTTTGTATAATCTTAAGCTGATTTTCTAGCCTTCAACTTCTGTATCCATCATCATCATCATCATCATCATCATCATCATCACCATCATCATCATCATAATCATCATCACTGGCCATGATGGACCACTTGAGTCATTCCACATTCAGTTTCTCTTTGAAAGTTGCACTGTTCAGTACCCGTGATCTGCACAGCACTTTTTAATTCGTTCCGATCAACTCAATTTGTCTGAAATCGTTATAGCCCTTCTATGTGTAATTTCAGCTGAAACTTTGTGAGTCATAACAAGCGTGTTAATTTTATTTTTGTTCTCTGCATCTCCTACCGAGTCCAGCTGCTTTGAGATCTTGCTGAATTTTGTGGATCCATTGTCCTCCTGTCTTCTTTCTAAGATCTCATCACTAGTTGTAGTAAAATCCTGTTTCCCAGCAGTCGCAAGATGTGAAAGAAATACAAGATTCTTTTCTTCTTCACTGTGCTGGTGACTGGGTCAATCTTTTGACAGAGAGTTTCATTAGGAAGGACTCTCCAGACTCCTTTAATCTGGTATTTATTATTTATGCAAGCTCTGATGATTCTTCTTTCAGTTTTGAGGAGCTCATCAGTTCGTCTTTCATTTCTAATTTGGAACAGGGTTTCACAAGCATGTCGTAATTATCATTGTTCATTTTATCTCAGTCTCCTTTCTTGTATTTTCCTTTCACTGTAACTTAAGGCAATCAAATTTTTTCTTTTCAATGGTATCAAGCGAGTTAGCTGGATGGTTTGGGTTACATAGCTGTGAGCTTGCATTCAGGAGATGGTGAGTCTGAGCTCGACTGTGGTTTCCCATTTTCATACCAGGCAAATGCTGGGGATGTACCTTTATTAAATTCATTACCGCTTTCTTCCCAGTCTTAACCCTTTCCCATCTATGCACCACCAAAAATCTTCAAAGTGTTAGTGTGACATTAAACAAACAGCAAAACAGAAAGGAAAAAATATTTTCAACAATAATATACATATTAAAGTTTTGTTTTGTCTAGCTCTATGGCTAAACAGTTAGCAAGCTGGCCTTTGGTTCAAGGGGGCCCAGTTTCGATTCCCAGCCGAGTCAGGGATTTTAACTTTCATTGGTTTTCCACACAAAGTAAACATTTACCCTTTTCTACTCTATAACATTTAAGCCTTGAATGCACGGCATAGCTAATCTGCAACAAAGTTTTAGAAAATGATGTGGACACCTCTGGAGGGAATTTAGTTAACTAGCGTGCTGTTACATCTGCCCATGATGCAATAGAAAATCTTTAACACTAGTTGCAAAATGGAATTTCAATGGTATTTACTGATGGGTATGAAAAGGTTACACCATGCTGCACTTAGACGAAGTTTGGAATTTATTTAACCTCATTAAAAATCACTTTTTGAAGATTCATGACTCAAGTGATACCAGGTCAAAAGGAATAACAAGTTAAACCAATGTGAGTCTCCTGGATACAGTGAGTTCATGCTGGTTTTTTGCTCCCAATTTGAAGTGTTTCTTTATTTCAACAAGGAACTGCTACAGAGGTTTCAATCAGTAGCCTGATGTGATCACTCTGGTATTTTTGACCATGATAATATAGTTCCAACACAGTACTCCTACAGTGATAGAAACATCAATTAAAACTGAAACCAAGAGAGCAGGCTGAATCATGAGTTATCAGTAAATGAACACACCCCATGTATGCAAATCAAATTTTAACAAATAAGTACTGTAGAACAGAAAGATAATAATTGTTTATGTATACACAGTATATATTGTATAGTGTGACGTGTTGACTGTGAAATTAATACTTATTTATAATATAACATACAAGTAACATGCAAAGCTATATTCTTACTCTTTATACCACTGATATGGAATTTTTAAATAATTTTTCTGTTGTTATAAATTTTCCAGGGAGTCTTAAAGTAATGTTTAAATGTCAAAACTAAAATTTCATGCATTTAAGAGTTTATATGACTTCTACTGCTGTTCTGGTTATACTAACAGAAATACATAACTTACCGTAATGTCCTCAATAAACTATGAGTCAGGGTGAAGAATGGTACATCTGACTTCTTAAATGTCCAATACCATGTTGCAAATGTTCCAGCTAAAACCATCTCTCCAAATGCTGACATGAAGAAAAGTCCCCAGAAGAAGCCAAATATGTTAAGAACATGCATGTAGTCCAAGTACGTATCCAATTCACGACCAACTTTAAGACAGTAAACTTCTTCACAGGCTGTACCGTTCTCATAGCGACACTGTGTATGGAACTGTTGTGGTGTACAAGAAGACCCCTCCTAAAACACAACAGTAATCAAGACTACTTAATTAGTAAGTGTTTTTTTATGTAGTTATTTATGTTATCAGTAAATGAAATTAGTCCACATTTCTACATTTAAGGCAGTCTCCCAGATGGCAGATCCCTATAAGATGTTTTCCTAACCTTTAATTAAATAATCTGTGACATCAGTATACAAACATCCAAATACCTATTTCAACTTCAAGGAACACCTAACTTCCACTCTCAACCTACAAAACTGGTTATGGGTGACTTCAACTGCCATAGCACATCTTGGGGTTATATGGAGACAGATAAAAATGGAGAGGACCTTGAAAACTGGATTGAGCGGATGGGCTTAGTACTCATTCATGACCTAAAGTTGCCACAATCTTTCAACATTGGAAGATGGCGTGATGGATATAACCCAGATAACAACTTTGTCAGTGAACATCTTGCAAAGCAGACGAAGAAGGATATCGGAGAGCCAATCCCTTGTACATAGCACCGACCCATTATCTGTACTGTTGAAGCAGTTGTGAAACCAGATATTGTTCAGTTTAATTTAAAAGATTATTTAACTTAAAACGAGCTGAATGGGAAAATTTTACACAAGAACTTGATAAGGAAGTCCTAAAAATTGAGCCATCTTCAGAAGTTATGATAATTTTATCAAAATTGTGAAAGTCATCTCACGTAGGCACATTCCTCGTGGCTGCAGAACATCCTACGTCCTTGGGCTTGATAACGAATCCAAATCTCTCCTTGAGAGATACAAACAACTGTTTGAAGAAAATCTATTCAATGAATAAACAATTGAGACAGGCAAAAACCTCCTGCTTACTCTATCAACTTCTAGAAGAGATAAATGGTGCAATCTGATGTCACAGTTAGACACGAAAGAGAACAGTTGGAAGGCTTGGAAGTTGCTGAAGAATTTCAATAAATCCTATCAGTGCTCCCTCCAAGTATCTCTTAAGTAATTCCTGATCAAATAGCTTATCAAATCTTGCTGAATGGAAAGACTAATAGAAAATCTGAGAACAGAAAGCTACAAAGACATCCTGACGAGAATGACTACCTTACAACTCTTTTCACCTTGGAAGAACTGGAAGTAGTTTTCCAGTCTATGAAAAACAATAAAGCTCCAGGCTTATATGAACTGCAAACAGAGCACATTAAAATGTTTGGACCAGCTACAAAGCAGTGGATTTTAAAATGAATGAACATCTGTATCTCAAAAATGTAGAGCCCCAAAATGTGGTGGAAAGCAAAAGTTGTAGCATTGCTAAAGCCAAAAAAAGAAACCAACAAATCCAAAAAACTTCCACTCAGTGTCATTACTCTGCCATTTATATAAGGTCTTGGAGAGATTCTTCTCAATCGAATCTCATAGCATGTTGATAAAACTCTAACTAAGGAAAAGTCAGGTTTTAATCCAGGAAGGTCATGCTGTGGTCAGATCCTTAACCTGACACAGTATATTGAGGACGAATATGAAAGACGGCAGGTTACAGGTGTGGCATTCATTGACTTTACAGCAGCATATGAGACAGTCAACCACAAGAAGCTGATCAGAAAAGTATATTCCATCACAAAAGATTACCGCCTAACACACTTTGCTGCAAAATAGGAGATTTTTTGTCAATCTGCACAATAAGAATAGTCAGTGAAGAACTCATATAAATGGTCTACCACAGGGCAGTCTATTGGCCCTGCTATTATATAATGGGTGATATGAATAAACCGGAGACGTAACTCTTGTCTCACAAATATTAAGACATGTCTCAAATGTATATGAATAAAAAAGCGATGTCTCAGCAGTGACCTTTGCTCCTTGAGACACAGCTCGTTAGCGGATTCTCTCGGAGACAAGTCTCCAAATGTATATGAATAAACTGGAGTTTAGTCTCTCAGAATGGAGACTAATCTCAGAATTTCTTGAGACTGCCCAGAAGGTGACTCAAGGCGATAGAATCAGGCTGAAAACGTGATGGCGGAGTTTATGATGGTTTTACAACAGAGAAGAAAAATGTATAAAGTACGAAGAGAGTCTCTCAAACATGACTATAAAGATCTCTACTGTTTCCGGAAAGAAAATGTGGAATGGTTAGCACATTTTCTGGAGCCAATACACAAGAAATTCATATAACAATAATGATAAAGATGATAATGATAGCCATTAGCGATAGGATTTACATGCATCATAAAGTCTAAAAGTCCGCCTCTGTGGTGTAGTGGTTAGCGTGATTAGCTGCCACCCCCGGAGGTCCGGGTTCGATTCCCGACTCTGCCACGAAATTTGAAAAGTGGTACGAGGATTGGAACGGGGTCAACTCAGCCTCGGGAGGTCAATTGAGTAGAGATGGGTTCGATTTCCATCTCAGCCATCCTGGAAGTGGTTTTCCGTGGTTTCCCACTGCTCCTCCAGGCAAATGCCAGGATGGTACCTAACTTCAGGCCACGGCCGCTTCCTTCCCTCTTCCTTGCCTGTCCCATCCAATCTTCCCATCCCTCTACAAGGCCCCTGTTCAGCATAGCAGGTGAGGCCGCCTGGTTGAGGTACTAGTCATTCTCTCCAGTTGTATCCCCCGATCCAAAGTCTGAAACTCCAGGACACTGCCCTTGAGGCGGTAGAGGTGGGACCCCTCGCTGAGTCCGAGGGAAAAACCGACCCTGGAAGGTAAACAGATTGAGAAGAAGAAGATAAAGTCTAAAATGTACAAAATCAAACCAGAAATATGCAAAATCGTACAACATACGAATCTGAAAATTTTCTAAGTAATTATTAAATTAATTTAATTATTCTTAATCTATTCCACATTTGTGATTTTTTCTGTACGTTGAAATTTTTCCATTCACAAAATACGACTTAACATCTTATAAATAAAACTAATTCACAATAACGGAACAGACCGAAACATAGGCTAGCTATGTTTAAGATATGACTTAAAATTATTCAAGGCTTTCATTATTCACTTTGTCTTGCTCCCTTAGCTGAATGATCAGCGTAGTACTCATCGGTTCAGGGGGCCCCCGGGTTCGATTCGCGGTCGGGTCAGAGATTTTAACCTTAAATCCTCAACATACATTCCTGCAACTCACACACAACACTATCCTCCACTACAATAACACGGCAGATGACACCCATCCTCTCGGAGGGTCTGCCTTACAAGGGCTGTACCAGGCTAGAAATTGTCACACGAAATTATTACCTATTACTATTACTATTATTATTATTATTATTATTATTATTATTATTATTATTATTATTATTATTATTATTCACATTTTGATATCTGGAAGGATATTTCTTCAAGTCTGAAAATTATCGCTCTCTATCACATGTAGGCCATATGGTACTGAACGAATGTGCGAGTATCTTTGGTCCTCGTGTAAGCTATCTCATTTATGTTTACTTCAAGTGCCGTAAAATTCCCTGCCCATGCCTTTTTCGATTGCACTGTTTCTAAGTTTATTTAAAAGTTTCAACCGGCGGCTCGTGCCCTTGAGAAAAATATGCTGTAACTTGTTTCACAAGATTTTACAGATTCGCATAATGACATTATTCGGCCAATGATTTGCTGCCTCTATGAATGCTGCTCTTTCTCAACCATCGCACCAAAATCTCACTTGCGCCGAATACTACAAGGGAAGCATTTGGTTTGGATCAGACAGATTTCGATGAAACTTCCACGAATTGTCAATCCACCTGTCTTAAATTTATTGATGATCTTCACTTTGTCATAAAATCAATGGCATTGCTATAATTAATTGCTAAAGAACAGCTGGGTGGTTTGCAGCTGTATTGACCTCGCGTATGCACTGTAGAAATGCACTGATAGTTCTATTTTAAAGTTACATTAAACAGTGCGCTTTAGAGTGAAAATTAGATTTTGACAACGTGAACAGAATGTTTTGCTCGTCAAACCCATTTTACTAACATGCACAGTATATGAATATTTCAAAATATCAGGCTTTTAATACTTCTCTGTCGTTTACAATTGAAGCTAAAATATGTAATATGAAATCCTTGTCATTTGTATATAAACTTGCACGCTATGAATAGCCTTAAACTTTCGGATTCTTGCTTGAGAGTCATTCATTTTGTCACACTGCGAGTAATCTATATAACAACGTTAATCATGCAGCGATTTTCTGATGTTTTAATTGATCATCCTACCATGTTTCATTGAAATCGCTGCCATCTACACACCACGTTCCATTTAAAACTGGAGCAAGAATTTACTGTCAATAAATACCGGTAGGAAAATATTATTTCACGGCAGAACGGTTATCACCATTGAGTTCCGGATATCTTAGCTCATCGTGTTACTAAGTTTCATTGCAATTTGTCCGGTCCAAATCAATCAACTCCCTTGTTAGTTACATTCGTTTATGAATATGGATAGCATTTTGTATTATTTCTATGTTTCTAAAGTTTGAAATTTAGACAGTTTATGCAACAGTATATAGGTACTGGTTGTATACTACATACCAGGTGAGTTGGCCGTGCGGTTAGGGGCGCGCGGCTGTGAGTTTACATCTGGCAGGTAGTGGATTCAAGCCCCACTGTCGGCAACCCTGAATATCGTTTTCCGTGGTTTCCCATTTTAACACCAGGCAAATGCTGGGACTGTACCTTAAGTGAGGCCACGGTCGCTTCCATCCCACTCCTAAACCTATCCCATCGTCGCCGTAAGACCTATCTGTGTCGGTGCGACGTAAAACAATTGTAGAAAATGTACATTATATGCAGAAACACCCCTAGCTATGCACAGGTATGAATAAACTCTTCATATTCGTGAATAATGAAATACGAAGCGTGTTTAAAAAGTGTTTGAGTGACATTCAATGACCGCAGAAAATTATGCATTTGAATGTGGATCCTAAATGTGATGATAAATACAATGTAACTTCTTACACAATATCTTGAAGGAAGCTTACAAAAAAGAGAAACCTTAAATCAGTCGTTCCCAAGCTGGGGTCCAAGTATACCAAGTGTACGAGCCACTACGTTTACGTAAAACTAGAAAGAATTGGAAATAATAACTGTAGTGATTATTGAATATTGATTAATACGAAAGGTGTAGTTAGCAGAATAGGCTCCCAAGTGAAACACAACTGAAGAAGGAAAGGCTGTCAAGAACTATTCTAAATGAAAAAAAAATATCGGTGGGTGTTCCATTTCGGTTGTACTTGTTTGTTCTGCTCTTTTCTCCCTTTCATGTAAAAGATTTTCCGTTTGTAGTTGCAAAACCTGTTTTTGCACTGAAATTTCTTCTGTTTTTTTCGAGAACACGCTGTCGCTTTTCAATCTTTTTCGCTTGTAAATCTAACACTTTCATCTGTTCCAACAAAACCACTCTTTATAGCTCTCCAATAAATTGTTAATTCACTCGTCAGCTGACAGATACCACAGCCAGTGAGCGAGACTCGTCTCAAGCGGAAGGAGACAAGTCTCGTTAGCGAGAAACAAATTTTATTCATATACATGACAAGTTCTGTCTCGCAAGTGACTTCCGTCTCAATCCTCCTTCGAGACTTGTCTCCGAGTTACATCTCATTTTTATTCATATCACCCAATATCTACACAAATGACCAACCAATCAACCCTGGGACAAGAGCGTTCATTTAGGCAGATGATACAACTACTGCTGTCCAAGGAAGAAAGTCATATTTCTTTTCTGAGCACATTTCACCCAGAATTTGAAAAATAAGTGTGAATGATGGGTCCCTGACCCCATTTAAAACAATATGATGTGGCATATGAATGCTATTTTGGTCATTTCACATTGTTCTGGTCATAGTCTGCTCATTTTAGTGATATAAGGACATATTTGGAAGGGCTGCCTGGCCAAGGCGGTAAAGGCGTGCTCGGTTCGCCCGGAAGGACATGGGTTCGAATCCCCGTCAGGAAGTCGTAAAATTTAAGAAACAAGATTTCCACTTCCGGAGGTGCATATGGCCCTGGGGTTCACTCAGCCTACACCAAAAATGAGTAGCAGGTTAATTCCTGGGGGCAAAGGCGGCCGGGCGTAGAGCTAACCACTCTACCCAATCACGTGCTGAGGTTAACAATGGTGGAAGCCTTTACCTTCCTCTCCTCCTGTACGGAGGTGACTTTGCTTTGCTTTGCTAAGGTCACATTTGGTTATAATTGCAGCATTTTTGTTTAAACTGAGGCGTCATTAAGAAGATACATTTTATCTGCGTCGAGTTTCAAACACAGGATTTCCAAATAGTGTAGTACATTAAAAAAAAATTATTTTGCTAGAACAGACAGAACAGAAGACCCGACTCCAAGAAGGAGCTGCTGTACGGATGACTTTTAGTACATCATTCTGGACAAGTTAGATTGTGACATCCGTGTGAACAAAAGGAATGTGACAACAGTGTGTTTGCACCTTTGAATAGGATCAACAAATCTGACCATTTTTGGTCCTCACTTGGTCCGTATTGATTAAGCTCATGGAAAAATGCCACAGGTAGTTGTTAAGTCCACCCTGTCAATATTTATTATAAACTCGTTAGTTTACACACTTATTATATGCACGTGTGTTAAAAATGGTCATTCTCTTCAGCGGCAAATTTAACATCATAAACCAAAATCCCTCATATTCCAGGATCCATAACCAAACTTTGACTAAAAACATGAATAGTTAAAAACATAAAACTTTTAACACACACACATTAAAACATTTCCTGTATGATGCTTATCTAAAGTGCATTAATAGCTGTTTTAGTTTGTCCTTAACGCTGAGGAAGCACTTTAAAAGTTAATATTAAAAACCACCATTCATCTCTTGGATGAAGTCAAAAATTAATAAAATTAACATCTATGGTCTTGCTTGTTGTTAAAAAATTCTGCTAAGATCTTATCCTCCATAAAGTTGTGGACTTTCTACCTCATATGACTATTTAGAATGTGTTGCCACATGACACATAGCTTTATTGGACACATTCGTCCTATGAAGGTTCATGTCCAAATATAAACAGAGCGGATCAAACAATCCCGCCATGCCCTTGAAATGAGCGCCTTGAAGATGTTCTTCTTATTCAAAAATAAGAAAATCTTATTAGAATAATAAATTCAAAACCTGATGCTGAACACGTGGAATAATGTGACTGAACTTACATAACATACTGGGTTAGTGTATGCCTTCTCGCTCTCTAGCCAGTCACGAACTAACAGCAGATGTTGAAATAAACCTGAAGCAACTCAAGGCCACGAGCAGATAAGGGAGTGGAATGAACGCCTGACCTGGATGGCTGTTAAAGAAGGAGAGGGGGCTAACGGCTAGGGTTAATGTTATCTATCTCTTCTTTTTCTTCTTTTTACGTTATGATTTGCTAACATGAACAACGGATTTTCTTCACCCAAGTTTTCATTTCAATTTTTGTCAACACTTTGTTTCTGTACCAAACAAATTTATAATTTTTCCAAGACGTCCATATATTTCCCTTTACTTGTATAATGTATTAATTTCTTCATGGTCTTAAAGAACTGTTTCCTTTTCACCTTATCAAAGGCTTTCTCTACATCCACAAATGCAATGTATGTCTTCCTGTTAACACTCAGTCTTAGTATTAGGATAGCTTCTCTTGCTCCCATCCCTGATCCTGAGATGTATATTGTTCAATTTCTTTTTAATCCCATTCTTAATTACATTAAGCAGTATTTTGGTTGCATGTGATAGCAGTGTTATTGTCCTATAGTTGGAACCCTTGGTGGCATTACATTTTTTGGTAAAAGTAACTGTCCTACTTTTAGTAGTCTCCAGAAACTTCACCATTGTAATAGCTTCTTGCAATGATATTATTGTACAGTTGCTTCATTCTTTCTTTCATTTTTTTTTTCTTTTTAAATATTTTTAACGTTACACTGACACAGATAGGTCTTATGGTGACGATGGGACAGGAAAGGCCTAGAAATGGTAATGAAGCAGCCGTGGCCTTATTTAAGTTACAGCCCCAGCATTTGCCTGGTGTGAAAATGAGAAACCATGGAAAACCATCTTCGGGGCTGCCGACAGTGGGGTTTGAACCCAATATCTCCCGAATACTGGATACTGGCCGCACTTAAGCGACTGCAGCTATTGAGCTTGGTATCCTTCCAGAACCTTGAAAAGTTCTGCATGTCGTCCGGTCCAGTTGCTTTCATGTCCTTCAGTTGTTTTAGTGCTAAGTCAAATTCTTCCTGTGTGGCCCTATAATGTCTTTGGAAGAGAGCTTACAAGAGGAAATTCATCAAGTGGATACAGGTACTTACAGTATAATTACATGGACACTCTGAGTTATTACTGAAGTGTGTCACTTGAAAAGTCGGTTTTGCAGATGCTAACAGGCAGAGCCCAACAGACACTGCCCACGCTATCACAGCCAACTGCAGGAACCAGGGCACAAGTGGGAAAGCCAGAGTGCTTGTTGCACTGCTTACAGCCCTGAAACAAATTATAAATTTCATTAAACCTGTTTGTAATCAACTCCACTCCTGCCGCCAAGAGTAACTCTTTTTTTTTTCCGGGTGATAGATGAATGAAGAATATTGTGCATTAATGACAAGATAAGTGTAAATTAAGGGTAATATGAATAGGTACAATGAATAAACTCTGAAAATTTGTACATTTTCTCCAAAGAATGGAATGTGAATTCTATAAGAATTCTAAAGGAGAATATACAATATTATAATTAGTGTATAATAGACACTGAGAAACATCTATGGTGGTAGGGGGTGATATTGCATTATACCTTTATAAGTCAAAATATGGCATTTTTACATTTATATTTTTCTCTACACAATATACTTTCATTTTTAATCTGGTAAAAAAGATAATGTTACAGTAATTATTTCAAGAGACATGTTTGTAAATATACATGTATGTTACTTGCTACATCCTACTCTTCCATATGTTTGTTATTCATTTCCTGTAATTTTCATTTTTACACAGGATTTTCATCATAATTCAATAACTCTTGGAAAGATTTGCATGGTAGTGTATTTCACTCATATAACTAACATATAACTAACTGCTTCCTCTGACACAAGTAGTTTAACCTTTTTAAATAACTAGTACCATGAATACATCATGTGAATGGAGAGAATTCAAATGAAAGCATATGATAAGGTGTCGAATAAACATTTAAAACTAAGACCTAACAATTCAAATTACAGTATTTTTAAAAGAAATATCTTGGCAATTCTAGAGTAGGTACCTAATAAAAACCTTTAAATCATTTCAGCAAAAGAACTGTATATATATATAATGAATTGTAGTTTGTAGTGTTTATAGTACAAAACCCTTTTATCTATAAAAAATAAACACAAATTAGAAAAGCAAAACAGAAACATTATTTATGAAATGGTAATAAATGAATGTTAAGCATGCACAATTTTGTTTAAGTAACATCTGTAAGTGTTCAGCTATAAAAATGTATATTTAAGAAAAAGGTGAACTTTCCCATTTAAGACAAAACTATGGGATTATCTGCCCCTCATAAACATAGGAAGAAAGAGTTCCAACACTTTGAAGAATGAAGGTATCAGCTAAACAAAAGAGAAGTGCCACAAAAGCATGAAAATTCTTCCTAAGCTTTGAAAATCTAATACTGTTGGGATTGTAAGAGAACAAAAGTTGATCAAGTGAGGTCAGACAATAACAATGCCAGGAGGAATCTGACACAAATACAGAAGTAGCATCATGTTCATATGGAGTCCCATGGTCATCACACACATCTCACAGGATGTGAAGACTTTTAAAATACCTACACTATAGGTGGTTTAGGATTTCTCGATTTACCCAGGAAATGTTCAAATGAATACCAAATAAGAGGATTATGTAACCTTTGTTGCAGTTCTTGAAAGGGCACAGAGGAACAGTATTGAAGCCTCCATTATCAGTCACCAGCTCAGATGGATTGGACATGTCCAACACATGAGTGACACATGAGCAGTAATGACTGCAGTCTATTTGAGAAATAGGTGCCCATTCTCAGCAATAAATTTTCAGATACCGTACGAACTGTGGTTCAATTGCAGAACTGCAAAATGTAGATGATAATGCTTCTCCAGCTCATTCTCCCAAGGAACTGCAAATGTCTGTTGACTGCTTTAAAACAGCTTATAAACACTTTAGCCTGATTATCAACATTCAGAAAACTAAAGTTCTTGCACAACCTGCTCCTGAAACCAGTTTGCCAGACTTCAACATCATCTTAGACACAGCTCTGGAACAAGTAGATCACTTCTCCTACCTTGGGAGTATTCTCTTGACATATTGACCTCGGAGATGGATGTAGGAAACAGAATACGAGGTGCTCAATGTGCATTCAGACATCCTTCCTTCAAAGTCTTTTCAAATAAAGATCTAAAAATATCCACTAAACTGATGGTGTACCAAGCTGTTGTTGTCTCCACATTACCATACAGATGTGAAACATGAACTCTACACTGCTGTGACATCAAGAAACTGGAACGTTTTCACCAGCAGAAGCTTAGGATCATCATGAATATCAAATGGGAGGATTATATAATGAATGTTGCCGTTCTTGAAAAGGCACAGAGGAATGGTATAGAAGCCTCCATCATCAGTCACCAGCTCAGATGGATTGGACATGTCTAACACATGAGTGACAATAGACTACCTCAACAGTTACTGTACAGTGAACTCAGTCCTGGCAGGAGGACTTGCGGTGCCCCTTTGAAACACTAGAAGGATCAGCTCAAAAAGACCATGAAGAGAACAAACATTGACCCCAGTACTTGGCATACACTTGCTGAAGATTGCCTTGCTAGTGTGCAGCCACTTCCACTGCTGTCCAGCAGTTTGAAACAGAATGTCGAAGACTGCAAATAGAGGCTCATCTTAGAAGAAAACTCAAGACAAACGCAACCATGTCCAACCCCCTCTCTCAGGTGTACCAGATGTTGTCGCATGTTTTATGCAAGGACTGGCCTCTTGAACCATCAACATCATCTGCATAAAGCGGACTAAACATGAACTGCTGGTGAAAAATGTATACTCGGATACGAGTAACGCCGATGATGACGACGGCTAGTAGCAGCAGTAGTAGTTTCTCAAACGTTTCTTGCTGGCTTCATACTCTACTGTACCAAATGATAGATCAAGAATGTAATAAAAATGTAGCATTTAAATGTGTTGGGCAGGTTAGGTTGTTGCATGAGAGATATGGACATGTACATTCTGAGGCTTTGTTTAAATTGCCTATGTTAGAATTGAAAAGAAGTAATGATATTAATACTTGTTCTGTATGCATTCAAGGGAAACTAAGTAACAAGGGGGTACCTAAGTCTTGTGAGTGTAAAGGAAAAATACCACTTGATGTTGTGGACACTAATGTAGTTGGAAAAATTAGTCCATGGTACTTGGAAAAGCTCAATATGTTGTAACTATGATTGATGAATACTTCAGATATAATGTGGCTGTGTGTGTGAGAAATAACAATGAAGTGCTGGAGGTGTTTCATACGTATCAGGCAAAGGCAGAAAAGTTACATGGTGTAGGAATTAATGTAGTACAATCTGACAATGGTACAGAATACACATGTAGCGGGTTTCAAGCACAATGGCAAAAATGGGATATTACTCATAGGAGGTCTGTACCGTACACTCAACAACAAAATGGATTAGCAGAGAGGCAGAATAGAATGATGTTTGATACTGTTAGATGTCTATTGATCCAGTCTGGGTTACCAAAGGAATTTTGGGGAGAAGCGGTAATGACTGCAGTCTATTTAAGAAATAGTGCCCATCCTCAGCAATAAATATTCAGATACCGTATGAACTGTGATTCAGTAGGAAGTTGGATGAGGAAGATTTAGGTAGATTGAAAGTATTTGGATGTCAGGCATGGGCTGTGAGAGTAGACAGCAGGAAGTTAGATCCCAGAGCAGAGTCATCCGTTATGACAGGGTATGAGGCAGGTATTAAAGATGGAGTCTTGAAAGGAAAAAAGTAATAGTCAGGAGAAGTGTGGTATTTGAGGAGCAGATATTTCCCTTTAAGGTGAAAGGTCCTGGAATCAATATTATAGAAAAGGTAAATGTACCAAAGGCAGAGGATGATGAAACATACTTTGACATATTGTGCATTGAAGATCCAGAGATAAAATTAGGGACTGAATTAGACACAGGAGAGGAAATATTGGCTGTTGAGTCAATGATCAGGGAGGAACAACTAGTGAATTAATAGTGGCAGTCACGATTCCTCCTGTCTTCTAGCCCATGACTACACATTTCGTTATATTTACCCTGATTTAGGGAGAGGGACCAATGTGTTTCAGAATGAGTAAATGTGGCGAGTTGCATAAAACCAGATCGCAAGAGGTAGGTGGACGATCCGGCACATGACTTAATTTTTAATATTGTGGATCACCCTAATACTTCTGCACCTTGTCAGCTCACTTGATTTGCACAGTTCAATGTGGAAGAAGAATAAGTATTTTACAGAATATGGTTTTATCTTTACTCCAATCCTACACATCCTCCAAAGTTATCGCTTTAAAATGTACTGTTTTGTACTCATTGGCTGACTTTTTAAAAAATACACTATTAAGAAAGAGGTTAGCACTTGCAAGACCCCCAGTATTGAAAATACAACGGTTTGGTCAGTTCTATTCACATATTTACACAAATGAACATCATTAAAATACAAACTTACCTGCTGGCCTCACCGATCAAAGCTACAGCAATACGTATACGTTTACGAAGGAATAAGATTATTATAAGAATGATCACCAGCATAATGGCAGATGCAATGAGAAACACAAGCCAGGTTGACTTAAGGGCCAAAAGGGATTTAAAGCGGCCCTCAATAGAATCATCATAGTCCTGTGTTTCCTCTTCGTCGCTCATTTCTGAATATTTGACATAGCTGGCATAAACACCTGAAAAGAAAGAGATACCCATTTACTTTACTCAATAACAAGAGGAAACAAACACAGTGATATTGGATACAGTGTGAGTCCTCTTCCCCTTTGAATGTAGGCCATATTTGGAACACATGCATTTTATAGACAACCTACAAATATTGGGCCATCCCAGTGAGCACGTACTGCAGATGTTATTGAGTACACTCTGTAGAATTCTGACAGCCTTATGCCATGGATTTGGAAGTAATAGCACTCCTGAATGAACTTATTAGCCATTCGCAACAGCGAAGGAAACCTTTATACACGTGAAAGAGTGCATTAGATCTACGCCAAGCTACTGGGCTCCAAAATCCATAAAAAAGTAGTTAGTGAGATGTAAAGCCAGTAACATTATTATAAGCATACTGGATAAAGTGTAATCTTCCGGTGACCACCTACAGTAGGTCCCTTGTTAGCTCATTTGGAACTAGCAGAGTGGCCAGATAAAGTGCAAACTGGTTCAAAACCCCAGAGACACTTTTATATTTTTTTTATTTTGCCTTACTTCGTGGGCATACTGTCTCACATGAATGGTTTCAGCAACTGGATGTTTATATGGTAGGTCTTGACAGGGACAGTATGGTTGGTGGAAGGCACCTGAGGTATGTGAACACAAGCTCACTAATGCAGTATGTGCTTAAAATGGTGACTTTTTTTTGATTAATGAACATTTGGGCATGCCACTGAACTGAGACTCTGTCTTGCTGAAGCATGTTACGTCTAATGAATCAGCAGGCCTTCGTAATTAGATTTTGAAGACACTCAGGCTCTTCCAACTGTTGTGCAGAGACTACTTGTTTTAAAAGACCACACAGAAAGAAGTTCAATGGTGTTAAATCTGATAATCTGGGACAGTCCAATGACTGGGGTGTGTAGCATTCAGATTGTTGCATACAACTGCTGAATTGTGTGGTGGAGCTTCGTTATGTTGAGACCACATGATAACATGCTGTCCTAGAGACACTTCCTCTAACAACAGTGGTAATTTATGGCAGAGAAAATGTAGATAAGAGGGCTCCAGTCAAATGTTCCTCAGAGAAATGTGGGCCAATTAGGTGGTTGCCCAAAATACCACACTGAACATTTACTCTTCATCCTACCTGAAATGCTGCCTCTCTTACCCAGTGGGGATTGTCAGTGCTCCAATAATGCATGTTGTAGCAATTCTCTGTACCATTATTGTGAAACTGTAATTTGTCTGAAAAAAAAAAAAATTGAAATGAATGCCCCATCATTTGCCACTTGCCTCAGTATCCATTCACAAAAGTTGACCTGAGCTCCAAAATCTGCCCTGAAGAGCTCCTGGTGTAATTGCAGGTGATACAAATGAAAGTGACTGTCATGCAATATACGTACTACAGATGGCTGGCTGCATTAGTGCATTAGGTCTACGCTAAGCATACTGGATAAAGTGTAATCTTCCAGTGAACACCTAGATCCCTCGTTAGTTCAGTTGGAACCAGCAGTGAATTCACGAATGGACAGATAAAGTGTTGTGCTACTGCCCATGTGCTCGTGTGCAGGTTCTCCATGACAGTGATCAATACAACCTCTGCACTAGCTCCAGAAGTGACAAGTGCCTCTCCAACTGGAGGCAGTTGGGAGAGTGATCCTGAATGGCGGTCCACATTACTAAAAATAACTGCAGCCGGTTGACGTCTATGTGGAAATCTCTCTTGTAAATCCGTTGTGCTTGTAGTGCGTTCGTTCTTGATACACCATAAATTAGGAGCATATCAACATACACATCTGTTGATTACATAGCAAAAGAGCGAACAGCGCTGAGACAACACACTATGGTATTTGAGTGCGAACAGTTAACATCCATCATTACCATCATCAGCAGCAGCATCAATTGTCCGCTCCAACAAGCTGGGTCCAGGTGTCTACAAGTCTCTCCCAGTTCGCCCTGTCCCTCCACAGCTGAGGTTCTACTTTTTGCTGCCAATTTACATAACATTTTGCAAGATCATTGCAAATTTGTTCCGAACCGTCATGAAGTCTCCCTCTGGGCCTCTTACTAACAACATTCCTTTCATAGTATGCTCCTGGGGTCCTAATTGGAGCCATTCTTCTTATACGTCCAAATCATTGTAATCTGCTTAATTCTAAGGACCGGGCGAGTTGGCTGTGCGGTTAGGGGTGTGCAGCTGTGAGCTTGCATCCCAGAGATAGTGGGTATGAAACCCAATGTTGGCAGCACTGACATATGGTTTTCCATGGTTTCCCATTTCCACACCAAGCAAATACTGGGGCTGTACCTTAATTAAGGCCATGGCCGCTCCCTTCCTACTCCTAGCCCTTTCCTATCCCATTGTAGCCATAAGACCTATCTGTGTCGGTGCAACGTAAAGCAAATAGTATTAAAAAATCATAATAATAATAATAATTCTAAGTTTTTCAGCAGACTATTGTCCAGTTCTTTATTTTGTCTTTCCTTGTCTTTTACAGATAAGAACAAAGGAAAATATTTATTAAATTAACTAATTCTATTCCTTTCTTTACAATACTTTTACAGTTTAACACTAACATTTTTATGTCATTCTTTCTTATTTCCAGATCCCTGCTTCCTAGTCCACCCCTTTTCCATACATGTACCTCCCTATAACCCTTCCAAAGAAACCTCCTAACTTATATGCACCACTGCGATTCAAGTGAAGGCCTTCTGAGCGCAGATCCCAAGGTCATCCAATCTCTGTTGAGTAAAGAGCTGTAGTTCCAAATTGCTCCCATGACTAAAACTGAAATCACTGTTGTCACTTGAATTTGTCTATATTTCCTTTTCACTAGCTATTGATCCACAAATACAGTATCTTTATGGGAGGTGGGAATAATAAATATAACTGCATTTATGATGCCACCTGTTTCAGACTGACTAGAAGGTATTGGAGGCAAATTTTTGAAATCTTCTAGATATGGCATTATTTGATACATACATCCTGTACATGAAGAACACTGATAAGCTTTTATCAAGACAAGACTTCATGATTATTATAGTTAGAGGTTTATTAAAGGAACCCATCCCAGGTCTAAACCAGTGGTGGGCCAGTAGTTAATAGAGGAGGCCCCTCTCAAGCCCTCAAAAAATTGCCACAGAATAACAATCACCTGTGTGTTGTCTGCTTGGTATAAGAAAAGAAAAAGTTTACATGCTAGTATCCGGGATGGGATTCACTAGGGGTGTTATCATAAACTAGTTCACTTCTGAAGTAAAAGGGAAGACTCATGCAAGTGATTCTGAGTGAAGTGTACAAGTTGTGGTGTACAGTTGCTATACAAATTTATGTATAATTTTTTTCAATTCAGAACAGTACTATAAACTTTTTATATAATTTGCTATAAAATGGCACCCCATTTGTATATCTACAACTGTAAATTTCTTCTGTCTATCAAAACTAATACAGGATTAATATACTGAAATGATAAATTACTTGAAAAATAAATTTAATTAAGAACAGAATGACAAGTTTTGTTCTGGAAATAACATCATCAGATTCTATTAAATCACACTTTAAATGTTTAATTTTAAGAATTTATGAATAATATGTACAAGTGTAGAAAAAACTTTTATCTCTTTTTTTTTCATTTACCACAATATATAAACATGTTACCTACAGTAACTTTTTCCAAAAGCAAATAATATAAACAAATTCAATCAGTTTCTTTGTAATATATATAACTGTTTTGGTAACAGCATATTTTTTTTCATACAATTTTGTGAATAAAACGATGTACTATTTGGATATATATGGATATATAAATGTCAATGACTGTTAATTTATACTAAGAGTTTGCAAAATTGGTAAAATATCACCGCTGCTATATAGGATAAATGACTGCTAGCTGGAGGGTTAAAAGCAAAGTTAGAATGACTTTGGCAGTAGAAACTACAGAAGAGAGAAGAACAGAATATGGCACTATACTCACAATATGCTAGAAGTCCCAAGACACCAAACAGCGAGACCCAGATCATGACACCAGCAAACCAGCGCATGAGGACAATGTAAATGAGAGAAAGGAACATAGCAAGTGCCAAACCTCCGATTATGTATGGCCAGCTATTGCTCAGATCTCTTACTATTGTCTCACCAACCTATAAACATTATATTTGCTGGATTATCCTTATCTTAGAAAGAATATGTGCATATAAACATTCAGAATATACAAGGACTGTTTCTTTTTCAACCTCCAATGGGCTACAAAAAAAGACACATTGACATAACAAAGTGATTTTATTACTAAAAGTTTAGTAGTTTCATACTTATTTTTCTACATAATCAACAAAATGATTTAGACACTTGTTGTATCGTGACACCAGCTTTCCGATGCCCTCTGCAAAGAAGTCTGCTGCCAGTAAGGTAAGGTGCGTCTGGACAGCCTACTGAAGTTCTTCGTTGGTGGTGAAGCATTGTCCATCCAACCATGCCTTCAATTCTCAAAAGAAGTGAAAATCACTAGAAGCGCGGTCTGGACAATATGGTGGATGGTCGAAAACCTCCCATCTGAATTGTTTGAGAAGGTCTTTCATCATGTTGGCACAATGCAGTTGAGCATTGTCATGGATCAAAACCACGCCGGATGAGAGCATGCCTCTTTGTTTGTTTTGAATCGCTCTGTGGAGGCGATGTAAAGTTTCACAATAAGCTTTCTTTGTTATTGTTGCCCCCTGCTCCATAAAGTCCACAAATAAAACACCTTTATGATCCCAAAAAAACGGTAGTCATTGTTTTCCTGTTATTCAATGTCAGTTTAAACGTTTTTTGGCTTGTTTGGAGAAGAAGGATGCATCCATTGCTTAGACTGTTCTTTGGTTTCTGGAGTATCATACAGGACCCAAGTTTCATCGTCAGTACTGATAGACTTTAAAAACTCTTCCCCCTCACCATTGTAATGCGGGAGAAACATGGCTGATGCCATTTGCTGAGTTTTGTGATTGTCGATCAACAGTCTTGAGACCCAACGTGAACAAAGTTTCCGATATCCAAAGTGTTGAGTCACTGTGTGCAGAGAAGATCTCGAAATGTCTGGGATCGCTGTAGAAAGTTCACTGATCGTAAACCACTGTTTGACGCGGACAAACTCATCAACACGCTCAACCACGGGTATGGTAGTGAAAGACTTGTGTCCTTGCCCACCTTTGTCATGGATTTCCAGCACCACACCCGTACATAGTTTTTACCATACACTACATTCATTCTCCGATGGATTTCAGCAGCGCTACATCCTTCTGCTTGAAGAAAATGTATCACACTTCGCAACTCACACTTGGCAGGAGTATCGATCTTAGCGGCCATGTTCAACTGCCCATAGCTTCACTACGACTGGCACAACGGAGCCGACTGTGGGAGAGGTTGTGGAGGGGATATTGTGCAATTGCACGACACACAGACCTGGCTGCCAACTATCTCTTGTTTTCTTACATGCATGATCGGAGTTTGAAAAAAAACAGCCTTCTTATATAAATAATTCAGGTACAAAAACAAACATATTTGATATTTTTAACTCTAAAGGAAGAATTTTTCTTTGAAAATTGAAAGTGCCAGTAAAAGAAAGGGAAGAATCAAATGAAAATGGACCTGATACCATTACAGGCAACAGATAAACAGTTGAGCAATAGAAATCAGTTAGGAAAGATGAAAGAAAGGAACATGACACAAGTAAGTGGAAACAATGTCAGACCACACTAAGGATCCCTTAGTCCCCAACCTACACACCCAAATTATGAGCTCCTGGGGTTCATGCAAGGCATCATAAAATACTTCTCTGTACATAAAGATGCATAGCAAACCATCTGGAGACAAATGATTGTACCATTTCATCAATAAAGCAATGGCTAAATTTGATTCAGACATTTCAGCATTATCTGACCAAATTTCTTTTTTGTAACACTACTCTTTTGTTGGAAATCACCCAGAACAAATCGAGCTGCTTTTCTTTGGATTTTTTCCAGTTCTTGAATCAAGTAATCCTGGTGAGGGTTCCATACAATGGAACCATACTCTAGTTGGGATATTACCAGAGACTTACAGTATATGCCCTCTCCTTTACATCCTTACTACACAACCCCTAAATATCCTCATAATCATGTGCAGAGATCTGTACCTTTTATTTACAATCACATTTATGTGATTAACCCAATGAAGATCTTTCCTTATAGTAAGACCTAGGTACTTACAATGATCCCCAAAAGGAACTTTCACCCCATCAATGCAGTACGGAAATTAAAACTGAGAGGACTTTTCCTATTTGTGAAACTCACAACCTGACTTTTAACCCTGTTTATCATCATACCATTGCCTACTGTCCATTTCACAATATTATCAAGATCATTTTGCAATTGCTCACCATCTTGTAACTTATTTATTAATCTGTACAGAATAACATCATCCGCAAAAGGCCTTATCTCTGATTCCACTTGTTTACTCACATCATTTTTATATATAAGAGAACATACAGGTCCAATAATACTGCCTTGAGGAATTCCCCTCTTAATTATTACAGGGTCAAATAAAGGTTCGCTTATTCTAATTCTCTAAGTTTTATTTTCTACAAATATAGCCACCCATTCAGTCACTCTTTTGTCTAGTCCAACTGCACTCATTTTTGCCAGTAGTCGCCCATGATCTACCCTATCAAATGCCTTAGATAGGTCAATCGCGATACAGTCCATTTGACCTTCTGAATCCAAGTTAGCTGCTAAATCTTACTGGAATCCTACAAGTTGAGATTCAGTGGAGTAACTTTTCCTAAACCTGAACTGCCTTCTATCGATCCAGTTATTAATTTTTCAAACATGTCTAATATAATCAGAAAGAATGCTTTCCCAAAGCTTACATGCAATCCATGTCAAACTGACAGGCCTGTCATTTTCAGCTTTATATCTATTACCCTTTCCTTTATACACAAGGGCTACTATAGCAACTCTTGATTCATTTCGTATAGCTCCTTCATGCAAACAATAATCAAATAAGTACTTTATATATGGTACTATATCTCAACCCATTGTCTTTAGTATATCCCCCAAAATCTTATCAATTCCAGCTGCTTATGCTCTTTTAGTCTAACAAGGGGAAGGTACAACCTAGAGAAACTGACTTTGGAAGCAGATTTTGTGTGGTGGTAGTGCACGGTCAAGGTTTTTAAAGTATTAGGGTGCACTGGTTAACCTAATAAAACATTCCAGCCTATTCAATGCAATTTATATATTAAAAAGTGTTTTCCACTCATAAGCCACCAGGTGGTTGAGGCAATAGTGTTCCAGCTCCATGATCTCGATGTCTAGGGTTCAATTTTCATCAGTATATTTTTCCTTTACCCAATTAATTATTTCAGGAGTTTTATTTGGCATCCGCCGATTTTTTAAATTTTAAATATTTTCGGAACTTCCATAACTATTTTTTTTAAATTTCACAAAACTTAATTTACCTAATATATTTTGATAATGAAGTATTCCATGGTATTTTGTATATGGAATCAGCAGTGACTCATCCGCAAAATATTCTTTTTACCTGACTCATCCGCAAAATATTTTTACCTATCAATGGACAGCTCAAAAGGTCTGGTGTGTCCAGGCATGTAACTTATTCTAATTCTCTGAGTTTTATTTTCTACAAATATAGCCACCCATTCAGTCACTCTTTTGTCTAGTCCAACTGCACTCATTTTTGCCAGTAGTCTCCCATGATCTACCCTATCAAATGCCTTAGATAGGTCAATCGTGATACAGTCCATTTGACCTTCTGAATCCAAGTTATCTGCTATATCTTGCTGGAATCCTACAAGTTGAGCTTCAGTGGAGTAACTTTTCCTAAACCTGAACTGCCTTCTATCGATCCAGTTATTAATTTTTCAAACATGTCTAATATAATCAGAAAGAATGCTTTCCCAAAGCTTACATGCAATCCATGTCCTGGGTTTTCCACAACTAGTGACAAAATGGGAATGTATGGATCACCAGTGAGCTCTAATATTTTATTATAATAACCCCTTAACAGTATCCTATGATATCCTTCCTTCTTTAATGTTCCATTAATTCGCACTAGATCACCGACTTTATCACCCGCAAAACATCCCCACACCATAACCGCCCCCACCACCATGCTTCACCGTAGGTGTCACACACTGACTTGTCATATGTTCTCCACGAAGTCGATGAACAAACATTCGACGATGGCTCCCAAATACTTCAAACTTCGAATCATCCGGGAATAACACCTTGAACCATTGCTGCATGCTCCAGTTTTTATGTTGCTGTGCCCATTGCATTCTTTTCACCTTATTTTGTGTCCTAATAAAGGGTTTTTGGCCGCTATGCACTCCTTTAAACCTCGTTCACGAAGACGGCATTGCACTGTTGAGACAGAGATTGGAGCAGCTTTCATATTATTGACTTCCTCGCGAATTTCAGGTGCCATACGAGTCCTCTGACGTTTACTCTGTACACATATGAACTCATCTTCCCTGTATGATGTTACACAGGGTCTTCCAGATCACGAAACACTTGCATTGGCACCGGTTTGCTTGAACCGCTGCAATGTATACACCACTGTAGATTGGGCTACGCCAACTTTTGTTGCTATTGTCCTACTAGAATACCGTTCGTGATACAGAGCTACAATTACAGCATGTTTTTCAGTTCCAATCTCCTGCTTCCGTCCCATTTGGAGGTAATATGGTATGCACCTGATCATAATAATAATGTTATTTGTTTTACGTCCCACTAACTACTTTTTAAGGTCTTCCGAGATGCTGAGGTGCCGGAATTTGGTCCCGCAGGAGTTCTTTTACGTGCCAGTAAATCTACCGACACGGGGCTGTCGTATTTGAGCACCTTCAAATACCACCGGACTGAGCCAGGATCGAACCTGCCAAGTTGGGGTTAGAAAGCCAGCGCCTTAACCGTCTGAGCCATTCAGCCCGGCATGCACCTGATCAGATACACAAACACACTGCTAGCTGCACACAGTGTACTGAAAACTAATGTGAACTGCTTGCTACACAGACAGCTGAAGGAATGAGGCCTATTCGAGTGGACACATCTTGGGTAAAGACACGTCAGTGTTGTTGTGGTTACTCATCAGCGACCCTCCATGAGGAGAACCGGTCAAATACACAACAGAGTCGTTCCGTCTTTACATGTTTATGCTTGTTTTATTATCAGAACAGGGCTATGATGGATTACTTAAAACTAAATCTCTGTTTTAACCACAAAGCCATAGTTGTGATAGGTGATCGAAAACGTTTGACTGGTAGTGTATCCTTTTAACATGTCCAAACCTACTAAACCTGTCTTTCTTTATTGACAAGTAGAGTGCAAAAAACAAGGACAAAGTGATGAATGAGACAATACAGAAAGAAATTATTAAAGTGGAAAAGTTAAGTGATAAAATTATTTCATAGAGTGCAAAAAACAAGGACAAAGTGATGAATGAGACAATACAGAAAGAAATTATTAAAGTGGAAAAGTTAAGTGATAAAATTATTTCATAGAGTGCAAAAAACAAGGACAAAGTGATGAATGAGACAATACAGAAAGAAATTATTAAAGTGGAAAAGTTAAGTGATAAAATTATTTCATTTCTGCCACCTGTATTTGGCTCTCATCTCCTTCTGTAACCAATATTGAATCTATGTGGGTGAACTAATTTACTACTGATACTGAAATTGACAATATTTTAATCACATTTTTCTGTTCGTTTTATTCCATGAAAGTATTGGAAAACATTGCAAAAATCAAATTATTTACTTTACAAACAGTATTTGAAAATTTCTGAAAAGAAATAAAGAGATAAATGAAGTAAATAGGGTACGGTTATATTTATAAGTTTGTAGTAGCTATGACTGTGGTGTTCTTTTTAGGGCTAGAAAGACATGGTCATCAACCCTCTTGCTAGTTACTTTACGTCGCACCGACATAGATAGGTCTTATGGCGATGATGGGACAGGGAAGGGCTAGGAGTGGGAAGGAAGCGGCCGTGGCCTTAATTAAGGTACAGCCCCAGCATTTGCCTGGTGTGAAAATGGGAAACCACGGAAAACCATCTTCAGGGCTGCCGACAGTGGAGTTCGAACCTACTATCTCCCGAATACTGGATACTGGCCGCACTTAAGCGACTGCAGCTATCGAGCTTGGTACATGAACCCTCTGAGAGAGTGTTTGTTTTTAAGTAAGTTAGTACAACATATCTCTTCATTCTGAAATTTGGGTATATTGTGGCATTTATTCTTTACTTTATGTAGGAGGCTATCAGTATGGGTGTGGTTATAACTATTAATATCTGCCAGATACCCTGTGGGAAGCAGTTTTTTACTGTGATCTTCTGCAGAGAGTGTTGTGTTGTATTCTGTCTTGTAGATCAAAGTATCAAACATAGTGGTCTCACTATACAATTTGCCCACCCTCATTGGAGGGTCTGCCTTACAAGGGCTGCACTTGGCTAGAAATAGCCACACGAAATTATTATTACTGTACAATTTGAATTTCTGTTTCTTCTTGTTGACTTTTATAATAGAAAACTCTAAAATGTACTCACCCCTATTGCCCATGTACGGTACCTGTAGCTAAGATATTTGAGAGAGTATTGGAAGGAAGACTGAGAAGGAAGCTAGAAGGAGAAATGGAAGAAGAACAGTATGGCTTTAGGAAAGACAGATCAACGTTTGATCTGATCTTTACATTAAGACATGGGAAAAGACATAGTGATGACATTTATTGACATTGAGAAAGCTTATGAAAGTGTGCCCAGACAGTTGCTATGGGACACATTAAAGAAAAAACTAGTTAATAGAGTGGAAGTGCAAATGATATGTACAAAAACTGTGTTTGTAGTGTGAAGACTAGTATAGGAAAAACAAAATGGTTTAAAGCTGAAACTGGTCTCTGACAGGGAAGTGTACTATCCCCCATACTATTCATCATAGTCATGGATGAAATTCATACGAACATTAAACAGAGATTGGAAAGATAGGCAACAAAAGTCATGTTGTTTGCAGATGATATAGTGATATGGGGTGAGGATGAAATGGAAGTGCAAAAACAAGTAGATGTATGGAATCAAGAGATAGAAAAATTTGGGATGAAAGTAAACACAGAGAAAAGTAAAACAATAGTGATGACAAGGGGAAGGAAGGAAGGAAGGAAGGAAGGAAGGAAGAGGAAAGATAAAACTTAATGGTAAAATTCTGGACGTGGTCAAAAGTTTCAAGTACTTGGGAAGTGTGATCACAGAAGATGGAAAGATAACCGAGGAAATTGGGAAAGGAATACAACAAGCAAACAACAGCTACCAGAATGTAAGGAGTATTTTGTGGAACCAAGATGTCTCGAAGAAATGTAAGAAAGTATTATATTCAACATATTATGAGCCCACACTAGCCTCCGTGGCTCAGGCGGCAGCGCGCAAGCCTCTCACTACTGGATACTGTGGTTCAAATCCTGGTCACTCCATGTGAGATTTGTGCTGGACAAAGCAGAGGCAGGACAGGTTTTTCTCCGGGTACTCCGGTTTTCCCTGTCGTCTTTCATTCCAGCAACACTCTCCATTAACATTTCATCTCATCTGTCAGTCATTTATCATTACCCCAAAGGAGTAGGACACACTTCGGCAGCTGGCACATTTCCTATCCTCCCCGCTAGATGAGGGCTTCATTCATTCCATTCCTCACCCAGTCGAATGACTGCAAACAGGCTATGGATTTTTATTTTTCATGAACCCAAACTAACCTATGCAGCTGGATCATGGACTACAACAAAACGAGAGGAAAGCAGAATACAGGCAGCGGAGATGACATTCCTAAGAGGTATCGAGGGCAAGACCAGAAAGGATAGAATTAGAAATGGAGAGATAAGGAAAAGGACTGGAATATTGAAACTTCAAGACAGGATAGAAACAACAAAGCTAAAGTGGTATGGGCATTTGATGAGAATGGTAGAAGGGAGAGTGCCAAAAGAAGCTTTTTCAGAGGAAAGAGGAAACAGGAAAGAGACCATGAAGAAGACCCCGAAAGAGGTGGACAGATTCAGAGTGGGAGTGCAAAGAGAAGCGGAGAGGAAAACCAGAAGACGTACTTAAAAAAGGAGAAGAGTGGTGGAGAGACAGGCTGCGATGGTGGTCCTTGATTCACAACCCAACCCGAGAAGCTGAAAACGGGAAATGAAGATGATGATGAAGTCTAAAATGTAGATTGATCAGTTCAATTCATATTCTGCTGTGAACTGTACGTTTTTGTGAAGTCTGATGATATGAGTGAGTAGTTCTGCATATTGTCTGGTGTTATTTCTGAATAGGAGAATAATATCATCAACATTTTGAAATACCAAGTCATATCTAGAAAGATAGAGTGGTGGTGGTGGTGGGTGTTACTATTTTAATAGGAAGTACAACTCGGCAGCCATCCTCTCGACACCAATGCGAGGAAAACATGGAAGAGGTCCAAACCTACAAAGAATGAAGATATCAATTATCAACGTAACTTAATTTAACTTTTTGTCTCTTCCTTTTTCATGTTTTATCTGGCTTTTTCCTAACCCTACACTTCCCAAATCAAGACTGAAGATCAGTCAAGATGGCCTCTTGATCCCTGTCCTCCCGATGAAGCTGACAGGCAGAAATGAGCTCATCAGGAGTTGACAAGAAAACTGGGATTGATGAGCAGACAGCCCACTAATCGAAGACAGCAGTCTAAGCAATTGTGGAGATTGTCTTTGTTCTTTTGCATCTTCATATTTGTCCCTGTCTCCTCTTTTTATTGCTCTCTCTTCAACAAAGTTGATCTGTCATTGTTATTATCATATCGATGGCTTCAAGAATTAACATCGTAACATTTCCCTTGTTCAAACATAACTACAATTACAATTTTATTTGTGCTATCTTTCTCGAAGGGGAAGACGTTAAGATCTATTATTGCTGCTAATTTTTGGAGTGTACAATTTTTATACATGGGAAAGATAAGGAAGGTATGGCTTTGGTGATGTTCATAACTCATTTTAGTTATTCTTGGACTTACGATGTTAATACCTGGAGTTGTCAATATGATGTGTTCCTATTCATGTTCCTTCCTTTCTATACATAACTTGATTTGTTGCTTGTTTGTTCCTTTCCATCATCAACATCTTTAAATAGCTGGGCCCAATGGGAGTCCTTCAGGTTGATGTAAGGTAAGGTTTGTTGTCGATGATGAAGTAATGTTTAATGATGTTTACAATGTTGATGATTTCTCTCATATACAGTAATCAATGGTACAAAGGTGTTATAGTCTCTAAGTAACACTAACAGAGATAAATTTAACTGCAATTATCTTACCTCCTTTGCTTTAGATAAAAGATGAATGACTTTGGAATTGTTCTTTAGGTCATCCAAAGTAACTTTTATATCAGAAAGATATTTATATACCTCAGTATCGTTTATCTCACTAAACTTTATCAGTGATGGAATACAGTGTCCAGCAACTGAAACAAAAAGATATATTAATAAAATATATTCATTTCACATGTCCAAGACATGAAAATACTAATGTAAAGTTACGACAATAAAATACATAAAAGAGAATTATAAGGGTAGATACAATAATACATGCTCAATTAAATGAGTTGCAAAGCCCATAATTCAGCAGTCTGGACAGTCATCAGTTTCTGCAAACATGTCATCCAGTGTGCTGGCTTCATCTAGCTCTCTACAAATCAAAAGGTGTTCTGGAGTGGTGGTGGTGGTGATTTTTGTTTTAAGAGGAAGTATAACTAAGTAATCATCCTCTCTAAACAAATTATGTGGAAAAGAAATTTAAAATAAAACAAAATTATTTATTCAATTAAGGAATTTGGAAACGAAGTACAAAATAAAACAAAAAATTACTGAATTAAGCCGAAAAATCACTAACAAATTAAAAAGGAACGTGAGTTTCCTGAGTAACAGAACACTTGCAACTTACATACCCTTGATTAATCCACTGTCGCACATAAAGCGGATGACGAGATCAGCATAGTCGCGTCATCAGTTAATATGTGTTTGAGTGTTTCCTGCAGGCTGAGGCTCCATCTTAGGCCAGAGAGATTGAGGATGTGGGCCAGAGTGAAGTTGGCACCACAAAAACACACTGGTTTTTTTTTGGGTTTTTTTTCCTCTTTCGGAGATAAGAGTGCATAGATCGTCCAAGACCTATCCTCAGCCTACACAATACTATGGCCTCTCTCCGTGAAGGCTGGAAAGAGGACCACCACACGGTGGTTGTCTTTACAATTGCTCTCAGCTTGTTGGGAGTTCAGATAGCTAGCCACTCCAATTCCCAGGGCGCCAAGATGGCTCGACATAGCTGAGAACAAACATCTTTAGCAGGTGCATTCATAGGTTTTGGAGGTAAAAGTACAGCTTCTTTTGCAGCTCCATTCGCAAGTTCATTTCTCACAATCCCAATGTGGCTTGGAAGCCACGCGAAAGTGATTCTGGTGCCAGCATCACTTAACCTGGCTAGAAGGTCATGAAACTGCTGCACCAGTGGATGTTGCGAGAAAAAGGTTTCAACAGACTGCAGAGAACTGAATAAGTCGGTACACATAAGAAAATGATTTCTTTCCTCATCCAGTGCAAACTGCAGAGCTTCTAATATGGTGTAAAGTTCCACAGTATACATGCTACATACACTACGAAGCAAGATCTTCATGTTCATATCATCGGTGATGAAAGAGCAACCCACATTTTCTCTGATTTTAGAACCATCTGGGAATATATGTCTCACAGCTGGTTACTGGTGAACAAAGTCCTGAAAATACCTGTGATAAACGGAGGAATCCATGTTCACCTTGGGTCCACAGAGTAGATCTAGACGTATATCCAGTCACGGAATTAACCACAAAAGTACCTCACTAAACATCTGTTCAAGACAACCACCAATATCTATATTCAATTCATGACACAAACTATCAATTCGAAACCCGACTGGCCATGTGGCATTCGGCCGGTCTTGGTACCTCTGGTGGTACCAGGTATTAAACATGTACTGATAGCTTGGATGTAGTGGCATTTCATGAATTTTGGCAGGGTACGTGTGAAGTAACTGCTGCCTCATTCATAAAGATGGAACTCCTGCTTTAGCGAATAGGCCGGGAATGGGGCTATTATAGAAAGCTCCCATTGCCAGCCTAACTCTACTATGGCGAACACTGTCTACAAGGCTCAGTATAGATTTTGATGCTAAGCCACAAACTGCACTACCGAAGTCCATTTGGGAGAGGACTGTTACCGTGTAGAAACGTGGCAGCACCACACAGTCCGCCCCCTATGAAGTGCTGCTCTTCATGCAGGCAACCTTTAGCTGATGGATGTGGTGCTGCCACGTCAGTTTCTTATCAAAATGGAGACCCAGGAAACTTCAGGTGTCTACCACTGGCAAGACATTGTTTTGCAAGCAGAGCTCTGGTTCAGGATGCAAAAGCCGACTTTGATAGAAGTGTGTAACTGAGGTTTTCACTGCTGAAAATCAAAAACCATGTTGCAGGGCCATCTGATGACTCGGTTAATAGCTTGCTGTAGCTGTTTCTCAGCAAACACCACCCTTCCAGAGCTGTAATGTAGAGCTAAATAGTCTACATACAGCAATGGAACGACTGCGGGCCCAGCAGCGGCAACTATGCCATTAATGGCAATTGCAAACAACGTGACACTCAGTACAGATCCCTGTGGTACTCCATTTTCTTGAATGTAATATTGAGAAAATGCATTCCCTACTCAGACTCGAAAGAGCCGGAGGGGCATGAAGTTCTCAATACATGTTGACAAATTTCCCCAAAATCCCCACTGGTGTAGTGTGGAGAGAATCCCATATCGCCAGGTAGTATTGTAAGCTTTCTCCAGGTCAAAAAACATGACAATTAGGTGTTCCTTCCGGAGAAAGGCCTCCTGAATGGCACTCTTCAGTCTGACCAGATGATCGGTGGCAGAACAATGAGAGCGAAATCCACACTGGTAATTAAACAAGAGGCCTTCCTTTTCCATGGCCCACACAAGACGCCAGTTAACCATCCAGCAGATTTCCACAAACACAAAATTCCTTTGAGATTGGTTTTACATAAAGAAAAACCAGTTCTGTGCCTAAACCTTGAAGGTGCCCTACCACCGCATGAAACCTGCTCCCAAAGTTAATTTCCCAGGTTGTGCCCTCCCCATGTTAGACCAAAACAACATAAGACAGTGGAACCTGGACTGGAACAAAATGTTGGACGGAAAGTGGTGGATTGATAGAAAAATGGAGAGGGACCAAATTTGTTCCTATCCAGCCGTAACTGGAAAATGGGAATCGTTGTTGTTGTTGTTGTTGTTGTTGATGATGATGATGATGATGATGATGATGATGATTATGATGATGATGAAACAATTATTATTGTTGTTGTTATTGTTATTATTAATTATTTATGTGACTTGCTTAAGAAAAGAGTTTGCTAGAGAAGAGCTATACAATAGAAACATCTAGAAAATAATGTAGAAGATGCATGAAGTAGTCAAATTCAGGTTACTCAATATTTCCTAACTTCACAAGCAGATTAAAGAAAACTGAAATTTAAATTTTTTAAATGTATAGTTTTAATGTCTTGATTTATGTTTCCATTCTCTAGAGTACTACAGTAGGTACTAGAGTTTTATTAGATTTACGTTGTGTGAAATAAGACAAGATCTTGTTTTGCTTCTGTATTGTATACAATGGGTTATAATCAGAAGCAGGTTCCTTTTTAACAGTCCTCCAGAGACCCTCATATACAAAAATGCCCCACATATCTACTCTCGGTAAGCTTCCACCATCTGATTCAAGATTAATCTAAACGATGGAATTCAACTCTTCGTATGCTACGTAGACTTTAGACTAAAGCCACTGTTTTTGCATCCACCGATCTCACCCTTCCATTGAATTTGACCAGTATCACAATGGGAGCATACTTATTTATTGATTGATCGAGTAACACTAGCTGTAAGTTCTTCTACAGTAAAAGTATCTGAGACAATTCCTTGCAAGAAAGTAATACGTACCTTGAAGATGATCTGTTATTCCCATTTCAAGTGGTTTTGATTATTGGAAAACAAATACAAAGTTTCCAAAGCTAAAACAATTGGCTATGGAGAAGGAGGAGGAGGAGGATTATTTTTTAGTATGTAATCTGAAGGCTGACTGGATCCCTAACACCTCCACCATCACCTGTCACAGGCAGCCTAGGCATCACATATATAACAGGAAAAGAAGTACACTTGACCCCAAAAGAGTGAGAATGCTTGTATTTTTTAACAGAAACTTATAAAACTTATTAGTGTTTTTAAGTGTCAAATACTTTTAACATGGGCTTCATGGACAGATGCATAACTATATAGCACAATATATTTTCATTTGACCTATATTTCTACAAATATTGAATATTAATATGAATATTAATTTAAGAGGTTAATATTTGATAAATTATATTGTATTTATCTAGGGGGCTCAACAATATAATTGTCACACTATTAACCCTAGAATCATAAACTTTCGTCTCCCAGACTACGCACCCCTGTAGTCTCCGCGGGAATTTCCAGACACTAATGAACTGTGCCTTCCCCCTCCATCTATTCTTTTCCAGCTATCAACAATCAGTGGTGACCTTGGTTTCATAAAGGTCCAGTTGTTTGTTCACTGCGATATGACCGTCGTCTGAGAGACAAAAGTTTATGATTTGTGCACGTATTTGTGATTTATGCATAGCTGTAAATAGTGTGAATATCTGGTTCATTACAGTAATGTTTTTGTACATAATGCGAAAGCTTAATAGGATACTGAAATGGAAAATCTAGCGCACGATGATGAATTGATAGCGGCAGTTCTTTCTGAATTAGACAGAGAACCACTCACTTCAGGAGACATTAGTGGTAATAAAAGTGATGTAAGTGAAGTTGAAGATGGTATAGAAGACTCGTTGCATTGGTCAGACAGTGATACTGACCCTACCTTATTGCTCAACAGCTCAGAAGATGCAAGCGAACAATGAGAAAAGACAAGCCACAAATACAGCCAGAGATGAAAACAGTTAAAGGAAGAAATCTTGGGTCCTCCATGTTTTGTTATGATGGTATAAAAACAATGGTATACTATTGTGCCATTGCATTTTCCGTAGTGTTAAATAATGTTGCCAGGTTGAATGAATGAAGTTACGCGAAACAAAATGTATGTAGAGCGAACGCAAATAAGAGTATGATTCAGAAGTCCATAGGGGCCGAACTTTAAGAAAAAGAGCATAATCGCTATGGCAGTGGAGGAAAAGAAAAGCTATTACGAGTCAGATTGTTTTAAAAAAAAAAGGAATCATATTATTATCCATCTTCACCAAGAAAAAGCAAATGGACACATTTGTCAATTGCGTTTAATCACAGGAAAAAAATTAATAAGTGTTCTTCAAGCAAGAAAAATAGAAAACATAGAAGAAAGAAGTACATTTATTTTAAAGAAGCAGTGTTCTCACAATAAAAGAAGAGAAAACCTTCATAGGCAAAGCAAGTCGTCATATGAGAACCGAAGTAGCAGTTACTGGCAGAATACTGAGATTGCCACGCATAATTCAAACAATAAATTCAGGAAAGAAGAAGAATAAGGAAAAACAACACAACAAAACAAGCAGATTATCAAAATCTAGGTCTCTTGTAAATAAAATAGAGACTGAAGCAGTACTGAAGCTAATATAGCATAACTGAAAGCAGTTTTCATTGAATATTAAAGACAGAAAAGCAGTTATATATTATCAACTTGTTAAAAATATCGATATGAATTCCCATATTATATTTGTATTCTGTTATCATGAGCTCAAGTAAGAAGAACGGCATAATGTACTACTAGATGTGCAGTGGGCAGTCTTAAGAGATGTATTTGACACGATGGATCCAGCCCACCTGATGCTGAACGTGAAAGCAGCTGATCTTTGGTTCCCAACCGGCTGAGCGCAGTAGCCCTAGATTGGATTGCTGATGAATCGTCCTGGACCAGAGAATGATAAGCTAAGTTTTCCTAAATTAAAATTCTTAATTGAATTAACGCAAAACAATGTTTGGAATTTGTAACCAAAGGTATATTACCTGTAGTGTTGATATATTCAGTGAAATGTAACCTCAAAGTCAAGCTCTAACGAATAAGCTATATTAGAATCGATATATAAGATTGGAGTAACTTTCTACTCAGCAAGGACCATCCCTTCTTTGCAATCTACAGCCCCTCTGATACCTCAAAACAGTCACTCCTCTCCCATAGACGCACAATAGCACTTGCTCTTCAGCACGTGACCAACTGCATCCACACCGTAGAAGAGGACAATAACCACGTAATTTATATCATTCCCACCAAACCCCGTTTCTGCAGCCGCCTCTCCAGCCTACTCCAAACCACAGGCATTCCATTTGCTGACTCCACACAATCCTCTTCAAAACCTTCCCCCCTCGGCGAAGAAGAAGAAGAAGAAGAAGAAGAAGAAGAAGAAGAAGAAGCATCTGCCAACAATGAAGACACTGCAGCTCCTGTTACCCCCGAAGACCAGACTCAAGAAGAAAAAGAAGAAGCTACCCAAGATGCTGAGGAAACATGTGATGCACATCGTTTTGAGCAACCGTATCACTACACCCGGAACAATTCCATCTTCCCCATTTCGTCCAATTGCTCATTCCTAATAGTACCACTCATTAACCCAGGTCCAGTACCCCTTACCCGGCAAGCAGTAATCCTGGCCATCGAGTCCATTATACAAGAACATATTGCCATCATCGAAGAAACTCACAATAGCCACTTGATTATCACTCCCGTTCATAACCGCTCAATTCCCATCATTCTCAACAAACTCAACTCAGTGGACATTCCCCGTCCAATCCTCATCAACCCGGTCTCCAGCTCCAAGCAACAGGTACCCACTCTCACTGCTGATACCCAAACCAACCTCACCCACTCCAGTGAAAAAAAAATCCATACTGCTCCACTCCAACTCCCCAGTAAGGAAGTTCAAACCATCTCCACTCTGTTTCCACCATTATCCCCCTCCACTCAAGATTCTCCCCCCTCCATTTCATCTGAACCACCACCACTCGACATGCCTATCTCCAATAGCACTAACCACCCCGACCTGCCCAAGAACAAATCCAAGAACCCAAAAAGCAAAACGAAAACTGTTCTCAAGTCCTCCCAACATCAAACTCATGTACTGCCAAATCCATCACTAGTAATCCAATGTTACAACTGTTTGAAATTGAACCACACCGCTGCCACCTGCAAGGATGCTGCAAGATGTAACAGATGTGGAGGTCCGCATCGCCTTGCCGACTGCAGAGTTCCCAGAGAACAGCCTAAATGCGCCAACTGTAATGCAAGTCACGCCGCTTCATTCCCTGGCTGTCCCTACATCAAGAATGCCATCAAATCCCATTATAAATCTTTCAAGCACATCAAATCCCCTCAACCGCCGCCCCCACGCCTAAACCGCAACATTCCCCCACCTCCCGGCATCAGCCCGCCCTCCAGCCCGCTCCAGAATTTAAATCTAGACCCCTCCCTCCTCCTGCAATTACTACTACAACTAATTGCTCTTCAAGTAACCCCTGTAACTCCTACCATGCCTGCCAAGCAATTAATCATAAATTAAACCCATAATCAAACCACACCAAGTTATTCTCCCGGCCAAGCCCTCTCAGTCCCTCCTTCCAACCTCCTCCCTTTCCAAGCAAGTTCTTCATTCCGCTATGTCATGCAAATAATCACAGTTAAGCAACTTTGGTTAAGGTCAGCACCTGGATGGGTGACCACTCACCCTCCTTTGCCTACCTACCAATCTCATTATGACTCTCAAAATTCAAACCCTTACCAACCTATTAAGACTTCCAATCTACAAACCCCACTATGGGAAATTATGACTACCTAAGGCTTGCCCCTAGGTCACTTTTGACCCTCCGGGGTCCAGGTCACATTCTGACCAATACGATACCCAACTACGGTCCCACCACCAACCCAAATCATTCTGTACATACCTACAGGTCGAAAGCAGCACTCAAGACCTTCGGGTCGAAGGGCTAAAATTGCACAAAGGATCCGGGCTCCGCCCGCATATCCCTTGTGACGCGTGGTCTGTCAATGTGTATAAATTAGAATACAATGCAACAACCATGGGAATCTTGCCATTGATATTATAAATAGGTAAAGTTTACTACAACAGAAAAAGATCAGTTATTGAGAAGTAGATATTATGAATAGATAGAGCAACCTAATGTTTATTTGGAAATCATAATGATATGGTTAGGTAGAGATATCCAGCAGATATGGGTTTTTCTTTGTCATTGGAGAAATAGCAAGGAATATTATGATAGACTAGGAAGTTAAATATCGCTGTGATGAGATAATATGTGATCCAAAGTAGTGGAGATAGCTCTATTTGAGTATTCTACGTCAAGGGAAATGTATCTATAAGAAGAGATTGAGATATTTAAGAGGAAATGGATATGTTAAGAGGGGATTATGGTTGAAATGAGTAAGCTACGTGTTGTATTGAAGGAAGTGAATAATCGTTGAAGAGAATTGATGTTAGGAAGACACAGATGAGATAGAATTAATACAAGATATGTGTAGCTTAGGACTGGGTCTTGTACAGGCAGTACTGAGATGAAGGGAAATCTCATCGAGGGAGCAAAGAATTATAATGTTGACATATCTGACTTAGATTAGTGAATGTAAAGACTAGTCCATCTTATTATAACCATATTCATGAAATAAAGTTTTATATATACATATGTTAAGAGGTACCGATGATAAACATCCCATATGTGTGTTTCATATGATAATATAAAGAGTATATGGTTGAAATTATTAATGTTGATATCGGTAATCGTAATTAAGCTGTTCAATGTATTTAAAGACCTGAATACATGTAAGAGGAGTGTTATACTACATTGATAATTGAGCATATGTTTTCAGATGAGAACTGTAATCAATTAAGAATCAATAAAAGTAGAGTTCTGTTAGAGACTTTCACCTTCTGAGGTTATGATACATGATTGAAGTATTCAAGTAAATTATGGTTAGGCTAATAGATGCAAGATTTTGCTTGGCAAGGGAAACTGTGAAACTTAGCATGTCTTTCAAAGTTAGTCATGATAAGTAATTATGTTGGAAAAGCAATTTTGTGGTCCAGAATAATTTCAAATTTAGGAAATTGGTAGATATATTGTAAATAAGATTGTTTTAAGAGAAGTCAGCATGTCAGTGGATATTATTTGAAAGAAATAGGTTCAGTCACCGGAATAAAATGTTATATGTTAGGTTAGCTCACATCAAGCAAGTGATGATCATACTTGGAAAACAAAGACGTACCATAGTTGTAAATAGAACCATTCCCATGTGATTTATATGATTTTCAAGAGTTATGAAATGAACCGTTATGTTAATTTTCTCTTTCCAAGACATTTTATTTTACTTTAATAAACCATATAGTTAAGATTAACCATGTGTGCTGAAGTTATTTATAGGTAGGAGCTGTAGAATAAGTTTATAGATATAAGTGATATGCGATTCTTGTTTCTTTACGTCGTTTAATCTGGTACTGTACCCTGATGAGATAGGCCCTAGTTTCATGATTTGGTTTTTTTGAAGATGAATACAGATATAAAGGAATATTAAATTGAATACAGTGTCAGTTTTGTGTGGACGGGAGAATTTCAACATAGCCCGGCGGGATCGCGACAAACCGTCGCCACATTTAAGCTTGTCATTATGGGGAAAATGTTTCTTGGCCAGAAGATAAGAGGATTAAAGCTAGAGCTCACAACAACGAAGTAATGACTTCGAGGAAGTGAAAGAGTATATATTTCGGACCAAGGGCGAGCAGATGTATCACCAATACCAAGAATATGACGTACCAGTTTTTCCACGCCCGAGGCGTTTGGTGTTGTCACATTACAAGGATGAGATTTCAAACTAACCGAAGCGGTGTTGACCAATACGAAAATTTATCATAGGCCCGCAGATAAGCCAACTCAGAGTGAACTCCAGTTAGCTTCTCCGATAACAATAATTAAATTATTCCAACCACATAATTGAATAGAGGGGATTTTTGTGATATCGTTCCCATGTTGATTAATTGTAATCGTGATAAATTAAAGTAATGAATTCGTGGAAATGACCCACGCTATCTCGCCATTGGTCGAGATGAACACGCCATCAGGGACGCCGAGTTAGCGCGCGAAAGGTGGAGGACAGAAATTAAGTGATATTTCCATGATCACCGAACGATAGGAGTTCAGAATACGACACATGAATGTGTATCGCCAGTGTATTAAGTAGGATAAAGCAAGAGATCCAAATCCACCTGCATATGCCGATTTAGGATAACCAACCCCCCTCCCCAGGAGGTGACCGCGGATGACCCCGGCGGGAAACCATATTGTCCATAAAAGTCCAGTAGTGGAACCTCACATCACCCAGTCGTTTGAAGTTACCAGTTGTGACCGGTCGAACCTCACATCACTCAGTTCTTACCAGTCACCAGTCGTTATCGGTCACCAGTCGTAATGAAGTAGTTGAGACTCTGACACGTTGACTCTGTAAGTCAGTACCTCGGGACACATTCGAAGTCAGTTAAAGCTGAAAGTGCGTGAGTTATTAGGAGAATGAATACGACCAGTGAAATTATCCATAGTACCGAGTGTAAATAATCAGTACAACTGTATGTTGAATTTAATAAATGTCATGTGATTAAATAATAAATAACTAACGGAACGCCGATAGTACCTTTGGAAGGCATTGTGCGGAGCCTGAAGTAAACACCTCAAGATAGACGGTGAATAACTATCTGAGCAGGGAATTATAGGAGCTAGGCGATTATCAAGACAGCTTAGAAATAAACCAGGAAGTGCCGGTTGAAGACGCGATACGCGCCGGTTCAAATGAACGACATTTCGTCGTAATGTGTCACGACGTGTGTTTCGGGCGTATATGAAGAGTATATTGTGCGAGTGTCAGGGGTCTAGGAGCACCTATAAGTGTTTTTTTGTTATTAGTATTCTTGTGTAAAATAGTGTAATAAGGTATTAATCATGGGTAGTCACCCAGAAGTGTTTTATTGTGTTAAATTTGTATTGTGCGACATGATGGACGAGTAGATCACCATGGGGCCGTAAGGCCTATATCTCATCCGCTACGAGACAATGGAATTCTACATAGGAATGAGTACACAATTTTGATATTTGGGGGATGTTATCGCGACTAAACGGGGTTCAGTGTAAATTAATTATGGTTACTTAACATGGTCCGCCTCCCGAGTCCATGATTTTATTTTTTTGTGTAGACGGACGAACTAATTTATATTAACGTAATAATGGGTTAGATTAATTAATTTGAGTATTTGTTTGTTGTATATAATGTAAATATGGGATATATTTCTTTCAATTAATGCATGCTGTTCGTAATACTTTGACTTAAGTTCATTTCAAGTGTTAAATTCCTTTTTTTGTGCTAACCCATTTATTTGATTTTCAATCACTGCGGTGATCATTTGTATGTTAGTTAGGAATATTTTCTATTAGACAGCCAGATTATGAAAGAGCCAGAGTATGTAAAATTTGTGTTGCGTACGGAAGGTCATTAAAATACTAATAATAATAATGTTTGTGAGTTGACAAAGGAAAGTAAATTAATAATAATAATAATAATATTTGTGTGTTTGCAAGTTAAAGTATAATAATAATGACAGTGCTTCGTGAGTTAGCTAGTGCAAATAATAATCAATGTGGAGATGACTTCATTCGCGTAATCAGTTTGATTTTACGTAAAATTTTGATTTTACGTTTTTGGACTTTATTTTAACCATTAAAAAATTGTTTAAAAGCGATAGAGGCACGTGAATTAGAATGGTCACGATATGTTAAAAGCCCAGAATGGTTTGAGCCCATATTTAGAGTTGGAAGTCATGAGGGACGAATATCCGGCGTGAAATAAATTGAGCCGTATTGTTTGTAATGATGAAATAGATGAATCTCAAGGCCTAAGATTATATAAATGCATATGCCGGTGTTATTAGTGGTAGAATCCACGCACCGAGGATTAATTTATGAATTAAATGTTTGAAGAGTTCCGATGAAAGGAAATGGACTTCAAATTGGAAGGAATAGTTCAGCAATCGCCGGCATTGGAGGTATTTGCCCAGCCGCGATGTGCCATAGGTTGTGAGATGTGTCTTGGGAGGACGTGTGTCCCCATATAAAATTTAACGGCAATACGAAACTGAAGGTACGGTCCTGAATACCGTGTTGTCCCGACCGATATAAAGCAGATTTTAGTGGTTCATAACGGGATTTAACATATGTGACTAAATTCTAAAGAGTGGAAATTAAAATATCATCTTTCCATTTTTAATAATAATAATAACAATAATCATACTCCAAGTGAATCTTGTCTTAAATCAAGTGCTTAGTGCCAAGATAAATCGGAATTGTAAAAGGGGTTATGCGTTAAACATATTAAGAGCGGACTACCGTGTAACAGGCGAAATTAATTTTTTTTAATTAATAATAATAATAAATAAAAAAACTACTTTTTTTTAGAAGAATTTTTTTATATATTTGGACATTATAATGATGTTGGGAGTTGAAATGAAAAATTTCAGATTTTTAACTAATAATAATAATAAAAAATAAAATATTTGAAGAAGGAGAAGAAGATTAACCAATGAAGCTACTTTTTTATTTATTTTTTTTTGATGAAAATAATAAGAGCGAAAAGTTGAAGTATTATAGCGAGGATGATTACGGGTTACGATAATCACGATATCCACTATTAATAATAATGTTAATAATAATAATAATAATAATAATAATAATAATGAAAAGTTGAAGAAGCAAAAGATGAAGAACTTGCAATAGTAATTTGAGAATAATAATTATGATGAAAGGAAATTAAGATATTTAATGGGCGATGATTCATTGTTACGAATATTATAATAATAATAATAATAATAATAATAATAATAATAATAATAATAATAATAATAATAATAATAATAATAATTTATGAGGAAGCTGATCATTATATTGTGCGGATAAATTACAAGGAAGAACGACCCTTCGTTTGAAACGTCGGCAAGGGTTGGCATATAATCATCCCGGATAACAAATGATAATAATCAAAAATAGGATTATAATTGAAATTAATGATAATAATAAATTAATTGATGGTAGTCACAGAATATGATAATGATCAGATAAAGAATGGTAATGATATTATTTAATAATCATAGGAGGATATGATAGGGACAGTCGTCCTGTGTCGAACTGCTCAGAACCAGATGTTGGGTTTTCACGGGGAGATTGTTAGCGGTAGATACGTAAATAACCCACGGACGGCACATGTCTTCAGGGTCAGAGCATAGTAATGAACCTTTCCATACATCTTGTCGTATTGACAAGTGTAAATATTGAAATAGGCTTTGAGTTAATGAACTCTACCTGGTGTGTTTGTGAATCTGGAAATAATAGGCTAGAGTTTGTCCGTATTATAAATTCCCGTTTTTTCGAGGCGATAACATTTCCACGGTGGGTGTCCGGCTCACCAGAATGTACATACCGGAAGTGTCTCATGTCCAAACGGAACGAGGAGACGACAGTAAAAAGTTACTGTCGTGCCTTCGTCTCCGAAAGAAGATCTCCAGCGGTGAAACGTCCAATCATACGGATGTGAATTCGATCCCCAGTAACCAATTGGGGCGAATTCACCAGATGTTTTACACTACCAGAGTAGTGAGGTAAAATCCAAGTATTATGTCATTTATTTTTCAGGATGAAAGTGTCCCAATGTAAAATTGTCATCATGTGTAGTATGCAAAATAAGTGAATAAATTGCTCCTCATTGCAATTTCAATAGGAAACAGTTTCCATATCTTTTCATTGTAGTTAGTCCAGTATGCCCATGGAATTTAAGTTGTCACTTCCCAGTCCTATTGTGGAGTCAAAAATTTGTATCCATGAATGAGTCGTCCCCCGTAACCTTAATTTGCATGCCCCGTTCATCCCTGTGTTCATTTGATGCGCCGATATATTTTTTTTTGATTTTCTTTATATAAATTTTTTTTATCGTTTTCGAACTGATCACCCCTGAGATAAATGCTTGTCTGGGACTCAGGAAGTGAGCGGGTGCAGTACGTAGGGTGGAGACGTCCATCTCAGGTACTGATAGGCTAGAATTTTAGGAGCACCATACCACTCCTCAGATCCCATGTTAAGCAAAGATATTTACCATAACGATACTCTGAGATCATCTGAGTTGCCGGAGAATTTTAATACGCCTCTACTGGACGCAGTAAGGTGCACTATAACAGAAAACCAAACAAGAATGTAATCCTCCTTCTACATGCCATGCAGTAGGAACAATAGCAGCCAGTGGGAAACCAGATATGGCGGAAGACTACAATGGGACTAAAGGTGCCGTGGACACTTTCGATGAAATGTCAACAGTGATTTCCTCTTCAAGAAAAACGAGAAGATGGCAAATGTGTATCTTTTATAGTATGATTAATACAACACTTGCCAACAGATACATTATGTGCATATGATGGTTCAAAAAGGCCAAAAGCCACTTTCAAGGCAAGAGTTTGCAAAGGTTATATCCAAAATGCTAATGGCTCCAAAGCTGCAAGAGAGACTTCAGACACCAACTTCGAGGTGCAGCCTGAAGAGGACCATTGCTGAAATTCTTGGAAAAGATGGCATTCCTGAGGAGCCTCAACCAGGTACTGCTGAAGGAAGAAAAATGTTTGCGTTTTATCCATCAAAGAAAAGAAGAATGACCCAATTCTTTTGTAAGATACGCCGAAGTGCATGTGTCTTGATCATGAGGCAAAACAGTGCACTAAATGTGCCTATTGAAGAAAAACTGACCAGAGTGTATTGTCATCACTATGTGTGATAGTTTTAAGTATAATATTCTGTATTGCATGTAAAATATTGGGCGTATGCTCATTAAAGTGCTTTTCTTGTTGGTAGTCTGACAGATGAAAGTTTATGATTAGTGTTACGCTGGAGGGACTTTATGATTCTAGGGTTAAATATGCCACAATAAAAAATACAATTGGTGACAGTGTTTTGAGGAAATCTATATTTTTTATAACATACACTGGCAGACAAAAAATTGGATCACTTTCAATTAAGAGTCTTGCTTTTTCTTCATTCCTACAACATATTATTATAAAATGTTAACCAGTGCTCTGCATACTTTATGCTGATTATCAAAGTTCTTTCTTTAAGTTTATCCAAAAAGTTCTTAGATGCTGTAATTTACAAAAATGTCATTACCTTAAATTAATACTGCCTGGTGGCCATGATCGTCAAAGCGTTGAAGTCCAAATCATCTGACACTATGGTTAGCCGGTTCGAGTCCCGCTGGTCGAAAAAAATTCACCATCAGAACGTTGGCTGGCAGGGTAGGAGAGGTGGTGGTATACAATTTCTAATCACTAGATTGCGTGCCAAAAGCCTAGATTAAATTCCAAACCTCTCCGCAGTGCTCATCTGGAGTGAGAACATATGACACTGTTGATGGTGATTAGTCCGTCGGATGGGGACGTTAAGCCTAGAGTATGCCCCTTGGTGCTATTCGACAGGAGTAGGCTATGTGCCAGCACATTGTTTCACCCTCTTCCTTCCTGCTATCGTACATCACGTCATTCATTTCAATCTCATTAACTCCTCTGATGAGGTTGATGTCAGGAAGGGCATCTGGTCATAAAAACACACCACGACAGATTCATCTCACCTCATACCCGACCCCATAGAGAAATGGTACAAGGGTTGGACAAACAAATAAATTGAGCAAACTTATGAACATACCACTGAAAATTTTCTTGACAGCACTCTACACTTATCTTGCCTTAGTATCGGGTGTTACCACCCCTGGCGATGATTACAGAATTCATCCTTTGCAGCATGCTAGCTAGAAGGTCCTGGATCGAATTTCATCTTATTCCCGTATTGAACTGAGAACGTAAGAGAGGTAACTTAAAGGATCCACCTTTTAAATACAAAAAGAATGTTATAATGGTTAAGTTACAACATTTTACTTGGGACTAGTTTCAACACTGTTGTGCATCATCTTCAGCCAAAATATGAGAACAGGTATGGACTCATATATACATACATATACAGTACACAAAATACTGCATTATAACATTATGCTTAAATATGATTAAATGCAGAATATAATGAAACAGTAAATTAATTTTTCAATCACAAGTTCAGAACTTGACAGTCATTATCGGAACAAACTCTTTATTCAATGAAAATATTCACTATACTTCTATACTATACAGCACATGAAATGGCAAGTGAATTAAAATAGCAATTTGATTATAAAATCACGAGTTAAGAACTTAACAATCACAGTTTGTAACACATAAAACTTAATTTGTCTTTTAAGTCCAAGCTGAACTTGGTAGTCTAGGGTTCGACTTTTGAATCACAATTTTCATTTTATTATGATATCATTTTTTGACTAGAAGTATAGTGACTATTTTCAACCAGAAGTACAACATTCAATTTGCATAAGATGTTCCTCTGAGAGCTTTGAAGTCAGTGTTAAATCACGGCTGTGCTGTTGCATGTGGTTTAATGCTTAATGTTGTAACATAACATGTAAGGTGGAGACCATGTTATGAACCAAGGTCCTTAAGAAGTTTGCAGTTCAATGCGCGACCTCGGGTGGCATATGCTGTGGACCTTTAAGTTACCTCTCTTACACTCTTCCAGTAGTACTGTCCGCATTTCTTTGAGGGCGTCAAAGCTGCAATGCCAGACATTTCGGCCAAGCATATCCCACAGGTGTTCTATAAGACTGAGGTCTGGACTGAGAGCTGGCTGGTCAAGGGTTCTTATCCTGATGCCGCATAGATATTCCGTCATGCAGCAAGCGTCTTGGGGGCATGTATTATTATGCATCAGGATGATAGTTTCACCAACTAAGGTAGCATAGGGAATTCATGCTCTGCTCACACCTCTATGATGTAACGGTGTGCATTCAGTGCACCTCAATCGATGAAAGGAAGTTTTGTCTGGGCCTCAAAGCTGATACCGGCCCATACCATGATGGAGCCACCCCCAAATGGAAATATGAAAGTGAAATTGAAGAAAAATGTTCACACACTGATAATCCATTAATATCTTCCATCTCAGTATCGTACAACTTAAAAGATTTTATTGCTAGTCGATGTAATAAAATTGAGTGCCTAGCACTTAGGGGTGGAAAGTGGCTTTGTGAGTTTATTTATGATTTCTAAACATCATATTCTTCTATAAAACTGCAGATTGCACATTATAAACCACCTTAGTGTAAGAATTAATGTCATTAATGGAACAGTTCCCTCTAATAATATTGGTGTTTAACAATTACAATTTCATTTTTACAAAGTGATCCTTTTTTTTGTCTGATACCCTCAAAATAATAAAATTATAAATTTTTTATTTTATTTAATGAAAAGAATGCGAGTATTGAAACTTAAAATATATACTGGTAAGTTATAGAATGTCAGAAAAATTTTATCAACCCATCTCTAAAATAAAGTGATCTTACTGTAGATCTCACTGCTGGAATGGAATGCTTTCCTATTTTTTTTGATCATCAATAATACTACTGAAAAATAATCAATATTTGTGTTCTTATGCATGCTGAAAGAGAAAAAATAAAAAACTTATATTGCCTTTCTATTTCCAGTTATAATGAATAATACTCACCCTTGGTACTTGGTATATACCACGGAGCACACTCTTGCTTCAGATGAGTAATACTGGTAAGTTTATCTTTATCGACAGAGTATTTACAGATGAGGTCATCAGCAAACTCAGATATACCGTGATTTTTTATTTCCAATTCTGCAATGAACACCTTATCTGGACACTTTGCAACACATACCTGCAAATGAGAGTGAGGTATGAGGTTAGAGATTACACTTTCCCCACCAAAACAAGATCTGTCAAAATGGCCTGCACAATTAGTGTCAATGTCTACTCTCCTAATGAATGTAGAAAGCAGGAATGAGCTAGAGCTTGCCAGAAATTGAAACAGGAACTGGTGGTGGTGGTGGTGGTGGTGGTGGTGGTGGTGGTGGTGGTGGTGGTGGTGGTGGTGGTGGTGGTGGTGGTGGTGGTGGTGGTGGTGGTGGTTTTTTTTTTTTGTTTTAAGAGGAAGTTCAACTAGGTAATCATCCTCTCTGGACAAATTAAATGGAAACAAAAATTAAAATAAAATAAATCTATTTACTTCTGGTTGAGTGTTATTTGGACAAGAAGAAGAAACCAGTCAAAAGGTACCTTCGACCAGATACTCATACCTCCTCTGCATCCTTACTCATGATCATTTTCATCATTTCCATTTCCCCTTGTCCAACTGCTGCCCGGTAGGGATATTGACAGCATTTCTCCTCCGTTGCCTCTCCTTCTACCACTCCTCTTCAGTAATTGTTTTCCAGTCCAGTTTTCTTTTTCTTTTACAATGTCCTTATTAGCCTACAACCCCATAATACCTTCATAACAATATAAAGAAATCTATAACCTTTATTTACAGCCTCATTAATGTGATCATCCTAATGAAGATATTTCCTTATTTTAACACCTAGGTACTTTCAGAAATCCCCCATGAGGTACTTTTACTCCATCAACACAGTAATTAAAACTAAGAGGACTTCGAAATTTGGTGAAACTTACAACCTGACTTTACACCCCATTTACCACCACACCTTTGTCTGCTGTCCATCTCGAGCTCTGTAGAATTCTTTTTTGCAGTCACTCACAATCCTATAACTTACCGTATTTACTCATGTAATTTTCCCTGATTTTCAGAATGAACATTTGAAAAAAAAATTAAATAATCGCATATGTCTCCTCCTTACTTTATTTATGGTTTCCACTAGTTGCGAATCATGGACTCATCTCGTCTTTGTGATTCATGCCAATGTACGGATCGGGAACTAGTTTGGAAATTCCAGTTCACGTTTCCCGTGCTAGGAGAGGAAGAAGTGACTGATTACTCAACCTTCCAGCGCCTGGGGCCAGAACACACCTGTGACCGCTAGCCATAACTCGCCCTCGTTATCAACCGTGACTCGCACACGTTCAGTAATCACTTTCAACAGTTTTCTTACATGTCAATTGTTGGGCGAAGTGTTTGTTAGTGACGTGTTGGGAAAGAAAATAACAGTAGTTACACACACAATTGAAACTGCCTGTAATAGAATTTGCCAAAAATAACGGCAATTGTGCTGCATCTCTTGAATTTTCTGTAGGTAGCACCAACACACATGCGTTACTGGCGGAAGCAGAAAGAAGAATTACAGAGCATTTACCAGATCCCACACATCCTCAACTATGGTGGTAACTATTCTTATGTTGTTGGTGCTAACGTGAAAAATTACGACCCCCTTCTTACCCTCCTCCTTCCCTTCTACTTTCCTCAATAACACTCTAACCTGGTCCCCTTTCCTCCACACACTTTCTTCACATGCCTAACAATGGAGTCCCCACGTGACCAGAACCCCTTCCACCTCATTAGATCCCCTCCCCATCTGGTATCCTTCATCTCCCCTGATTGCTGGAGAACCTACTTCCTCCTCCTTTTTTCTCCCTCTTATAAATGTGTTCTACCTCTCTCTTTCTATCCTCTACTCTAATGTTTCTCTTTCCTACCTTTCCCTTTTCTCTTATCTCTCCCCTCCTCTGTAACACTTCCCTGTTCCTCACCTTCCTGCTCCAGTTCTACCAGCAGTGACTCATAGTGACTCCTCACCGATACCTCTCCTGAACTCTCCCACTGACTAGACCCATTAACCCTCAATTTTCTTCCCTTTATAAAACATTAGTTCACCTGTCTTCCACAACTCCTCTTCCTTCCCCTCCCTCTTGTCTACTTATGAGACCTACGTTCATTCCTTTCCTCCATTAAAAGCCTAATTATGTCCCTCAAACACTCTAACTCTTCCCTGATACTCCTGAATCCCCAGTCACACGAGTAGTCCCTGCATCTGCATTCCTCAGCTGTTCTTTCACAACTCTCCTTAGTGAATTGTTCAGATTGGTAGAACTCCAGCATGCAGTCAGCAGGCTACTTTGCTAGGTGCAATATGATCATTTATTTTTTGTTGTTATCAGCTTAGTTACTTTCTGTGACCTGTTCTCAGGTACAGAAGCACTCTTTCTTGAATGCACATGTCCTGGCTAGAGACAAATATATGTCAGGGATGCCTGGCATTAAGTCTCTCAAAGGCATGCACTCCTACTGCGGGGGCACTGTTTCATGTCAGACTATTGGCCTAAGCAAGGACACAGTTTGGAAGTTGTTACTGTTCAGCAGTTGATATTGAAATTGATCTGCCTTGAATTACGGGAGTGGTGCCATATTCTGTTAATTTCAGCCAACAGCAGTGGGACTTGCCTCAAGAAGTATGTAAAATGTCACACATCATACGTGTTGTTTGTCTTTTCCTTAGTCCTGCTTCTTGATATGGGGTCAGGGATGAGGTGACATGAATTTATTTGGCATGTTTTTTTATAGCTGGATTCCCTTCCTAATGCCAACCTCAGCTTAGGAGCTAATAAAGATTAAATGAATGATGGTGAATGAAAACTGGATAAGGTGGTGGAAGGTATCAGCACTCTTGAATGGTCTGGCTAGAAACAAAACCCATTGGTCTAATACGTCAGGAGGCTATGTATTGGAACTTTCCCCACATTTGCCTGAAAGTGAAAATGGGAAATGACAGACAACCATTCTCAGGACAGTTGCCAGTTGGGTTTGAACCCATATGTCTCTCAAATGCAATGCTTGGCTCCATAGTTGTAATGTGTTAACACGCACGACCACTCCACTCGATTCGCACAATTTACGATATTAGGTTATTTTCTAGGGGTGGGTTGATGGACTCCTACCATTCGTAATGAATACATCACTCTCCTACGAGTTCTTTGCATCTTTTACCACTTGCTATAATCTTATTTATGCTGCAGACTGCTTACTGGAGTTTTGCTATTCACAACTCCTGAAAGAAAATACACTTGCATGGTCAGAAGAGCACATAAAATGAAGTAATCATATCCTGTCTTCTAAATTGTAATCCCATGACCAAACTGAAATAATTACAAGATTCTTAAACAAAGTGGATACTGATGTGTTTAATCACGATCTTTGTAACCTTTATAAGTATTGCCTCATGTTCTGTTGCCTAAATTGAGTAGAGACAGATAGGAACAAGAAAGAAACACATAAAAGGATGAACACAATGGCAGATTAGTGTGAAAAGACAGAACAACAGAAATATCAATCAGTCATCAATGATCTGCATATAGGACTGTCACCCAGGTGCCAGATACCCTATCAATTGTTTACCTAGTCTTTTCTTAAATATTTCCAAAGAACTTAAAAAAATTTAAGAATATTTCCCTCGATAAATTGCTACTTGCTTCACGTTGCACCGACACAGATAGGTCTTATGGCAACGATGGGATAGGAAAGGCCTAGGACTTGGAAGGAAGCGGCCGTGGCCTTAATTAAGGTACAATCCCAGCATTTGCCTGGTGTGAAAATGGGAGACCACGGAAAACCACCTTCAGGGCTGCCGACAGTGGAATTCGAACCCACTATCTCCTGGATGCAAGCTCACAGCCGCGTGCCCCTAACCGCACGGCCAACTCACCTTGATACATTATTCCAATTCCTTACTCCCCAATTTGTCCTCTTGAATTCCAACTTTTTCTTCATAATATGATCTTTCCTACATTTTAAAAGTTCCATTCAAGCTTATTTATCCACTAATGTCATTCCAAGGCATCTTTCCAATGACAGCTCAAAGCATGCCACTCAGTTGAGCAGCTCTCAGGTCTTCCCCGCCCAAAGTTTGTAACATTTCTGTAACACTACTCTTTTGTCGGAAATCACCAAGAACATATTGTGCTGCTTTCCTTTGAATCTTTTCCTATTCTCATATTCTCCCATTCTCGTGAGTCCAATACGCTAGGACCACACTCTAATTGCAGTCCTACCAGAGACCTAATTGCCCTCTCCTTTACATCTTTACTACAGTCCCTAAATACCCTCATAACCATGTGTATCTTTTATTTACAAGGGATCTGAAAAGATTATGTGTGAAAGGAATTATACCACAGAGATGTTGTTCAGAGTAACTGGTGCTGCCAAGTAAGTCAACAATCAAAGACATTTTACCCAAGATTGATGACGAAGATAGTGATGAATGAGCATTGTAAGAACTTGTACAATATAACCTGCACAATTATTATAAACTAGCAGTTACCCGTGGCTTTGCACGCGTGAATTTCGTCATCTAATAAAAGTAATCGTTCCTCGGTACTGTACTAAGACATTATCTGAAAATCCCTAAAGAATAAAAACTCACCGAAGAATTGAGTTTCATTTACCCCAGAAAATCTTTGTAAACCACGTTTGTTCTATTGCCTTTTTGGTTCTAAGATGCGACTTAGAACTGTAGACGTGAGAAATAGTCTTCTCTCAAGTCGAAAAAAAAATGCTAATTTTTAAAGGAGATTCGAAATACCTATTTCCACGTCAGTAACATCTTCAGTTTCTGAGATATTATTATTCCCACAAAATTAATTCAACCCCTTTATCAGCCCTACCCCCACCCCCAATCCACCTACAGTAAGTAGATTTTAAGAGAACAAAAAAAATACATATTTCTTTATTTTTAAAGGAGATTCCAAATACTAATTTTCACGTTTATAACATCTTCAGTTTTTGAGATGCAAGTATCCTTGTAAAAAGTAATCAGTAGATTTTCCTAAAACAAAAGAATTGTGTTTCTTTATTTCTAAAGGAGACTACAAATACCAATTTTCACGTCTGTAAAATCTTCAATTTTTGAGAGAATTCCACTCCCTTTTCAGTCCTTTTTAACCCCTCTCTTAGGTGGTTTTCTTTTTTCCAGAAACAAAAAATATGTGGTTCTTTATTTTTAAAAGATTAAAAATACAAATTTACATGTCTGTAACATATTAAGTGTTGATATGTGCTACCGATATGCTCATTTTAAAAATCCAACCCCTTTTTCAGTTCCCCTTAAGTGGATTTTCCGAAAACAAATTACCTGTGTTTCTTTACTTTCACAGGACATTCCAAGTACCAATTTTCACATGTAGAATGTAACCTTTCTGAGAAATACTGTAGATATACATAGTCTTTTAAAAAACTCACCCCCTTTGTCCATGCCGTTCACTCCTATTAAACTGGATTTTCCGAAAATGAAAAATGTGTTTATTTTTAAAGAAGATTCCAAATACCAATTTTAACATCTGTAACATCTTCAGTTGTATGATCCCGCCCGTATGTCCTACCCTACAGTTTTCTTTCCCAAACAATAAGTCATAATATGTTTACCGTACCGATTGGGAACGAACTTTGACTTAAACGGCATTCAGAGTGTCGCAGTTCATCTCAGCTACCCCAAAGACTATGAATTTATCACTAATATCATCATTTTCGGATTTTTAAGTTTAGGGGTGCTAGGGGTTTCTTGCCCCTACAGTAATTTTTCCAGATAGTAAGTTATATGAGTATCAAATTTGGTTGAGAGCTATGCTGGAACATACACACATTCACCCGTAATCTCTGTAATTTGCAACATTTTCTCACCTTCTCACCCCCTGCGCCATGGGGACAGAACTTGAACGTTTCATTTTTATATAATTATATAGAAGATAAAAGTAGAAATAAGTTTTAAGGAACACATCATAATCTTCACATACTGTTGGACAGGCAACCCACTGATCGGACTTGTCTCGTGGTCTGCTTATCTTCCCCTATTTTATTTTTCACCCCTTAGTGCTGAACTACCAATCAGATTTAGTTCAAACCACTTCATAATCCCTCTCAGATGTAATAAGAACAAACTGTGAAAATTTCCGCGAAATCGGTGCAGTAGTTTTTGAATCTATTAGCTTCAAACATACCAACATCCAATTTTATATATATAGATATAGAAGATAAAAGCAGAAATAAGTTTTAAGGAACACATCATAATCTCCACATACTGTTGGGTAGGCAACCTGCTGATCGGACTTGTCTTGCGGTTTGCTTATCTTCCCCTATTTTATTTTTCACCATTTAGTGCCGAACTACCAATTAGATTTCATTCAAACCACTTTATAGTCCCTCTCAGATGTAATAAGAACTAACTTGTGAAAATTTCAGTGAAATTGCTCCAGTAGTTTTTGAGTCTATTAGCTTCAAACATACCAACATCCAATTTTATATATTTAGATTTAATATTTTTAAATAAAAAATGCTGTTTATTTGGGGTGTCGACCTAAGAAGATCTTCTGCCCCTAATTTAATATTTAATATTTAAAATTTTAGTGCTACTTTGTCTTCATTTTTCAATCTTCTTGTTAGAACTAGCTCACGAGACTGTCTATTATGACCTAAGGAATTCATTGCTTTTTAAAAATAGTCACCTGAGTGAAGATTATTTGTTTCATTGCAATGTATTTTACATAATAAATCCAATTAATCGGTTTTACTTTATGTTCGACTCATTGGCTGAATGGTCAGTATTGAGGCCTTCGGTTCAGAGGGTCCCGTGTTCGATTCACGGCCAGGTCGGAGATTTTAATCGTGTCTGATTAATTCTTTTGGCTTGAGGACTGGGTGTTTGTTCCAACACTTCCCTCTTCATATTCAGACAACACACCACACTACCAACCACTACAGGAACATGCAATATGATTACCTCCCTCCAAAGGGTTGGCGTCAGGAAGGGCACCCGGCAGTAAAACAGGGCCAAATTCACATGTGAAACACTTGCGACCCCACAAGTGTGGGACAAAGTGCTAGAAAAAGAAAAAGAATCGGTTTTACTTTATCATTTACCTCTCAAAAACTCAACCTGGAAAAACAGCATTACCAACCATTGTCAATAATATTATTTGCTTTACATACTGCGCCCTGGTGGGGGTGTGATAAGCGTCATGCAATTATAATTAGTTATGGAGGAATATATATTTCATTTTCAGAAGCAAGAAGATCTTACTGTACATACAGTAAGGGCAGGCCAGGCCGAGATGGCAGGTTTCACCATACCACAGACTGTTGTCTCCATTGAGATTAACAAAAACAATGAACAGCAGAATTAGAATTCTCAGAAATCGTGACGAGGGGGAAAGAGAAAGGCACAAGTTGTTGACTAGTTGCGGAAGGTTTTCATAGCCCCGAGCAGAATAGGTAGTGACAAGAGCGCAGAGAGCCGGGTGCAAATTTCTGAGAAATGATGGCGGGGTATCTCCATGTAACTAGCGGGAGTTGAACGCGGGGTTGGCACTGGAAGAAAAAAATATGAGCCTTCCCGGTCACGTGGTTTAGGTGGACCAATGGAAAAATTCACTTGACCAAAGCAAGGCGACAACTTCGTATTGTAAGAAGCACTAGCGAGGCTAACTCCGTGGATTAAACTGATAGAAGGAAGTGAATTATCAATTCAGAATAAAGTGGAATTTAGGAGCCTTATTATATCATAAAACTTATAAAAAGTTAATAATTGCGGGAGATTGCATGGTGTAATTCTGAGAATTCATGGACGCTATTCGTTGATTGGCTGAAGGCAAAGGAAGCCACAAAAGAGCGCCCGGGATACGGCAGCTAAATTCGCGAATATATCCATTACCAGCGAACGATAATAGTTGAGAATTGATATAGAGCCTTTGAGAACATAATTACATCATTGGATCATATATTAAAGCCACGGGCCAAACCGCAAAGTGTCGTATGAAGATATCTGGACTGCGCGTCCCAAGATGAACTCCGATGAACTCGAAAGAGAGGGGATACAAGTATAAATATGAGGTCGTGGACAAGGACTGACAACTACTTCTGACAAAGTGTTCGGGCGGATACCACGCCCGGGGTGCGCAACTACTTTTGACAAAGCGTTCGAGCGGTCACCACGCCAGGGGTGCGTGACAACTTCTAATATTTTGTTCGAGCCGTGATTACGCCAGAGGTGCGTGTGTGTACTTACTCGTGGAGTAGGGTTCGAAGTATTATATTGTTACATAGTACAGTGATTCATGACGTGATGTAGCTCATATTACAGTCTTGAGCAGTATACTAGTATGAAGTGTTTCAAATAAACAGGACTCAGTAAAGCATAACTTACGGAGTGTGAGATTCTACCAACAGATTAGGAAGTGCGTTACATGAGAACGGTCACGAGTGTTTGTGTCACCTAGTAAACAGTCGATTCTAAACTGATACCTGGTCAGCTACACGAACGTGAGACCGGAAATTCAAGTGCGCGCACGGGCCGTTGTAAAGGGAATCCCGAGCTATCCCATGTTCCTAGTGTCCGGGAAAGGAATGAAGAATGTATATCTACATTAAGTGGGCTAGATACAAGGCCGAGAGTGTAAAATTTGGGAGCAGAATTTAGGGTGGAAATTATTCCAGAGTGCAACAGTTAATTTATTTGTTTTTATTCAAAATGTGTAAAGTTGAAAAGGGTCAAGGATTAATTCTTCAAGCTGGCATGAATACCAGTGGAATGCAGGGCTAAAGACTGGACGGGGCCTGTGCTTCTCGTCCGGTTTTAGCAGACTACAATGGCAGAGATGAGTAACCTTTTAAAATATTTGTAGATTGCTATCGTTAGGGGGAGGAAATCATATTATTTTATCATGGTAACTTGATTGTGAAACGAGCCGTTTCCGGCTCGTATAAATTCAAAGATAGATAGACAAAGGGACAAATGAATATGTACATGATTAGATCGAGCACTCATCATAATTTTGATTATTAAATAGAGTATAGTAGGGTTGAGTTGTTCATTCAAGTGCTTGAGTTGTTTGATATGATATGGACCACGTTTCACGTAAAGATAATGTTAATATTCATTTAGAAGTGCTTCCAAAGTGTTTTTCCGTTATCGGAACTTTTATAGATATTAAGGCATGTTGTTAAGATAATCCAGAGGTAGGATTGCCAAGTGATTTAAATTGTTGTGGGACGGAATGAAGTCCATTGATTTGTTTGTAAATATCGCGAAGTTCGCCAGTGGAGAAAATAATAATAATCTGTACAAGTGTCGAAGTAGTACATTAAAATTTGGTAATGTGTAAAGGCGTGTTTAATAATAATCTTTGAGAATAAAGGCACGGGCCTAGTTGGATAGAATGATTGCAAATTAAAGTAATTTAAATGTGGAGAACGCATGTGTCATGAATATTTAAGTTGGGCATTGAATCCGATTTTAACACTAATTGTTGATTTAACGTTTTTGGACTCCCTAATAATCATAAATAAATTTGGTAGAAACGAGATAGGCACTTTTATAATATGGTCACGCTATGTTTGAGGCCCAGAGTGATTTGAGCCAAAGGTGGAGATTTGGAGTTTTGTGGGACAGAAATCCGGCCCGAAATGAAAGTGAATTGTACTGATGTTGATGAAGAAATAGATGGATCTTAAGGCCTCCATAGAGGTTGTATTTCTATACCGGCGTATTGAGTGGCAGAATAGAGTCCACACACCGAGGGTTAATTAGTGAAAATGTTTTGAAGAGTTCCAATGGACAAATGGACTTCAAAATGGAAAAGGAAGGAATAATTTAACACTTGCAGAGATTGGAGGTATTTGCCCAACTGCGAGGTGTTATGGGATTTGAGAATTGTCTTAGGAGCATATGGTCTCCATGAATTAACGACAGTACGAAAATAAGGTTGCGGGTTCGAACACTATTATGTCCCGACCGATGTGAATTCGGATCTTGGTGATTTCTGTTTGGGAGAGAACGTATGTGACTAAATTATAAAGATGGGGAATAAAAATAAAGATTCTCGAGAGCATAAGAATATTAATAATAATAATAATAATAATAATAATAATAATAATAATAATAATAATAATATTCCAAGTAAATCATATCTGGATTGATTAGTGCCAAAATAAATCGGAATTTAAAAGGGGTTATGCGTTAAACATACTAAGAGTGGACTACCGTGTAACAGGCGAAATTAATTTTTTTAAATTAATAATAATAATAATAATAATAAATATATAAAAAACTACTTTTTTTGAAGAAGAATTTACTTTTTTTTAATATTTTGGACATAATAATGATGTTGGGACTTGAAATGAAAAATGTGAGATTTTTAACTAATAATAATAATAATAATAATAATAATAATAATAATAATAATAATAATAATAATAATAATAATAATGATGAGAATATTTGAAGAAGGAGAAGAAGAATAATCAAAGAAGCTACTTTTATTTATTTCAGATGAAAATAAAAATCGCGAAAAGTTGAAATATTATTCCGAGGATGATTACGGGTTACGATAATCATCATCTCCACAAATAATAATAATAATAATAATAATAATAATAATAATAATAATAATAATAATAATAATAATAATAATAATAATAATAATATTTAATAAAATATTTTTTAAATATTTATTTTTCTTATTATTTCGGATGCTGATGATGGATGATACTAGGGAAGTCAGCTGGCGAATTAACGTAATAATGTCAATTGGTTGTAAATAATAAGTTAATATGTGTAAAATGAAGGCAAATCCCTACATCTGGACCATTAGGTTAGAGTTCCTTTGTCGTATTCCTTCAACTAACGATTAGCATATCTTGGTTAGGAACCCGGGGAGAGTTTGTAGTTTCCCGGGTTGGTCTCATCTCAATCAAAGTGGAGGCGATAATATGGTCCATGTGATCGCGCCTACTTAGCCACCAGGTAATTGGTCCATGATCAAATATGGTCATGGTGTTAACGAAGGTAAATCTGATACCTTCAGATATCAACGGTTCTACCACCCAAATGGAAGGGTGGTCAAAAGTGATAAATATTATGTAATCATTTTTCAGGAATAATTTGCCAAATTACTGGCAAATCAAGGGTCAACAGATTTTGTTGTGTGTAAAAATTATTTTGTTTACTTAAATAAAATGCTCCTTTAGCATTTGCAAGGAAACAGTTCCAGGTTCTTGTTCTTGTAGAATAGTAAACCCTTGGTGACCGTTTAAATATCCGTCCCCATCCCTAGGATGGGGCCTTCATAATTTCCCTTTGATCTGAATATATATAATTTGTGTGTTTTTATGATGAGCCTTAAAGTTAAAGATTAGAGTGTCCCATTCAACCCTGTAGTACTGATTGGATGGCACCCTTACATTTAGTTTGAGATCTTATATCTCAAAAAAAAAAAATTTTATTGAGTATTAGTTGCGATGGATTCGGACCGTAACACTCCCTGAGATAAATGCTGGTTGGGACTCAGGCTTTGAGCGGGTACAATACCACTAACTAATTTTACAGTTTTTGGAGACGCCGAGGTACAAGAATTTAGTCCCGCATGAGTTCTTTTATGTGTCAATAAATCTACTGACATGAGGCTGACGTATTTGAGCACGTTCAAATACCACCAGACTGAGCCAGGATCGAACCTGCCAAGTTGGGTCAGAAGGCCAGCGCCTCAACCGTCTGAACCATTCAGCCCGGCATCAACAACTGTCAACTGGTAGAGATGCCACACAGAAAAGGTAACCTAGGAAAATGAGTAGTATCAACAAAAACTCACACTTATCAGGATATTACTGATGTGTCATGTAATTTATCCTTGTAAAGTTAATATGAATGGACTTCCAGAAAATGTCTGCAAACAGTGATGTATATAAAGTTGAAATATCAAAAGCTGATTTTTAAAACCATTTTATTCACCTCAAAAGTTGAAATTTTATTGATAATGCCCTTTTAGGAAAACACCACCGATATCTGCTTCCAGCTTCATGAGGATGGTGGCCATCAACACACAGTGAGTAGCCATCTTGACAGAACTTCAGTCTTGATGTGGGAAGTGTAGGATAACAAAGAAGCCAGATAAATAAAGGAAAAGGGAAGAAATATAAGACAAAGAGAAATACAGGTGGTAAAACACTAGGAACACAGGACAAATATAAAAGGAGAAAAGGATCCCAATGGGATAATATTTTCTTTCCAGCACTTTATCACATTAATAGAATATTATTATTTAATTTTGTCTAATAAAACATGTCAGCTGAGTCTACATAAAAGGCACTGTACAATATACTGTAAGCTCAATGTTGATCACATGAAAATCATTACATGCTCCCATTATTTATCTGAAATTTATGTTTATACAAGTATATAATTTGTTTAAAAACCACATTGTGTTGTTTAAATGGTTTCTTGTCTGGAATCTGTGAAAATCTGACCATTAAACCTGATTACGCTGGTCGCCAAGGGAAACTTCATCGATGTGTTATGTAGTATAAGCCCTTATTATTAATTATGAGTTCTTTGCCCCATCAGCCAGTTTACTATGTAACGTACTCCAAGTGTTTCAATGGGTTTCTTTTTAATAACATACCAGTCATTATTCATAATTCGAGTAGCTTTATGTAATATTAGTATCTTAGGTTATGAGTAATCCTGAAATAACAAGTGTGATTCCCAACTTTCTTATCAAAGCTTCTCAGAATTAAAGTGTGGGAAAATATGTACTGATAATATTCTAAAGTGTAACAGGTCAATCACAACCTTTGTAGCTTAAGAATGAACAATGATACACTGTAGTGACATGCCCTATGATCACAATTCAGATACAGTACGGTACACAAAATTATAATGTCTGCATTGTGGTGGATATTATCATGGAAAAAGAGGTGTAAACATCCATGAAAGTCCCTCTCGTCTACAAATATACCGAACTACTCTTTCAGCTACTGTCAGTCATCATAAATCTCCATCTGTTTGTACAACCACAACTTTCTGAAATTGACAACATTCCTCAAGAAAAAATACATTTTCACTCCGAGTTATGAGAATCGACGGACAAATTCACTCAGTTTACAGAAATAAATGATGTGGAATTCGATGCCCTCGTAAATGACTTTTCAGAATTTTTTAACACCAGCATTCATCTCTTGCCAGGTCCAAAACACCCTGTAATGAATTACTGTGAAGCAAGGAGAAACCATGACTGGAAAACCAAGGTAAAACATACAGCAAGTCTTCAATTCCTCAACATGCACCCAAGAGGGAACGCCAACAGAGGAAAAGCAAGTACGACTACAAGCTTACTGAATTCCAGTTCTACAATCAAATGAGAAAGGCTGTATATATGGTAATTAGGATCGACATCTGAAACTTGCAAGATTTCAGAAATATTTTATACTTATTCTGACATATTTTCGAAAGAATCCATACATAAGACCAGAATACCACCCTAAAATTAATTATGTACAGACATATAACCCTAAAATTTATAAAGGGGAAATTGCCATAGCTACACAGCGAATTGCAGTAGATACCACTCCTGGCCCTGATTGTGTTTTAGTAAGAATCATCAGGCGCTCCTGGCCCTGATCATGTTTTAGTAAGAATCATCAGGGATAACACACTGTGTAAAATCATACCAATCATCGCTTCAAGGATGCATTCGACCAGCGTAATACTCCAGTATTTGAAATGGGCCAGAACAGTGTTGATACATAAAAGAGGTGATGTTAAATGTCTGCTGAACTGGAAACCTATTATTATATCATCGTCTTGTTTTCTATGGTGTCGCTCAGGGTGGCTATATGGTCTATTATCAGAAGAATAATTGAAGGAGTACTAGATCAGCATTTGTGCTCCTTCATAAATTTCAGAATAGCTTTAATGATCAACCTGGATGCATCATAAACTCATCTGTCCTTCAAGAACATCTTAGGTCACCAAAAACTGAAAAGCAAGACGACACCGTTGTATTTCTTGATATAACAAGAGCCTTCAATAATATTGGACCCCAGTATCTCAAACATACTCTGAACACAAAGTCTATTCAATTTAAGCTGAAAGACCTTATCATTAACCTACAGTTGGATAACACCACATAGATTGAAACATCCATGGGGAAAACCAAACAGGTTAAACTGAAGAGACAGTTAATGCAAGGATCTCCACTATCTCCAGTGCTATACAATCTAGCCACTGATTTCATTTTTGATCAACTAACTGAAAAGAACCTTCCTCAGGAATACAGGAAACCACTTTCTCCAGAATAGTCCCCTCTGGGCTTAATGGGATTTGCTGATGTCACAGTTATTATTGGTAAAAGCACAGAGGCAGCTAATGAGCTAACATATATAGCCATTAGACCATTTCAAGAAATAAATGTACAGATTAATTCAAGTAAATGTACTGGTATTTGTCTCAAGAAAGGGAAGGTAGTTGACAAGGTGCTCCACATTCATGATGAGTTTGAAGTAAACGGCATTAAAGAATGAGATGAACTAAAGTATCTTGGTGTCTCCTTTAATGGTACACTCACTTTTGATTGTACATCATCTTTAAAAGATCTGGATGACAAGCTAGAAAAGCTAACAGCCACACCATTATTCAAATCAGATCAGAAATTTACTGTTTTAATTTTCAATTTGTCCTGCTCTTGTTTACACCTTTCAGACTGTGGAAAAACGGCAAGTTTGACTTAATTTTCTGCAGGTGGCCAATAAAACCATCAAAAGCTCCCCGAAAAATGTTCCACATCTATCCACAGACACATCTGATAGCACGCTGTGCTTTGATCTAAAATATGAGAGCACAAGTAACATTCTTTGCAGAGCCAGAAACATCTATATTTCAATAAAATGTGATCTGACAAGTGAAACTACACACTGTTTACAGGGTCTTACCATTACTGACGTGAATAGTTTCTAGAGTATAGAAAGCAGTCTCCCTAATCCAATAAAAATCCACCAAGAACTGAGGAATCAGGAACTGGAAGTGTGGTACTCTTTACCCCAGGAAGCGATCAGTGTGGATCTTTATAAGGAATATCCCTCTGCCAACAACTTAATTCGTCATCATCAAGGACTCTCATGCAGTGAAAGGTGAGATGCAATCAAAATGACATCAAATGTTTCTGCTGTATAGACTATTCTAGGCAGAACCTAGGACGGTAACCTCTGTCGCAGATATGTCAAGGGAGAAAGAAACACTGCCCCTATGGTGAAGTGCTGAGGAACTCACATCACCATAAAATAACATCTTTCATTGCAGAAGAACTCCAAAAGAATAAATAAATAAATAAATAAATAAGGAAAGAAAGAAAGAAAGAAAGAAAGAAAGAAATAACATACCTGTGGAGTATTACAGCTCAAAGGTTTGCTGATACTAGTTGGCCGCACACATTTTGTGATATCAAAATAGAACAAGTAGGGTTTGTCTGCAACTACTTCATCTACCCCACAGTGGTTCCCTTCATAGTCGATGGGGCTAATCAGACGAGCAGGATTACCATTGGAGAAGGCTACAATGCCCACTGCAACCCATGCCGCAATGAAGACCACAAATATCAGGAGACAGATGATATCTGTACAAGATCTTTTGTGGAGAGGACCATTGAATGTAGGATCATATTTAAAGGGTTTACCTGTGAACAAAACAATTTATGAATAGATTATCATCTATGATCATGAAATCAGTAACTAATTAGAAAGTATTGGTGGTGATTGTTGTTTTAAAAGGTAAAATAACCAGAAAATTAACTTTTCTGTACTCTGACTGAAGGAGGAAAAAACATGGAAAGAAACATGAAGGACTTCTTAACCTCACAAAAGTAATGCCACTGTACTTAGAAAAGAATTGTCCAAGGAAGGATGGACCAGAGAGATGGTTAAGAAGTAGACACCTATCACAAGCACTTGCCTCAGTGGATTAGTCCGAGGGTTTGGTTCTGGCTGAGGTGATTAAATTTTGTACGAGGGTCAAAAATCCTGGTAGACTACACCATGTCATTGTAGTTGACATGTTAAAGATCTTTCTCTGGTGGCATAGTCAGTGTCACCCAACAAAATTAATTTAACTCATAGCATTTTTCCAGTAAAATTACATTTCATTGCTAGATAGTAGCATAATCAGAATGTTGAAACTGGTGGGCAGGCTGCCAAGATGCAGCAGCCATAGCTAAGGTGGTTGTGGTGGTGCGTAGCACAAGTAAGTGGAACCATGGCAGGACTTTATTTTGAATCTTTACAGAATATTATAAATATTAGTACTCTTATTAATATTACACACATACAGCAACTGGGATTCTAATTTACCATATTTCCCAACTTTAAACATCCCTATGTGAGGGATTTCTTTATCAAAAAAAGAAAAGAAAGAAAGTCATTGTGTTCTTGCATTACCTTTTGACAAAAAATGCATACTATATACCCACTGTAGGAGAATGTTTGGTCAGTCATGCAAGCCAAATGTTAGCTGTTTAACACATTACAAAGTTCAAGTTCAACTCTAATGACTAAGACTTGAATTTTGATGAAATTTCATCTTTTTACCGGTAAGCCAGAAACATTGCTCCTTTAGTATTTACACCCTTTGTAAGAATTTAAGGGAAATGATTAACTTATAGTGATATTAGAGGGCCTTTTTGACATAAATATGTCTTATGGCTGGGATCATCCGAAAATTTGTGCAACGTGACGCGACAAAACGTGTGATGGAAGTGTAACCATAGCACCCCCTGTGGGTGGGGGCAGTAGAATAACACCCACGGTATCCCCTGCCTGTCGTAAGAGGCGACTAATAGGGGCCCCAGGGGTTCTGAACTTTGGAGCGTGGGTTGGCGACCACGGGGCCCTCAGCTGAGTCCTGCCAATGTTTCCACTTCCTTGTGCCAGGCTCCTCACCTTCATCTATCCTATCCGACCTCCCTTGGTCAACTCTTGTTCTTTTCCGACCCCGACGCTATTAGGTTTGCGAGGGCTAGGGAGTCTTTAATTTTCACGCCCTTCGTGGCCCTTGTCTTCCTTTGGCCGATATCTTCATTTTTCGCAGTGTCGGATCCCTTCCATTTTTCCCTCTGATTAGTGTTATATAGAGGATGGTTGCCTAGTTGTACTTCCTCATAAAACAATAATCACCACCACCACCGTAACCATAGCAACCGTGCAGGGAATGATGTAAGGTATGGATGTATGGTCAGTCAATGTTACCTAGCAACCTAGTTGCCATCTGAAATTAGCAGCCGTTGATGCATGGCCATGAACGGGAGACATATTTATGATCATTTCATTTTTGCAAAGGGAAAAGTGGTTTCTTTTTTCATTCTTGGCATTTTTGTATGGTTTAGGTCATTCTCATTTTCTTACTTCAGAAGCTGAAGTACTTTAAAATTTCATGATTTAATGTTTTTGTATTTAACTAAGTGCACTGTTCATTGTCAAAATGCAGCCCTTGACAGGTGTTGATTATTGCACAACAGACTTCCTTCATGGTGATTAACTATCCTCATTAGAGAATATCATTCCCCAGAAAATTATGCTACTTACAAAAGCTGGAAAGCCTGGTGACTTTTATCAGCACTTAACATCTGGAACTAACCTCGGGACTGAGGGTTTCCCAACAGGCCTTGCATGTCTTAACCTTCCCAGAACTGCATAATGAAAATATTTTACTGGCTTTGAGCGATCAACAGCATTTGTCTACTTAGCAAATAGTGAGAGATAGAATTTTGTTATTTCTGACCCCAGATGACCAACTAGACTTTTTTGAATATACAGAAGACTGCAGTTTAGTTCAGTTTACTTTGCAGAACCAAAGCTGTAGTGTCTGACCTGCAAGAAGTTTATAATTGTGATTCATCAACTTCAGTTAACATTATGCCTTAAGTTAAACAAAATTAAACATGCAAACTAAAACAGTTCATGCCTCAATATGGTACAAATGTATTCAGTATTATTCTGTCAATTCTGTATTCGGCAATCATTGTAGATGATAATGCAAGACCTCTCTGTCATGGGGCTGTGTTGCGGTATTTCCAAAGACACAACATCACTCGAATGGATTGGCCTGCATGGTTGCCAGACATGAACACAATTGAGCATGCATAAGATATGGTGGAAGTGGCCATTTTAGAGTGTCCTAACCCACCGAAAAACTTCAGGATCTTACTGAAGCTGCAAATATACTTAATGCATCGTGATGATTTCTTAGTTACAAATAATTTATTAAGGTGCATTAAAACATGCGAGGATAAATTTGTTAATAGAAAGGATGTTATCTATGTACTTGATGAGCTTTTTTTTTCGGATAAGGCCAAAACTCTGTGTTGGTGCCTATCCTAGTACATTTCTCAATTACTATGCCTTTTGAGGTTTTTAAAAGTCACGTTATAAAAAGTGAAAAAGCTATATATATCTTTTTTTAATGAAGATTATATTCTCTTTGTTAAATTAGAGGACAAGATATCAAGTGCTATACTGTCACTTACATTACGTATTTACGTTGCCAGCGATCTGGGTGTTAAAGTGATTTATACGAAAATGCATATGGCACCAGAGAACTTCAAATCGATTCTCCTATTGATTACCTAAAGCCGCTAAAGCGTAACAGATGTAGTATTACAGTTTGTTGAATCATTATCAAAATCACTGTTATGAGAGAACTGAAATTCGTGACAAGGTTATGTCTCTAATACATTTCTTGAACAAGGTAGGCTATTATAAGGTATATAAAAGCGTACGGTAATAGAAAGGTCATTCAAATAAAAGTATTTCTAAAACACGCATTCAGTTAAAGGAAGAAGAAACGGTCTGGAATAATTTACCAAGGGTGCCCCCTACTAGCCCTATATCTATACCAGTTTGATAAATTACCAACTTCTTTGAAATCATTTAACAGAAGTCTAGGTAAATATTTGATATATAATCTGCCTCTTGGATGACAGCCCTAAATTCAGATCATTGATTGATTTGAAACTGACACACTTTGAAACACATCAGATATTCCCTCAGGACTGTTACTTTAGAATGCAATCCTATATTACCTATTTCCTGGACCATACTAGTTCATAAAAAATACTTATATTTCGAATTGTCCACATATTGCTTATCTAAATATAGGCTGCTTGTAGATAGTATTGGTATATTACCCGAAGTAAAGTACTCTGTTCGTTATTATTGACAGCTTAGCAATTCAATACGATAATCAGAAGGTTATGTTTATGTATCACAGGCTTATTTACATTCAACCGATGCGTCGGCCATGTTGATTTTGTATTAAGGTCAAGTACTGTAATTCATTCGGTTATGCCATGTCTGCTTCTCATTGTGGTTATATGTTATTATTTCTCCTATATAGCCTATTTACATCTGTCAACGATTTTAATTTCCTGTAATCATCCATAATAATTTTCTGGTATAATTCTGTTATTTCTTTCTTAATTTGCTTACCCTCCAGGGTTGGTTTTTCGCTCGGACTCAGCGAGGGATCCCACCTCTACCGCCTCAAGGGCAGTATCCTGGAGCTTCAGACTCTGGGTTGGGGGATACAACTGGGGAGGATGACCAGTACCTCGCCCAGGCGGCCTCACCTGCTATGTTGAACATGGGCCTTGCGGGGGGATGGGGAGATTGGAAGGGATAGACAAGGAAGAGGGAAGGAAGCGGCCTTGGCCTTAAGTTAGGTACCATCCCATCCCAGCATTTGCCTGGAGGAGAAGTGGGGAAACCACGGAAAACCACTTCCAGGATGGCTGAGGAGAGAATCGAACCTACCTCTACTCAGCTGACCTCCCGAAGCTGAGCTGACCCCGTTCCAGCCCTCGTACCACTTTTCAAATTTCGTGGCAGGGTTGGTTTTCCCTCGGACTCAGCGAGGGATCCCACCTCTACCGGGGGTGGCAGCTTATCACACTAACCACTACACCATAGAGGCGGACATAAATTCTGTTACTATATGTTTTCTTTTTTCAGGTAGTTTATAAATGCATTTATTCAAAATTAGTTTCGGCAGACTGAAAAGTCGAACAGTTGGCTGACTGAGTCGAAACTGTAAAGAGATGGCTTCAGATATAACAACAACAACAACAACAACAACAACAACACAATCAGTTACGACCATTCGATTTACACTCGAATCGCCAAATGTTCATTTATGAACATATTGAATTTATGGAATATGTTATTGAATTCAATATGTCAAAAGCTGTCATTGAAATTCCAAGGCCAAAATCATCAAGTGAAGTAAAGGCATTTCTCGGAATGGTAACCTGCTCCCGTTTTATACCAAATTTACTGCTATGGTCCGCCTCTGTGGTGTAGTGGTTAGCGTGATTAGCTGTCACCCCCCCCCCCCCCACGGAGGCCCGGGTTCGATTCCCGGCTCTGCCACGAAATTTGAAAAGTGGTAGGGCTGGAACGGGGTTCACTCAGCCTCGGGAGGTCAACTGAGTAGAGGTGGGTTCGATTCCCACCTCAGCCATCCTGGAAGTGGTTTTCCGTGGTTTCCCACTTCTCCTCCAGGCGAATGCCGGGATGGTACCTAACTTAAGGCCACGGCCGCTTCCTTCCATCTTCCTTGCCTATCCCTTCCAATCTTCCCATGCCTCCACAAGGCCCCTGTCCAGCATAGCAGGTGAGGCCGTCTGGGCGAGGTACTGGTCATACTCCCCAGTTGTATCCCCCGACCAAGAGTCTGAAGCTCCAGGATACTGCCCTTGAGGCGGTAGAGGTGGGATCCCTCGCTAAGTCCGAGGGAAAAACCGAACCTGAAGGGTAAACAGATGATGATGATGATTTACTGCTATGTCATCTACAAAGGCCAATATAGACCCCAATATGTAAGTGGACAACTGAATGTGAAGAAACTTTCAAGTAGCTGAAAAATGAAAAATGGCTTTAGTGCCGGAAGTGTCCGAGTTGCACGTCTTTTGATTTGACTCGCTTAGGCGACCTACGCGTCGATATGGGGATTAAATTATGAAGACGGCACATAGGCCTACACCCAGCCGCCGTACCAACGGAATTAACCAATGAGGGTTAAAATTCCCGACCCTGCCTGGAATCGAACCCGGGACCCCGATGACCAAACGCCAGGGCGCTAATGGAGCAGGGCAGGTGAAACAGGAAATCGTAAGCGATAGAGTACTCATGCCATTTAATCCATTTAATCCAGAACTGCCTGTTCAACTTGCATGTGATGCAAGCCCAACCGGTGTTGCCGCTATTTTATCACACCTCATCGATGGCCAGGAACGACTATAATTGCAAGCGCATCTCGTTCATTAACTCAAGCAGAACAGAATTACTCTCAGCTTGACTTGACAGAGAAGCGTTAGCAAGTGTTTTGCATCGACCGTTTCTTCCAGTACTTATGTGAGCAACATGTTCAGCTACCGAGCTCTATAGCTACAGTCGTTTTAAGTGCGGCCAGTATCCAGTTTTCGGGGGATAGTGGGTTCGAACCCCACTGTCGGCAGCCCTGAAGATGGTTTTCCGTGGTTTCTCATTTTCACACCAAGCAAATGCCGGGGCTGTACCTTAATTAAGGCCACGGGTGCTTCCTTTCCACTCCTAGCCCTTTCCTTTCCGTCGTCGGAGCGACGTAAAGCAACTTGCAAAAAAAAAACAAATAAAACAAAAAAACCATGTTCAGCTTGTCACGGACAATCAACCATTATCAAGAATTATCAATACATATGCGAAACTACCTCGAATGATATCGGCACGTTTACAATGGTACACAGCTTTCTTATCAGGCTTCGACTACACGGCTGTAGCTGCCTCTGTGGATCAGTGGTAGAGTGTCGGCCTCCGGATTCCAAGATAGCGGGTTCAAACCCAGCAGAGGTAGTCGGATTTTTGAAGGGCGGAAAAAAATTCCATTCGACACTTCATGTCGTACGATGTCGGCATGTAAAAGATCTCTGATGACGTATTTGGTGTTTACCCGATAAAATTCAGTAAATCTCAGCCACAGACGCCCAAGAGAGTTTCGGTTTACTCTGTCTGTAGGCCTAGAGTAAAACGGAACGTCGAAATTGACGAGCAGAGACAACCTGATGGCGTCAAATTAAAAATATCTGCACATGGTAGCTGAGGCTGTAGATTATTATTATTATTATTATTATTATTATTATTATTATTATTATTATTATTATTATTATTATTATTATTATTATTCGTTCGTAATCTGTTTACCCTACAGGGTCGGTTTTTCCCTGGGACTCAGCGAGGGATCCCACCTCTACCGCCTCAAGGGCAGTGTCCTGGAGATTCAGACTTTGGGTCAGGGATACAACTGGGGAGAATGACCAGTACCTCGCCCAGGTGGCCTCGCCTGCTATGCTGAACAGGGGCCTTATGGAGGGATGGGAAGATTGGATGGGACAGGCAAGGAAGAGGGAAGGAAGCGGCCGTGGCTTTAACTTAGGTACCATCCCGGCATTTGCCTGGAGAAGTGGGAAACCACGGAAAACCACTTCCAGGATGGCTGAGGTGGGAATCGAACCCACCTCTACTAAGTTGACCTCCCGAGGCTGAGTGGACCCCGTTCCAGCCCTCGTACCACTTTTCAAATTTCGTGGCAGAGCTGGGAATCGAACCCGGACCTCCGGGGGTGGCAGCTAATAGGCGGACTATTATTATTATTATTATTATTATTATTATTATTATTATTATTATTATTATGTGCGTATGGACCCAATGGATCACGCAAAGCTCTAACGATTCTGTTTTCTGAGTTGCCAAACAGCTCTCATCTTCTTTCCGTGGATCCTTTTTCATTCTTCTGTCCACTTTGCTCCAGTCTTCTTTTTCACGTCGTTCTCTGGTTGCACTTTCCATCCTTTTTTTTTTTTTTTTTTTTTTTTTTTTTTTTTTTTTTTTTTTTCCTGTAGAGGTTTCTGTCCGCGGTGTCAGTTGAGTTCATCTGGGCTTTTTCCAGATCCTTCTTCACTTCCAGTACCTATGGAATATTTTTTAGATGTTCTATGTAGGTCAGAATCTTGTGTGTCAGTCTACTTGCCGGCAGTCTGCGACCGTGCCCAAAAAATTTCAGACGTCTTTTGCGGATGTCTGCTGCTGTGTATTATATTGTCTGATCTTTGCATGGCAGGACAAGCACTTTTTATTGTATATGCTGTGAACCCTACCGTAGGCTTTCCGAAATTTTTGTAAGCGAATTTTCGGGCAGCCTTCTCGCCTCCCGTTGGTTCAAGCATTTCTCCCAAGTACTTGAAGTGTGGTACTCGGTTGATTTGCCCATATGTCGTGTTCAAATTTTGGATGTCAAGTTTTGAGCAGAAGAACTTGGTCTTTTCAAAGGAAATTTGTAGGCCAACCTTTCCACAACATTCACTAAGGGTTTCAATTTGTTTAACGGCTGTGACCACATTATGTGTCAGTATGGCAAAGCCATCTGCAAAAGCGAGGCATGATATCTCAATACCATCTTTGGTTCGTCCTAGTCGTATGGGGCGCCAGTATCCCATGTCTTTCAATGCCTTCTCCCACTCGCGGATGACTTTGTCTAGGACGAGGTTGAAAAGAAGCGGAGATAAGCCGTCACCTTGTCGGACGCCAGTTTTAATCGGGAATGGTTCAGAGATCTCCCCCATGAATTTAACTTTGGAGATAGTGTCAGTGAGTGTTGCCTTGATGAGGTTGAGGGTCTTGGAATCAACCCCCAGTTCCTCAAGAATAACGAAGAGAGACTGTCGATCAACCGATTCGTACGCTTTCCTGAAGTCAACAAAAATGCAGATGACCGGTTTGTTCCTCAATGCTTTGTATTTAAGTGTTGCTTTCAAGTTGAATATTTGTTCTGCACACGAGCGACCAGGGCGGAAGCCTGCTTGATATTCGCCAATACTTTGTTCAAGTTGTTCTTGCGTTCTCTTCAAAAGGCAAGCTGAAAGAATTGTGTATGTCACTTGGAGAAGAGAATTGCCCCTGTAATTGTTCACGTCAGTCTTATCTCACTTTTTGTGTAATGGGTGGATGAGGGCACACTTCCAGTCCTGAGGTAATTCTTCCGATTGCCGGATATCTGTAATGATTTGAGTGAGTTCCTTGAGGGAGTTAGGTCCAAGATTTTTCAGAAGTTCCGCAATGATGCTATCTTCTCCGGATGTCCTATTGTTTTTAAGTTTGAGGATGTGGCCGCGGATTTCTTCCTCTGTCGGTGGTGGAGATTCTGGGAAAGTGTGCCTTGGGGGTTCTTGAGGGAATCTTGTGAGGGGCTCTGGACAGTTGAGGAGATCAGCGAAGTAAAGTGCTAGTTCCTGACAATTTTCCTGATTACTGAGTGCACGTTTTCCATCTGATCTTTTGAAAGCCAGTTTTTTAGGAGCATACCCATGGTCTTGTCCTCCGAATTCCCTGTAGAAATCTCGTACGTTGTAGTTACGATATTTATCTTCAATCGAGTCCAGTTGTTGCTTCAAGTGTTTTCTCTTGACCTGCCTGATGATTTTGGCTACTCGTTTTCTAGTTTCATTGAAATATGTTTGGTTTTCTGGTGACTTCATGCTGTTGTATTTCTGGAATGCTTCTTTTCATTCCTTCAAGGCACGTTCACATTCAGAATTCCACCAAGGGTGTTTAGTATTCTTTTTCAGGGGAATTTGCTCTCGAGCTTTCTGGGTGATTTTGTTGCGGAATTTCTCCCAGGTGCTCGCATGTTCCCTTTCCCACACTTCTTGCAGATTAGGCTGTCTTCAGCAAAGGCTCCGTAAACTCCAACGTCGACTGCTTATCAAGATCACCATTAAATGACAACACAGCATCCCACATAAGGATATGAAGTTCTGCTCTGCGAGGAAACAATCGACAGGATTTATACCCCAGAAATCACGTTTGCATCCATTAGAAAATAAACACGCAAGGACCGTCAACTTTCAAACACTGTACAGGTATTCCAGGATAATGAGACAGAACCCGAATTCTCCAGAGACAATGGTATCATTGTAGCTATAATGCATCGTGTTGTAGACCCATCAAGCTTACAGGCCACAAAAGGCACCCCTGCACCCTTATATTTTTCGTTAGCATACGGCAAATGCAAAATCAAAATGGGCCGAAATTGAACTATACCTATCAGCGCCATCTTCATCATCGACCATAGAATTGTTTGTTAGACGATATATTTTCTCGTCACGGTTTCCCAGAAGTAACGGTTCTAGACAATGAAACGATTTTACGAGCGAAGAGTTCCAGCGATTTTGTAAAGAAGCAGACATTCATTGCTTCGGATCGTCCTGCCACGAACGATTCAGCAGAAAGGAATGTCCAGACACTCAAAAAGAGACTAGCAGCAACAACTAATGAACCTTTGCCAATGCATAAAAAGGTACAAGAAATTTTCTTTCGGTACAAGGCAACGCCCCTGAGTAATGGAAAACCTCTGAAGAACTATGCTAATTAAAGCGACCTATTCATATCCAGCCTGATGCATTGAAGCACAGTAAATTTCAACCATCCAATGTTTCATCCTGTTTGTCAAATCAGTTAAGCACGGGAGAAAGCGAACAGGCACGCTACTGCGCCAATAACAAACGTCGATAGTAATTGGGAGCTGTCATCAATTAAATGGCGTCTCGTCACATTGACCAAGTGTCTGAAATCTAGCCTCCAACGTCGAAGAAACAGATAACTTCTGTGCCAGAATACCACGAAGATCAACGAGAGACCAAATCAACGTTACAATAAATCAACCAAACATCGACGAAGGAACAGAAGACGAGGTTGCAGAATCACCAGTGCAACAAGCTCCAGATCCAGAGCTAATAAATGTCTCGGTCCATTAGTGCTCACCAAGTCATCTTCAAGATGATGTGTGTTCTGTTCAAAGTGAACATAAATTTGTGTGCACTGTTCAAAATTAATAATGACGGGTACGTGTTATATCAAGGGACTGCCTGGCCGAGGCGGTAAAGGCGTGCTCGGTTCGCCCGGAAGGACGTCGTAAAATTTAAGAAACGAGATTTCCACTTCCGGAGGTGCATACGGCCCTGAGGTTCACTCAGCCTACACCAAAAATGAGTACTAGGTTAATTCCTGGGGGCAAAGGCGGCCGGGCGTAGAACTAACCACTCTACCCCATCACGTGCCGAGGTTAACAATCAAGGGCCTTCATGGCCTGTACGGAGGTGACTTTGCTTTGCTTTTTACGTATTATATCAAAACATTATTTTGTAAAATCAACTTAGATAAGTGTGGGTTAACTTTAGTAAACAGTAACACCATGTGCGAACACAGTAAATGCTTCCTTCGTATGTTACGATATGAACAGGACGGCGTTTGAGGTTTATGACGTTCCGAGTAGACTTTGAAATGGCGCCCTCTGCCCCACTCATTAATGAACGAAATTGTACGAATTCCAGTTTTGGTCCGGGAGGGATTTCTCCCTTAACTCTCCAATGGAGAGCCGTCCCATTGTCCACATGTTTTACAGTGGGATACCCTTCCTGCTGCTTAAATAAACGGTGAGACACACACACATACACACACAACTACCCAGTTCCTGAGCGAAGGGAATCTACCATTCCAGGTAAAAATCCCTTGACCCAACCGGAAATCGAATCCGGGACCCTTGTGTTCGAAGGCCAGCACCCTAACCGCTCGGCTACCGAGGCGGACCTCCCACTCCTCCAATATATGAGGGGACCTCTAAGATGGGCCTAGTTGAAGAAAAAAAAAAAAATTTTTTTTTCGACAGAATTTGGGAAGGAAGCGACAGTGGCCTTTAAAGAATGAACCATTCGGCATTTGCCTGGAGGTGAAATGAAAACCACGGAAAACTATTTCAAGAACGGCCGACGGTGGGATTCGAATCCGCGGCATCTCTGGAGTCCGGATTAGTAACCCTCGGCCCTACTACTAAGCTAATCCGGTCAGTTGCTGAAAAAAAAAAACAACAACAGCTTCTATAGCTTTTTCCACACCTGCGGAGTCGCGGGCGTGAACTGTCGCGCACGTGTGGATTTGGACCTGTTTTACGGCCGGATTTCCTTCCTGACGCCAGCGCTATATGGAGGGATGTAATCAATGTTGCGCATTTCAATGGTGGTTGGTAGTGTGGTTTGTTTCCTGAATATGAAGAGGAGAGTGTTGGGACAAACACAAGCATCCACTCCCCGAGCCAGAAGAATTAATCAAACGCGATTAAAATCCCCGATCTGGTCGGGAAAGGAACCCGGGACCCTCTGAACCTCGACGCTGACCACACAGCCAACGAGTACAACTTATCTTGGTCTGTCTATTAATACCATTATCGGGGCTGACGACTTTCGATGTTAGGCCCCTTAAAATTACAAGCATCACCATCATCATCATCATCAATTCCATTAGTTGTATAATATTTAATGCGGTATGTTTATAAATGCGTCATTATAATGTTTCAACTGCCATGGAAAGTTAAATTAGCCTCGTAAGTAGGCCTGTGTCCACTTCTGTAGTGTAGTGGTTAGTGTGATTAGCTGCCACTCCCGAAGGCCTAGGTTCGATTCCCGGCTCTGCCACGAAATTTGAAAAGTGGTACGAGGGCTGGAACGGGGTTCACTCAGCCTCGGGAGGTTAACTCAGCCATCCTGGAAGTGGTTTTCCGTGGTTTCCCACTTCTCCTCCAGGCAAATGCCGGGATGGTACCTCACTTAAGGCCACGACCGCTTCCTTCCCTCTTCCTTGTCTATCCCTTCCAATCTTCCCATCCCCACGCAAGGCCCCTGTTCAGCATAGCAGGTGAGGCTGCCTGGGCGAGGTACTGGTCCTTCTCCCCAGTTGTATCCCCCAACCCAGAGTCTGAAGCTCCAGGACACAGCCTTTGAGGCGGTAGAGGTGGGATCCCTCGCTGAGTCCGAGGGAAAAACTAACCCTGGAGGGAAAGCAGATTAAGAAAGAAAGAAAAAAAAAAAAGAAAGAAAGAAGTAGGCCTGCATTAGGCTGTATTCACAACGGTATTATGAAAAGTTGGTTACTGTATTTTATTGACAGATCATTAAAAACGATTTCAATAAACTCGCTGTTGGATTTAATTTAAAATTTCTCCCTTCTTTAAGGCCCCAAACCTCGTGCGCCCCTGGGCATCTGCCCAGTCTGCCCTGTTATAAAAGCTGCATTGGGTATGAGCACAGTTGTATGATTTTAATTTGTCATCGATGATGAGTTGACGTAAATATCTTGTTTCGCAACAAACGGAGCTTTAACAATAATTCCGAACATTTGATGAAACAATGATAATTTTCATTACGATAAAACAAAAACCAATTGCATTTCCGTTTTTCATTTAGCCTACCTGTTACCTACGGCGATATTAAAGCTGTTAAATCATATAGGTTATCATATTATATTTAAAGCCACTGAAGAGTGAATACCTAGCTAGCTGTCAGAAGTATGTGAAGGAACTCCGTACGTCAACAGCTCATGTTTCATACGCAGCGAGTCTCCTGACTGCCTGGTATGTGATTCATGGAAAACGACCGTCCGCAGCTGGCAAATAAAACGCTTTTGAATATTATATTCCGTTTTCTTTTTCTCGAGAAATACCTTGTCCGATTGCAAAAAAGAACAACAGCAACCATAGCTCTCAATTCGCAATGTCCCTAAGTTTAAGGCTAGGTATAAAACAGTGTAGTTATACTTAAAAAAAACAAAAGTTAATACTACAGATCATTTTAAGCCTCACGACGCGAAAAACAAAATTCGGTAACCATTATGGAGATATTTGTACTACCCCGTTCTAGGAATCGGATGAAGAAATGACCACGTCAGCTCAAGGATTCTACAGTAGAACAGAGGCCTGGTGATCGAAGTAGGCACGTGCGTAGGTGGTGGTGGTGGTGGTGGTGGTGGTGGTGGTCATTGCTTTAAGGCCGGTTCACACTAGATGTGCCGAGCCGTTCTGAGCAAGTCATGATCCGTGCGTGGATCGATCCAGGCCGATTCACACTATACGTTCCGCGGTCGAGCCGATCCACGCTCGGTCTCCCTGTTCTGTTCAGTCTATCCCAGTAGGTCCGCTAATAAACAGCAGTGCCAAAAATTAAAATGCCTTTTTCAATCGAATCATTCATTAAAATTGCCTTGATTTTGGACGAAGAAGAGGAGAATAGGCCCAGTTGTAGGTTCCGGGTGCATCAAATGCTGACAAAGTGAAAAGGAGAAGTAGAATTTTTCACCTTATTTCCAGAGTTAGTTGACGATGAATAAAAATTCTACCAGTACTTCCGTAAGTCGCATTATGATTTTATGCGATTGTTGGGGTTCATTGAAGCAGATATTCAACAGATGAATACGTCCTTCCGAGAATGCATCACGCCGGCTGAAAAACTTGCTGTATGTTTGAGGTAAGTTAACCATTTTGTTTGTTTGTTTGTTTGTTGTACAGGGATGGTTGGGGATACATTCAGGTAAGCGCCATTGCAAACTCTAAAAATTAACTTTATTAAAAAGGCTACAGTAAAAGAAATAAAGTTTCTGTTGAAAAATGTAGCCTCTTTTCACTGATTCTCTTGAAATGCTGCTATAAAACGGGCAGAAATTTGGTTTTGATTTTGTGGGTAGCTCGCTGGTACGAATTGTGGATTGGGAGATTATGGCAACGATGGCGAAGTGAGCCTTTCCTGAGGTAATGAAACTGTTTCTTGCAACTGGAAATTTGTTCCGAACCGTTGCGTTTAGTTACCGTCTTGGGCATGCGATTGTTCGTCAGGTGTGCCAAGCGATAATAAATAATTTATTATCAGTCTACATACCTACTCCCCGCAGAAGTGACTGGGAGCGGATCGCAAACACATTTCGGAATGTCTGGGATTTTCCCAACTGCATCGGCTGCCTTGATGGAAAGCATGTCGAAATAATGGCCCCTTCTAATAGTGGTTCAATCATTTTAACTACAAGAAGACCTTTTATGTGGTTCTGCTTGCTTATGCTGATTACAATTTCATAGCAGTGGACATAGGATCATGCGGCAAAAACAGTGACGGTGGCATTTTTTTGTCTTCTCTATTAGGAAATGCGTTTAATAACGGGACCTTTAACACTTCAGAAGACTCTGTACTGCCCGGATTAGATATTTCAGTACCTCACGTGATTTTAGGAGATTCTGCATTTCCTCTAAAAACTTATTTAATGAGGCCCTACCGCAAGAATCAAGCGCAAGATAATAATGACGGAAAAATTTTCAACTACCAACAGTGACGTGCTAGAAGAGTGGTGGAAAACGTGTTTGGTGTTATAACTCAGAGGTTTCGCATTTACCTAAGAAAAATTAATTCTAAGCCCGATCATGTTGAAAATATAATTCTGACCACTTGCATCCTCCATAATTGTTTGAGCTATGATCGACTACATCTCGTGGAAAGTGCACCATCAAATGAAGAAATTGCAAGTGCTTTGACTAATTTACCACGTCTCTGTGCAAATGTCCAACAGGCCGCGTTTAATTAACACCAGAGAAAAATTCAAGACATACTTCAATTTCCCCTCAGGTAGTGTACCATGGCAAAATGACAGAATATAGTCTCTCATTTCACTTACAATTAGTTAAGTCTCTCGAACTGCATCAATTAACTAAATAATTTGAAATTTATTTCTTAGTTTATCTACAAACATTTGAAATTAATTACAAATTGAAAAACTTCAGGCAATATCAAGTGTCAAAGTGAAAAATATTAATCAGTTGATAACGTGTGTTTGGCTCCGAATTTTTTTTGCAGTCTCTTATAAATATTTCAATTTTATGTGTTTATTGAGTTTATACCATTTTTACAGAACTGTACATATATTTCCTTATATGTTCGTACGTCTTGCTGTACATAATTTGTATGTCCTTCAGCAATTTCAAAATAAAGTAAAAACAATTACTGTCTCTTTTCTTTACTCACTTTGTCCAACTTTCTCGGAGATTTCGGACCACAGCTTCAACGTGTGGTTCATGTCGCTGTATTTTTGTGCGATAAATCATACAGTTCTTGATACTCACGCTGCACTCAGTTCCATGGTTACCGCACAAGTGAGCAGCGGCAGCCTGTTGATTCTTCGCCCTTGGCCCTTCACGCGTTCCCACTAGACGATCATTGACGATCCCAGCTGAGCCGTTCCGGTCTCAGATCGGATGGAGACCGATGAGATGATCAGTTGATCTTTCCTTGCACGGCTCGGAACATGAAGTGAGAACGATTCCATTGAATTACATATAAGCGATTTTTGATCATTCTTGCTCAGAACGGCTCGGCACATCTAGTGTGAACCGGGCTTTAAGAGGAAGTACGACTAGGCAACCATCTTCTATTAACACTAATCAGAGAGAACAAATGGAAGGGATGCGACACTCCAAACAATGAAGGTATCGGCCAAAGAAAGACAAGGGCCATGAAGGGAGTGAAAATTAAAACTCCCTAGCCTCGATACCTAATACCGTAGTGGTCGGAAAAGAACAATAGTTGACCGAGGGAGGTCGGATAGGATAGATGAAAGTGAGAAGCCTGGCTCAAGTAAGTGAAAGCAATGCCAAGACTCAGCTATGGGTCCCGTGGTTGACAATCCACGCTCCCAAGTACAGAGCCCCTGGTCCCCTTTTAGTCCCCATTTACGACAGGCAGGGGATACCGTGGGTGTTAGTCTACCGCCCAAACCCACAGGGGGTGCGTAAATGTAGGCTAGGTCAAGGAGAGATTCTGCTTCACATATGACTGTCTGGAAAAAAATCACTTTAGGGGATAACCCACCCCTAAGGGTGGAGATGGGGAAGGGATGGCATGTAAAATTAATCGAAATAGAGTCGAATCCATAGGTTTCGGAGTCGCTGAGATGAACAGTGACACTCCGCATGTTGTTTAAGTCTAAGTTCAGCCACTATCGGCAAGGGGTTAAGAAGGGGTGAAAAAGGTCCAAAATAGCCCATATTATGGATGGATGTGTGTGCATCCGTTTAGGCGGGGTGGAAAGGGGGTGAAGTATAACAGTAATAAGAAAGGACTAATATTAAAGTAGAATTCATAGTGTTCGTGGTCGCTGAGGTAATAGTGACACACATATGCCGTTTAAGTACAAGTTCAGCCGCATCGACATGGGGGTGAGAAGGGGTGAAAAAGAAAATACCAACAATAACGAGATTACGGATGAATGTATGTTCCGGCTTACTACCTGAAAAAATGACTGTGGGAACAGGACTCCCCTAAGTGGTGGTGGTGGTGGTGGTGATTACTGTTTTAATTTGAAGTACAACTAGGCAACCATCCTCTAAACACTAATCAGAGAGAAAAATAGAAGGGATCCGACACTTCGAAAAATGCAGGTATCGGCAAAAGAAATACAAGGGCCACGGAGGGCATGAATGACTCCCTAGCCCCCGGAAACCTAATAGCGTCGGGGTCGGAAAAGAACAAGAGTTGACCGAAAGAGGTCGGGTAGGATAGATGAAAGTGAGGAGCTTGGCACAAGTAAATGGAAACAATACCAGGACTCAGCTAAGGGCCCCGTGGTCGCCAACCTACGTTCCAAATTTCAGAGCCCTTGGGGCCCCTTTTACTCGCCTCTTACGACAGGCAGGGGATACCGTGGATATTATTTTACCACCCCCACCCTCAGGGGGACAGGACTCCCCTAACATCGTGCCACTTTCGATGCCGTTTAAGTCATAGATCAGCCCCAGTCGGAATGGAGGTTGAGAAGGGGTGAAAAAGAATGTCCAAAATGACCGAGATTATGGATGTATATGTTATAGTTATAATCCAGCATAGCTCTTAACTAAACTGGTGTACACATGACTTCCTGTACTATCTGAAAATATATGTATGGGGTAGGATACCCCCAGAACCCCTGGCGGAGGAGATGGCATTAAAAATAATCGAAAACGACGAATATTACAGTCGAATCCGTAGTTTTCGAGGTCGCTTAGATGGATACTGACACTCCGGATGCCTTTAAGTTGAAGGTTATACCCCATCGGCAGGGGGGGGGGGGGTTAAGATGTGATAAAGAAAATGTCCAAAATGTCGGAGATTATGGAACATCTAGAACATACCAAACTCGGTACGGATATGAATTACTGTCTCGAAAAGGTACCGTAAGGGTAAGACACGCCTAGGGGAGGGGGGGGGGGGGAGAGAGTGACATGTAAAATAATCGAAAACAGCCGATCGTCGAATCCATAGTTTTCGGGGTGAATAGTGGCACTCCGGATGCCGTTTAACTCCAAGTTCAGCACCCATCGGCATGGTGATTCAGAAGGAGTGAAAAAGAAAATGTCCAAATTGACCGAAATTAGTGTTCACTGCGCAATTTTCAGGGCCAGTCAGTCGGCTGATTGGTGACAGTTCCAGTGACAGTTGCAATCGTGTACATCATATCTACAGGGTGAAGCGTAATTCGCGCACTCGGGCGTCGCAGCGCGACTCCTCACATGCCAGCAATAAAAAAATGTCTCTTACAAAATTTCGTCTTGCAAGTATATCCGGCAGAAAAACGACGTTGAAGAGTAGCAATCTGGCAACACTGTAACCACATGTATGGTAACTACCTCTGTCAACAGGTGCTAGTCGTACTGTACAGTTGGCGCAGTGGATAAAGTTTTGGGTTACTATGCAGGAGGTCGAGTGGTTGATCCTGGGTTCAGGCGTATGTTTTTTCTTTCGTAAATGTAGTCCAAAGCTGCCTCTGTGGATCCGTGGTAGAGTGTCGGCCTGCGGATCCCAAGATAGCGGGTTCAAACCCGGCAGAGGTAGTAGGATTTTGTCCGCCTCTGTGGTGTAGTGGTTAGCGTGATTAGCTGCCATCGCCAGAGGCCCGGGTTCGATTCCCGGCTCTGCCACAAAAATTTGAAAAGTGGTACGAGGGCTGGAACGGGGTCCACTCAGCCTCGGGAGGGCAACTGAGTAGAGGTGGGTTCGATTCCCACCTCAGCCATCCTCGAAGTGGTTTTCCGTGGTTTCCCACTTCTCCTCCAGGCGAATGCCGGGATGGTACCTAACTTAAGGCCACGGCCGCTTCCTTCCCTCTTCCTTGTCTATCCCTTCCAATCTTCCCATCCCTCCACAAGGCCCCTGTTCAGCATAGCAGGTGAAGCCGCCTGGGCGAGGTACTTGTCATTCTCCCCAGTTGTATCCCCCGACCAAGAGTCTGAAGCTCCAGGACACTGCCCTTGAGGCGGTAGAGGTGGGATCCCTCGCTGAGTCTGAGGGAAAAACCGAACCTGGAGGGTACACAGATGATGATGATGATGAAATGTAGTCCAGGTGGTATTGTATCTGGCATCTTAATCGTCAACAGCGATTGCAGTGGGTCCTCTAGATACCATTTGCACTTACATACTACGATCCTAGAAATGGACGAACAATCGTTTTCATTGGTCAGCTTTGAAAGGCGCCCTTTCCACGTCGTGAGCGTGAATTTATTCGCAGCACTTCATCTACTAGATGTGAAACCTGTTTGTTTCAGCTGTCTATTTCTTATTAGTCTAACCAGGTATTTGTTGTTTCAGCGTTACAAAATGTTGTAAATGCAGGATACATGTCACCTGTCAAACGGTGTCTTACTGTATTACAGTAGGTAATGTCAGATGGAAATTAGCAAATAAAAAATGCGCCTCAACCCAGGATCGAACCATCGACCTCCTGCATGCCAGCCAAAAACTCTACCCACTGCACCAACTGTACAGCGCGACGAAAGCGTGCTGACAGCGGTAGTTACCCTACATATGGTTACAGTGTTGCCAGATTGCTACTCTTCAACGTCCGTTTTCTACCGGATATACTCGCAAGACGAAATTTTGTAAGAGACATTTTTTAATTGCTAGCATGTGAGGAGTCGCGCTGTGACGCCCGAGTGCGCGAATTACGCTTCACAATAAACCTCATGGCGCAACAGCCCTGAAGGGCCATGGCCTATCAAGCGACCGCTGCTCAGCCCGAAGGCCTGCAGATTACGATGTGCCGTGTGGTCAGCACGACGGATCCTCTCGGCCGTTATTCTTGGCTTTCTAGACCGGGACCGCTATCTCACCGTCGAATAGCTCCTCAATTGTAATCACGTAGGCTGAGTGGACCTCGAACCAGCCCTCAGATGCAGGTAAAAATCCCTGACCTGGCCGGGAACAGAACCCGAGGCCTCCGGGTAAGAGGCAGACACGCTACCCCTACACCGCGAGGCCGGCTCATATCTATAATGCGACGCGTAAATACATTACGTTATTTTTTTTGTTTGTTTCAAAGGATCAACTACTTCCCAGACAATCTGGACTGCCACAAGGAAATACAGTACTTTCATCATCATCATCATCATCATCATCATCATCATCATCTGTTTACCCTCCAGGTTCGGTTTTTCCCTCGGACTTAGCGAGAGATCCCACCTCTACCGCCTCAAGGGCAGTGTCCTGGAGCTTCAGACTCTTGGTCGGGGGATACAACTGGGGAGTATGACCAGTACCTCTCCCAGGCGGCCTCACCTGCTATGCTGAACAGGGGCCTTGTGGAGGGATGGGAAGAGTGGAAGGGATAGGCAAGGATGAGGGAAGGAAGCGGCCGTGGCCTTAAGTTAGGTACCATCCCGGCATTTGCCTGGAGGAGAAGTGGGAAACCACGGAAAACCACTTCCAGGATGGCTGAAGTGGGAATCGAACCCACCTCTACTCAGTTGACCTCCCGAGGCTGAGTGGACCCGTTCCAGCCCTCGTACCACTTTTCAAATTTCGTGGCAGAGCCGGGAATCGAACCCGGACCTCCGGGGGTGGCAGCTAATCACGCTAACCACTACACCACAGAGGCGGACCAGTACTTTCATGCGAAACTAAATAATCTCAAACTAAAACGTAAAATTATTTTTTTCTTCTTCTTCTACCGCTTTTCCCCCACACTTGTGGAATCGCGAGTGCAAACTGTGTCGCACATGTGGTTTTGACCATGTTTTACGTCCGGATGCCCTTCCTGACGCCAACCCTATGTGGAGGGATGTACTCACTATGGTGGTCGGTAGTGAGGTGTGTTGTCTGAGTATGAAGAGGAGAAAACGTAAAATTATACACATAACAATATTTCTAAATCTACCAAAGAGTTCATAAACAATCAGTCAACGTCACAATTAAGAAAACTTTAAAAAATCACTTGAAACAGGTAAAACAAATCCTAAAAGTAAAAGGTGTGAAAGAGAAAATGACCAAAATGACCGAGATTGTAGATGTATCTGTGTACAGTATCTTCCAGAATAGCTTTCAACCAAACTTTGTACAAATACGAATTATTAACTCGAAAAGATACTGGAGGGGTTAGACATCCCAAGCAAACTAGGGGAGGGAATGACATACAAAAATAATCGAAAACAACCAATATTAACGTGGAATCCATAGTTTCCGCGGTCGCTGAGATGTACTGTGACACGCTGGATGCCGTTTAAGTACCAGTTCAGCTGGATAGGCATGGTGAGAAGTGTTGATGAAGAAGATGTGCAATTTGACCGGGATTAGTTGAATTAAGGAGAAACAAAAAAAAAAAAAAAAAAAAAAAAAGTAACTAAAACTTGATATTAAACACGTAACAATAACTCTTAAATTACAAAATAGTTCTTAATCAGTCAACGTCACAATAACAAAATATATAAAAATTCACTTCACACGTAATTAATAGGTAATAAAATGTTAAAAAGTAAACAATCGATAAAGTGCCCGGGCAGCGAAGGGTAATATAGCTAGTCCAATAATAAAGTTAAAGAATGTTGTGTACACAGAGACATACGACGTGGAAATGTGAACTTTTAGAAACTCAAATGTTCTTATATCTAACGCAAATAAACAGTAATAATGAAAATTTTACATTTTTCTTTCATTTTTTAAATGAAGGTTGTCCCTCCTTCAGCCCCCCTTAGTATCGTGTATGGCGTCCTCTGGCATTTTTTTTAAGGTCTCTGGCACGCCGTAATATGCTTGCTATCAGTACATGACGTCATCTTGAGGAAGAAGGTCTTATTCCATCCGGGCAACTCTGATGAGGTCTGGGAGTGTCCGTGAAGGTTGTTGTCAACCTGTTCCGTGCATGCTCAATGCAGTTCATGTTCGGTGAATTGGCTGGTTAATTCATATGGTTGACATGCGGCTCTCTCCTGAATTTCCTCGCTGATGCACCTTGATGAGGGCGAGAATTTTCTTTCAAGAATAATAATTCAGCACCATATTCATTGCAACAGTGAGATCCGTTTGAAAACTAGAAACTTACAGCTGCAGTTTCGGCCAAATCATATAGGAATATCATCCTTGTAATCGCGCCGGCATCTTTGAGACAACATCAATATGAGTATATGAATGTAAGAAAATGCTTTAAACACTCTTGGTGAATCGAGCAACTTTACATATGCCGCTTTTTTAAAACTGATTACAGTTAACTTCACCCCTTATCCCAGCGTCACTCAAGACCTACATAATTATGATTGTGTTTGTGCGAAGTAAAACAAGTAGCAAAATGAAGTTATCATGGTGCTATCTAATTCGACCGTGAACATAGTTCTGACTTCCTGGTCGAACACGTCTTGGAACATAGACTCCTAAATGCATATATCTAAAAGAATTAATGTGCATTGTATCAAATCGTATATATTGTTACGAATAAAACTCCGTTTGTTTGGTGACTCTAAATTTATTTCAGGATGACCCATTAAATGCATGCACACATATACACACACAATTCTAATCAGCTTAAATGGCCACACTTACTAATTACATGTCTATTTACAAGTCTCTCTCTTCCTACGGCACAGAAGGCGGTCCGGCCCGTTGCTATACCTGGGAACGGTTAATCCTTACTTTCACTTCCCCAAGTCCAGTTACCTCATACAGCAGCTGTGTGTAGACCGCTGGATCTGAACACAGGGCTACGGGCCACTCGACACACGATGATTGTTCGTTGGTTCGATTCCTCAGGCAGTCCAGTAATTCACACAGTCACATGCAGGGAACAACTAAACAGTTCAACAGTATTCAACAGCAGGACGATACTCACAACAGCGAACATTAACACAGGTCCATTTACCATCAAAATCATGGTAGCGGCTTCCCTCACTGACTCACGGCGATTGTCAGGCCACAGAAATACACCAACAAACAGTTAGTACATGTCTTCCGTTCCGTCGTCTCCAGACCACCTACTCACTGGATTCTCCGACACCACAACCACAGCTCCTCGTTCAGACCTCAGTGGGACACTAGCGACAGCCAACACGTTTGTCGCCCTCAGCCTGCCCACCGAACCCCAACACAATGAGTCGCACACTGACTCCACCACGGGGTCCAACACTGACTCCGAGTCCACCACTAACACCGAATATAGCTCCACTACGGAGCCCAACACTGACCGACTGTCCGCGGCTAGCCTCCCTTTTTATAGCTCGGGTGATGGGAATCAGAAAATTCGCGAGGTGGCTAGAGGTGGAACATTTCCCGTTGAATATCCAAGAAACACACAGGTAAACCAGCCGACAAGAACAATACACGGAAAGGCCGGCCCCACCCCACAAGCCGGCTAGGAGTTCCCCGGTCGTCTCAGTCATTAGCCCCTTCCTGGAAGTACCGAAAGGAGCTACTATGGGCCTGGCACGTAACAATATACAGGATTATTACCGTCGTACCCATTTGAAAATGCCGCTCTATAGGTCTTATTTGGAATCTGGAAAATGATGAAAAGGACAAGAAAAAAGGAGTAAATCCATAACAGCAAAGGCAGTTCACACTGTACGCAGAGTTTCTGATGTGGTCAGCTGATTGATGATATTGCCATTTTATTCCAATAGGCCTCCGATAAATTTATAAGAATATTAGACAAACAGTTCATTTCTCTTCGTATTAGCAAAATGTTTCCAATTAATTTACACTCATGTTCATAAAAACCAGAAAGACTAGAGATAGGAAGTTCATATTTACAGGACATGCACATTAATATGTTCTGAAGAAATTATTAGCATATGAACCATGTCGGCCCTCGGGTTCAATGTCCACATCGATATGTCAACGCACCACCACTGACTGGTAAAATGTGCCTGCGGATCTCGTTGTCGCTATAAACCGAAAGTAATGGATCAGTGTGACTTGAGCAGACGTATAGGATGCCTCGCAGACGTGTGTGAGAATCGTACCGTCAAATGAGTAAGTTTGAAAGAGGGCGCATTATTGACATGAGAGAACGTGATGCATCCATCCATCCGAGAAATTGCTGCTTGTGTGGGACGAAGTGTGTCGGCACTGCAATGGGTGTGTACAGAATGGTGCACAGAAGGCCGTAGAACACGACGAGATGGGTCGCACCACCCGGACCACCCCCCGAGAAAATCGACACCTCATCCGATTGGCATTGCAGGACAGATCAGTGTCCTCCTCGACTCTGGCGTAACAGTGTAACACATTGTACGCTATGAGGAGTGACAGTCCGTCGTCGTGTATTACGGTCTGGGTTGGCATTGCAGGACAGATCAGTGTCCTCCTCGACTCTGGCGTAACAGTGTAACACATTGTACGCTATGAGGAGTGACAGTCCGTCGTCGTGTATTACGGTCTGGGTTACCGATGCGTAGTCCACGTCTCCGCCCACCTTTAACTAATGTGCATAAACATGCTAAACTGCAGTGGTGTATGGGACAACGTCACTGGGGGCAGGAATGGCAGCAAATAATGTTTTCGGACGAATCCAGGTTGTTCTGTTTGAAAATTATGGCCGCAATTTGGTTCGCGCAGAAAGTCACCGACATCACATCAGTGTTGTTAGTTCACCGCAGCGTGGAGCGTGTAGAGGAAATCCGTGACGTAACTTCCGACATACAGCGCCAACTCAAAGGCCTTATGGCGTGGGGTGCTACTGGGTACAACCACAAATCACAGTTGGTGCGTGTCCAGGGTACTGTGACCAGTATGATCTACGTGAATTATAACCTGCGACCCGTAGCCATACCCTTTCTGCACAACACCTCAGACGCCATATTTCAGCAGGACAATGCGCGACCACATATTGCTGCACGAACACGTACCTTCTTGTTGTCACAGGATGTCAGACTATTGCTCTGGCCCGCCCGATCACCAGATTTGTTGCCAATCGAAAATGTGCGGGATATGGTGAAACGACGGGTGCGGCGCTGTGACCCAGTGCCAACGACCAAAGATGAACTGTGGAACCAGGTGAATGCAGCATGGATGGCTATACCCCAGGACGCCATTCGCGCCTTATATGCGTCGATGCCATCACGCATGGAACAAGTTATCAGTGCTCATGGAGGACCAAGTGCCTACTAGGCAACAGGACACATGCTGAACCCAGGTGACTGAAATGCTAATCGTTTCTGTAGAACATACTAATGAACATGTCTTGTGAATATGAACTTCCTATCTCTTGTCTTTCAAAGTGTTCTGTTTTTCATGAACATGAGTGTTTTTGCCATCTTTTAAAACTTTCGACTCGAGATTTATTAAACCCTAATTTCTATGACGCCATGGTATAGCCTACTAACCGACAGCCGAGAAAAAAGACTAGGTGTCGTATGATTATAACACCACATTCTACCACCGTAATGTCAGTTTACCTTATAGTTAGAAATATATCGCAACTGACAGTAACATTAAGCATGAAACTAAACAGCAATGAAAAAAAAGTGAACAATGTGTTTATGTCATTCACAATTCACATGATAGAACAAATTACACAGATATAACTTGTATGGACGAAAGCAGTCAGTTACTAAACACAATGCAACAACGTTTTGTGGAAGATCATCTCCGACTAATGAACCACGTTGCTCTACGATGAAATCGCCAGGAGTGTAGTTCAAGACATTCGGAAGTTAACTCTCGTCCACGTCGTGGGAGGCGGGCGACAGCATGAAGAAGGAAAAACATACTGTGGGCTAAAGTTTATTTTCGTGTGCTGTAGAATCTTCAAGATGAAAGAGTTAGAAAAAAATGTGGTGCATAAGTGCTAACATGTGGTAGAGATTTTAATTTTTTAAATGTGATTAAATCAAAATTGTGTTTAATGCTAATGTTTTATAAAATGGCCAATAAAGTGACAACTGAAAATCTTCATGAAATGCGTGAAAGACTAGATCGACCACCAAGAAAATCTGTCTGAAAATTTGCTCAGAAACCTAATGTTTCATAATGTTCTGCACATAGGCCCATAGGGCAACCAAGATACTGAAATGTAAGGCTTACAAATTAATTGAAGTTCTTTATCTCCCCTATGTGTGTGTACATAATTCAATTTGTACTCCAGGTTGGAAAAGAAAGAAAGAAAGAAAGAAAGAAAGAAAGAAAGAAAGAAAGAAAGAATATTCACTCTGAGCCTCTAAAGTGCTTCTCAAACTCTTTCATTTCACGGCGCCATTGCTAAATCAAAGCATACATAATTACAACTGGCTATTGTGATTAGTTAAGTTAGAAAGAAATAACTGAAACACATATTTAAAACTACAAACGTGCAACAAACGAGCCACTGAACAAATTCAACTAATCATAAAATGTGGGATGGACGAGTCTGTTTATCACTGTCCATTTTCTTAAAATATCGGAATCAAAGTGAACGCAGTATCCTCATTTCCTTCTTTACATTGATTTTCATTCTTTAACACAGCGACCTCCAAAATCCAGTTTCACATAAACAAGAAGTCGTAACTGGAATTAAAATTTACTGATTTTTGCTAGTTGATGTAGAACTAAAGTTCAAATAACTAATCAGTATAATCATATTTATGACTAGCTGATGTACCCGTGCTTCGCTACGGAATTCTACACTGTATACAGAATCCTAGTGTACAGTGCACGGTGTGAGCAAAAGAGTGTATGAAATTGCATAGCTCTTAACGTTACCCTAGAAACGCGACGGGGAAATCACCAAACATCTTTTTTCATATGAAGACTGAGTTAGGGAATTTTCACTGTAATGGTAGACCCGCTTGCATACCATCAGTCACAATCAGGTTGGGGAGTTTTCATTATAATGGCAGCCACTCACTCTCCACCTGCCTTTTTACATCCAAAGACTGCCTTAGTGGTTTTCCCAATTGAAATGAATTACAATGACGTCAGTAGGAATGATGCGAATAAAAGCAATGCTTTCATATGAAATACTCGATCAAATGAAACACCACACATTTTTTTCACTTTTAACGAACAGGATTACACTTCCGATCTAACAGTCCAAAGTTCCAGGGCTGGAATGACCAAGCCGCAGACAGCCGTGATTCGTTAACACTCTTCGTCTTTTTTCGGCGGGGAGAGGGTCGAATAGTGGGGACTCCCAGGGCAAAAACTATGCCCTTTTACTAATCTATTTCCTAGGAGTACCCGACGAGTCGGAAAAGATCAATTCACTACACTGGCGGCGGAAAAATCTGACTTCGAGGCAAATTTTTCCTTCAAGCCAGAGGAGAAACCCCCTCTTCACTGATAATTTGGAATAAAATGAATGTAGAATTTAATAAAAGTGAAGAGGAAGAGGCTTTTCTTAAGAAACGGCTCTTTTCAGGGTTGAATTTTGAGTTATTTAGGGAATTGTGGTGCTATAATTTGGAATAGGCCTAAATTGTTCCTCTAGACCAGGCCATGCTACTACTACTAAGTCAGCCTCCCCCTTAAGTATGCACACTGCTCATTCAAAACAGTGCGTCAGAGGGTAGGGATCGAATAACTATAATATTATGAAGAACCAGAGTGTTACGTACCAGCTGTATTAGAAAATGTATGAAACAGAGGAATGACATGCTAAAGAAGAAAGTTTTCTAACTCCCCGGCTCTTTCCCGCCAATATTCAGGCAGGCTGTTATACCTGGTACGCAGCGGTAATCCCATCTATCGGAGTTGAGAGGCAGCATAAGAGACAAATAACATCACAATAAACAATGGTCAATGTAATGTTATTGTTGATCAATGTTATGCACTTTCGATATTGTAGGCCTTCACATTTAGGTTTCTTCCGACTCTGAAATACCACTCATCATAGTCGGTACGGTAAAACTGAATAAAACATAAATGATCGGAAATTGTATTCTCTGTAACTTTTGTTATGTAGTACTTTTCGGAAGGACCATAGGTATTTAAAAATTAAATTTTAGGCATCTTTCCTTAAACTACAACTTCATCCAGGGTGAAAATGTATGACATAAATGGTCGGAAATTTAATTATAGGGGCCGATGACCTTCGATGTTAGGCCCCTTAAAACAACAAGCATCATCATCATCATCATCATCAATTTAATTATATATAACTTTGGTTATGTATTATTTATCGATACGATCACCAATAACATAAATATTTGAGAATTACATTTTAGGACTTCCCCTAAACTACCATTTCATTCAGCGTGAATAAAATTATTTATAATCTAGATTATAGTGGCTCATTCTCCGACTTTGTATACCAGTTTTCAATGCGATAGGACCACTAATGATGTAAATATTTAAGAATTAAAGTCTAGGCCTTCCCCTAAACTACCATTTCTATAAGCGTGAATAAAATTAGTTATGGCTTAGATTGTAGCGACTTATTCCTCGACTTTGCATACCGATTTTCATTAAATTCTCTGTAGCCGTTTTCTAGTGATGCGTGTACATACATACATACACACATACATACATACATACATACATACATACATACATACATACATACATACATACATACAGACAGACAGACAGACAGACAGACAGACAGACAGACAGACAGAAATTACGGAAAAGTAAAAAGTTCATTTCCTTGTTACTGTGGACATGACCGATACAGAAATACCATTCTTTTCAAATTCTGAGCAATCTACAGACAAAACTCATATTTTATACTAGCTGATGTACCCGTGCTTCAATAAATTTCCAATTTCTTTGAAATCATTTCGGAAAAGGCTAGGAAAGCAACAGATAGGGAATCTGCCACCTGGGCGACTGCCCTAAATGCAGATCAGTATTGATTGATTGATTGATTGTTTGATCTTCGCTACGGAATTCTAAATTTTATACAGAATTCTAGGTTAGGTAGTGTAAACGTTGTGAGCAAGATTGTATAAAGTTGCATAGCTCTTAAAGTTGCCCTAGAAGCACGACGGTTAAGTGCCACCAATGTCTCTTCTCATATCAAAACTGGGTTAGGGAATTTTCATTGTAATGGTAGGCCAGCTTGCCTACCGTCAGTCACAATCAGGTTGGGGAGTTTTCATTATAATGGCAGACACTCACTCTCCGCCTGCCTTTATAGATTCTCAGAAAGACTCTCTTAGTGGTTTTCCCAACTGAAATGAACATGGGTCATTACAATGACGTCAGTAGGAATGGCGCGATTAAAAGCAATGCCTTCATATGAAATACTCGATCAAATGAAAAACCACACATTTTCTCACTTTTAACGAACAGTACTATGCTGCCGAACTAACAGTCCAAAGCTACAGAGCTGGAATGACCAAGACGCAGACATCCGTGATCCGTGAACAATCTTCGTCCTTTTTTCGGCGGGGTGGAGGGGGTTTTCAAATAGTGGATAGTCCCAGGGCAAAAACTATGCCCGTTTACTTATCTGTTTCCTGAGAGTACCCGATGAGTCGGAAAATCTCAATTCACTACACTGGCGGAGGAGAGAACTATCTGACGTGGAGGCAATTTTTCCTCCAAGCCAGAGAAGAAACCACATCTTCGCTGCTAATTTAGAATAAAATTAATGTAGATTTAATGAAAGTGGAGAGGAAGAAGCTTTTCTTAAGAAACGGCTCTTTTCAGGGTTGAATTTTGAGTTATTTAGTGAATTGTGGTACTATAATTTGGAATAGGGCTAAATTGTAGTTCCAGACAAGTTCATACTACTACTCCTACTACTACTACTAACTGAGCCTCTGACTTAAGTGCGCACACTGCTCTTTCAAAACAGCGCATCAGAGTAGGTATCGAATAGCTGGCATACTATGATGAACCAGTGTGTTACGTACTGGCACTATCAGAAAATGTATGAATCAGAGGAATAGCATGCTAAAGAAGAAAGTTATCTAACTCCTCAGCTATTTCCCGCCAATATTCAGCTAGGCTGTTATTCTCGGTACGCAGCAGTAATCCCATCTATCGGAGTTGAATGTCAGTATAAAAGACAAAGAACATTACAACAAACAACGGTCAGTGTAATGTTATTGTTGATCTATGTTACGCGCTTTCGATATTGTAGGCCTTCACATTATTAACTGTCTTCCGGTTCTGAAATACCACTCTGATCATAGTCGGTACGGTAAAACTGAATAAAACATAAATGATTGGAAATTATATTCTCTATAACTTTTGTTATGCAGTACTTTTCCATAGGACCAAGAACTTAGGTATTTAAAAATTAAATTTTAGGTGTTTTCCCCTAAACTACCATTTCATCCAGGGTGAATAACATTGTTTATATCTTAAACTGTAGTTTCTTATTCCCCGACTCTATATACCGATTTGCATTAAATTCTGTTTACCCATTTTGTCGGGGCTGGGCGTTGGTATGGACTTAGCATAAAAATCTAAATTCATGAATAGCCGGTACAGTAAAAATGCTTAAGACGTAAATGATCAGAAATTTAATTCTATATAAGTTTAGTTATGTAGTATTTGTCGATATGACCACTAATAATATAAATATTTGAGAATGAATTTTAGGCCTTCTCCTAAACTACCATTTCACTCAGCGTGAATAAAATAATTTATAGCCTAGATTGTAGCAGCTGACCCCCCGACTCTACATACCGATTTTTATTAAATTCTCTTCAGCCGTTTTCTCGTGATGCGTGTACATACGTACATACATACATACATACATACATACATACATACATACATACATACAGACAGACAGACAGACAGACAGACAGACAGACAGACAGACAGACAGACAGACAGACAGACAGACAGACAGACAGACAGACAGACAGACAGACAGACATTACGGAAAAGTAAAAACTGCATTGTCTTGTTACTGTGGACATGATCGACACAGAAATACCATTCTTTTCAAATTCTGAGCAATGTACAGACAAAACTCTTATATTATATACACTGACTGACAGTGACAATGCAACACCAAGGAGGAGTGGTTCGAAAGGGATGAAAGTTGGGGAAAAAACAGAGACGGCACGGACGAATAATTGATGTTTATTTCAAACCGATATGCAGGTTACACAATGCGCACGGCATCGACTCAGTAGGATGTAGGACCACCGCGAGCGGCGATGCACGCAGAAACACGTCGAGGTACAGAGTCAATAAGAGTGCGGATGGTGTCCTGAGGGATGGTTCTCCATTCTCTGTCAACCATTTGCCACAGCTGGTCGTCCGTACGAGGCTGGGGCAGAGTTTGCAACCGGCGTCCAATGAGATCCCACACGTGTTCGATTGGTGAGAGATCCGGAGAGTACGCTGGCCACGGAAGCATCTGTACACCTCGTAGAGCCTGTTGGGAGATGCTAGCAGTGTGTGGGCGGGCATTATCCTGCTGAAACAGAGCATTGGGCAGCCCCTGAAGGTACGGGAGTGCCACCGGCCGCAGCACATGCTGCACGTAGCGGTGGGCATTTAACGTGCCTTGAATACGCACTAGAGGTGACGTGGAATCATACGCGATAGCGCCCCAAACCATGATGCCGCGTTGTCTAGCGGTAGGGCGCTCCACAGTTACTGCCGGATTTGACCTTTCTCCACGCCGACGCCACACTCGTCTGCGGTGACTATCACTGACAGAACAGAAGCGTGACTCATCGGAGAACACGACGTTCCGCCATTCCCTCATCCAAGTCGCTCTAGCCCGGCACCATGCCAGGCGTGCACGTCTATGCTGTGGAGTCAATGGTAGTCTTCTGAGCGGACGCCGGGAGTGCAGGCCTCCTTCAACCAATCGACGGGAAATTGTTCTGGTCGATATTGGAACAGCCAGGGTGTCTTGCACATGCTGAAGAATGGCGGTTGACGTGGCGTGCGGGGCTGCCACCGCTTGGCGGCGGATGCGCCGATCCTCGCGTGCTGACGTCACTCGGGCTGCGCCTGGACCCCTCGCACGTGCCACATGTCCCTGCGCCAACAATCTTCGCCACAGGCGCTGCACCGTGGACACATCCCTATGGGTATCGGCTGCGATTTGACGAAGCGACCAACCTGCCCTTCTCAGCCCGATCACCATACCCCTCGTAAAGTCGTCTGTCTGCTGGAAATGCCTCCGTTGACGGCGGCCTGGCATTCTTAGCTATACACGTGTCCTGTGGCACACGACAACACGTTCTACAATGACTGTCGGCTGAGAAATCACGGTACGAAGTGGGCCATTCGCCAACGCCGTGTCCCATTTATCGTTCGCTACGTGCGCAGCACAGCGGCGCATTTCACATCATGAGCATATCTCATTGACGTCAGTCTACCCTGCAATTGGCATAAAGTTCTGACCACTCCTTCTTGGTGTTGCATTTTCTCTGTCAGTCAGTGTATATAGAAGAAGATATATAGATATATACAGTCCTTCATACTATGCATACTGGATGACGGCGCGCCCTCCTTATTTCACTCTTACAACAATTATTTACTGTTCAATAAAAGCCGTAATATTTATAACTAGCTGATATACCCGTGCTTCGCTATGGGATTCTCAGAAAGACTGACTTGGTGGTTTTCCTGACTGAATTCAACATAGGTCATTACAAAAACGTCAGTAGGAATGTAGCGATTGAAAACAATGTTATCGTATAAAATACTCGATCAATTGTAAAACCGCACACTTTCTCACTTTCAACGAACAGTACTACGGTGCCGATCTTACAGTCCAAAGTTCCAGGCCAATATACAGGCAGGCTGTTACAGTCGGTACGACCAGGCGAGTTTCCCGTGTGGTTAGGGGCGCGCAGCTGTGAGCTTGCATCCGGGAGATAGTGGATTCAAACCCCACTGCCGGCAACCCTGAAGATGGTGTTCCGTGGTTTCCCATTTTCACACCAGTCACACCAGGCTGTACCTTGAAGCCAAGGCCGCTTCCTTCATATCACTATTCATTTCCTATCCCATCGTCGCCGTAAGACCTACCTGTGTCGGTGCGACGTCAAGCAAATTAAAAAATCCTCGGTACGCTGCAGTAATCCTATCTATTGGGAATGAGAGGAAACAGAAGACAAAAAGCACATCACAACAAACAATGGTCAATGCAATGTTATTGTTGATAAAGTTTATGAGCTTTCTATATTGCAGGCCTTCACATTAGTTTTCTTTCGACTCTGTGATATTAGGGTTTTTACAAAATTATTTATATCGTAGACTGTAGTTCCTTATTCTCAGACTTTACATACCGATTTTCACTAAATTCTGTTTACCCATTTTCTCGTGACTCGGCGCTGATATGGACTTAGTAACAAAAATCCAAATTCATCAATATCTCTGATTATATGCGGTACGGTAACAATGTATAAGACATAAGTGATCGGAAATTTAATAACTACTACTAACTTAAGACATAACTAAAGTTATGTTAGTTATGTAGTATTTATCGATACGACCACTAATAACATAAATATCTTATTTGAGAATTACATTTCAGGCCTTCCCCTAAACTACCACTTCATTCAACGTGAATAAAATTATTTGTAGCCTAGATTGCAGTGGTTCATCACCCGACATTACATACCGATTTTCATTTAATTCTCTTCAGCCGTTTTCTATTGATGCGTGTACATACATACATATATATATACATACATTCATACATACATACATACATACATACAGACAGACAGACAGACAGACAGACAGACAGACAGACAGAAATTACGGAAAAGTAAAAAATGCATTTCCTTGTTACTGTGGACATGACAGATACAGAAATATCATTCATTTCCAATTCTGAGCAATGCACAGGCAAAACACTTGTATGTATATTACATTTCAGGCCTTCCCCTAAACTACCATTTCACTCAGTGCGAATAACATTATTGATAGCCTAGATTATAGCGACCTATTCCCCGACTTTGCATACCAATTTTCGTGAAGATACGACCACTAATAAAATAAATATTTGAGAATTAAATTTCAGGCCTTCCCCTAAACTACCATTTCACTCAGCGTGATTAAAATAATTTATAGCCTAGATTGTAGCGGTTCATCACCCGACTTTACATTTCGATTTTCATTAAATTCTCTTCAGCCGTTTTCTCGTGATGCGTGTACAGACAGACAGACAGACAGACAGACAGACAGACAGACAGACAGACAGACAGACAGACAGACAGACAGACAGACAGACAGACAGACAGACAGACAGACAGACAGACAGACAGACAGACAGAAATTACGGAAAAGTAAAAAATGAATTTTCTTGTTACTGTGGACATGACCGATACAGAAATACCATTCTTTTCAAATTCTGAGCAATGTACAGACAAAACTCTTATTTTATATACATATATATATATAGATATATATAGATATAGATATAGATTACAGCAAGTAGTTCCTTACAAAATAATTTACTTAGCAGCAGGCTTTATCAGAATACCAAACGTCACAGCAAGATGTTACTAGCCGCAACTACTTGGAGTTACTCCTTTGATCAAATTAATAACTTTACACGGAAAAGAAACCTACAACATTTTTCAGCGACCATGTTTGAATTTTCCTACCTAAGTTATTTCAGTTCGAAGCGTTCGAACACAAATACGCGCAACCTGAGACGTCACACCAAAATGAATATTTAACATGATTTCGCAGCGCCCCAGTGAGGAAGCCCCGGCTCCCCTGGGCGTGACAGCGAATAGGCTACTTTGCTCTAAATAATATGACACAACGCCAAAGTTGATTAAATTCTATGTAAGAAGCCCGAGAACTCTCTGTGTGTATATTGCTGCCCGCGTGACTCAGAAAGCCGTAACCCGTTAAAGTGCTGCTAATAGCATCCGAAGACACGCTGTCTTCAAGACAAAGCAGTCTATTTATATTATAATGTATTTAGAACAGCGTTCGTAACACAAGCGTTTGAATAGCAGTGTGGGGCATTCAGCCGTTAAACAGTTAACTCTTACCAATAAGAAGTACCGTGAGATTATGACATAAGGTCCAATAATTTTTACACTTCTGACATTCTCACTAATGGAACTGATATCATTGAACAGTTAAAACCAGAATTAACGGGGGGGGGGGGGGGGACTAAGGAACTCATAGTTCTATGTACAAATCGGGTGAGTAATGCAGTTGGCCAGATCTGCTTAGACTGCTACTCTCTTCATGGATGCAGTATTGAAAGCTAGCACAGTCGGTTGCTTACACACACACACACACACACACACACACACACACACACACACACACACACACACACACACACACACATACATGCATACAGCCGGGCTGAGTGGCTCAGAAGATTGAGGCACTGGCCTTCTGACCCCAACTTGACAGGTTCGATCCTGGCTCAGTCCGGTAGTATTTGAAGGTGCTCAAATACGGCAGCCCCATGTCGGTAGATTTCCTGAAAAGTAAAAGAACTGCGGGACTACATGCCGGCACCTCGGCTTATCCGAAAACCGTAAAAGTAGTTGGTGGGACGTATTACATACATACATCTTTATTACAGACTGATATGCATTGCAGTGTTCAGTTTGCAAGCCTCTGTGTATTTACTAAACGCCACCGTAATCTCCTATTTGTAACTAACTCTGTGGTCTCGTTTAGTTCCAAACCCGTTATCTTTAAATCATTAGAAATCGAGTCTAACCATAGTCTCCTTGGTCTCTTTTTACTTTTCTTACCCTCCATGCCGAGTTCATCATTTTCCTAGGTAACCTATCCTCATCCATTCGCCTCACATGACCCCCACTCCCGAAGATGGTTTATACGTACAGCTTCATCGAGTCAATTCCCTAGTTAGCTATAACTCCTCTTTACGAATACCCACCTACCATTGTTTCCATCTGTTTGTACAGCAATCATTCTTGCTACTTTCATATTCGGTACTTCCAACTTATGAATAAGATGCCCTGAGCCCACCCAGCTTTAACCCTCCTACAGTGAAGTCGGTCTCAACAAAGACTGATGTAAATATATTTTTTTCCACTTAATTTTTACAATCTGCTTTACGTCGTACCGACACAGATAGGTCTTATGGCGACGATGAGATACGAAAAGCCAAGGAGTGGGAAGGAAGCGGCCGTGGTCGTCTTTGAGGTACAGCCCCAGTATTTGCCTGGTGTGAAAATGGGAAACCACGGAAAACCATCTTCAGGGCTGCCGACAGTGGGGTTCGAAACCATTATCTCCCGGATGCAAGCTCACAGTTACGTGATACAAATCGCACGGCCAACTCACCCGGTAAAGATCATTTCGACAGAGGACTTACCATACCAGAATACCACTGATTGCAATGGGGAGCTCACTGCATTAGCTCTGCTGCATTCTAATTAAATTTCACTTAGTATGCAACCATCCTGGGATAATACAAGTCCTAAGTATTTGAAATGATCCACTTGTTCCAGTTTCGTATTCGTATTTTAAGAGTAATAAAAATGTTATTGGATTTCCGTTCCACTAACTACTTTCGTGGTTTTCGGCGTATTTGATCACCTTGAAATACACAGTTTAAAAAATAAAGGAACATGTTGTTGAACGTACGCCATGCTCCACAAAACAATACCTCACACCCAGGTATATTACCAGCTAAACCTTTATTCTTTACCGTTGAAGTATACAAAAGAACATCGATGGATTCGCATTCGTTTTCAGAACACAAACGGAAATATCCAAATAGCGGCGAAAACAAAGTTATAACAGTCCTCCAAGGTGGATTTTTATCACAATTGGAGAGCTTCAGTGTGTTATATGTCCTCCGCGAGCATTTATCACGTCTTGGCACCTACATGGCATGCTCCGTATAAGTCGACGGAAGTCACGTTGCGGTATCAGGTCCCATTCTTCAATGAGAGCCTGTTCGAGGTCTTGGAGAGTCAGTGGTGAAACAGGACGCCCACGAACACTTCTGTCAAGCCTATCCCACACATGCTCGATGGGATTAAGGTCGGGACTCACTGTTGGCCATTCCATCTCTTGAATGTCCAGTTCTCGCAAGACAGCTCTGGTGATGCGCACTAAATGAGCCCTGCCATTGTCGTGCTTGAGTACGAATTCAGGGCCAACACCGTACGCAGCAACCAACACATGCTGTAGCAGTATCTGCTCGATGTACCTCGCAGCGGTAAGATTACCGCGGATGACGACAAGATCCGTACGGCCATTAATACTGATGCCACCCCACACCATCACTGAACCTTGTCCGAATCGGTCGCCTTCCTGGACAACGTTTGGCATGTACTGCTCACCACGGCGTCTCCATACACGTTGACGTCCATCACGCTGTGTTAAGGAAAATCTGGGCTCGTCTGTGAACAACACAGGTCTCCATTGGCGAAGTTGCCAGTTAACGTGGGTACGGGGATGTTGCTGCGTTAAACGGGGCACTCGAACAGGACGTCTGGGTCGTAAGGACACTTCTCTTAACCTGTTCCTTCATGTCTGGTCAGACACCGTGACTCCAGTGACCCTCCTGAGGTCTTGTTGCAGTTCTCTGGCAGTTGCTGAACGACGCCGCAACGCACAGATGGTCAGACATCGGTCATCATGTGGGGTTGTCATGCGTCCACGACCTTGTCCAACCCTCCTTGTGAACTGGCCTGTCTCAGTGTAGCGATTCCACAAGCGGTGAATAACTGACGGAGAGACATTGAGATCCACAGCAACACGACGAAAAGTCCATCCTTCTTGGATCAAAGCAACGACCCTTGCGACTTGAATCTCGTTAAGACGTCTCATGGGATGTGCTGGTTTACGTACAACGTGCTCAAATGACCGTAGTAGTCTGTGTACCTCACAATGGCATACGGATGCACCGCTATTCCCATTGTTTTGAGGGGTCACCTGACAGTTTAATGCATGGCTACGTCTACAGATAGAGTATAACTTCGATTTGATATACCCTGAGTAGCTAAGGTCTCAAGGTATGCTGTACGACCATTGGAACCCCATCTACCAAATTAACATTCACATACCAGACGTTACAAAACATGTTCCCCTATTTTATTTTATTTTTTTTTATTTTTTTTTTTACTGTGTGCTATTGGACCGAGACGGAATAAAACTGCCAACTTGGATTCAGAAGGCCAGCGCTCTACCGTCTGAGCCACTCGTTCTCGTGCTATTTTAAAAATGTTTGAACGCGAGAGACCCGCCTCGATAGATTTCATGAGTTAAACGACCATATTTAGAGCAAATTTCCAATCTCGACAGCAACTGCGTCCGCCTCTGTGGTGTAGTGTTTAATGTGATTAACTGCCACCCCAGCAGGCCCGGGTCCGATTCCCGGCTCTGCCACGAAATTTGAAAAAAAAGTGGTACGAGGGCTGGAACGGGGTCCATTCAGCCTCGGGAGGTCAAGTGAGTAGAGGTAAGGTAAGGGTGTATTCTGCCCGAAGGCAGGTCCGAACCTCCGCAGAGGTGCCTGAGCCGAAGTTCACGCACGGTAGGGTGGCCAGTTCCTTTCCGCTCCTCCATTCCCTTACCCCCACCAACAGCGCGTGGTAACCCATCCAAATCTAGACCGCGCCCAATGTTGCTTAACTTCGGAGATCTCACGGGATCCGGTATTTCAACACGGCTACGGTCTTGGCACTGAGTAGAGGTGAGTTCGAATCCCACTTCAGCCATCCTGGAAGTGGTTTTCCGTGATTTCTGACTTCCTCTCCAGGATGGTACCTAATTTAAGGCCACGCCCGCTTCCCTCCCTTTTCCGGCCTCAGGGGCTCTGAACTTTGGAGCGTGGGTTGGCGACCACGGGGCCCTCAGCCGAGTCCTGGCATTGCTTCCACTTACTTGTGCTAGGCTCCTCACTTTCATCTATCCTATCCGACCTCTCTTGGTCAACTCTTGTTCTTTTCCGACCCTGACGCTATTAGTTATATGAGGGCTAGGGAGTCTTTCATATTCATGCCCTTCGTGGCCCTTGTCTTCCTTTGGCTGATACCTTCATTTTTCGAAGTGTCGGATCCCTTCCATTTTTCCCTCTGATTAGTGTTATATAGAGGATGGTTGCCTAGTTGTACTTCCTCTTAAAACAATAATCACCACCACCATCACCTCCCTTTTCCTTGTCTATCCCTTCCAATCTTCCTATCCCCCCGCAAGGCCCCTGTTCACCATAGCAGGTGAGACCGCCTGGGTGAGGTACTGGTCATTCAATCAATCACTACTGATCTGCATTTAGGGCAGTCGCACAGGTGGCAGATTCCCTATCTGTTGTTTTCCTAGCCTTTTCTTAAATGATTGCAAAGAAATTGGAAATTTATTGAACATCTCCCTTGGTAAGTTATTCCAATCCCTAACTTCTCTTCCTATAAACGAATATTTGCCCAATTTGTCCTCTTGAATTCCAACTGTATCTTCATATTGTGATCTTTCCTACTTTTAAAGACACCACTCAAACTTATTCGTCTACTGATGTCCCCCCACGCCATCTCTCCACTGACAGCTCGGAACATACAACTTAGTCGAGCAGCTCGTCTCATTTCTCCCAAGTCTTCCCAGCCCAAACTTTGCAAAATTTTTGTAACGCTACTCTTTTGTCGGAAATCACCCAGAACAAATCGAGCTGCTTTTCTTTGGATTTTTTCCAGTTCCTGAATCAAGTAATCCTGGTGAGGGTCCCATACACTGGAACCATACTCTAGTTGGGGTCTCACCAGAGACAAATATGCTCTCTCCTTTACATCTTTATTACAACCCCTAAATACCCTCATAACCATGTGCAGAGATTTGTACCCTTTATTTACAATCATATTTATGTGATTACCCCAATGAAGATCTTTCTATATATTAATACCTAGGTATTTACTAAGATCCCCAAAGGGAACTTTTACCTCATCAACGCAGTAATTAAAACTGAGAGGACTTTTCCTATTTGTGAAAATCACAACCTGACTTTTATCCCCGTTTTTCATCATACCATTGCCTACTGTCCATCTCACAACATTATCGATGTCATCTTGCAGTTGCTCACAATCTTGTAACTTATTTATTACTCTGTACAGAATAACATCATCTGCGAAAAGCTTTATCTCTGATTCCACTTCTTTACACATATCAATGATATATATAAGAAAAAAATAAAGGTCAGGAGGAATTCCCCTCTTAATTATTACAGGGACAGATAAAACTTCACCTACTCTAATTCTCTGATTTCTATTTTCTAGAAACAGGGCCACCCATTCAGTTACTCTTTTGTCAAGTCCAATTGCACTCATTTTTGCCAGTAGTCTCCCACGATCTACCCAGCAAAAGCCTTAGGTAGGTCGATCGCGATACAGTCCAATTGACCTCCTGAATCCAGGATATCTGCTATATCTTGCTGGAATCCTACATGTTGGGCTTGAGTGGAATAACCTTTCGTAAACCCAAACTGCCTTCTATCAAACCAGTTATTAATTTTGCAAGCATGTCTTATATAATCAGAAAGAATGCTTTCCCAAAGCTTACATACAATGCATGTCAAACTGACTGGCCTGTAATTTTCAGCTTTATGTCTATCACCATTTCCTTTATAAACAGGAGCTACTATAGCAACTCACCATTCATTTGGTAAAGTTCCTTCATGCAAACATTAATCAAACAAGTACTTCAGATATGGTACTATATCCCAACCCATTGTCTTTAGTATATCCCCCGAAACCTTATTCAATTCCAGCTGCTTTTCTAGTTTTCAATTTTGCTTACTGTAAATGTCATTGCTGTCATAGGTAAATTTTAATACTTCTTTAGTATTAGTCACCTCCTCTATCTGGACATTATCCTTGTAACCAAAAATCTTTACATACTGCTGACTGAATACTTCTGCCTAATGAAGATCCTCGCATACACACTCCCCTTGTTCATTAATGATTCCTGGAATGTCCTTCTTGGAACCTATTTCTGCCTTAAAGTACCTATACATACTCTTCCATTTTTCGCTAAAATTTGTATGGCCGCCAATTATACTTGCCATCATGTTATCCTTAGCTGACTTCTTTCCTAGATTCTCTATAGAGCTCATCTGGTTTTACCAGCACCACATCCAGAATATTCTAACCTCTAGTTGGTTCCATCACTTTCTGAATCAGGTACCCTTCCCAGATTTACTTATTTGCCATTTGTTGGTCATGCTTCCTGTCGTTCGCATTACCTTCCCAATTGACATTTGGTAAATTGAGATCACCCGCTACAATCACGTTCCTTTCGTTATCATTTCCCATATAGCTGATTATCTTATCAAATAGTTCTGAATCAGCATCTGCGCTACCCTTTCCTGGTCTGTACACTCCAAAGACATCAAGTTGCCTATTATCTTTAGAGATGAGCCTTACCCCTAGAATTTCGTGTTTGTCATCTTTGACTTTTTCGTAGCTTACAAATTCTTCTTTCACCAGAATGAATACTCCCCCTCCTACCACTCTTATCCTATCTCTACGATACACCCTCCAGTTCCGTGAGAAAATGTCTGCGTCCATTATATCATTTCTCAGCCATGATTCAACTCCTATTACAATATCTGGTAAGTATATATCTATTAAATTATTTAATTCTATTCCTTTCTTTACAATACTACAGTTGAGCACTTACAGTTTTATGTCATCCCTACTTGATTTGCAGTTCCCTGTTCCCTTAACACCGCTCCCTAGGCCACCCTGTTTGCCTGAATGTACCTGCCTATAATCCTTCTAAACAAATTTCCTAACATATGTACCACTGCGGTTTAAGTGAAGGCCATCTGAGGGCAGATCCCTATCTCCTACCCACCCATTAGGATCCAGAAATCTCACTCCCAGTTTCCCACATACCCACTCCATAGTCTCATTTAAATCCCCAATCACCTTCCAGTCAGTATCCCTCCTACACAGTATTCCACTGATAACAATCTCCGCTTCCTTAAACTGCACCCGTGCAGCATTTACCAAGCCCCACACATCCCGAACTATGTTGGTACTTATACCTGCTTGTCTTACGTTGTTAGTACCAACGTGAAACACTACCACCTTCTCCTTTCCCTCGTCCTTCTCTTCTACTTTCCTCAAGATCCTTAACCTAATTCCTGGATAACACTCTATCCTGGTACCCTTTTCTCCACACACTTTTCCGACATGTCTAACGAGAGAATCCCCCATGACCAGAGCCTCAACGCTACCCATCTCATTTGATCCCCTCCCCTCCTGGTCAGTCCTGTCTTTCCTGACGGCTGCAGAAGCTACTTCCTCCTCCCTTTTCATCCCATGACCCTGTTCCACCTGTATTTTCCTATTCACTACTCCACATTTCCCTTTCCTACCTCTTCCCTTTCTCCTACTCCCACACTTCTCGGCAACAGTTCCCTGTTCCTCATCTTCCGTCGGTTGTTCTACCTGCAGTGACTCGTACCGATTTCTCACCGACACCTGTCCTGAATTCGGATCCTGAATGGAGTCCTTAGCCGGCAGTCTCCTTCCCCTTAAAACATTAGACCACCTGTCTTCTGCAATTCCCCCCTTACTTCCCATCCCTCTATTACACCTACTGCATCCTGTACATTATTTGAGGGAGGCCTACTTTCCTTTCCTCCCTGTCCTCTGAGAGAATCCTAATTATCTCCCTCAAACTCTCCAACCCCTCCCTCATACTCCTGAATACCTGCCCCCCCCCCCCTCCTGACTAAGAGTCTGAAGTCCAGGACACTGCCCTTGAGGCAGTAGAGGTGGGATCCCTCACTGAGTCCGAGGGAAAAGCCAACCCTGGAGGGTAAACAGATAATGATGATGACGATGATAGATACGCAAGGCGCTATTTATACACCAGTCTAGATATATGAGGTACTATAACAGTATATAAAGAGGGCATTTTTTACTAACTAAGCAGACACGTTAACATTTATTCAGCTGTTACGTCGAGAACATATAACAATCTTCAATAGAGCGGAACCACAAGGTTTCTTTACAGCATAATTGCTTCCGTCACACTTTCTGCTGACTTGTAACAAGTTAAGAGCCTTGAAGTAGACCGATGTCCTCGAGTGAATTCCACATACAGAAATTTCTCCGGTGGTCGACTGTTATCACTTTATATGGTTAGTATTTCATATTAATGTTATCAACAGACTATGTTAAAAGCAAAGGCCAGGCTTGTAGAATTACGCGACTGTTGATATCGTAATCATAGTCACGGGACCTCCAGTTTCACGTGGATTTCGAACTACAGGCACGTGACCTCTAATTCCGACCGAACGAGTCGACCGTGCAATTCGGGGCGCGAGGCTGTGAGCTTGCATTCGGGATCTAGGTGGATTCGAACTCCACTGTGGCAGCCTGAAGATGGCTTTCCGTGGTTTCCCATTTTCACAGCAGGCAAATGCTAGTGTTGTACTTTATACTAATTAAGGCTACGGCCACTTCCTTCGCACTGCTTGCCCTTTCCTATCCCATTGTCGGCATAAGATCTATCTGTGTCGATGCGACGTAAAACAAATTGTAAAAATAAAACAAAAAATCGTTATATCCGTATATCGGTATATTCATCGTGGGAACATGTCGAGTGCCAATATTGTGAAGCACTTTTGAAATATTCAAATTCCATATTTTCCCCCCTATCTACAAGCAAGGGAACAGGAAGGATTGCAACAACTATCGACGTATTTCATTGATCAGTACACCAGACCTGAGTGGCTCAGATGGTTACGGCGCTGGCTTTCTGAGCCTACGTTGGCAAGTTCGATCCTGACTCAGTCCGGTGACATTTGATTGTGCTCAAATACGTCAGCCTCGTCTCGGTAGATTTACTGGCACGTAAAAGAACTCCCGTGAGACTACATTCTGGCACCTCGGCGTCTCCGAAAACCGTAAAAGTAATAAGTGGGACGTAAAGCCACTGGGGTAGTAGATTAGGGCTCCAGTTGCGCGGAACTCGGCCGCCTTAACTTCGATACGCTCTCGATAAGCCTTTTGATGCTCGGCATTGTACAGTCTGAAATTCTGGTAAGTCGCCCTATCCTCTCAAAAGTGTTTTCGATCATTTTAAAACCATTCATTGTGCACATGGCGCGTCAGTTAGCGAAATAAATACTATTTTCGCAATTCTTCGCACCACAATGTTCTCAAATTTTCACTACTTGATTCTGTTTCAACGTATGCTTGTAGAACTCACTGAGACGTATCAAACGACGTTTCACACGACGTGTTGTCACACCGAAGTCCAGAGCTACAGTAACTGTTAGCCGCGCGGAACGGTTATTTTAAGACCCCAAGATGGTGGCGTTATTGCATCATCCGATGACGTCATACCGACATAAGGCTCATGTTACAGGGTACTCTTAACTCTCGTCGCTCGTGCTGTCTAGAAATTATTTATAAAACATTCATGTGTTTGAGCCAACGGCCGTAGCCGTGTTGAAACACCGGATCCCGTGAGATCTCCGAAGTTAAGCAACATTGGGCGAGGTCAAGATTTGGATGGATCGCCAAGCGCTGTTGGTGGGGGGTAAGGGAATGGAGGAGCGGAAACGAACTGGCCACCCTACCGTACGTAAACTCCGGCTCAGGCACACCTCTGCGGAGGTTCGGACCTGCCTTCGGGCAGAATACAACCTCCCTCGCCCCCCAAAGTGTTTTTTTTTTTTGCTAGTTGTTTTACGTCACACCGACACAGATAGGTCTTACGGCGACGGTGGGACAGGAAAGGGCTAGGAGTGGGAAGGTAGCGGCCGTGGCCTTAATTAAGGTACAGCCCCAGCATTTGCCTGGTGTGAAAATGGGAAACCACGGAAAACCATTTTTTAGGGCTGCCGACAGTGGGGTTCGAACCTACTATCTCCCGAATACTGGATACTGGTCGCACTTAAGCGACTGCAGCTATCGAACTCGGTCCTAAAGTGTTTGAAACGTTCACCGGCCAAGTACAGTTCCGAAACTATACACGTAATGATAGTGTTACTTGTTTTACGTCCCACTAATTACACTTGTATGGTTCTCGGAGACGCCGAGATGTCGGAATTTTATCCCGCGGGAGTCCTTTTACGTGCCAGTAAATCTCACGACACGTGGCTGACGTATTTGAGCACCTTCAAAAACCACCGGTCTGAGTCAGGATCAAACCTGCCAAGCTGGGCTGAAAAAGCGCTCTACCGTTTGAACTACTCAGCCAACACCACCTAGGTGATAGCCGATTTGGAATATTACCAATCGAACACCAACTCAGTACTTAGTATCGAGTACTTAAGTGTACAGACTTAAATCAACAAGGCTGCTTAAAACGACATCTAGCGCCTAGCGGTCTAGAATACTAATTGTAAAATGTTCGTCGAGTTAACCACTTGACCACCGGCATTCAGGTGAGACCATAGATGCAAGGTCTCGGGAATAGCCTTCATACACCCGAAACGGATTTAAACGCACTTCCGACTTCTACTTTTGGGAATAAGCAACCAGGGACTGCGCTTGTAGAATATCAAGGTCCATTTCTAGGTGTGTAATTTTAAGTCCAGCTAAATGTTGTGATGACGTCACAAGCTTCCTATTATAGCTCACTCAAATATAACTGAGCAACACGTAAGTTGACCCTAGAGGGAAAACAATGCCATGAAATATACTTGGCTGAAACAGGACATAAAGGAAAGATGACGTAGATTAGGCTGTTGCTCATACACAAAAGAGCCCAGTATTACAGACAGCTATCCACTGTCACCTCGTCCTCTCCGTACGACTTGGAATTTGTACCTTATAGACGACGACGAGCAGGGTGTGAAACCAGGAAGAAATGGTGGTGGGGAGGAGAAGGATCATAAGGCTTAACTACCAGTGTTTTATTTCAGGCAGTACCCGGCGGGGAAGGGGTTATACAATTCCCTTGTAAGTAAATTACCCCCCACCACACACACACACACACACACACACACACACACACACACACACACACACACACACACACACACACACACACACACACACACACACACACACACACACACACACACACACACACACACACACACACACACACACACACACACACACACACACACACACACACACACACACACACACACACACACACACACACACACACACACACACACACACACACACACACACACACACACACACACACACACACACACACACACACACACACACACACACACACACACACACACACACACACACACACACACACACACACACACACACACACACACACACACACACACACACACACACACACACACACACACACACACACACACACACACACACACACACACACACACACACACACACACACACACACACACACACACACACACACACACACACACACACACACACACACACACACACACACACACACACACACACACACACACACACACACACACACACACACACACACACACACACACACACACACACACACACACACACACACACACACACACACACACACAAGAAAAATGTACATTTTAAATATTTTTGTTCGAATTCTGTTGTTATAACAAGAATGGTAAGCATTAGAAAGTTATTCCAGTTGGCTGAGAAGTTTATAAGAGACTATCCCTTTCTTAAGAAGGGTCAGACGAGGTACGATTCATCCTGATTTATTGCCTTATTAGTGGAATTTTCCTCTACCGGGGCTTTGTGCACTTTACACAAATTTCTCAGTTTGTACACTCCTGAAGTGAATGTTGTCCTACTGGCTACCTATCGGAAACACACCCCCTCCAAGAAGTACAGTACCGGGCGAGTTGGTCGTGTGGTTAGGAGCACGCAGCTGTGAGCTCGCATCCGGGAGATAGTGGGTTCGAACCCCACTGTCGGCAGCCCTGAAGATGGTTTTCCGTGGTCTCCCATTTTCACACCAGGCAAATGCTGGGGCTGTACCTTAATTACGGCCACGGCCGCTTCTTTCCCATTCCTAGGTCTTTCCTGTCCCATCGTCGCCATAAGACCTATCTGCGTCGGTGCGACGTAAAGCAACTAGCAAAAAAAAAAGTACAGTAGTGGTGTAACTTAGAGCGATGACACGGGAGGAGGCTTCAAGTAAGTGATATTTTTTACCGAGTTTCAGATGGACTTGCCAGAGTGCAGGTGCGGAGTTGCCACCGCTATGTTACTTTATTGCCCAAGGTCTGGCAATCATTCTATTATTTCTATATTCTGTGCATTATTGCTGATGTTTTTATAAAATATGCATTTCAGTAATATATGTGTTCCACATTTTCCTCATTACTGTATAACGAAAGAATCCCCCATCCCCCGGGCAATTTTAATGGGGAGGAACCTTTCAGAAAAAAATCATTGGTGGGGGACCCCCCCTCCCCGCGGTCCACGAGGACTCGTTCCAGTCCAATTCCTTTTTTTTTTTTTTTTTTTTTGTCATCTCTGTTGTATAATCCCTGTTAGTCAATATAATATGGTACATTCGATGGCAAGGTGTCTTCAAATTCCGTAATTATTATCTCTTGAGTGTCTGCGGAGTCGGAACAAATTTTATTTATTTATAGGGTTGATCATCTGCCTATGAGGCCCTTAACCCTGAAAATGAATTACGCAATCATTTATTTATTCTTCGAGAGATCGATACATTTTAATTTCCCTTCCTTTAATGTAATGTCGTGTATACCCATAGCGACAAAAATGCTGGTCAATTGCCTATAACCTAAGCAATGAATACTCATTAAAGACAACTACTAATAGCAATAATGTAAAAATATTAATTCGTGTCCTGGGCAGTGATATTAACATCACGTGAAACCACAACATTGCTTGCTTCTACGACTGCTGCCATAGCAGTTGACCTACAGATATTGGTGTCATGTATCAATCACCAATCATTAATTATCTGCATTTGGGACTGTCGCCCATGTGGCAGATTCCCTATCAGTAGTTCACCTAGCCTTTACTTAAATGTTTTCAAAGAACTTCGAAATTTATCGAACATTTCCCTTGATAAATTATTCCAATCCGGTATTCCTCATCCTAAAAATGAATATTTGCCCCAATTTTTCCTCTTGAATTCCACATTTTTCTTCATACGAGGCTTATAAATAAAGTAGCGCCGGGATGAGTGGCTCAGACGGTTGAGGCGCTGGCCTTCTGACTCCAACTTGGCAGGTTCGATCCTGGCTCAGTCCGGTGGTATCTCAAGCTACTCATATACGTCAGCCCCGCGTCGGTAGATTTACTGGCACGAAAAGAAATCCTGCGGGACAAAATTCTGGCACCTCGGCGTCTCCGAAAACCGTTCAAGTAGTTAGTAGGACGTATTATTATTGTATTATACAAAATAAAGTTCCAACAAGTCCTGCCCCGCGGTGTAGGGGGCAACGCGTCCGCCTGTCACCCGGCGGCCCTGGGTTCGATTCTCGGCCGGGTCAGGGTTTTTAATTGTAATAAATTAATACCCCGGGTCAGGGGTCTTTAATTGTAATTAATTAATACCCCTGGCCTAGGGCTGGATGTTTGTGTCGTCCTTGCCTCACATTCAACACTCTACACTTCCTCAATTCCACTTAAACGCAGGGTCCTCTCAAATTGTGAAAGTAGTGGTAAAAGATCTTCATGGGTCGACGCCACGAACAAATATCATTGTTATAAAACATTTAAAAAAGTCCCACAATACTGCCCTATGGGGCCCGTTCTCTTAATCATTACAGGATCAGATAACGCTTTACCTACGCTAATTCTCTGAGTTTTGCCGCGCAGCTGAGCTTCCATCCGGGGATAGTGGGTTCGAACCCCACTGTCGGCAGCCCTGAAGATAGTTTTCCGTGGTTTTCCATTTCCACACCAGGCAAATCCTGGGGCTGTGCCTTAATGAAGGCCACGGCCGCTCCCTTCACACTCCTAGCCCTTTCCTATCCCATCGTCGCCATTAAGACCTACAGCTGTGTCGGTGCGACGTAAAGCAAATTGCTAGAAATTTAGCCGCCCATTCATTCCTTTGTCTAGTCCATTAGCTGTCATTTTCGTCAATAGCGTTCAAATGTCTTGGATAGGTAAATATGAATACAGTCCATTTGACCTCCCGAATCTAAAATACTGTATATGCTACATCTTGCTGGAATCCTGTAAGTTGAACCTTACTGGAATAACCTTTCCTAAATTCGAACTGCATTCTATCAAACCAGTTAGTAATTTCGCAAACGTCTCTAATATAACTAGACCGGGCGAGTTGGTCATATGGTTAGGGGCGCGCGGCTGTGAGCTTGCATCCGGGAGATGGTGGGTTCGAACCCCACTGTCGGCAACCCTGAAAATGGTTTTCCGTGGTTTCCCATTTTTACACTAAGCAAATGCTGGGGCTGTACCTTAATTAAGGCCACGGTCGCTTCCTTCCCACTCCTAGACCTTTCCTATCCCTTCGTCCCCATAAGACCTATCTGCGTCGGAGCGACGTAAAACAAATAGCAAATAATGTAACCAGAAATAACGCTTTCCCAGAACTTACAAGCAATACATGTCAAGTTTACCGGCCTTTAATTATTCCCTTTATGTTCATCACCCTTTCCCTTGTACACTGGGGCTACTATTGTAACTCTCCGTTCATTTGGTATAGCTCCTTCATGCAAACACTAATCAAATAATAATTTCAGATATGGCACCATATCGCAACCCATTGCCTTTATCATATCCCCAGAAATCATGTCAATCCCAGCTGCTTTTCTAGCTTTTATTTGAGTTTTTAATTTTTTCATTTTCTTTCTTGAAAATGACTTTATTATCATAGGTAATTTGCAGTAATTCGTCACTCTTCTACCTGAACACTATCCTTATACCCTCAACCACTGTACCTTTACATACTGCTACTGAATACTTCTGCCTTCTGTAAGTCCTCACGAATACATTCGCCTTGTTCATTAATGATCCTTGGAATGTCCTTCCTGGAACATGTTTCTGTCATAAAGTACCTTATACATACTCTTCCATTGTTCCCTAAAATTCATATGGCTGCCACTTATGTTTCCCATCATGTTATTCTTAGCTGACGTTTTTTTCCTCAATTCAATTTCCCAATGAGTCCCTTCAATCTCCCCTTACTCCCGCAACCATTCCTAACTATTTCTTTCTAACCAGCACCTCCTTCTTAATCTTATTCCCATGTTACAATATAACGGGTCCTTACTATTCCTTACTACCTTTTAAGGTATATACCAGTTTTCACACTCCTCAACAACTGCTTTAAACCCATCCCATATGCTCTTTATATTTGTTTTGCCATTTTCCGCTGATCATTGTTTTTTAAATCCTCCACGCCTCTCTTATCAATTATATATTATTGCCTAATAGTCCTTCTTTTACAACCTTCCTTTCTATCACATTTATTTTGAACAACAACAAAAACCGACTTTTTAATGATTTATACCATATTTCACTTCGGTTTCTCTATAGTGCTCAGCTGATTTTATCAGCAACACGTCTTAAAACATTTTTCCCTCTAGTTGGTTCCATCACTTTTTGATTCAGTTGTCCTTCCCACATTAACTCATTTACTATTTATTGGTCATGTTTCTGTCATTCGCATTCCCTTCCCAGTTACAATTTGGTAAGTTGAGCTCACCCGCTACAATAACGTTCCTTTCTGTGTCATTCACCACATAACTGATTATCTTACCAATAATTCCGCACTAGCATCAGTGCCAGCCTTGCTAGGTGTGTACACCCCAAAAACATTAACATCAAACATCAACATGTAGCTCGAATGACGACGTGACGCTGAAAGGGTGGTGGTTCTCTTGATCGGGTCCGATGCCTTCTATATGAAATGTTTCCTGAGTTGTGCTCGTGGGAGCGAGGGTTATCTTCGTTCCTGCTCCCACTAACCTGGAGTGGAACTGAAGCCCCCGGAAAAAAAGGCAAGCACCCTACTGAAATTAAAATCCACAACCTATTTCCAGTCATTCGACCGGGTCAGGAATGGAATGAATGAAGCCCCAATCTAGCGGCGAGGATAGGAATTGTGCCGGCTGCCGAAGCCTGTCGCACTCCTCTAAGCACCCTACTCTTCCATCAGCATCATCATCATCATCATCATTATTATTATTATTATTATTATTATTATTATTATTATTATTATTATTATTATTATTATTATTATTATTATTATTATTATTATTATTCGTAAAATGGGGTTAGAGACGAGTGAAACGAGGCAGGTTGTCCAAGTACCTTGTATTTCAAGAAGACTTCGTATCGTTAAGAAGATCAATGCGCTTTCTTCTGGTGACGCAGGCAACTTACTGTAAGAGGCAGTGACCTCAATACATCAGTTGATTCTGATCTGACTTCCATTTACTGTGTTATTATCAGGCATTTTGCCCTTGTTTGCGAGACGTAGTGTTTACAGTGAATCATGCCTTGTGGTATGGGCTTTAACAAGTGTGTTACTTTCATTGGCCTGTCTCAGTCTAATAATCCTTGGCTTTGACAATAACATAACTGTGGTATGAGCGATGCCAGTAATGCCATTCCTTATACATCCAGTTCCTGTGGTGAATGATGTGAAAACGTCGTTCATAGGGTCAGATGTTGCATGTCTTTTAATCGGCTTGGGTAGACTGGCTCAGTGAGGAAAGCAACGAGAAACTACCGCACTTCACATTTTCATTATACGCCTCTTTAAAGATGCCTAGGCCATCTATAACCTGATGACCGAGCTATTGAGGATCAAATCAGTCTTCGGGCTGAGTACTCAACATACATGTCTGAACTAATGAATAAGTGAGCCAGAAGCGAGAAGGAGGAGAAAAGAATGCAGAAATGTGGCAACACCGTGCAATGCCCCTCCCTCCAGCCCTATCTGTGAAAACGCTTCTCTTAATATTACGGGCATAATTACAGAACTACTAATACCCTGATTTATTTGATCTTCATCCCTTATTTCACGGGGTCGATGACCTAGATGTACATATTCCTTAAGCCTACTACAGAACGGAAGAAAAGGAATTATTAAAGATAAGGAGTGAAAAGCTTTGCATTTTATGATGAGGAATGTTACATTACGCCGTAATTTAATAAGAGTTGGAAACAATACATCGCTGAATTACCACACACAGTAACGAAGAGGACAGTTATCTAGAGAAATATTTACTGCGCTGAACTATAATCTCAGTACAGAAGAACGTAAGTACGATTTACATTATTATCCTTCTTCTTCTTCTGTCGGTTTTCCCACACCTGTGGGGTCACGGGTGATTTGGCCTTGTTTTACTGCAAGTGTGATTTACATTATCTACAAAATAACGTAAAAAGAAAATCCTCAACAGTACATGAGTACCGTACAATTTGTCTTCGAACAATTCAGATTTATCATAACATCTCTATTATCTCGACAATCCAAACATCGCCAGTGCCTTTACAAAACCGCGTGGTGGTGATTATTATATTAAAACGCCATAATCACCTTGTCTTAACTTCGATCATAGAAGAGCGTTTCCTCTGTGGATCAGTGGTAATATCAACCTCCGGCCCCCACGATCGGGGTTTCGAACCTGGTAAAGGTAGTCTGATTTTTGAAGGGGGTAACGAAAGCCAGTTCGACACGCCATGTCGTACAATGTCGGCATGTACAAGATCTCTGGTACACATCTGGCGACTAAATTAAATAAAAACTCAGCCATCGATCTTCCAACAGAGATTCGTTTTTCTGTCATCTGGTAGTGTCGAAAATGACACGCAAGTAGCCTGGATGGTATCAAACCAAAATGTGTACACACGGTAGCTGAGGCCAACGATTATTATTATTATTATTATTATTATTATTATTATTATTGATTCGTTTTGCCCACCTAATGAGTGCGTGTGAACTTATTTAGCACAACGTTTCATCTTGTCTTCCCAAAATCTCTTCATCCTTTCGCTGTGCTTCTTTTTGCGTTCTTCCGTCCATCCTGTAGTTTGTCTTTCAGGTTCATCAGAAAATTTATGTTAGTTTCTGAGATTTCTGAATTTTTTCTGTCTTGCATGATTTCTTCATTTATACCCACTTCCTGAAGATCTTTGTTTATTTCTGTAAGCCAGTTGCAGTGATTTTTTAGAGATACTGCGAGATTTATTTTCTTTGTTAGGCTATTGTTATCCATCCTGATCAGGTGACCATAGAATTTTAATCTTATTATTCTAATGATGTCTGTAGTTATTCTGTTTCTTGATAGAGTTCCTGTGATTTCCTTTTCATCCCAATACCATTTTCACATTTAGGTCGTAGAATTTTCCTGAGAATTTTCCTCTCTTGTTTGTCGAAGTTTTTTATTCGTGAGCTGCCACCAATTGTCAGAGTTTCTGATGCATAAAAGGCTTCTGGTTTGACAACTGTGTTATAGTGTCGTAATTTTGCGTTTTGGGATATATATTTGTTGTATCTGCTCCAGACAATTTTGCATGCTTTTTGGAATTTTGTAATTCTTTGTTTGCTTGCTGATTTATCCCGTTTGGTTGTATAATTTCGCCTAGGTATTTGAATTTATCTACTTGGGAGATTTTCCCATATCCAGTGATTAGAGGATAGTTGTTAAATCCTGACTTTGTACCTTCCGTATACTTTGTCTTTCCATATGAAATTTGCAGACCTGTTCTTGCCGCTATTTCATGAAGTTTTTCTACGATCAGGAGTGCTTGTTTGTTGTTAGAGAGTATTGCCAAGTAGTAGTAGTAGTAGACTCGTGTCCTCATCCCGAGGTGGTGCAGCTCTTTTCAGGCACACCCCCATTGGAGGTGAGCTGCATGTACCATTTGGACCACATACCAGCCCTTCTGCCAGTATTAAATTTCTGGCAGTACCGGGAATCGAACCCAGGCCTCAGAAGACGGCAGCTAATAACACTAAACGCTACGAAGGCGGACATTGCCAAGTCATCTGCAAAGGTGAATTTTGTTTTTGAGAAGTCTACCAATATGGATCCCTTTAGTTTCATTTTTCCATTCTCGAACCACTTTTTCCAAAACTAGATTGAATAGTAGTGGTGTTAATCCATCGCCTTGTCTGACTCCTGTTGTAATTTCGAATGGCTCTGAAATTTTTCCTAAAAATGTAACTTTCGATGTTGTGCCTGTTAGAGTTTGCTTGATCAAATCCCTCGTTTTTATGTCGACTTGAAATTCCTCAAGTATGTTGAATAGAGTCTGTCGGTCTATTGAATAATAAGCTTTTTGAAGTCAACAAAGGTAATTATTGTTTGTTTTGTTTTACGAATTTGTAAAATAGATTTTAGATTTAAGATTTTTTTGGGCATGATCTTTTTTCGAAACCCTGCCTGATATTCTCCAATGAGGTGGTCGGTTTGTTTATCTAGTCTATCCAATAGGGCTTTAGAGAAAATGTTGTAGACGACTGATAGTAAAGAAATCCCTCTGTAATTGTTTATATCTGATTTATCCCATTTCTTGTAGAGTGGGTGAATTAGTGCACATTTACAGTCTTCTGGAATTTCCTCGGTATTCCAAATATTCTGTATGATTTCTTGAATTGCGTAAGCCTTTTTCTCACAACCTGTTTTCAACATTTCAGAATTATCCCCTCTTCTCCTGGTGCTGTATTATCTTTAAATTCTTGAATTATTTGCTTGATTTCTTCTAGAGTGGGAGGTTCTGAGTCTGAATTTGGTGTAGGTTTCTAAAAGGCTAATTGGTTTTGTGGACTTTCGCAATTTAATAGACTTTTAAAGTAGTCTGCAAGAAGTTTGCAGTTTTATTCGTTATTTGTTTCTTAATTATCCGTCTGGACTTTTGAAGCAAAGACTGGGCGCTTGGTAATTTTGGAATTTTTCTTTAAAATTCTTGTAGTAGTTTCTAGAGTTTGTTTTTAAGTCTTGGTCTATTTCGTTTAGACGGGTTTGGTCTTGTTTTCGTTTTTATGCTGTAATAATTTTGGATGTTTCATTCTGTACTTTAAGGAATTCTTGCCATTTGATTTCAGATTTGTGAATTCCATATTTGCCTTGTTCTAATTCTTAGTTCTATTGCTTTATCACATGCGTCATTCTACCATCCGTGTTTCCGTTTTTTAGACGGTGTGCCAATTTTCTGGGATGCCTTGCATACTATATTTTTTACATTATTCCAGTCTGAGGTGACATTTGATGATAAATTTGCAAAGAAAATATCGGAATTAATTTGAAAAATTCTGGCTCAATTTTTAGACCTGTTATTCTGAAACTTCACTTTTACTAAGAACAATAATTCCTTTTTTGACCTTAACATTCATGACTTCTTTTTTGGTTTTGCCTGGTGATGGCTTCATGATCAATTTGAAATTCGCCTAGATATTGATTGGGGGATCTCCAGGTCATTTTCTTTCTCGGTAGGGCCAAGAAGTGTGTTGACATTAGTTTTAGCTTGAAGATTTTGCAGAAGTCTGTTAATCTTTCTCTATTTCTGTTTGTTCTGTTATGTGCTGGATATAATCCTGGTATGCTCCTAAATTTCTTTTCTTTACCAATTTGTGCGTTGACATGGTGTTTTGGTATCTTATTTGAAACCTCCTCCAGCAGTTCCCAGAATTCATCTACTTTACGTGGATCTTTCCAATTGTGATTATTTGTGGGAGCATGGGCATTGATTAATGTGTACGCTTTGTTTCCCGATTTGATCGAAAGGAGTGAGATTCTTTCAGAAGGAGACGTGAAACTGAATACGCAATTGGTAAGGCTTTTCTTTACTGCAAAAGCTGTGCCGAACTACAATGGAGTTTTGGGGGAGGATATTGCTGGCTTCCCTTTATAAAGTCTGTAGTTCCCCGATTCCATGTGATTTTCGTCTGCATATCGAGTTTATTTTATTGCAATAATTTGAATGTCAAATTTGTCCAATATGTCTGTTAGTTGTTTTAATCTGCCAGTTTTAAGTAATGTGTTGATGTTTAAAGTAGCTAGGAAGTGCTTTCGCTTTGGTGGAAGAGATTTGGGAAGCTCCGATTCATTCCCGCATGATGTTCTCGGTCCCCCAGGATCCGATGACCGAGATAAACTAGTACTTGTACTAGGACCTGGGGTAATTGTTTTCTCAACTAACATTTCCATCATGCTAACAAGTTGAAGATAGTGAGGAGATCGATCGAAGTAGGTCTCAGGGATACAACTAAGGTATTGCGCCTTAGAGGTTGCTTCAAAATGTTTCCTGGCTGTTATTTTACGGTTTTAAGCCTACCCTCCTCCTTTATCCGGGCTTGGACCCGGCAACAGCAACCACTGAGCTACTCAATCCACCCAGTGGAAACTGCAGGCGGAATTATTATTATTATTATTATTATTATTATTATTATTATTATTATTATTATTATTATTATTATTATTATTATTATTATTATTATCATCATCATCATCATAGAAAGAAGGAGGTATGTAAGAAAGTATCAAGTGAGAACCATGACAGAAGGACCTCTTACGCGGGCAGGGATACTGTGGATGAATTCTATTCTCCACTAACGCAGGCATCAAAACCTGCATGTCGGCAAAATTTTCTAGAATACATTTCTTTGTCCACGGTCTGCGTGACTCAAAGAGTACAGCTCTAGCTTTCTAATTCCAAAGTGGCGAGTTAAGTTCCAGCTTAGTCCTCTGGTATTTGAAGGTGCCTCGTGTCGGTAGATTTACTGGTATGTAAAAGAACTACAGAGGGAGAACAACTTAGCATCATGTCGGGTGACTGCTGTCCATCCAAATGACCTGCAGGTGCTGGAGTGCCACGTAGTCGACTTGACATCCTCAGCCGTATTACTTGGCTTTCATGACTGGGTCCGCTGTCTCTCCTATCAGCAGCTATTCAGGTGGTCCAGCGAATTCCGTTTACCCCTTCAATCCAGAATATAAATCGTTGGACTGGTTGGGAAGAGAACCCAGAGACCTCCAGGTAAGAAGCAAGCACACTACCCCTACACCATGAACCTGGCATACTTATCTTAAGCTAATTATTGGAATGAACATTTAAAACATAGTGTTAGTATTGTTCACATTATATACTGCTGACGGCCTGCAGATTCAGGAAACTAACGGGTTTTACAATATTGAATATTCCAGATTATGTGACTATAACGTCACATCCGACTCGTTCGCTGAATGGTCAGCGCACTACCCTTCTGTTCAGAGGGTCCCAGGTTCGATTCCCGGCCAGGTCGGGGATTTTAATCGCTTCTGATTAATTCATCTGGCTCGGGGACAGGAGGTTTGGGTTTGTCCCAACACTCTCCTCTTCATATTCAGACAACACACCACACTACCAACCACCATAGAAACACGCAATAGTGATTACATTCCTCCGTATAGGGTTGGCAACAGGAAGGGCATCCAGTCATAAAACAGGGCTAAGATCACATTTGCTACCCAGTTCGCACCCGCGACCTCACAGGTGTGGGAAAAGTAATAGAAAAAGAAGAAGAAGTAAATGTCACTCTAACGTCACCATAAGGAGAAAACAGGTCGGCGAGTTTCCTAACATTTCTTTCATGAAATATGTTAAATTTCTCTATTACTGTTAAAGTAATTACCAGATATCTGCACCACCGGGCGAGTTGGCCGTTCGGTTAGGGACGCGCAACTGTGAGCTTGTATCCAGGAGATAGTGGGTTCGAACCCCACTGTCGGCAGCCCTGAAGATGGTTTTCCGTGGTTTCCCATTTTCACAACAGACAAATGCTGGGACTGTACCTTAATTAAGGCCACGGCCGCTTCCTCCCCACCCCCAGGCCTTTCTATCCCATCATCGCCATAAGACCGATTTGTGTCAGTGCGACGTAAAGCAAAGGGAAAAAATGAAGAAGATATCTGCACAACAATAGGGCGCAGTCCCTTCGAGTTGTAATGGAGTGGAAAGTATCTGTTTCTCTGTCAAACGAAGTCTCAAAATAGTAGCAACAAGACGTCTAAACCAATCACAGAATATGAGACAAAGGAGCCATTGTACTCGGCCATAAGGTTTACTGTTCTAGAATCTAAAGAGTAGTGTTTGCCGCAGGCCAAAGAAGATGTCCATGAGCATCCAGAGAAAACGACGACATAAACATATCGACAGTGGAGTCTTTATAAGAGCCTGGCGTAAAAAGTTAGTCAGCGTGTTGAATATCCATGACCCTGAGAGATAGATACATATTCCGAGATCAAATGAAAAATGGAAGAAGACCGAGAGTGGGAATTGAACCCACTTCATTTCTCCGTGTCTTCATGATATTCAATTTTTCCCCTTTTTAAATCATGTTCCAGACCTGTCCGGAATTAAACACCATAAACTCCTAACTGCTGCACTATGTGTGTATGAAAAGTGTTTGGAAGCATTTCCGAATATGATGTCGGTACTTCTTATTGTGCTGTCGTTGCATTGACTATATCGGCGCTGGTGAATCTTTGACCTATCAGAGTATATTTTAGCAGTGGAAACGGAAAGCGGTCGGGTAGAATCAGGTCCAGAAAAATATGCATAATCTGCACTTGCTCTTGTCCATACGGAAATTTTGCTCATACTTGTGACAGGTTTAAACTGATGGCCGTACAAGTAACATCACAGATGATCAATCACCCATACCAACTAGGTCTCCAAGAAATGTCCCTCGCGTTCCTTCGTGTTCAGTTCACATATTTGGACCCATGCGCATACTGAACACATGACCTTTGTGCCCTAAGAATTTTAAGTATGAAAGTTACTACATGAGGCCCCATGTCAATTATGATGAGGAGCTTGAACATTTCTTGATATCACGGAAGTGACACGTGGCAAGGAGGTGGCTACCATTCTTCCCACGCTATGATACGTGACGTCATCCACACGTGTCGAACGTGGAACGATACAGAAGAAAGTTTATGCTGAATAAATATAATTAAATGAAAGAATTAGTAGTGAACGCAGTATAATGAGGGTCCTGTATTTATCTAAAGACACTTGGTCTTTGGTAAGACGGATTTGAGACTGCTAAGCCATCTCTGTGGATTATTTCAGAAGGACCCGCGTGTATAGCTTACCCACGCTAAGTCGACAAAAAATAGTGCCTATCCAATGAGGTTATTTAACCAGTTAACTTAATAAGAATAAATTTTAAATGTTCAGGAACAATACCGCTAACAACGTAGCAAGTATGTGGTTACATCAAAAACTCTTTTAAATACAGTTCATTTAAGTCGAAAAAGTTACGCAAATTTTCTTGGCGGCAAAGGGAAAATGCCTGGAGAGAGGGGGTACTGTCTATAAATAAGAAGGGACGCCATGTTGAAACCCCTGCATTTGTATCGTTCAGGCTGAAGACAGAAGGTTGAACTGTTCTGTAAATCGATCGACAAGAAGAAGACTAGTCCAACCAACAGATTTTAGCCGATGTGGCTGGGGTCTTGACTCCATGTGGAGATAGTTTTTTGAGCAGAAGTAATTGTATAAAAAGGACGGTTAAGATACCGAAGTATTTATAAATTTTTGTGAGGTAAATAAAGTAATTCGTGTGCGGGTGATAAATACAATCAGTCGAGTGCGATCAACAAAAACGACAAGTGAAGGGCATTTCTTTTTTTATGCTTTATTTCCAGCAAAAAGGAAGAAAAATGCTATGTACAGCCAAAAACGTAAAAATGGCTAAATAAATGACAGAGGGTCGCAGGTGAGCCCAAAGATGAACGCTGACGTAAAATAGGGTAGGTGACATGCCATCTTACCGCCTACTATATCTTGTTTTATGATGTCAAACTTATATGTATTTGAAATGGGTATTTATGACGCAGTCGATCCCCCATATAATTTGGCGAATGTCAGAAATATGACGAATGGTCATTTGTTTAATTTTGCTTGGATAAATTTTTAAAGTATTACGAACGCCGTGTAATGTTGTAAAAAGTTATTAATGAGGGTTTCGAAGTGATATCACGTCCAAAGTAGATCGTCATTTCCGCGAATTTATTGCCTATATTTTGTGTCAAATTAAGATGTTTATTCGACGTAAAATTTTCAGATGGAATTTTGTTGGAATTGGTGCAAAAGGGATCCGTGGTTACCCATTTTCAATCGGATGGAAGCGCTGTATGTAGTGTTGAGTAATGCAGATCGGTGAATTTTGTCACGAAGTGTAACGTATTCTATGTCCGTTTAAACCGTGCCTGAGTGACAATAATAACAGTAAAATTTGTCAGTCATTTTTTTGTGAAAATCCAGTTTTAAAATACGAGATCTTCTTATGCGAAGTTGTTCATTATTAAAGTATTGGGCGTTATTGGGCGTCGAGGATTCTAGTAAGGATTTCTATTCCAGTTCTTTTGTCAGTGAGAGTCGTCGAGTTGAGGCAAGAGTTAGATTTGCCGTATGAGTTGAGATAGGATTTGCGAATCAGGTAATTGGAAGCCTGTTGTTAACCCGGGAACTTTGGTGTGAGCCCGAGGAAGATTTTATATCTTTGGAATGGAAAGTAGAGTGCGAGAATCCACGCCGGTATTAATTTGTTACGTGTATAATTATTGTGGGACATTTAAAAGCAAATCTATGTGCATATTTGTTTGGTCAGAATATCGTATTTTGTTCTATTTTGCGAAGTCAAAGGGGTTCATTCTTAGAGGCAGTTATGTATGACGATAAACATGTGTTTCATGTCGAAACTGACAGACAGAGCGAGGGTCGTGTGTGTCTCAATGCCGCCAGCTGATCAATAGGGGGCAGTTTAGTATAACGGAAGTTGTGTAGAGTGTTACGTATTGAAACGAGACTGCATTCTTGGCAACGGAGATCATTATTTGCGGGAACTAGTTGACATTTTCATCCGGGAATAACGTGTAGGTTATTAGATACTGTGAATTTGTTTAATTGAGATCCTAATGTATATCTGAAACCATAAAGTTAAATGAACGAGGTTAGCCAATTTCAGGGTTGTCCAAAATATAGAGTGGTGGTAGTGATGATTGTTTTGTTTGTGAGGGTGCACAAACTTTATGAAATGTTATTATACGGCGAGTTACTTTTGTATTGTACGTAATTATTAGGGTTATCCAAGTATTAATAATGGTTAGGATTAGATTAGATTAAAGTGTGATGTCATGAAACAAGATATAACACTGGAAATAAATGATGTAAATTTTTTCCAGCTGCACGATAACAACAGACGATAACATACAGCGAATAAAAAATAATTTCGTCAAACGTTGAGTAGGGACTTGTGAAAGAAACCATTCATCCGTGGAGATAGACGTTGTTGTTCATTAAGATTTTATTAAATCATTTTTCATTTATTTAATTATTAGATTCAGTGGAACCGTATTTGTGAAATAACTTTAAAGCAAGCGAATAACTTGGAGATGCATTCTGGAAATCTTAGTTTATTTTTCTGGGAATATTTAAATGTTAACGTACCGATTAAGGGGACACATCCGAAAGTAATGGCTTTTACTGCCACAAAGTATTGTGAGCGTTGTTGTTGTTGTTGCATTATTTGACTTTAATTGATTGAGCAGTAAATGTGCTGTTGTTAGTAAAGTGGAAACTTTGGTCATCAACCGATGTAATTTAATTGTGTTTAGCCTTCAGCTTAAGAACTTGGATGGTCATGGGGTCATCAACCTCAGTGACTTAGATTAGGGCCATATGCCTGTAGCACCATTTTCCTTTCGGTCATCATCCACAATGACTTAATAACTTAGAAGTTTCGAGGTCGGTCATGACATAGTCGCAGGTCACATCGATTCAATTAAGGGTCCATGCCGTACAACCACTGTGTGGCACACACCGATTGGACTGCCTTAATTATACCCAGAGTCCAGAGTTCGTGTTACGAGGGCTGTACTACCAAGAATCATTATGATGGTACATGTAGTCTCACATGGAAGCCGAATTGAAGGATTTCCAGACTTTCCTTTCTTTATTTAATAATTGAGACAATGGTTTCTAGTAAGGTTGCCCATCAGGCAGTTAAGTCAAAGGCTCAAACCAGCGTTCGGCCCCTCAGTGTAAAATTATTGTGGTGTTAAGTGAACAAGATAGAGTCCGAACTATACATGGATTTCAAATTATTAATTTCTTCAGTAAATTTTTGCAAAAATAAAACACAAATATTTTATGAATAGACCTTTCATTTGAGTAGATAGATTAGGATTACTGAACCCTACCTTTTACCTCAGCAAGTGAGGAAGAACCCGAAACGACCCAAGAGACAGATCTCATGAAAATTGCTGATATGTAAGGAAGATAGGTATCCTTCATAGTGGACCAAAGCGTTCAGTAAAAAACGATGTATATGATCAAATCACTGTAAAGAATTCCTTAAATACTTCTAATATACTTACTCTGCTGATATATTTTACATAGCCAATTTTCTCGCCATTGACATCACACAAAAATTCACGTAGGCCTACATCCAAAGTTTTCGTCATCTTTCGTTTTTGATGAACAACAGATTTGACGCCATTTACACTCGCACATATACACATTTACAGTTGTCATAAACCTAATTTTTCTTCACTGTTGCCGTTAATATACTTTACAAGTAATCTTAAAGTCTGTGAAGAAGCTTTTTAAATAGAATTTAAATTGAAACTAATCAAAAATATGTATGAACAAACTAACAGACAGAAGGTTCTTCATGGAAATCGCCGCGCTATCATCTCCGCTTTTAGCAACCACTGTTATTGCGGAAGCATTAAACAGCCGAAGATATACATCTAATAAACTGTAATGAATGTTGCAAGAGGAAAAGTTTTTATCTTTTTTATGATCCTATCATAATGAGCTGTTAAGATAAAGAGTGAGTTTATTTATTTTGCTACGGTACTCAAGAGATCTTGAAGGTTTTTACACTCCCGCTGTTCACTGTTGCATTTTATGTTTTGTCTGTCCGTTAGGTCAGCAGCCCGAAGGCTGGTTGGATGCTCAAATAGCACCACCAAAGGTCTTGCTTGCGTTATAGGAAATCTGATATTTAAAGAAAGAAGTGGCGGCGGCAGTGTGAGGCATGCTAGGCAATATGAGGAGTGAGGTAGTTTGCCATTACTTCCTTCATTGGGCCAGAAAATGCTATTGCAGCACGACTGAATCTGTTTGATGAAAGAAAAGAAGATGGAGTATTTTTATTAAAGCTACAATGAATGGTAGTACGAAATGGAAGGTCCTTACTTTATTTATTACTAGCAAATGTACCTGTTCTTCGATCGAGAATTGGTAATCGATTTCACGATTCCTTAATGAATTTATGAGAAATTACATGCCTGTATTCGTACGTTTAGTACGGCATGTTAAACTGATATATTTCTACGAAAGCATGTGGTAGTAACATGGAGTACGATAAAGCTGAGCAAAGTGGAGACAGAATGGGGTAGATCACAGAGTTTATTGAACGATACAGTTCTTGGTCCGAAGATGTGCGTAATTCTCCCTATTTCTCGGTTACAATGAGAAAGAACATTTTAGAAATTGATTTCCCTTAAGGCAGGTAGTTCTCCATCAAAGTTGGTCAAGTATATTTTGTGGGAGAGTAAAATCACTGTTCCGACTTCCAATAAACCCCCAAAGCAATCCGGGATTTAGAAATAATATTGACCCTAAAACCTAGCCAAGGACAGGTGGATTCTAAATATGAAGTTTGGTAGAAATATATCCAGTAATTTTCAAGTTATAAGAACTCAGACAAACAGACAGACGCCAAAGTTAAAAATTATGCAGATGGTCATTATTACACTTGAAACGGAAAACTGAATTGAAATTTCGACAAAATAGTCAATGTACAGACACACGGTCGTTACGATTTTCTTTATACAGATATTATTATTATTATTATTATTATTATTATTATTATTATTATTATTATTATTATTATTATTATTATTATTATTATTATTATTATTATTATTATTATTATTATTATTATTATTATTTACACGATTGTTCCTCTTAAGGAGAGCGACTGAACTTGAATACATAATGTCATCTTCGGCGTTTTTCCTCTTTTCTTCCCAAAATTTGTAATTGTAATTTTATTTCAGCACTCGGTGCGGTCCTAGAGATTCGCGATGTTAATCTGTTGTAGGTCCCTCTGAACCTTTTTCAGTCGTACCGTACCGCATTTACTCTTTGTCACGATGTTGATTAATTTCTTGTCCATTCTGTAAATGTGTGTGTAAAACTTTGCCCAGCGTTTTCTGATTTCATCCGTAATGGTGTTTATCTTTTCACAGAGGTCTCTTCGTCCAGATGCCATTTGTCTTCCGAAGAATTTTTCGTTCCTGTTTTTCCATGTCCTTAATTTTAGAATTTTTATTATTATTGAAGCGACTTTATTGTGGCGAAGTTAGGGTTTCTAGCCATTTCTTACACTTAACCACTTCATGTATATAAATGAGTACTAATTTACAATATAGCTTTTACAATTTTACACTGCAATAATTTAAACAATTTACATTTTAATATAAATATATTGTAGTAACAGTATAAAACTAAAATGACCTAATTTGAAAATATTAAATCTTTACAACCTGAAGTATAAACTAAACTAACTAAAGTATCACTGAACTAATCACTAACTAAACTAGCTGAAGTAAGTAAAGTATAACTAAAGTATAAAGTATAAAGTGCAACACGTTACAATAAACGACCACATTCACTCTCATTCATGCATCCCATTCACACTTAAGGAAGACTGAAAGTGCTTATAAGATGACGCTGGCAAAGGATTTTAAACTCTGTCTTGGATTTAGCTTACCTAATGTCATTGGGGAGTTTATTCCACCAGCTCGTGGCGCTGATCGTGAACGATCTGTTGTAGGTTGCGGTTCGATGTACAGGAATTTCTAGCGTACAGACTGACCGGGTATTGAACAGGTGTAGTGAACTAAGGTAGCGCAATCTGGTAGACAGGTAAGGAGGAGTGTTTTCAGAAAGCAGTTGATACACCAAAGTAGTTGCATGGAGTCTACGTCTGTCATTCAGTCGTAACCAAGGTAACTGTCTACAGCATGGGGATATGTTGGCATATGGTCGTATGTTGAATACATACCTGATGCATGCATTTTGGACACGTTGCAGTCTCATGCCTTGCTCATTATTGATATCAATAAAAATGTATCACAATATTCGAGAATTGGAAACAAAAGTGACTGAATGAGCTTTATTTTCAGGGACAAAGGAAATATATATTTTAAAACCATTTCAGGGGATGCAGGCTTTGTTATATCTTTTTGCACACATTCGTCACATGTTGCGACCAGTTTAATGTTCCGCCTATAGCAACACCAAGATTCATAACTGTTTCACAAAATAATGGTATTGTTTAGTGCTACAGGAGGAATATCGTATTGTTTTAAGACCTGTAAGTTTTTTGAAGTGCCGATGATTATTACTTGCGTTTTAAGAAGATTCATTTTGAGATTGTTACTCAATGCAAAATTACGTATAAGACTTAAATATACGCTAACTTGTCGTACAGCACTCTGAATTTTATCAGTTCTTGAGTGGTAGTAGATCTGCAGATCATCAGCATAAAGATGATCTTTGCAGAGTATAATCGATTTGTCAAAATTGTGTATGTAAATTGCAAATATCAGTGGTCCAAGTACAGACCGCTGGGGGACGCCGAGGTTTTCTTTTAAGCCACTCAGATCTGTTATTATTTACTTTGACACACTGACGGTGATTTTTGAGATACGAACTGAAAAAGTTTATTGCCGTCTTGCTGAAATTTAATGACTCCAATTTCGAAAGTAGCAGTTGAGGAACAATGGTATCAAAACACGGATATCATCAGTTACTTTCAGTAAGGCAGTCGTTGTGCTGTGTCCTTTCGTGAAACCATATTGGTAAGGGTCAAGCGATGAATAGTTAGTCAAGTAAGCAAGGATTTATGCATATACCAAGCGTTCTAGTACTTTGGAAAGGGGTGGAAGAATGGATATAGGGCGATAATCTGATGGTAAACTAGGATAGTTCTTTTTAGGAATGGGAATGACGATACCATACTTCCACACAGTTGGGTAATACTCCCTGTACGAGGCAATGATTAAATACATGCTTCAGAATAGGTAATATTGCACCAAAAATATTGTTATGAAAGATAAAGGTATGTGGTCATTAACTGGAGCATCTGACTTGAGGGAGTAAATTACACGCTTCACATCGTTCGCGCAAACTTTTTTGAATGTTAATTTTACTTGATTTACTCGAAAATGTTTATGGCGTTAATAACATCAGCAGCAGTTGGGCCATCATCTGTATTATTATTATTATTATTATTATTATTATTATTATTATTATTATTATTATTATGCCGCCTCTGTGGTGTAGTGGTTAGCGTGATTAGCTGCCACCCCCGGAGGTCCGGGTTCGATTCCCGGCTCTGCCACGAAATTTGAAAAGTGGTACGAGGGCTGGAACGGGGTCCACTCAGCCTCGGGAGGTCAACTGAGTAGAGGTGGGTTCGATTCCCACCTCAGCCATCCTCGCAGTGGTTTTCCGTGGTTTCCCACTTCACCTCCAGGCGAATGTCGGGATGGTACCTAACTTAAGGCCACGGCCGCTTCCTTCCCTCATCCTTGCCTATCCTTTCCAATCTTCCCATCCCCCTACAAGGCCCCTGTTCACCATAGCAAGTAAGGCCGCCTGGGCGAGGTACTGGTCATACTCCCCAGTTGTATCTCCCGACCAAGAGTCTGAAGCTCCAGGACACTGCCCTTGAGGCGGTAGAAGTGGGATCCCTCGCTGAGTCCGAGGGAAAAGCCGAACCTGGAGGGTAAACAGATGATGATGATGATGATGATGATGATTATTATTATTATTATTATTATTATTATTATTATTATTATTATTATTATTATTATTATTATTATAGTTATCATTATTAGTAATATGCTAATTTCGTAAAATGAGAATTTAGATCATCAAGTGCGACCTATACCAATCTGATGCAAATGTTTCCATATTAGTGCTGAACTTCCCCTGTTTGTTATCTCTTGAATATTTTGATACTTGCTGTTACGAATTAATTGCTTAACTTTTTTTCGAAGAATACGGTAATTTTCGAAATCACTAGTGATTCCAGTTCGCCTAAACCATGCATATATGAGTCGTATAGTTCCAAAAGGGGCCTTCTCCAAAATTTATAATTTTTGAGTTAGTGATACTAGCGCCATCCTCTTGAAAGCTCTGTAAGAAAATCAGCGTGGAGTATGTTCCAAAATGCACCCATTTCAACGTAATTGCATAATAAAAACCGGAGTTTGTTCCAAAAAAAACCTTATACGACATCCTGTTTGTTCCATAAGGTTCGTTATCCAGTTTTTTCCAAAATGGTCCTTTCCTTGGTTAATGTGATACATGTTATTGAAGTCTGCTCCATAACAGACCTCCTCCTTTCTAATTTTAGTTTATTGCATATTACTGAGTGTTATTTCAAAATTATTTGCCCCTAGGTTGGTAGAGTACCTACAGTAGTATTGTCGTTGGAAAAAGGGGGCAATAAAGTGCCACTTTAATACATACATACATACATACATACATACATACATACATACATACATACATACATACATACATACATACATACATACATACATTACATACATACATACATACATACATACATACATACATACATACATACATACATACATACATACATTACATACATACATACATACATACATACATACATACATACATACATACATACATACAAGTTAATAATGACACTTTATTTAGCATTCTCGGACAGCAAGCAGTATTCTACGAAAGTACCTTAATATTTATCGACATAAATATAAAGAGTAATGTATTGGTCCAGCGATCAGGAAGGGGAAGAGAAAGAACCAGAACCCAAATAATTGGGAAAAACACAGGAAAATGTTGTACAGGTAGGAGTTCTCGTACTATTTATGTGTAACAAAAGACATATAGCTTATCTAAATAGTCCTTATGTTCATTACTTAACCTTTAATTTTCACCCCTCCCCCCCTTTTCAGAATTAAACATTAATTTACGGATGGCGTTAAAGAGACGGCCATTGAAATTTCTGTATGTCTTATTTTTATGTTACAGGTATTCTTCTAAAGGGTTTCCTGTTCATCCTCATTGTGGTCATGATTCACATGCTTTCAAGTGTTCAAAACTTTTGAGAATATAGAGCAATTAAAAAGTTACATAATTGTGAGCGACTGCAAAGATACCTCTACTATGTTGTGAGGTGGACATCAGACAGTGGTATGATGGTAAACGAGGTGAAAAGCAGGCTGAAAGTTTCATCAATACGAGAAGTGCTCTGCATTTTAATTAGTGTTGATGTAGAATTTTTATTCCCAGTTATGAGCCACTCGTTTACTCCACCAGACCGAGTAATCACTCGCATAGGAAAAGTTATTAGGAAGACAAACACTATAACAGACCCGCATGATTATGAAGAAATATTTTCTGATCATGGTACTTTGTTCACATCTGGTTCAGAATCAGTGCCAGTGTACGACTGGAAGTGTCAAAAAAATGCAAGCTGAAAACATCAGGCTCTTGGCATTTTCAGCTCCAATCATCGAAATGGTCATCATCAAAAGGTGTGATAATATCCAAGTAAATAGAGAAACACTCTGTAAGACTGATTGTGGTGTATTCAAAGGACTTTTTAAGAAAGGTATAGTGGCCACAATCATCGCCCCAAAAACCCTGACAATTGGAAAACTTGTCAAACTAGTGAAGTTGAAGGATATTACAGACGTTCTGAGGAAACATTATGAAGACGATTGGATGAGTGAAGAGAGACTCTGATTTAATGAAAAGTCAATAGTTATTGAGGAATGGAGAACATGTTTGAAGTACCTCATGCTAACCACCTTTTATGTGAAAATGTTCAAGAAGATGACATTGGTCTACGAATATAAGATATTCTCACACTTTTCTTGATCTAATTTCCAATATTTAGTCCAGACATTTTACTGTTGTTCCAGATTATTATTGCGAATTGTTTTACAAAGTTATATGTTTTGTTTTTGTAATATATAAGTACTTGAACATTAATTAATTACGCTTGATAATAATGTTTACGTACGGTATATTTTATTATTTTTCCGTTAGTGACCTTATCCACGTTTGACTGTTACAAAACTTCCCTACGGCATAGATGTGTTCCAAAAGAGCCCTTATCCATTTTTAAAATTATTTTATAAAAAGTTGTGGAAATCAATTATTTTAATTATATCCATCACATTTTGACAGGAACAACTGTACAAATATGTCCAATTTTCTAAGTTTAAATGATATTCAAGCTTAAACAGTTTTTCTAAAATATCCAAAATTCCATCGTTTGGAGAAGACCCCTTTTGGAACTATACGACTCATTACGGAAGAAGGACAGTGGACAATTTTAGTATATTCTTGGTTAAACCATGAGAGTATGTATCATTTTGCCAGCGCCAAGATATAATGAAGGGTTTATTCATATTATTGTATTTATAAGGCATGTTAAGCATATACGTATTGGTTAAATTTATGTTACTGCATCACATGACAAAGGCGCATTATTCGTGCTTCGAATGTCATTAACACATTACTCAACACCACCCATACCCCAGCAGCTTCCATACTGTCACAGTCATAAATATGACTGAGACTTCGGTGGAAGCTACATTTTGCTCTGGCCTGCGCCAGGAGACAGATGAAAAAATACTACATCCATCAAGAATAGCAACAGACTAACTTTAAATTTTACAACAACAACAACAATAACAATACTAATAATACTGGTTGTACGTTCAACTACCTAGTCTTACGGTTTTCGGAGATGCCGGAGTGCCAGAATTTTGTCCTGAAAGAATTATTTTACGTGTTGGTAAATCTATCGAAACAAGGTTAGCTCGGACTGGGTCGGGATCGAACATGCCAACTTGGGCTCAGGAAGTCATCTTCCGAGCTACTCATCCCGGCAACAAAGGGTCAAAGCAAACAAGGTAACTTGTAGTTTTACGTAACTGTTCATATCGTGGTCATCGCCACGGGACTTCCAGTTTTACGTGGAACCCGAACCACGGGGGAGACAATTTTTCATTTCAAAAGTACTACATTATTTATTTTTTTTTGCTAGGGGCTTTACGTCGCACCGACACAGATAGGTCGTATGGCGACGATGGGATAGGAAAGGCCTAGGACTTGGAAGGAAGTGGCCGTGGCCTTAATTAAGGTACAGCCCCAGCATTTGCCTGGTGTGAAAATGGGAAACCACGGAAAACCATCTTCAGGGCTGCCGATAGTAGGATTCGAACCTACTATCTCCCGGATGCAAGCTCACAGCCGCGCGCCTCTACGCGCACGGCCAACTCGCCCGGTACTACATTAATTAGCCGGGATTCGAAACCGGCCGTTTTAGTGAGAAGTTAGTGACCATGCCGCTCAGCTCTTACCGAAGATCATCAAGCATCTAGATCAGCAAGCGGTAAGTAGAATGAATAATAGATAACATGTTAAGATGGTGAAAGTATATGGAAGAACGACAGTTTCAGCATATTCTTGGATAAACCGCAATATATCTGGTGATTTTACCGGCGTCAGCGCATAATGAAGGGGTTAGTCCATTCCTACCTCTAAATATGTAGTAGGCGGGCCTTCGGAAGCAGAAGTGAAAATTGTATTCATATAATTGTATGTATAATGTTTAGTTCATACGTGTTGGTTTACATTTCTTTTGCCACATCACACGGCAAAGACGATAGTTACACCCGAAGGTTTGTATACGCACGGTAGGGTTGTATGTTTTTCCCGTATTCTTACGTTCTTTTATTGCTAAGTTAGCCGTACGTTTTTTATTTCCCCGTGCAGCACTTTCTTCCGTGTTTTTACATTTGGCGCTGGCTTATAGTTGAACCTATAATAACAATTCTTAATACAACAAAATACGCATTGTTTTAATATTAGTTAAAATATATCAGTATCTAAAAGTATCAGTGATTTTGTTAATCTCCTGAAATCCCCTGAAAGTATCAAGTGGACTGATGTTAGGAACAAGTCTTTACCTGAAGTAATAAAATCAAAGCTTCAAATTGTAATAAATTTCGGCATGCCCTGCAAAAGAGTTTTTTTAACCTACTAAAGAATGACAGAAGATTGCTACATAAAGTTTAATCAGTTTCAAAATACCAATGTGTTACGAAGTAATAGAGTTTAAGACATAAATGTGCGTGAGTTTTGATCGAAAATGAGATTTAATAAAAATTCCGAAGGCATGAGTTATTAAAAAATATGTCAATGAAAAATATTCCTTTTTTATTAAAAAACGTGGCAACCCTAACCCATGGTAATGTATACCTAAGTTACCGCACGCCTTGGCCACGGCGTTTTAGTGCAGTACAGAGATCACAGTATAACAGCTTATGCTGGATTAACGCCAACTACCATTCCAATGCGAACTCTTCACATAAGCAGAAGTACCGTACACAAGCCACTCCATGGTTAAATAGCATGTTGGCCTTTAGTCCGCCCAGATAGGGTATGCATATTTTAACTTTCTTTGGTTAATTCCTCTGTCTCGGGGATTGGATAATATGTGCCATCTTCCGGCATTAGAATTCGTCTTAGGAAGGGCCCCATTCTCACAGACGTGCAGGTCGTCTATAGGTTGTCAACTCGAAAGTCCTGTCCAGGCCTCTCCAGAGGCCACACGCTATTATTACATCGTATACAAATATTTTTTCTTCTGCAGTCGAAGCAATTTAACCGCACACAAATCGTGCAGCGAGAGTCGCTCTTGAGCCACGAGCTACCACATCAAATAATGTACATCCTTGTGGAATGAGACAATCATCTACTACTGTTGGCTTGGAGCAGGATAACAGTATGATCAGTGCCATTCTTAAGCCTGGGCATCTCACAAGGGCCACCCGGTAATAATAAGCGTAATTAATTTCGGGGGACGGGGTGTCTTGATCAACTCAGTGGTTTACTTGCTAACTTCCTTCCCGGAAGACTGTGGTTCGAAACCCGAGAAATCTTAGATTTAGATTGTCATCTCAAACATCATGTAGCGTCAGGAAAGACATCCACGAAAAAACAAACAAAATGAGTCTGGGTGGCTCCAGTAATCCCAGAAACAATAGGGATAAGCTGAAGAAAGATTTTATGTCGACCCCAGCCCCAGCTGATTGGGAAAAGGCCCAGGAAAGAAAAAAACTTGTAATTAATAATAATTGTACCAGGGGTACACCTTCTCCGTCCAGTTAAACTGCGCGCCTTCTATAAGGCCATCTGTGTAATTGAACCTGAAATGTTATGCAAGATAGATTGGGTTTTAACTGTTAGATGTCTCTACCATAACTTTAATAACTCCATCTTGTGGGGAAAACTACCATTAATCCATAAAGAAATTTGTAATGTGGGAGTTTTTCAACCTGGTTCTTGGGATTGTTTTATATATATATATATATATATATATATATATATATATGTATTAAAGTTGTTTACACTTTGCTGCTTCCTTCTTCAATAGCTACTGTGTCAACCAATCAGAAATTTGTAAATATTTTCGCTAGCCAATTAAAATTGGGGGTGTGTACAGGAATCCAGCCTACCTGTGAAGAGTTCTGGAAACTTCTCCTCAAAATACTATAAAAGCTGGCCGCCTTAAGGTCATATTGTCATCTGCATCACTCCAGTTTATTGTGTGCGGCGCGTACTAACGGGGCAGGGGCCGCGGTCGGCCCAGCAAGTTAAGGTAATGGCAGAATTTTCTTAACATGTGATAGCTCCGGCAGATAGCTTGAGGGGAAGGTTTGAAACCTCTTTTATTTTATGTAAATTTCTAAACCTGGTGGTTTAAATGCAGAAATTTCGGCCAGACTGAGGACTCTGTTCTATTCCCTATTGGGAAATATGTAATGTAAGGGAATAAAGAGTGATTGCCCTCTGTTGAATCCCATTCAAATTGGTACGGGGAGACTAAAGTTCCTAATCATCTAAAATTCTTAACACTATTTTGGTACGGTACTTAATGTTTCTCTTTTAGTCACCCCGGCGTAGAATAGGCTTAGCCTCTGTATCTTTGGGCCATAAGCCCACTTAGGGTTTTAAAAAACGTCTAGAAGGAGTGCAAGGGTTTCGTCTCCTAGCCTTTTGTTCATGGCCAATCATGTTCAACCTTTCCTTTTTATATTAAGGACATTTAGTATGGGCACTCATTGTCCCTGTTTGTGTTTCTGGAACAGAATGTGAAGACCTGTTGAGCAGAAGATAAGCCCAAAACAGGGTTAAGTGACTGTAAATACCTTATTTGAAGATTGTCAGGTATAACTTTGTGCGCTGTAAGAAATTTATGCCTCTGAGAAGCTGGACAATATTAACTTTCGGAGCTCAGACTCCTAGGCTATGTAAATTAGTCGAGCAAACATCTATATATATAAAATAAGAGTTTTTTATCTGTACATTGCTCAGAATTAGAAAAGAATGGTATTTCTGTATCGGTCATATCCACAGTAACCAGGAAATGCACTTTTTACTTTTCCGTAATGTCTGTCTGTCTGTCTGTCTGTCTGTCTGTCTGTCTGTCTGTCTGTCTGTCTGTCTGTCTGTCTGTCTGTCTGTCTGTCTGTCTGTCTGTCTGTCTGTACACGCATCACTAGAAAACGGGCAAAGAGAATTTAATGAAAATCGGCATGCAATGTCGGGGAATAAGCCGCTACAATCTAGGCTATAAATAATTTCATTCACGCTGATAGAAATGGTAGTTTAGGGGAAGGTCTAAACATTAATTTTCAAATATTTATGTTTTAGTTGTCCTATCGTATTAAAAATTGGTGTGCAAAGTCGAGGAATACGTCGCTACAATCTAGCCTATGAATAATTTTATTCACGCTGAGTGCAATGGTAGTTTAGGGGAAGGCCTAAAATTTAATTTTTAAATATTTAAGTTATTAGTGGTCCTATTTCATTGAAAATTGGTATGCAAAATCGAAGAATGAGCCAGTACAATTTAATCTGTAAGTAATATTTACGCTGAGTGAAATGATAGGTTAGGGGAAGGACTTACATTTAATTCTCAAATATTTATATTATTAGTGGTCGTATCGATAAATACTACATATCCAAAGTTATACAGAATTAAATTTCCGACCATTTATGTCTTATACATTTTTACCGTACTGGCTATAATAACACAGATATTCATGAATTTGTATTTTTGTTACCAAGTCCATATCAACGCCGAACCACGAGAAAATGGGTTAACAGAATTTAACGAAAATCGGTATATAGAGTCGAGGAATAAGAAACTACAGTCTAATCTATAAACAGTTTTATTCATCCTGGATGAAATTGTAGTTTAGGGGAAGGCACCTAAAATGTAATTTTTAAATACCAATATTATTGGTCCTATCGAAAAGTACTATATAAAAAAGCTATAGAGAATACAATTTCCGATCATTTATCTTTTATTCAGTTTTACCGTACCGACTATGATAAGAGTGGTATTTCAGAGTCGGAAGAAAACGAAATCAACAATAACATTACATTGACCATTGTTTATTGAGATGTTCTTTGTCTCTTTTCCTGCCTCTCAACTCCGATAGATGGGATTACTGCTGCGTACCGAGTATAACAGCCTGACTGAATATTGGCGGGAAATATCCGGGGAGTTAGAAAACTTTCTTCTTTAGCATGCCATTCGTCTGGTTCATACATTTTCTGATACAGCTGGTACATAACACACTGGTTCATCATAGTATTTCAGCTATTCGATCCCTACTCTGACGCCCTGTTTTGAATGAGCAGTGTGCATACTTAAGACAGAGCCTCACTTAGTGGTGGTATTAGTAGTAGTAGTAGTAGTAGTAGTAGTAGTAGTAGTAGTAGTAGTAGTATGGCCTGGTCTATAAAAATAATTTAGGCCTTTTCCAAATTATAGCGCCACCATATTCACTAAATAACTCAAAATTCAACTCTGAAAAGAGCCGTTTCTTAAGAAAAGGTTCTTTCTCTTCACTTTTATCAAATTCTACATTCAATTTATTCCAAAGTAGCAGTGAAGAGGAGGTTTCTCTTCTGGCTTGGAGGAAAAATTTGTCTTCAAGTCAGATAGATTTTTCCGCCGCCAGTGTAGTGAATTGATATTTTCCGACTCATCGGGTACTCCTAGGAAAGAGATTAGTAATTGGGCATAGTTTTTTTCCCTGGGAGTCTCCACTATTCGACCCTCTCCCCGCCGAAGAAAACCGAAGAGTGTTCACGGAACACGGCTGTCTGCGGTTTGGTCATTCCAGGTCTGGAACTTTGGACTGTTAGATAGGCAGCGTAGTCCTGTTTGTTAAAAGTGAGAAAATGTGTGGTGTTTCATTTGAACGAGTATTTCGTAATATGAAAGCATTGATTTTAATCGCGCCATTCCTATTGACGTCATTGTATGTTCATTTCGGTTGGGAAAACTACTAAGACAGTAAAAAGCCATTATAATCAAAACATCCCAACCTGATTGTGACTGATGGTATGAAATTGGGTCTACCATTACCGTGAAAATTCCCTCAGTCTTCATATGAGAAAAGATGTTTGGTGACCTCCGGTCGCGTTTCTAGGGTAACATTAAGAGCTATACAATTTAAGACAAATTTGCTCACAACGTGTACACTACCTAACCTGGAATTCTGTATACAATGTAGAACTCCGTAGCGAAGCGCGGGTACATCAGCTAGTGCTCTTATAAAATAGTGTACCTGTTCAGAGGTATAATGCTCATCCAATTTTTCATTAATTCTCTCAAGTTTTGTACCTGATGTTTATGACTTTAAGGCATTGCTGTTGGAGCTGACGAACTCATTATAAGTTCTTATTGTTCATTCAGATCTTCTATTTATCAAATTTTAAATTTAAAAAAAATGGAAGAACCAAATAAAATTTCGAGTTTCGTTTTGTTAACTGATGCTCTAGTTAATTCCTTGTCCGCCCATTCACCCCGGCAGCTTCTCACACCGCTGTGACCCACGAAATACCTGTATCAATAATAATAATAATAATAATAATAATAATAATAATAATAATAATAATAATAATAATAATAATAATAATAATAATAATAAAGTATTTCATATGTAAGTACACTACTCGTAGTTTATGGTACTTGTCCATAAAGTATGGTACTGCAGGTTCATATTTATTTATATCAATGACATACCATCTGTCATAGGAAATAACACACACCACCTCTATGCTGACGATCTTCAAATGTATCGACACTGCAAGACTTCAGACTTAGATGAAACAATACAAGATATTAACAATGACCTCTGACGACACAGTATATATGCACAACGAAATTATCTTATACTAAACTCCACAAAATCTCAGGCAATCATAACTGGATCACGAAAATTACTGAACTGCTCAAACAATGTTGCAATCCCACCTATCCTACTGAATGGTAACATTATTCCCTACAGTAAAACAGTTAAAAATCTGGACGTAATTATGAATGAAACACATGATTGGTCTGATCACACGAAAAATATCCGTAAAAAGATTTTTGGAGTGCTTCACCCTCTTAAACGGCAAAGGGATGTATTTCCATTTGAGCTAAAGGCCAAACTAATACAGACACTGGTTCTCCCTCTTATTATTGTGACGTTCTAGTTGATATGACGAGAGAAGGAACACTTAAACTTCAACGAGCACTGAATTCCTGGCTGCGATTTATTTACAATATCGGGTACGATGTTCATATCACCCCATACTATCAGGCTCTCGCATGGCTGAAGCCTGATACACGTCGGCAGCTACACATTTTAATGGTGGTGTTTAGAATGTTAGCTGAAAGTCAGCCACTGTATATTTCTTCTAAATTCACCTTTTTATAATCATTTCACAACATAAATACACGCTCCAGATCCTTTCTTTCTATTCCAGTGCACCGAACAAATAAAATTAATAGATCGTTTGTGGTGACCGGCGCCAGATTATGGAATTCCCTGCCAGCTCAGGCCAGAGAAACTAGCTCTTTACAATGATTTAAGGTCACCTGCCGAGACTACCTGCTGAGGACAGCTGACTGAATGGTTGAAGGATGAATGTCTGCGTGCCTGAGGATTGGTCATTATTAAGAGTTTTTAATACAGTATTAGTTTTAGTATTAACTTAGTAATGTATTTAAATTTAATCTCAATTCTATTAATTTTTGTAGTTTTAACTATTTTAAGTAACTCAGTATTTTATTTAAGAATTATATTAGTATGTGGTTATGTGCAAGAGAGGACCTCGAGCCCTAATTTCGCCACTGTATAAATAAATAAATAAATAAATAAATAAATAAATAAATAAATAAATAAATAAATAAATAAATAAATTAATTAATTAATTAATTAATTAATTAATTAATTAATTAATTAAATCAATAAATCTCCTTTTTCTCCTTACCGACCTCCGCTGTTTGAGTAGGTCCTACCAGAGACTTCGAAACGGATGGTAGGGTCGGCAATTTCCAAATTGTCAAACAATAAAAAAAACACTTCGATGAACTATGCACCACGGAACCCCAGTGATAATTATAGAAAATTACATTTTAAACAACAGTATTTCTATTGATGTGATAAATTAATTGACTCGCCTAAAAGCATGGAAATAGTAGATGATGAAGCTGTGAAATTTTGTAAATAAAGATTCCTATGTTCAATAGGCGCTCTTTAATCCCGCACGTTCGGTACCACGGCCGTGCCGGATAAGCAATTATGCCGGATTATCGAACGTCAATACTGATGTTTTAATTTCATCATTCTAGCAACTGCAGGGTTTAAGTAAAAACGCAGAAACAATTTTAAATTAAAACACTGAATTTGTAAATTGAATATTCTTGCAGTAATAAAAACGCAGTATAAAATAAAAGTTAATAAGAAAAATTAAAATTAAATTAAAAATTAATTAAAATATTGTAATAAGCTGTTTTTTTCCTCGGACTCAGCGAAGGATCCCACCTCTACCACCTCAAGGGCAGTGTCCTGGAGCTTCAGATTCTGCGTCAGGAGATACAACTGGAGAGGATGACCAGTACCTCGCCCATGCGTCCTCACCTGCTATGCGGAACAGGGGCCTTAGTGGGGGATGGGAAGAGTGGAAGGATAGACAAGAAAGAGGGAAGGAAGCGGTCGTGGCCTTAAGTTAGGTACCATCCCGGCATTTGCCTGGAAGAGAAGTGGGAAACCACGGAAAACCACTTGCAGGATGGCTGAGGTGGGAATCGAACCCCCTCTACTCAGTTGACCTCCCGAGGCTGAGTGAACCCCGTTCCAGCCACTTTTCAAATTTTGTGGCAGAGCCGGGAATCGAACCCGGGCCTCCGGGGGTGGCAGCTAATCACACTAACCACTACACCACAGAGGCGGACTCTCGTATTTGTACTAGGATATTTTCTTTATTCGTTTGCTAGTGCTTTGTCACCCTAACTCACAGGTTTTCGGCGATGCAAGGAAAGGGCTGGGAGTTAGAAGGAACGGCCGTGGCTTTAATTAAGGTACAGCCCCAGCATTTTCCTGGTGTGAAAATGGGAACCATGGAAAAACCATCCTCAGGGCTGGTGATAGTGTGGTTCGAAGCCACTATGTCCCGAATGCAAGCTCACAGCTGCGTCCCCAATACCGCACGACCAACTCGCTCGATGCTTGGTGTACTAGGGTAACTACAGTATGTCGGATAAATCCGATGAAGGATTCAACAAGGAATAGGCTATGCTCTAAACTGATGCACATTAAGCCACGATGATTATTAATATTCAATTACAATCCTATATTATTTTTTGTACTTTTATGTTAATACCAGTACTTATGATTGTTATCAACCTTGATCTGCCCTAATCATTCGTGATGTATATACTGTGCAGTACTATCAACAGTGAATACTGTAGCCCAACTCGTCTGTGTAATTGGCAGCTAATCAATGCCACGTCACGTGATCAGTGCGCTTCATTGGAGTATATAAAGAAAGTTGTCTCCCAGCATGCAACACTGTCCTCGGTCTTTGTTGCGTTCAGAATGTCGGCCTTCACTCGCCTGAGCTTCGGAAATTTAACAGTCAAACGTGTCCTCTTCCTATTGGAACTAACCGACGTTGCTAGGAAGAATTATAGACGGAGGACTGTGATCCATTTATGGTAGGCCTATGTACAGCTTGGCGATTCAAGCAGTCGTAAACACGGATGACGGATATTATCTGGAATGTTATCTCGTTAACTGATAATAGGGTGATTATTAAGCTGTTATTCCAGTTTAATGAAGCCTTTATCAGAAAAAGGACACTCTTTCAGGAAATGGCGCTCTCTGCGACTTATCCGTGTTTACTTGTATCGGGAGTTATCCAGTGAAATAAAATATGATATGAAACATTCAAGATTTTACATTTGTTTTGGTTCTATTTTATTAAACACGATCGACGGCTTTTAAATTACGAGCAATTGAAGAGTCAATTTAAATTTTATCAGATCCGAGGGAAGATTTAAAACGAACTCTTAATCTCACTTCTTCCTTCGCTACAATTCCGGCTCCGTTGTATATGGTAGCAAACCTATCACCTGGAGGCCTGGGGTTCGATCCTCGGCCAGGACAGAGATTTTTACCTGGATCTGAGGGCTCATTCGAGGTCCACTCAGCCTACGTGAGAAAAGTGAAGAACTATCTGACTGTGAGATCGTGGGGCCCGGTCTAGAAAGCCAAGAATAACGACGGAGAAGATTCGTCGTACTGACCACGCGTAACCTCGTAATCTGCAGGTCTTCGGGCTAAGTAACGATCGCTTGGGAGGTTAAAGTTCACCAGGGCTGTAGGGCCATGAGGTTGGTTTATTTTCTTACTACGAAACACGCAACTTTCAATCCAGCTTCCAACAGTTATCATCGGCGCAGTCTGTTTCTAATGTACTGGATCCCAACAATCTATCGATATTTGAGTGAGTGTGAGTGGCGGTAGGTGAGCGAGCGGAGAACTGGCCACTGGTGCATTAACCTTCAGTCCAGGATGCCTGTTCAGTGAACCATTGTCTCAGGTAGGGACGCAGATCTGCTCACCGACGCCATCCGACTGGTTGAGCACTGAGCTTCATTTTTAAGGCCAGTTTTCCACCCGATATAACATACTGTATATTAATGTTCAAAAATACCATTAACGTATAGCTATTACTTTTGTATCCATCTCTTGGCATAGGCCAGAGTAAAATGTAGCTTCCACCGAAGTCCCAGTCTCATCCATGGCTGTGACAATATGGAAGCTGCTGGGGTATGGGTGGTGCTGAGTAATGACATTCAGAGCACGACTAGTGCATCTGAGTGTTATGAAAGGTGTTGCTCATAGGGTCAGTCGTGCTGCAATAGCACTTTCTGACCCAGTGAGGAAAGCAATGGCAAACTACCTCACTCCTCGTCTTGCCTAGTACGCCTCATTTTGATGCTGCCATTGGTTTTTGCGGTTTCCTTATAACCGCATAACCTTTGGTGGTGCTATTTGAGGATCCAATCAGCCTCTGGGCTGATGACCTAACAGACACAAACATTAAGATCTTTGGAGGAGAGCAAGGCTTTCATAAGCCGTAACCAGGCACTTCGAGGGATGAGGTGGTTGACTCTATTTCCAAACGCCTCTGCTGCCACGATTTAACCTGGTACTGTGAAAATGAAAATCCAGACCCTGTTTCCAGGCACTAGACCGGGTCAGGAATGGAATGAATGAAGCCCCCATCTAGCGGCGAGGGGCAATGATTAATGAATGGCAGATGAAATGAAATGATAGTGGAAAGTGTTGCTGGAATGAAATATGACGGGGAAAACCGGAGTACCCGGAGAAAAACCTTGCAGTCGCTAAAGTGCGGCCAGTATCCAGTATTCGGGAGACAGTAGGTTCGAATCCCACTGTCGGTAGGCCTGAAGATGGTTTTCCGTGGTTTCCCATTTTCACACCAGGCTGTACCTTAATTAAGGCCATGGCCGCTTCCTTCCCACTCCTAGCCCTTTCCTGTCCCATCGTCGCCATAAGACATATCTGTGTCGGTGCGACGTAAAGCCAATAGAAAAAAAAGCGGAGAAAAACCTGTCCCGCCTCCGCTTTGTCCAGCACAAATCTCACACGGAGTGACCGGGATTTGAACCCAGCAGTGAGAAGCCGGCGCGCTGCCGCCACTGAGGCTCGTAACCTGGTACTGTATCTGTTCATTTTGTTCTAGGCTGAATAAACCCTAGGACAACTGGTCTAGGAGTACTACTTAACAAAGAATCAAGCTCATGTCCTTCATGAACCAAACATACCTTTCCGAAATTATTTACAAGTTTCCTTGAGTTATGTCCAGGTGTTTACCGGAGATAGTATAATGGAAAACAAAGAGATAAAATGTTTGTCGTTATTCACTTACATTTAGTCCAAAATGACAAACAAAATATGAGTCAAATTTCAGAATGTAGAGACAGAGAGAGAGAGAGAGAGAGAGAGAGAGAGAGAGAGTGTTAAGACAGGAGGCGGGGCGCCTCATTCTTCGCCAGGCAGACCAACAACCAAGGTAATGACCACCAATCTTATTTTTCTGTAGCTACAACCGCAGACTTATACGAGGGGAAGGTACAAATTTCTAATTATCTACACCTCCTGTTTTCCAAAAGGTAAACTTTCTTTCGGCTAATGTAAAAATTTCGTAAAGTCTGTAACTGTAAATCGGGAATAGAGAGTGCGTTACCCTCTCGAGTTGCCCTTCAACTTGGAGTGAGGTGACTACGATTTCGTAACTGTTTTTCTGTCCTGTAATGCATTAAATTAACCTTCATTCGAGTCACCTCAGTAGTTTGGGATTAGCCCCTGTATCAACGGGCCGAGAGCCCCGTTAGGATTTTATACTTCATTATCTAGGAGCGCAAGGGTACGCCTCCGTTCAGTTTGTGTTCGGGCCATTAATTTAACCTGTTCTTATTCCACAAAGGCCCAGTAGGTTGGGTAATAGATACCACTGTGTAAAATAAAATTTAAATTGTAAATTGTGCCTAGAGAGGCCAGAAATCGTAAAGTGTTGTGTAATGTTGCCTTAACCGAACTGTTAAAATGTGGTTAATGTTGGAGAGCATGTAAGCTCTTTTCTTAGTTTTCTGTAACAGCGAGGGGTGACTCTGGAAGGCTAGAGATTGTAACTTTTGGAGCCAAGTGCTCTTAAATTTGGGAGATTTCTATCTTTGTCTAATAATACTGTAACGTTCCAGACGTCACAGTGTAACTGTGGTAATTTTATTATGTTTAATTAATTCAAGTATGATATATTTTTACGTCATGATCTTCGTATGTAATTTTATTATAATTCATGTTTGATCATTTGCTCACTATCATTTCATTACTTTGTAACTACGAGTTGTATATGAGGGCTGAATATCCTAATATTAATTTAGATTCTTGCGACATTCGTTTAAATTTAACTTGCAGTAGATTTTCCTCTATCTTGCCACATCACCGAGGAAGAAGGAAGGACAAATTTAGACATCAAATTCTGGGAAAAGCGAGCACGTGTTCAAGCGTTGTAACCACAGCTACTGTATTTCGAGCTGAGTAATTCGAACTGATCACCGCCTATATTTTCAAAGGAGCGTCATGTTGCCATGGATACTGAGTGAAAGGGCTAATAGAAGAACAGTTGATATCATGGTTGGGACCCATCAACTTTAATATCTGGAGAAGGGAGAGACGTGTCACCTGATTGGACCACGTGTTTTGACCTGTGATTAGAGCCAGAAAAGCTTACTTAACGGCGTGTTGGAGCTCTTGGCATCATTCTTCTTCTATCTTGTATTTCGCTTGAGATCTGAGGACTGGTCTTATGGTTGATGTACCATAGTGGACTAGTGTGATAGTTTATCACTTCTACATTCATTACTTCGTTACCACGACGTGGTACTTAGGGATCTCTGAATGATGGGTGTATAGCCACTCTCATCAGGAAGTACGTACAGCTCGACTACTAGACCGGTTTGTACCAGTCTAAAACAATAGGTAGAATTAAACTAGCTAGAAATGAAACTACGGTACACATTTTCAGTAAAGTTGGAAGGATTGTTAATTGAGTATCCTCTCCACATAACCCAAGGAGGTTTTTCTAACTATGATTTAGGGCTCATCTCCGATATATAGGATAGAGCATAATAGGGAGTGTTAGTGTCGAAGCCATCTTCCAATTAGTGGTCGGTGCACTTAGCAAGGCAGGAATGGTACTTGGCGGCAGATGGAAAGACCTCAAAGACGACCGGCAGTTTTCCAGCTACAAGGACGGAGGCGTTCTCAGTACAAGCAGAACAAGACTACATGGTGAGCAAGCGAGTTAAAATATTGCAAGTTTTTCGCGAAGTAGAGTCATTCAATATTTTTGTTAAATTAATTTCCTATTTTAAATTCAGTTCTCGTAAAACCGTCGTCATTTTTATTCAGAATAATAAATGTTATTCTCTTGGTTCATTTTAATCAGTCTGCCTTAATTAGCCTTTTGATTTCTAATTCTCCTGCTTAATGATTGGTTCATCCCTGTGATGAGAGTCCGTCCAAGCTTTATTATAAATTTTTGTTTTTAAGTAATCAACTTAAAGACTGGCGCCCTTAGCTTGCATAGTTGCATTTCTCGTTCAATTATTGTTCTCTAAGAGGGACACGTCACAATACCACTTTTGAAATTGTAAATGTGTAAACCACGGGCTTAAAGCCGAAAATTGTTAAATTCCCTATTCTGGGGTTCTCTATTTTTATCCCCAAATTTGTCATTGTCATTTCACTAAGTGAAAAGTTGTTAAGTTTGTTTCTTTGAAAAGAAATATAACCTTTATTTAAAGTTTTAAATTAATTTTGATATCGTAGTTAGACCCATTCACACCCGCACCTTCTTTCACCTCTTTCTGCGATCCACCAAAATACGGTAATAATAATAATAATAATAATAATAATAATAATAATAATAATAATAATAATAATAATAATAATAATACATTTATTTTTTAATCCGTTTACTCTCCAGGGGTTTCTCCCTCGGACTCAGCGAGGGATCCCACCTCTTCCTCCTCAAGGGCAGTTTCCTGGAGCGTGAGACTTTCGGTCGGGGATACAAATGGGGAGGACCAGTACCTCGCCCAGGCGAAGTCATCTGCTATTCTGAACAGATGCCTTGTGAGGGGAGGGGTGGTGATGGGAAGATCAGAAGGGGTAGGCAAGGAAGAGGGGAGGAAGAGGCCGTGGACTTAGGTTTGGTACCATCCCGGCATTTGCCTGGAGTAGAAGTGGAAAACCACTTCGAGGATGGCTGAGGAGGGAATCGAACCCCCTCTACTCAGCTGACCTCCCGAGGCTGAGTGGACCCCTTTCCAGCCCTCGTACCACTATTCCAATTTCGTGGCAGAACCGGGAATCGAGCCTGGGCCTCCGGTGGTGGCAGTTAATCACACTAACCACTTCAATAATAATAATAATAATAATAATAATAATAATAATAATAATAATAATAATAATAATAATAATAATAATAATAATAATAATAATAATAATAGATAAAATAGAATATAATAATAAGAATAATAATCTGTATATTGTACATTCCCAAACATTACACACAGGCGTATTGATATAATAAAAACAATAGGATACACTGCTTACGAAATGCACCGTAGATCGTGAGAGAATCGCAAATCGATGACATCACATGTGATTACCGGTATAGATTTATTTTATCTTATCAGAGGAAGGCTTAATCACATCAGAGGCAGCTGACAGGAACTGCGTCACCGATGTGATAAACGTGTACCACGAACTGCATATTAAAGAAACTGAACCATTGTCGTTGGGCAGAAATTATCCATCTACAGATTCTTCGTAATCTCAATGAATAACATTCACGTTTTGCCTGTACGGAAAGTGAGAATTGTATTTAAATAGAAAACATTTCCATGTCATATAAGGTTCATTGCCTGTCTGTCCGTCTGAGTATCACGTGGAAACGGGAGGGCATACTTTTATGAAACTCGATTTATATTTTACAATTGTGTAATGTTAGATGCCAGCCCCGAGGTTAAGGGGTAGCGTGCTTGCCTCTTACTCAGAATCCGCGCGTTTGATTCCCCGTCAGGGCTTGTTCGAGGTCCATTGAGCCTATGATTGTGAGAAGTTATTGATGGCGAGGTAGCGGTCCCGGCCTAGAAAGTAAGGAATAACGGCTGAGAGGATTCGTCCATGGGTCACCTCGCAATCTACAGACCCTCGGGCTGAACATGGGACGCTTGGCAGACCAAGGACCTTCAGGGCTGTAGTGCCATGAGGGTGAGTCGGTTGGTTGTTTGTAACCTTAGATTCTGGGGTAATTGTCATTACGATATTCATAGGAGGAAGGAGAGCTGAGAGAGTGGTTGAAGTGGTTTCTTGCTGATATTTTGAAAACTGTCACCTTTATTCAGAAATGTTTCAAGCAGAAGTTGCTGGAAATTTAATTCTGAACAGGCATTACTGCTGAAATTGTACAAAAATTAATCCGATGACAGGTACAGCAGTTAGTTAATAAATGATATATGCAACAGCGGTAGAGTGTCTGCACGCGACACCCTAGACCATGGGTTCAAACACAGCAAAGGTAGTCTGATTTTTACAGGGTACAAAAGCCCATTTCGGCATTCCATGTCGTATGATGTCAGCAAGTGGTGACCCATTCGGTGTTTAACCGACAAAATTAAAACTCAACAATAGGTTGTCCAGCATAATTCCAGTTTCTCTGCCATCTGGTAGAAAAAATGAAACATCGAAAATGACTCGCAGGTAGCCTAGATGGCGTTTAATCAAAATAGCTGCTCACGGTAACTGAGGTCATATTATAATTATTACACTGGCGGAAAGAAAATATCCTCGTCGCCATAAGACCCATCTGTGTCGGTGCGACGTAAAGCCAACAGCAAATATATATATATATATACAGTAGAGTCTCGTTAATCCGAACTAATTGGGACCAGAGTCTGTTCGGATTACGAAATTTTCGGATTAACCGGACAATATTTTCTAATAATAATGTTATTGCTTTTACGTCCCGCTAACTACTTTTACGGTTTCCGGAGACGCCTAGGTGCCGGGATTTTCTCCCGCAGGAGTTCTTTTATGTGCCAGTAAATCTACTTACACGAGGCTGACGTATTTGAGCACCTTCAGATACCACCGGACTGAGCCAGGATCGAACCTGCCAAGTTGGGGTCAGAAGGGCAGCGCCTCAACCGTCTGAGGAAAATAGTTTCTACAATACAGTACAGTACATACTGTAATTTGAAATGTCCATTCTTTAGCAGTTACATTAACAAAATTACAGTAGGGTATTTAAAAACCCGTAGACGAGGAAACGACAGTGAAAATGACATTAGCGAGTGGATGGAAGCTGACTGCCATCAATTACAAACAGACCAAGGAATTGTAGCTATGGTGGAGAAAGAATCTGGAGTTGATGAGCAACAGAGTGACGACGAAGAAGACCACAATGGACAACTAGTGTCACATTCAGATGCCGCGGCCGCCTTAGAACTTGTCGTACGCTACGTCGAGCAACACTCCGCTGGTACGTCCAATGATGTGATGTTTATGAGACGCTGGTTTAACACTGCATCTTCGAGTAGGTTCCAATCACTACGGCAAAAGAAACCAACAGACTTTGTAAAGATAAACGGTGATTGATGGTTTATGATGTGTAATTATGTTTACATTAAGTTATTCTAGTAAAATATGACTAGTAAAATGCAAGGAAATCTTCATTCTATAATATGTTCTTTCATTTCAATAAGGAGATTTAAAAAATTGAATACTTCAGTTCGGATTAACCGGACTTTCGGATTAACGGGACTCTACTGTATATCCAAACACCATGAAATAAGGAATATAGAATACGGAAATTTTGGCAATATATTTGTCTAGGTAACCTATTTAATTGAAGAAAAGCCATCGCAAATGTGGCATGCTGGTCCATTAACCCATTAATTGCCATGATCCCCAATTGGGGATTTCTTCTTTCCTTGGAGATTCTGTTTCTATGTTTAGGTTGGTAATGATTACGTGTTGACATTGTTCTACAGACATTTTTGAAGCTTGTGGTTGAAGTGTTTGTTCATTGTTGCCAAGGCTGTGGGTTGTAGTGCGTGATTTCTGTGATGTGGCATGGTATTCAGAAGTTTCAACACTTGCGAATTTTCAAATAACAGTAAGTCATGTTATAATATTTTATTTCCAAATTAAAATCAACTGAATTTAATGTTTAATGCTTTCAGAAGATATAGAACACCCTTTCACCTTCATGGTTATTTTCATTTAGGATTGGAGGCTTCTGAAAGCTTGATTCCCATTTGGGGCTCATGGCAGATACCATGTAAGTTCTTCTTTTCAGATCGCAATGAGTCGCTATACTGCAGTTTGTTTTAGAGAAATCAAGGAAATAGTCAATGATCCAAACTTTATGGTTCGTGATGTCCATGAAACTGACTGTGATGTGAATGATACTATTGATATTGTTGAGCTACCACCGGATCACGTAGACAATATTTCTGACTGTGAGGACATTGACAAAACTGAACTACAAGATACGGTCCCAACTGATGTACCGGAAAGATTGGAAGTGCATACTCGCCAAGAACATGACTGTGAAGGAACTGTGCAACCTGAAGTGGAAGATACAAACCCCGCAAGAAAAAAGTTAGGTCTAATATCACTTCTAAGTGGATAAGGGAAGACGCAAGATACAGTAAATCATATCCTGACTCTCGAGAAATTGAGCAGCGGAAAGTCAGTCTGACAACAGCTCTAAAAGAAAAGACTGCTGATGGGTGTTTCAAAGAATTCTTTGATGAAACAGTACTGAGATTGATTGTTGGTGAAAGCATTCGGTATCCCTCCCAGAACAATAATCACAGCTTCCAACTATCGCCAGAATGTATCAAAAAGTTCATAGGGATTCTGCTATTCACTGGATATCACGCCCTCCCTCAAGAGCAGCTGTATTGGAATGAAGATGAGGATTTTGACGTATTAATTGTGCGGAAATGTATGAGTCGCAACCGATATCTTGAAATCAAACGCCACCTTCACTTCAATGACAACTCACTTCTGGATAGCATCCCGGGGTCTAAGAGAGAGAAACTTTTCAAAATTCGTCCCTTATTGAATTTGCTGAATAAGAATTTCATGACATTTGGCGTTTTCTCTGAAAACCTGACTATCGATGAGCAAATGATACGATACTATGGCCATCACTACTTGAAGCAATTCATCCGTGGGAAGCCAGTGCGATTCGGTTTCAAGCAATGGGCCATGCGCTGTTCCCAAAGTGGATACTGTTATCAGATGTCTGCGTACGAAGGAAAAACGAATAACACAAATGATATATCAGTTCTAGGACATGGTGCTCCAGTGATACTGAAAATGATTTCCATACTACAATCTCCACAAGTTCACAAAGTCTATTTTGATAACTTTTTTACAAGTTTCCATCTGATGAAAATACTGACAGAAATGGAAATGAGAGCGACAGGGACCGTACGAATGAATAGAATGAACAAATGCCCTACTGAAAGTGAGAAGAACATGATGAAGGAAGAAAGAGGAACCTATGACTACAGGTTTGATAGCAACAATGAGATCTTGGCCATGATATGGAAAGATAACAGCTGCGTGAAGATGCTATCAAACCATGAGAAAATACAGCCAATAAACTTTGTCAAAAGATGGAGCAAGGGCCAGAAGAAAGAAATACAAGTCCCTCAACCCAACCTGAGTGGAAAGTACAACAAACACATGGGGGGCGTCGATAAACTGGATTGGAATGTACAGAAATACCGGATCAGAATACGAGGGAAGAAATGGTATTTTCCATTACTAACTAATGCACTTGATGTGGCATTAGTCAATGCCCACGCAATTTACTGTCTTACAAATGGGCATATCTGACTGCTTCAGTTCAGAAGGATGGTGGCAAGATCATATCTAGCTGAGTCATAGGCCATTTCAGATCCGAAGCGGACTGGTCGTCCGTTGTACCCTAAGCCATCTACGTCACATGTTCCAATAGACATCAGAACCTCTGGGAGGGGTCACATGATCGAACGTACGGACATGGGCAAGCAAAGAAAATGTGGAGTATGCAAGAAGAATGTAAGGAAGCAGTGTTGTGTGTATAATGTGGGACTGCACGTTGTATGCTTTGCTACTTGGCACAAGAACTGAAGATGTGAAACACGCAGTGACATCTGCCAATCGAAACCTAGATCTCCGGGAATGGCTGTACGATTAAACATATGGACATGAAGAGACAAAAAGCATGTAGTCTGCAAGATAAATCCATATAAACAATGTTGCGAGTGTAATGAAAGACTGCATGAAACAAAATAACATGAAGTGTAAAACTAAGCGTTATCAACCATGATCCCATTTGGGGATCGACATAAATAAATAGATTACTCTAAAGGAATTACTCAAAAAAAATATTTTTTTCATTTCTCAATCCTAGAACTGATCACAGTACCCAGAATATACTAAAATATTGATTTTAAAAAATTGGTAGTTAATGGGTTAATAACCGATGTAATCACCTGACTGTTGAATGCAGGCATGCAAACGTGCATACATTATGTCCTACAGGTGCCGGATGTCAGCTTGTGGGATGGAATTCCATGCCTGTTGCACTTGGTCGGTCAATACAGGGACGGTTAATGCCGGTTGTGGATCAGCTGGAGTTGTCGTCCAATGATGCCCCATACCTGCTCGATTGGAAACAGATAGGGAGATCGAGCAGGCCAAGGCAACATGTCGACACTCTGTAGAGCACGTTGGGTTACAACAGCGGCATGATCTGTTGGAAAACACCCTCGGGAATGCTGTTCATGAATGACAGCACAACAGGTCGAATCACCAGACGGACATACAGTCAGTCAGGGTGCGTGGGATAACCACGAGAGTGCTTCTGCTGTCATAGGGAATTGTTCACCAGACCAGAACTCCCGGTGTAGGTCCAGTGTGTCGACGCCACAGAAAAGTGGAATGCAGGCGCTCACTTGGCCTCATTCTAACCAACACACGGCCATCACTGGCACCAAGGCAGAACCGGCTTTCATTGGAAAACACAAAGGACCTCCACTCCATCATCCAATGAGCTCTCGCTTGACACCACTGAAGTCGCAGACGGAATGCAGTGGAATGCACGCCGAAGGCAATAATAATAATAATAATAATAATAATAATAATAATAATAATAATAATAATAATAATAATAATACACTGGCGGATAAAATATTCAAACACCAATAAGGGGTTGTGCTAGATTAACGAACGTTGGTAGGCGTGTTTATACATCTGAAAGATGACGCTGATTCAAATTTCCCGCAAATAGCATTAGCGTGGCGCTAGTAGCGGCCCCATGACGTTGCACACCAGGTTTGCTTTAAATACGGGCTGTACCGTGCGAGAGCGTTAGTTACCTGTGAGATTGGACGGAGTGACTGTGAGTGGGTCAAGAATGATTTTACGACGAAAAGGCCAGTATCAACAGCTCACTGCGGTTGAAGAGGCCGTATAATAGGGCTACGTGAAGATGGATTTTCCTTTCACGCTATTGCAGAACGACTTGGCAAGAATGTCTACACTTTGCATGCGTGGTGGCAGCAGTGATCACGAGAAGGTACGCTTGCAAGAAGACCGGGCTCCGGACGTCCCTGTGGCACCACCGAGAGGGAGAACCGTATTCTGCGTATGGTTGTGGCGCGGTGGACTGAGTCTGCAGCAGCAATTCGAGCGGCATTTGGCACCACAGTGAAGCATCGAGCTGTACGAAATCGGTTACTTAATTGGTTAATTTCGTAGGCACGGGGCTGGGTGTATGTGTCGTCTTCATCAACGTTTCATCCTCATCACGCCTACAGGTATCAAATCAAAAGACCTGCATCTGGCGAGCCGAACTTGTCCTCGGACACTGCCTGCACTAAAAACCATACGCCATTTCCATTTCATTTCGGCTCAATATAGCGAATACCCAGCTCCCAGCTGTCAGAAGAAGGTGAAGGAATTCTGTATGTTTCACACTTAACGCGAATCAAACAGAGCAGTCCCCAGCTGGCAAATGAAGCACGGTTCAATACATTATATTTTCTTGAGAAGGTACTTTATTTTCAAAATAATTACGGTGCTGACTTGTTAATGTTTGTAGGTTTAAGGTTAGGTTTAGAAAACAGTGTAGTCCCATTTAATTTTTTTTTTTTTTTTTTTTTTTTTTTCTAGTTGCTTTACGTCGCACCGACACAGATAGGTCTTACGGCGACAATGGAACAAGGAAGGGCTACTTCCCGAATACTGGATACTGTCCGCACTTAAGCGACTGCAGCTATCGAGCTCGGTAGTCCCATTTAAAAAAGCAAAGCTAGAACCATTATCTCAGAAGTTATTGACGCCAAAAAGTAATGTTAGTCCGATTATGTCCGGCCCCATGGTGTAGGGGGCAACGCGTCCGCCTGTCACCCGGGTTCGATTCCCGGCCAGGTCAGGGGTTTAATTGATTAATATCCCTGGCCTGGGGACTGGGTGTCTGTGTCATCCTTAACGTTCCTTGCCTCACATTCAACACTCTACACTTCCGCAATTCCACTTACACGCAGTGTCCTCTCAAATGGTGAAAGTAGTGGCAAAAGACTTCATAGGTCGACGCCACGAACAAATATCATTATTTTAAAAAAATAGTCCGATTATGAGCCCCTTGGTGCCATTACTGAAAGTCAAAAGAGAATGTCGATATTTTTAATTGTTCATAAATTATTTGAGGTGGACAACGTATCTGAATAACCCCGTATAAGTTAGGCAATAGACGATGAGCATACTGTCTATATTAAGACAAGCCAAGAAAGTCGTGTGCTCCTGTCCATCGGTTCGATCTGATTTGGCGATCCTGATAGGATCCTGCAACGAAATCCAAGGTGAAAAGAGATAGTAAAAATACCACATCATGTGATGTGATTTTGAGAGACCCTTCCCACAATATAGAGACATTCTTCACGACAACTGAACCTCAAAATATGAAATATTCGTTAGTTGTAAATTCCTTCCAAAGCCAATTATAAGTATTTTTTCATGCATGTTTGGTTGCTTATTTAACACAATGGTGTCTATTTACGTGCCTACTTTGGCTATTTTTAGTTCCGATATGCCTGCCTATTTCAAATGTTTATTGTGCCTGCAAATCCTGACCTTAGTTATGGATGAGTAAAAAAAAAAGAGAACTAGAAAAGCAAGTTGCGGAAGTCCTTTCAATGTCAAGTGGCTGAAAGACTCGAATTTTGTGAACTAGCTTTTCAAGGACGAAAACATCGTATTCTCTAAGATACGCCGATTTTTACTATCAAATACAATATAGCCTAGTGAAAGCGTTGAAGCATCACGCTAGTTCAGAATATTTTAAAAATGCACGCACTTCAATGAAAAATTCTACGGTTTTAAGATATGTCGTGCCATCTAGGAAACATTGACGAACTAGAGATAACATTAAAAAACTTGGGACCGGGCGAGTTGGCCGTGCGCGTAGAGGCGCGCGGCTGTGAGCTTGCATCCGGGAGATAGTAGGTTCGAATGCCACTATCGGCAGCCCTGAAAATGGTTTTCCGTGGTTTCCCATTTTCACGCCAGGCAAATGCTGGGGCTGTACCTTAATTAAGGCCACGGCCGCTTCCTTCCAACTCCTAGGCCTTTCCTAACCCATCGTCGCCATAAGACCTATCTGTGTCGGTGCGACGTAAAGCCCATAGCAAAAAAATAACTTGGGACATATCATCATAGCTATCTGATGATGATGATAATCATCATCATGATCATGATGATCTCTGCGCATGGTTATGAAGGTGTTTAGAGGCTGTAGTAAGGATGTAAAGGAGAGGGCATATAAGTCTCTGGTAAGACCCCAATTAGAGTACGGTTCCAGTGTATGGGACCCTCGCCAGGATTACTTGATTCAAGAACTGGAAAAAATCTAAAGAAAAGCAGCTCGATTTGTTCTGGGTAATTTCCGACAAAAGAGTAGCGTTACAAAAATGTTGCAGAGTTTGGACTGGGAAGAATTGGGAGAAAGAAGACGTGCTGCTCGACTAAGTGGTATGTTCCGAGCTGTCAGCGGAGAGATGGCGTGGAATGACATTAGTAGACGAATAAGTTTGAGTGTCGTCTTTAAAAGTAGGAAAGATCGCAATATGAAGATAAAGTTGGAATTCAAGAGGACAAATTGGGATAAATATTCATTTATAGGAAGTGAGTTAGGAATTGGAATAACTTACCAAGCGAGATTTTCAATAAATTTTCAATTTCTTTGAAATCATTTAAGAAAAGGCTAGGAAAACAACAGATACGAAATCTGCCGCCTGGGCGACTGTCCTAAATGCAAATCAGTATTGACACTGATGATGATGATGATGATGATGATGATATTATTATTAATAATAAGACGAAGAAGAAGAAGAAATGTTTATCTGTTTTATGACCCACTACTTTTACAGCTTTTGGAGACACCAATGTGCCGGGAGTTCTTTAGAGTTCCAGTAAATCTACCGACACGAGGCTAGCGTATCTGAGCACCTTCTAACATCAACGAACTGAGCCGTGATCGAAATCACCAATTTGAGTTCAGAAAGCCAGTGCCTTACTATCTGATCTACTCAGACCGGCAAATAGCCCTCATTCCCAAGACTGCGGAATTTACTCCTGTTCTCGGCGACAGCCCTAAATGCAGATCATTAATGATGTATAGGATCCCCCTAACTCAACGCCCCTCCTCCCAAGATTCTAAACTAGCATCTATAATTAGCTGTTGTCGAAATAAGGATGAAGATCTGGTCGGTCTTGGATTCTCATCTCTTCAACAAGTGCTGTTTATAACAGCAGAGTGCTCGCGTGTGTGTTCACGCGGATGGCATATGGCGTATGCCATGACTTTAATTTATTTATTTTACCTTAAATATTGATGTATTTGTATTACATGCCATTCTATTTATTACTTGTTTAGAAAAGTACATCTTATTTGTGCAGCTTTTTATTATGGGCTAAAAACAGTATTTTTTAAAATGACAGATTTTCCGCACAAAACATGTAACTACAGTACTTACATCTCTCTGCGTCCTCAGCCATTGTTTGGCGTCTCTTCTCCTGCCTGACTTGAGCAGCGGAGGCAGACTGTAATAGCGTGTTCAGGGCAAATCCTTTCCAGACACATGCAGTACCTAATGCAGGACTTCCGGAGGATCTTGTGGCGACTTCTTCCGAGAGATAGTAACGTTATCGTGCTACGACTTTTGGATGATGAATAGGTCACACAACATCGTCAATTTCCACAAATTATTTACACCTCCTCTTCACTTCCTTTGGGAATAATTTCATGCTGTAACTGCCTCGATGGATCAGCAGTGCCCGACTCATGATTCCAAGATGGCGGGTTTGATCCTGACACTCCACGTTATTGTTATTGGCATGTTAAACAATTTATGGAGGCGTACACATGACAACATTAAATTACCTCAATCATAGGAACTGGTGTTGCCAGGTTTTAGAAGTGTCAATAAGGGACAGGTCACGTCGACACGACATGCGGTAACGACATTTCCTCAAAAAAGGACAGAGCTATAATTTACTGTTCTATAATTACATTGTAGGCACATCCCTTATTACAGCATTTTTCTAGTTACATTTTCTACATAAAAAGTTTAAAATCCGTATTTTTCTTTTTAGCCTTTCAAAAAATGCTAAACTCCCTCAATCGCACATTATAACACTAGTATGAACTCTCTTACTCTCACCCCATCACAGCATAACACAAACTGACAGCTTTTAACAAATGTGCTAAAAGCACTTGAAAATGACAGAATGCAGGGTTTCAAACTAGGTGCCTCTGTGTCTCGCTGGGCTCGGCGCTGGCGTTTCTACTACACGTTTCGATCATAGTGCAGAATCGCTACATGAAGAATAATGAACTGACATGCAGTATTGGTAAATGCTACCGTAAGTAGATAATTTTAACTATGGCAGAAGTGAGTTGTTTAAGTATGTGAAAGTGTCGCGACCGGGCGAGATGGCCGTGCGGTTAGAATCGTGCAGTTGTGAGCTCACATCCGGGAGATAGTGGGTTCGAACCCCACTGTCGGCAGCCCTGAAGATGGTTTCCCGTGGTTTCCCATTTTCACATCAGGCAAATGCTGGGACTGTACCTTAATTAAGGCCACGGCCGCTTCCTTCCCATTCCAAGGCCTTTCCTGTCTCATCGTCGCTATAAGACTTATCTGTGTCGGTGCGACGTAAAGCAACTAGCAAAAATAAAATAAAAAAATGTCCCGCGGTGTTAAAGTTTAATTCGGATATCCGCAACACATTATCTTTAACGTAGCCGTTACTGGCGTTATGAGATCACTTCGCGACATTAATACAGTAGTAAACAATCTTAAAAAGTTATACAAAATGCTGTTTCATTATCTCTAAATATTCTGAATCCCTAGAATGAATAGCAAACTTCTTACTTTTCCTGAAGGGACTGACTCTTTCTCCCATGGCGCGGCCTGGGGCAACAACACCCCACTTGCCCCACCTACGACACGGTCCTGCCAAAATCTCTTTGAAAACTTCAAAAAGATTATAACAATGTAAGGAACTATTGTCTTCCACCTCATTATGAGATGTAATGATTATGAACAACCTGAATAAATTAACCTTAAACTTCAGAGATATCTTTGCAAATTGTTTTTCAAGGCCTACATAAAATACTTAGATGAAATGTTTAATAAAACGAAAATACTGTTACGTGCCAGCCCTGTGGAGCCCCTTTTGGTACTTCCTGCAAGGGACTAGTGAGTTAGACGATCGAGAAGCTCCCAGCCGGCTTGGAAGGCATGGCTGGCTGTTCTCTTCGTCTGGTTTCCCCGTGCGTTCCTGCGAGGTGCAACGAGAATGTTCCGTCTCTAGCCAAATAGCGAATATTCCGAGCTATAAAAAGGAGGCTAGCCGCAAACAATCAGTGTTGGACTCAGTGCTGGAGTCGGAGCTGGACTCGGTGTGTTGGGGTTCGGTGGTTGGGCTGTGGGCGACAGCGGTGTTCGATGTCGCCTGTGTCCCATTGGAGTCTGATCGAGGAGTGGTTGTTGCGTCTGAGTACCGAGTGAGTAGCTGGACTGAAGACGGCTGTTGGCTGCCGTCAGAGTATCGTAGCGTATGGAACGGAAGACTGTGTGCCGACTAACAGTACTGTGTATATGCGCGCGCGCGCATGTGTGTGTGTGTGTGTGTGTGTGTGTGTGTGTGTGTGTGTGTGTGTGTGTGTGTGTGTGTGTGTGTGTGTGTGTGTGTGTGTGTGTGTGTGTGTGTGTGTGTGTGTGTGTGCTTCTGTGGACTGAGGACCGTCGTACGGTCAGTGACAGTTTTCCTTACCAGGGGAGATACCACGACCAGCCAGTTCTTTTAATTTAGTTTTAGGCAGTAGAATACCTAGTTAGGATGTTAGTGTAGATTGTAGTTAAGGTAGGATCTTACATGTGGTGCTGGCTATCCGCGCATGTGTGGGATGCTACAGAATAGATTTAATAGATTGTAAATTTAGACATGGAAGATATAGATTAAATTAGTGATATATTATTTAGTTGTAGTTAAGTAGTTAGTCCAGTCATGTACTATTTTCTTTATTTCCTTATACCGATGGTCTGTAACTATGGTGGGGTAATAAAGATGTAATGTAATGTAATGTAATGTAATGTAATGGAGAGTCAGTGATTGGAGCAGCTGTTGTGAGTGTAATTGGAACAGTGTTAATGGTTGTTGTTGTGAGTATTATTGTCCTGCTGTTTAACACTGTTGAATTGTTGCTGTTTAGTTGTTCACTGCGTTGGACTGGTGAATTACTGGGCTGTCTCTGTCTCTGGAGTCGAACCAAGGAATAGTCATCGTGTGTGTTGTGTTGCCAGTAGCCCTGTGTTCAAACCTAGCAGTCTGCACGCACCAGCTGTACGGGGTGACGGACTTGTGAACGCAAATGAAAGTAGGGTGAGCCTGTCAATAGCATTTTAGTCCTTTCAGGTAATATCAGTGAGCCGGACCGCCTGCTGTGTGAAAAGAACAGAGGCTTATACATAGCCAGTAATGAGTGAGTGTGGTCATTTATGGTCGAATAGAATCATGCGTGCGTGCGCGTGCGTGTGTATGTGTGTGCGTTTATTGGGCCATCCTGAAAAATTCAGTGATAAAACAAGCGATGTTTTATTCGTAACAATACGATAAGACTGAGAATATTGTACTCCTGACCGTAGTCATCCACATGAGTACCGGAGATTAGTCCGGCTCCATGGCTATATGGTTAGCGTGCTGGCCTTTGGTCACAGGGGTCCCGGTTCTATTCCTGGCAGGGTCGGGAATTTTAACCATCATTGGTTAATTCCGCTGACACGCGGGCTGGGTGTATGTGTCGTCTTCATCATCATTTCATCTTCATCACGACGCGCAGGTCGCCTACGGGAGTAAAATCGAAAGATCTGCATCTGGCGAGCCGAACTTGTCCTCGGACACTTCCGGCACTAAAAGCCATACGCCATTTCCAATTTTTTTTTTTTTTTACCGGAGATGATACTTCAGATAAACGGGACTTCGAAAAATGAGTGGAAACCACATCAGCCATTCTGGATTTTTATGATGACGGTAATACAACTTGACACGCAATGCCACATAGACTTCGAAGACGGCAATGTCTGGTCTCCAAGATTACAAGTGACCGCCTTCTGTCGGTGCTTTCTATTCTGTTAATCACGGAAAAAATCCGTCTGTGATCATTGTCTGAGTGTTGCCATTGTAATATACTTATATTATACAACGTTGTGAAACGTGGACTTACAGCTGTGTCATTTGAAATTGAGTCTTTGGCGATTGGAATATTCAATGAGTTTACCTGAAGTGCTTAAAAGTTGATTAGCCAAGGAATTTTTGTGGAATTTTGTGAATTGGAAACTGAGTGAAGAAAATATTGTCAACTTACCAGGACATGATTTTTTATTTATTTTGCCAACAGAAATGAAGGGAAACAAACAATGATTTAATACTTCCGGAGCGTTATGTCTATTTTATGCATAATGTGATGAGCGTATTTAAAACAGGAATAAAGCAAGCTGAGAGTGATCACGATCAATAATTAATGAACCGCATTATTTTTTTCTGTATTTCTTGCTACTCCTATTGGAGCACAGGCCATCCGTGAAACACCTCCATCGAGTTCTATGTTAATAAGTCTATTCACCTGCTTCAGATCTCACGTACCGCCTCCTGTGCGGAAAGAACAGAGGCTTATAAATAACAAGCAATTAGCAATTATGTCATGCGTTATTTCTCCACCGTTGTCTTACAGGTCTTCTTTGGGCGATCTTGAAGTTTCAATTCAGTTCTGATCTTCCGATAGCTCAGGCGGGCTTTCTTACAGTGTGTTCTATCCATCGTCATTTCGTCTCCTTTATTTGGACTTCGATTGGCTGTTGTTCTGTCACCTCCCATAGTTCTCATTAGATATAACATCCGGCTATATCCTGTTGATAACACCATGTAGACAGCGGTTTTTGAAGACTTGTAGCTGTTTTGTAGTCTTATGATGGGCAACTTTAACTTTTCGGAATCAAGATGTTGCAAGAACTACAAACTAATCCTGGTTATGATTTTCGTGAAGACTCGTTTACAAGATCACTTCCTACTTGACCTTTGAAGAATCTCTTAAAAGAGAAGCAGTGTGCAAATGGTCACGAATTATTTTCTCACATATTTGCTTTAAATTATGTCTTGATTGCCATTAAGAAATCGTTGGACACCAACATTTCAAACATGTGGGATATTTTCAAACAGTGTTCCGAAGTACCGAACCATCTGATAATTTCCAACACATTTTAGCTGTCCAGAGATTTTGTAGAACGTGTATTCTGTGTATGGTTCATGTTTGTGGGTTACTGTAGTCACGTCCTAGTTCGTGAACCATGGGCAACGGCTGAGTGGCCTAGTAAGTGGTCCTGAGAGCTGGGATACCAGTTGCTATGGAATGGGAGTGGGCATCTCGGACATATTCTGAGTTATGGCCCTCCTTGTGCTCAGGCGGCTAGGACTATACAATTCACCGGTGGTCCATAACCCGTTAGAGGAGTGATCCTCACTTGGACTATGTGCAAGTAAGGTAGCATCCCGCTTCATGAATTTACCGAGCTCAGAACATTCTTAGCAAGCCTCGGACCTATGGGAGTAACGGGGCCCCACTCCCATTTGACAGGCGAGGGACTCCTTGGAAACAACTTGGCGAACGAAATGGAATTCGATGGGGAGCTATCAATATTAATAGGGCTTATGGAAGAAAGAAAGTAGAACTGGCTGAGTCAGCAAAGAGGATGCATTTAGATGTGCTAGGAGTAAGTGATATTCGGGTAAGGGGAGATAACGAGGAAGAGATAGGAGATTATAAAGTATACTTGACGGGTGTTAGAAAGGGAAGGGCAGAGTCTGGGGTAGGGCTCTTTATCAGGAATCCCATTGCACGCAACATAGTTTCTGTTAGGCACGTAAATGAGCGAATGATGTGGGTAGATTTGTCAGTTGCAGGGATTAGGACGAGAAATGTATCAGTGTATTCACCATGTGAGGGTGCAGATGAGGATGAAGTTGACAAGTTTTATGAAGCATTGAATGACATCGTGGTCAGGGTCAACAGCAAGGACAGAATAGTGCTAATGGGCGATTTCAATGCGAGAGTTGGGAATAGAACTGAAGGATACGAAAGGGTGATTGGTAAATGTGGGGAAGATATGGAAGCTAATGGGAATGGGAAACGTTTGCTGGACTTCTGTGCTAGTATGGGTTTAGCTGTTACGAATACATTCTTCAAGCATAAGGCTATTCACCGCTACACATGGGAGGCTAGGGGTACCAGATCCATAATAGACTATATCTTAACAGACTTTGAATTCAGGAAATCTGTTAGGAATGTACAAGTTTTCCGCGAATTTTTCAATGATACAGACCACTATCTGATCTGTAGTGAACTAAGTATCTCTAGGCCTAGGGTAGAGAAAGTGAAATCTGTCTGCAAACGAATAAGGGTAGAAAATCTCCAGGACGAGGAAATTAGACAGAAGTACATGGATATGATTAGTGAGAAGTTTCAAACAGTAGACAGTAAGCACGTTCAGGATATAGAAAGTGAATGGGTGGCATACAGGGATGCTGTAGTAGAAACAGCAAGGGAATGCCTAGGAACAACTGTGTGTAAAGATGGGAAAAGGCGAACATCTTGGTGGAATGATGAAGTGAGAGCAGCTTGTAAACGTAAAAAAAAAAAAAAAGGCTTATCAGAAATGGCTCCAAACAAGGGCCGAGGCAGACAGGGATTTGTACGTAGATGAAAGAAACAGAGCGAAACAAATAGTTGTTGAATCCAAAAAGAAATCATGGGAAGATTTTGGTAACAACCTGGAAAGGCAAGGTCAAGCAGCAGGGAAACCTTTCTGGACAGTAATAAAGAATCTTAGCAAGGGAGGGAAAAAGGAAATGAACAGTGTTTTGAGTAATTCAGGTGAACTCATAATAGACCCCAGGGAATCACTGGAGAGGTGGAGGGAATATTTTGAACATCTTCTCAATGTAAAAGGAAATCATCCTGGTGGTGTTGCGAACAGCCAAGCTCATGGGGAGGAGGAAAATGATGTTGGTGAAATTATGCTTGAGGAAATGGAAAGGGCGGTAAATAAACTCCATTGTCATAAAGCAGTAGGAATAGATGAAATTAGACCTGAAATGGTGAAGTATAGTGGGAAGGTAGGGATGAAATGGCTTCATAGAGTAGTAAAATTAGCATGGAGTGTTGGTAAGGAACCTTCAGATTGGACAAAAGCAGTAACTGCACCTATCTATAAGTAAGGGAACAGGAAGGATTGCAACAACTATCGAGGTATCTCATTGATTAGTATACCAGGCAAAGTATTCACAGGCATCTTGGAAGGGAGGGTGCGATCAGTCGTTGAGAGGAAGTTGGATGAAAACCAGTGTAGTTTCAGACCACAGAGAGGCTGTCAGGATCAGATTTTCAGTATGCGCCAGGTAATTGAGAAATGCTATGAGAGGAATAGGCAGTTGTGTTTATGTTTCGTAGACCTAGAGAAAGCATATGACAGGGTACTGAGGGAAAAGATGTTCGCCATACTGGGGGACTATGGAATTAAAGGTAGATTATTAAAATCAATCAAAGGTATTTATGTTGACAATTGGGCTTCAGTGAGAATTGATGGTAGAATGAGTTCTTGGTTCAGGGTACTTACAGGGATTAGACAAGGCTGTAATCTTTCACCTTTGCTGTTCGTAGTTTACATGGATCATCTGCTGAAAAGTATAAAATGGCAGGGAGGGATTCAGTTAGGTGGAAATGTAATAAGCAGTCTGGCCTATGCTGACGACTTGGTCATAATGGCAGATTGTGCCGAAAGCCTGCAGTGTAATATCTTGGAACTTGAAAATAGGTGCAATGAGTATGGTATGAAAATCAGCCTCTCGAAGACTAAAGTGATGTCAGTAGGTAAGAAATTCAACAGAACTGAATGTCAGATTGGTAATACAAAGCTAGAACAGGTCGATAATTTCAAGTATTTAGGTTGTGTGTTCTCCCAGGATGGTAATATAGTAAGTGAGATTGAATCAAGGTGTTGTAAAGCTAATGCAGTGAGCTCGCAGTTTCGATCAACAGTATTCTGTAAGAAGGAAGTCAGCTCCCAGACGAAACTATCTTTACATCGGTCTGTGTTCAGACCAACTTTGCTTTACGGGAGCGAAAGCTGGGTGGACTCAGGATATCTTATTCATAAGTTAGAAGAAACAGACATGAAAGTAGCAAGAATGATTACTGGTACAAACAGGTGGGAACAATGGCAGGATGGTACTCGGAATGAGGATATAAAGGCTAATTTAGGGATGAACTCGATGGATGAAGCTGTACGCATAAACCGGCTTCGGTGGTGGGGTCATGTGAGGCGAATGGAGGAGGATAGGTTACCTAGAAGAATAATGGGCTCTGCTATGGAGGGTAAGAGAAGTAGAGGTAGACCAAGACGACGATGGTTAGACTCGGTTTCTAACGGTTTAAAGATAAGAGGTATAGAACTAAATGAGGCCACAACACTAGTTGCCAATCGAGGATTGTGGCGACGTTTAGTAAATTCCCAGAGGCTTGCAGACTGAACGCTGAAAGGCATAACAGTCTATAATGATAATATATGTATGTATGTATGTATGTATGTATGTATGTATGTATGTATGTATGTATGTATGTATGTATGTATGTATGTATGTATGTATGTATGTATTCTGTGTCATACAAAATATGTTGAATAACGAGAGGAACAGACTAGAAGTGGTCAATCTTAATTAGAGTACATAACGAATTGTGTAGCATTCACTGCATTTTTGAAATACAGCAATCGAAAAGAACTTTTGAAATCAGCAAAATCAGAGGGAAAATATACAAGTTCAAAGTGAAAACCTCCAACTGATTTGATACCAAATCTCCCTAGGTTTAGTCCTAACCAAAATGTAAGCAGCAAGCAAAGGTCTATGCTAATACTCTGTGGAAAACATGTAAATTTACTAGTACTACTATACTACCGCTACTACTACTATTGCTGCTGCTAATACTACTACTGCTAATAATAATAATAAAAATAATAATAAACATAATAATAATAATGATAATAGAGTAGATTTCATTTTATGAAGACGTCTGGTGCTGGCTCTAATACCAGCATACTAGCTGGCAGTCTGGTCAGTATTCAGTAAAATATACAATAGCAAGATCGCATAACAATGTGGAAGACGTTATTTCCTGTTTAATATACGCCAGTAACGAGGACAATGCGTTCCAGAGTACTGATAACCGACACACTACCTCTTGTCTACTGATCCAGATCGCGATATTAATACGACTCCTTCAAGGTGACTGGCTCATAATTCTGGTGGAAATTACTTGACGTGAGTAAGAAGGGAGGGAATGAAGTCAGGTACACAAAGAAATTTGGTTGCAGTGCCACAAACTTGCATCGCAGCAAGTATATAGTAGTTGGCCTCTGTAATGATCTAGCATGTGATCAATGTTGAAATAGAAAATTGTGTCTTGGCATTCGCTCCTTCTCATAGGTCTATCTAACGAAGCATCCTGTCCCCAGCTGCTTTCCCATACAACTGGCCACAGTACACTACACTATACTACAATACAGCCAGGAAGTTCTTTCTTCAGGATCAAGCAGTTGCATGCAATAGCCTTCATCCACAAGACAAAAGAAAAAAACATTCACAGCTATCGTACAATGATATAACAATAATCGTTGACTTACAGGCTACAGAAGAAAGAATCAGTTTACAGAATTACAGCATGCATTAACATGTGGTTAAATAAACTATAGTACAATTACTTGAGGGTATGTCAGTCAGCTTCCAACCATCCATTTTAATGGATTAAGACTAACCAACAGGCTCTTCCTAAGAACATTTAATGGTAGATTTTGAAATTCACATTCTATTTTATGAAAAAGTGTTATGCCTAAGATAGTATGAGATTCCTGTCTTCTGCACAGTATACACCTGTGTATCACCAATGATTATGGTTACCATATTTGAAAACGTGAAAACTGAGAGGTTACCATACTGCAACGTTTAAAAATTGGAGGTATTTATATCCTGTGGCTTAGATTACATATTTTTCACTGGCTTGGACGTTTTTAGAAAATCCGTTTTAGAGAACGCTGGCATACTAGTGTACAGTACACATGTTACATGTTTCATGTTGTACAGTACAATTAACAACAATTTTACATTTTCAACTGCGAGCTTATTTCCCACGTCCGTCCACTGAAAATTTAGAAAAATAACATTATCTCTACAGCTGCGTTAACAATTCAACACAATCAAAAAGTACTTCACATCACAACCTGCAAGATCACATCGATCATCTGTACACTAACGCCACTCTTTGATAATATGTCTATCAGTCATGATCATTCCTCACTACTTCACATCACAGCCTGCACTGTTGCGTCACACATTTTGTATCGCTAATTTCGTGACGCAAATTTCCAGATGACCCCCGGCCATAAGAAGTATTTATGTCAAAAGCTTCAACTTAGATACAACCAAGAACTGAGTGACACCTTCACTGTTGTCAACTGTAAACTGATTTCAGCAAAGACATGATAGCAAATATACTCAAATCTATAAAAATAAAATGAAATAAAATACAAAGTGTGAAGAATTAGCAGAAGGCCAGAATGATGACCGTAAGCAATAATTATTGGTACTTCGAAAAACTTACACGACTTAAAACAATACAAAATTCCTCCTGTAGCACTAAACAATATCATCACCTGGCGGCCCCGAGTTCGATCCCCGGCCGGGCCAGGGTTTTTTAATTATAAATGATTAATGCCCCTGGCCTGGGGATTGAGTGTCTGGGTCTCCCTTAACGTCCCTTTCCTCACATTCAACACTCTACACTTCCGCAATTCCACTTACACGCAGGTTCCTATCATATGGTGAAAGTAGTGGCAAAATATATGCAGAGGTCGACGCCATGAACGAATATCATTTTAAAAAATACCATTATTCCATATTGTGAAACAGTTATGAATCTTGGTGTGGCTATAAGCGAAACATTGAACCGGTCGCAACATGTGACGAAGGTGTGCCAAAAGATATAACAAAGCCTGCATCCCCTGAAACGGTTTAAAAATATATTTCCTTGGTCCCTGGAAATAAAGCTAATTCAGTCACTTTTGTTTCCAATTCTCGAATATTGTGATACAGTTTTTATTGATATTAATACTGAGAAAGGCATGAGACTGCAACGTTCCCAAAATGCATGCATCAGGTATGCATTCTACATACGACCATACTATAGACCAGGACCTCTCAAACGCCCAAAATCTCAAGCGTGCAAATCGAGGCGCAAGAGCTCCGTGCACTGTTCATCGGTCCCGCTCGGTGTGGCTCGGACCAACGCTTCGTCTCTGGGCTACTCGGCTAATCTCGGCTCAACTCGGCGCAACTCAGCTCGGATTTGGAACGCTACGGAGCAAATGTGGAAGAGGGAGACAGGGGGAGCGATGAGACAGGCGTAAGGAAAGAGAGAGACAGCGCTATCGCTCCAAATAGAGGAGTGGGGGTCTGCACTCTGGTCAACCAAGCGAAGTCGTCTTCTGCACCGTGCGCAGTGCATGCACCCTGAGAGGCCCTGCATAGACAGTTATCTTGGTTACGACTGAATGACAGACGTAGACTTCATGCAACTACTTTGGTGTATCAAGTCTTTCTGAAAACACTCCTCCTTACCTATCCACCAGATTTCGTTACCTGTTCAATACCCGGTCAGGCTGTACGCTAGAAATTCCTGTACATCGAACCGCAACCTACAAGAGATCGTTCACGAGCTGGTGGAATAAACTCCCCAACGGCATCAGGGAAGCGAAATCCAAGACAAAATTTTTAACTCCTTTGCCAGCGTCATCTTATAAGCACTTCCAGTCTTCCTTGGATACGATGCATGAATGAGAGTGAATATTTGTATGGTTGTTTATTGTAATGTGTTCCAGTTTATACCTTAGATTATTTATTTATTTATTTATTTATTTATTTATTTATTTATTTATTTATTTATTTATTTATTTATTTATTTATTTATTTATTTATTTATTTATTTATATGGCGGGACTAAGGCTATGAAGCCTGCTATTCTGTCCGACCACACATACACCTACATGAAGAGTTAAATATACACTAAATTATCTACAGTTTAATATCCTAAGGTATAAATTAAATGTTTTAATTAATCGAATACTTAGCTATGATCTAATCCTACTATGTTATGAGAAATCATTATTATTTATTAACCAGGTTTGACAGAGTTTCTTAAAGCGGAGGTGGTTTGACACGCTCCTAATTTCAGCAGGTAGAGAATTCCAAATTCGGCTGGCGGCGACTATAAATGATCTATTGTAGCCAGTTGAGCGGTGAATGGGAATGCTTAGTACTGCGGTGGATGATGATCTGGTAGGAATACTAGAAGGTGATGCTAGGTAATGGAATTGTGTGGCAAGGTATTCAGGTGTGTTAAGGTTCAGTATACGAAGTAACAGGGAAAGAGTGTGTAAATTTCGTCGCTCTCTTAAGCGTAGCCATGAAAGCCTACCAAATGCGGGAGAAATATGGCTAAACCTCGGCATATCTGAAATAAATCGAACGCATGCGTTATGTGCCTTTTGGAGCTTGATGGAAAGTGAGGCATTCAGGTTACTGTATACTACGTCACAGTAGTCGAATATTGGCATTACCATACTTTGGATAAGCAGTTTTCTTACATTTTGGGGGAGTAAATCTCTTGAGTTTTTTAAGGGAATGTAAGGAATAAAACACTCGCTGACATATACCTGTTACATGATCGTTCGTTAGTGATGTTTTAGTTAGTTTATTTATACTTTCGGTTTTAAAGATTTAATATGTTTAAATTGAATGTAAAAATTATATTGCAAATTAGAACTAATGTATATACACGAAGTGCTTAAGTGTAAGGAAGGGCCGGAAGCCCTAACTTCGCCACAATCAGCCACCCGAGTACCGGCGGGAGAACCGAAGCATGGGGTATGGAGGAAATGCCATCCCGAGTCGAACATCAGGCTCTCTCCAAGGCTTACAACCTTGGAAGTAACTTGGTCGATGTAAAACTACACCGACCCCAAACTACAAGTTTTCTACTGCAAAGCATGGAGGAAAATTCAACAGGAAATTGTACCCCAGGTGGTAACTAATCCACCGTCGCCTTGAGGGACGCAAGCAGGCCTTCGGATTCTGGGGAGCCTGCACCTACATGCAAGGAGGTATCGGAGACTCCTAGGAACAAAATCAGCCACAAACAACAAAATTTTTTTGCTACCTTCAATGCCAACTCCCTCTTGAAAGTTGGTAAACTCAAACATCTTACGGATGTCCTCTCCCATCATGAAATCCTAATTACAGCAATTCAAGAGTCAAGGTTTGCTGATGAACATGCGTTTGAATCACAAGGTTATAGAATCTTCAAAGGGAAAACTGGCAAACGTGTGATGAAAACTGTTCCACACCTCGGCACAGGATTTATTGTCAGCAGGAAAATTATTGATTCAGTCACCGATTTCAGCTCTCCTAACAGCAGGGTCTCGATGCTTAGCTTTCGGAGTATGAACAACGTACACACGCTTGTGAACGTACATGCACCAATTAACCAGGCAAACAAGAAAGACCCAGAAGGAACAGACAAATTCTGGGAGGACCTGGAAGATGTTATATCAAAAATTCCTGACAAACACACAATCATTTTGCTTGGAGACTTCAATGCCCAGATTGGCAAAGAAAGGAAATTCCAAAATATCGTTGGAAACTATCCAGCCCACAGACGAACCAACCGAAATGGGGAAAGGCTTATAGAGCTTTGTAAGGCATTCAATCTTGTTCTTAAGTCAACAGCCTTCAAACATCTACCAAGAAAACAAAAGACATGGATATCACCAAATCCTCACTTGGGAGAATTTCAAACAGATCATGTTGCCATTGCACGAAAAGCAACACAAGAGATCCACAATGTTAAAGTCCTGAGAAGTGCTAACCTTGACTCAGACCACTATCTATCCAAGATCAAAATTAAGCTTCATCCAAGAAACACCAAAAGAGTTAAGATAAAGAAAACTAGCAAATTTGATACAGAAAAGCTGAAAACCAGCAAAAAATTCACTCAGAAACTTCAGTCTTTGGACACAGAAAATTGGGAACAACTGAAAAATGTCATTGTTGAAACGGCTGAGGAGACAGTATTGCTAAAGAAACCAAAGAAGCATCCGTGGTGGACTCAAGAATGTGATGAAGCCATAACACAAAGACAAATCGCTTGGCAAAGATGGAATTCCCTGAAGAATCCAGAAAGATATGAAGACTTTCTGGAGGCTAGGAAACATGCAGCGAAAGTGATCCGCCAAGTAAAGCGTGCATTTGACAAAAACCAACTGACACAGATCGAGCAGGACTTCAATAAGAATAATACTAGGGATTTCTATAGAACCTTCAAACACAACTTCACCAAGTACACCCCACCAAGTCTACACTTCCGAGATCAAAATGGAGAAGTTGCCTACAACGACAAGGATAACTGCCAAATCTTGGCTAAATATTTTGAATCTCTTCTTAACTGCGAAGAACCAGAATCAGAATTCACCTTTGAAGAATCCAGACATCCCAACCCAGACTCTTCTCCCCCCACAAAAGAGGAAATCAAACAGATAATTACATCATTAAAGAACAACAAAGCACCTGGAGAAGATGCGATAATTGCTGAACTCTGGAAGGCTGCAGGTGAAAAGGCGATCGATAAACTAACTGAGATCATTCGCGACATCTGGGAAACAGAGAAGATCCCAAATGATTGGACAGCAGCCCTGATTCATCCCCTACATAAGAAAGGTGACAAAACAGATGTAAACAACTATCGCGGCATCTCCCTTCTCGCAGTAACATACAAAATTCTCTCCAAAGCCCTTCAGACTCGGGCAGAAGAGCAACTTGATTCACAGTTGGGTGAATACCAAGGAGGCTTTAAAAAGGACGATCTTGTGCAGAGCAGATCATGAACCTTAAGTCTGTCCTGTCGTACCTAAAATCCAGGAATAAAAATTTTGTAGTTACTTTTGTTGACTTCCAAAAAGCCTACGACTCCATAGACCGACACACACTCCTCCGCATTCTGAAGGAAATGGGCTTAGACAACAAAACGAGAGCTATCATTCAACAGACCTTAACCAGCACTACGTCCAGGGTGAAATTCAGGGGAGAAATTTCGAACGTCTTTGAAATCAAGACTGGTGTTAGGCAAGGGGATCGACTATCACCGCTTCTCTTCAACTGCGCTCTGGAGAAAATCATTCGGGAATGGCGCAAGGAGATGTGCAAGGAAGAGGTTGAGAATGACCTTAGAATAGGATATAAGAAAGATGATCTTATCATAGACTGCCTAGCTTTTGCAGATGACCTAGCGATCTTTTCTGATTCCCTGGATACTGCTGAAAAACAAATTAACCAACTGAGAATCCAAGCAGCAAAAGCTGGCCTCCAAATCTCTTTCCAAAAAACAGAGTTTATAACCAACATCAAGCCAGCCCCCAGAGAGCTCATTGTGGAACAGGGAAAAATCAAGCAGATGGAAAAGTTTAAGTACTTAGGCGAGTGGATAGTACCTAACAACTCTGAGAAAGAAGCAATCATGTGCAGAATCAACAAGATGGAGGTGGCATATCAGCTGTCTAGGAATGTCTACAACAAAAGATCAGTGTCCATCAACGCCAAGCTTAGGCATTATTGTTCGGTTGTACGCCCGGAAGCACTGTACGCAGCAGAATGCCTTGCAATGAACAGAAAAGGTCTGATGGAGAAGCTAGAAGCTAAAGAAAGAAAAATCCTGAGAAAGATTCTTGGACCAATCAAAGAAAATGGTGAGTACAGGAGACGACACAACAGCGATCTGTACCAGCATATGGAGAGGATAACGGACACGATTCGGAAAAGGAGGATTAATTTTTATGGCCATATAGCACGCATGAGCACACAGAGACAAACCAATAGGATCTTTTCCTACTTTCTTAACAAGAAAACCAAGGGACCCTGGTTTATCGAAGTTGAAAAAGACCTTCAAGAAATAGGAATCACACTCGAAGACATCCAGAAACGTTCTCCTCTCCAGAAAAAGCTCCAGGGATACAAGAGGTTCCAAGAAAGGCCAAAGTTGAAAACAGGCAAGAAGTGGACTGATGAAAGGAAGGAGGCTCACAGAACGAGAATGCGTGATTACTGGGGAAGAATTAAAGCTCAAGGATGCAAACGGTTGAAATAACGTGGTCCACAGCAGGCCGAAACGAAGAAAGAAGAAAGAATAATAATAATAATAATAATAATAATAATAATAATAATAATAATCCACAGGTATTCATGAGATATCGTGATGTAAACGTAAATGAATGGGTTAGTATAGAACAGCGTCCCGTTTCCTCCGACTGCTGAGGCCGGTTATCGCTTACCTGTGCAGGGAAATCCGACGTTCCACGCAACGTCAGAGGTAAACTGGTCTGAGGAAGTGGAGAAAAGTATTTCGGAAACGTCAAGTTTTCCTGCTGTTTGTGTCGTTTCACACGGAGTAAACACAAATACTTCCGTGTCTCTTATTCTGAGCCGTTAAAGTAGCCCTGGCCAAACAGCGCAAGCCTTGGCCGTCACTGCATTAAAGCTTAAGTACAAGTAGAAATAGTGTATTTTAAAGTTATTATTTTTTATAAAACTGTTTCAGATGTTGTTATGGAAAAACCTTTGACAGGGTGCAACATCATACACTAGTGGACATTCTTGGAAGAATTTGTTTAAAAACTATTGCTGTACAGAAAACTTCTATTGGCACGAGACAGTCCATATTAAGGTTGACAACGAGGCAACTAACACGACAAATATCTGAAAACTAGTCCGGAAAAGATGTATCTGTCGGCAGCTCTGAAGATGGTTTTCCGTGGTTTCCCCATTTTCACGCCAGGCAAATGCTGGGGCTGTACCTTAATTAAGGCCACGGCCGCTTCCTTCCCACTCCTAGCCCTTTCCTGTCCCATCGTCGCCATAAGACATATCTGTGTCGGTGCGACGTAAAACCAATAGCAAAAAAAGAAAAGAAGTATTATCTCACCTCCCCCCCCCCACCTCCATGGCACTACAACCCTTGAAGGGCCTTGGCCTACCAAGCAACCGCTGCTCAGCCCGAAGGCCTGCAAATTACGAGGCGTCGCACCGAAATAGGTCTTATGGCGACGATGGAATAGGAAAGACTAGGAGTGGGAAGGTAGCGGCCGTGGCCTTAATTGAGTTCAGCCCCAGCATTTTCCTGGTGTGAAAATGGAAAACCACGAAAAACCATCTTCAGGGCTGCCGACAGTAGGGTTCGAACGCACTATCTCCCGGATGTAAGCTCACAGCTGCGCGCCCCTAACCACACGGCCAACTCGCCCGGTAATAATAATCGTATGACCTCAGCTACCGTGTGTAGGCGTTTTAATTTGACTCCATCTGGCTGCTTGCTCGTCGAATTCGACGTTCCGTTTAACTGTAGGCCTACTAGATAACAGAGTAAACAGAATCTCCATTGAACGTCTAGGCTGAGTTTTTATCGGGTGAATGCCAACTACCTCTGCAGGATTTGAACCCGCGCTCTACATAGGCAGCCTGTTGCGACGTAGAATACAGTACGTACTGCGTGATAGGTATTGACGAAATGAAGTATCTAGCCAGTCTTCTTCTTTTCCTACCGCTTTTCCCCACACCTGTGGGGTCGTGGTTGCGAACTGCGTCGCACATATGGATTTGGCCCTGTTTTACGGCCGGATGCCCTTGCTGACGCCAACCCTATATGGAGGGAGGTAATCACTATTGTGTGTTTCTGTGATGGTTGGTAGTGCAGTGCGTTGTGTGAATATGAAGAGGAGAGTGTTGGGAAGGACACAAACACCCAGTCCCCGAGAAAGAAGAATTAATCAGAAGCGATTAAAACCCGGGACCCTCTGAACCGAAGGCCAGTAGACTGACCATTCAGCCAACGAGTCTGACAAATGAAGTATCTAGTCAGTATGGGTTTGAAATGTTACTGTTGACATTTCTTAATTATTCTAAACAAATGTACACATCTTCAAGGCAAAGGCGATCAGACAAGGGCAATCACTAATCAGTATCAACATTCATGAGTTCCAAATAGCTAATATTCTACCACTGGGACAGTCGACGAGCTCGCATGGGGTTGAAATAGCGAGGAGGTAGTCTCACGAAGATACTACTACCTTACTTCGCCTTCATTCTGAGACGCCCGCCGATAAGCATTTTGTCATTCGACATTGGAGATTATATATATATTTAATTCTGTGAAACCGCTCTATCTTCTCGAGTGAGTTTTCGGATCATTTGGAAGCCAATTATTATCCACATGCCACGACATTTAGGGGAAGAGACATTTGTTGCTCTTCTTCGCACCGATGTTCAGCATTTGATATTTTTGCCGTATACTTGAACTCACTGAGATGAATCACACGACACCTCACACGACGTGAGGTACTTCCTACTTACCTTACTTCGCGGTCATTTTAGTACCTTAAGTAACTTACTTCGATTTTAAAACTTCCACGTTTTTGTAACACTCACTAGCCCACGTATGGCTCCGGATCTATAGACGTGTTCTATGTCAATAAATCGCTGACTACCGCTATAACAGAGCTGTCTAAAAACACTAAGTTTCATTCAAATCAATGACAGCTTACGCTTTTGGAGAATTACTGCACAGACTTAGAAGCTTCAAGAGATACGGGCTCGTAATCAGATACAGAAATGATAGACGCTTCATCACTGTCATACCAAGTCTCACGCTCTGACGAAAGTTGAGTATTTTGTTTTCTTCATGATTCTGTGATAACGTTATTACGTAGAAGAGGAAAAGAAAGTTATCTACCACATATTAAGATGATAACATTTACGTGCTCATACGTGGAATCTTGAAACCATCACATGTTTCTCAAGAACTTCCTTATATTTATCCCACAACATTAAAAAGTTCCAATGAAAACAGGAAAAAAAACCACGAATAAATATGCCAGCGATGTAACATACCGTAGTTTATTTATGTTACTGATATGAATATAAAACACTTGTATTCCTACAAGAAAGAAATAGTAACACATTACTGTATAAGTGTCATAGCAAGATGAAAAGAGTATTCCGCTTCAGATATTTCAGTTAAGTATTTCTTTCAGAAGTTCACATTTCTTAGAATTAAATACATGAAACATCTTGAATAAGGAATTTTCAATAGACAGTCATTGTACTATCGTTTCGATATGAAACATGTTCTTTCCACTGATAATATATTATTGAAAATACCAACACCAATTTTATGAGATAATTTATTACATGGTTACTTCTACATTTTACAGTCAAGATCAAAATAATATCAGAATGTATTAGCTCAGAAATGGGAATTGTCTGTATCGAGCCAGAGTTCCTCCTTAAAATGTGTGCACATTCATGTCGTGCTAGATGATGTACGATGTCCTCCACTATACGTCAATTGTAGCCATCCTCACTGAAGTCCCTCCAGTCCTATCGATTAACATTTATTTTGACAGAAGATATACTACTAGTTCAGTATCCTCCGAGTTACCCAGTCTGCGTCCAACACTGGGGAATGGTGTTGAGAGAATTGTCGCATTGGGGTTCATCCTTAACTTTTTAAGGCAGTTTTTCCTCGATTGCATTCTTAGAGTTTTGCATTGGCCCAGGTGTTGTGTCGTTCGTCGAGGTCCTTGTTTCAACTTCTCCACACATTCCGCTGATCTCCGCCTTGCAACAGCAGTTAGGAATTCAGCTTCACTGTACACTCTTTAGAAAAGGGGAGGGCAGCATATACCAGATGTACGCATAAGTCTTTTCCGGTTTCACTAAGAGATGGCGCCAGAGAACAGTACACAGCGTATGAATTTGACGCATACGTCAGTTTGTTCGTCTGATATTGAAATGACGCATGGCTTTTAGAGCCGGGAGTGTCTGAGGACAAGTTAGGCTCGCCAGGTGCAGGTCTTTTGATTTGACGCCCATAGGCGACCCGCGCGTCGTGATGAGGATGAAATGATGATGAAGACGACACATACACCCAGCCCCCGTGCCAGCGAAAGTAAAAAAGTAAACTCGTGTCCTCATCCCGAGGTGGTGCAGCTCTTTTTCAGGCACACCCCCATTGGAGGTGAGCTGCATGTACCATTTCAACCACATACCAGCCCTCCTACCATTCTTAGATTTCTGGCAGTACCGGAAATCGAACCCGGGCCTCCGAGGACGGTAGCTAATAACACTAACCGTTACGTTACGGAGGTGGACAGCGAAAGTAACCAATGCTGGTTAAAATTCCCGACCCTGCCGGGCATCGAACTCGGTACACTTGTGACCAAGGGCCAGCACGCTAACCATTTAGCCATGAAGCCGGACCGTCTGACATTAACCTACCAATGCACACAAGTTGAGTCCACCAAACACTAGTGTCTTTATTGTATCGTTCAGTGATCATGTCGAAGTTTGTGCCTGTAAAAGAACATTTGCGGCACGCATTGCTTTTCTTATTTAATCAAAAGAAAAAGGCTGTGAAAAGTCCTCGTTTGCTAGTAGAAACATAGGGTGAACACGCTCCATCGATTAGAACATGTGAGACATGGTTTCGACGAATCGCTGCGGCAAGAAGACTATGCGTTGTGCCTGGTGGGACCAGAGCGGTATTGTGTATTATGAACTCTTGAAGCCCGGCGGAGCCGTTAATGCACAACTTTATCGCCAACAAATGAATAATTTGAATCACACATTGATCGAAAGATGACCGGAATGGGCCATAAGACAGAGCAAAGTGATTTTGTTACACGACAATGCGCCGTCTCACACAGCAAAACCAGCGAAAGATACCTTGAAATCGTACTTCCGCGACCTGGCGCCATCTATCACCTTTTCGCATCAATGGGGCACCACGCGCTCACAGAGCAGCACTTCAGCAATTTCGAGGAGGTTGGAAATAGGTTCGACGAATGGTTTGCCGCAAAAGACCAGCGGTTTTTCTGGTATGGTGTTCATGACGTAACTGAAATGGGCGGAGTGTGTATAAGCCGATGGCCAATATTTTGAATAAACAAAAAATGAACTTCCCTTGAAAATGACATGTTTTCTTTAGCACAACAACCGGCAAAAACTTATGCATACACCAGATAGGCCTATTCATCAAAACAGTATATTTCATGTTGAGTTTAAAACCTTCTTTGAGCCGGTAGACCTACATTATAACACAATAGAGTTCGTTATTAGATCTATTCCGTAATTTTCGGTTGCCATTATATCCACTAGGTTACATTACCACTGCAACTGGGTAAAAAGCAACCCGTCAACAACAGGTTTAAAAGCTAGTTTTGGAAATATATCTGATGAACGACTTTAATGAATTTGTATTCATGCTCAGGAAAGTTTTTCAGTTCTTCAAACACTTGACTCCATAGAAGTTATTTGCTTTCCTGTTCCGTTTCCAAGGTTCACATTAGGATTTATTTAATGAAAACTAAGAAAACCGGACATTTCCTGTCCTGTCAACATGTCTGTCTGAACATGCTAATTTTTATTCGAAACCTGGACTATGAGATCCAAAAATGGACAGTTGGCAAGCCTACGTATCGTTCATTCTTGTGTACTGGACACCTTTGTCAGGTCTAGCAAATACTTTAATATGACAATACCGGACAGCTTGCTGTTTTCAGCGAGAAAGTCGATAGTGCTGCTACCTACATGGTTTGGTGTGACCAACTCTTCAATAACATACTGCCATGTGTATGATTATTGACGCACTGCCGTGTTGTTTATAATGCATCAGTGTTCGTCACTAAATAATCTTACATTGCTGTTATATTCAAAAAAAAAGTGTTATGCGCTGAACAAATTACCCAGCAAGATAATGAGAATGGGAGCTGATAAGGACCGCAAGTATTAAAAAAGTAATGACCTCGCATCTGTGTTGAGGTTACATTCTATGCCCCTTATATTAAGAAAATAAATCAAGTACTCTACTGAAATGTTAGTGGGACTTAAAGCAATAATATTAACAAATATGGAAATCTAGTATACTAAAACTTGAGGGTCACAATCGAAAACTTGTGGGGCTGTAGCGTAATGGTTATCGCGGTAGTCTAGAAATTGAAAATGGAAGGCCATGAGTTTCGAATCCAGTCACATTTTTTAACTGTAAGAAAATAATAATAATAATAATAATAATAATAATAATAATAATAATAATAATAATAATAATAATAATTTTCTTTGCGTCCCACTTAGTACTTCGGAGACGCCGAGGTGCCGGAATATAGTCTCGCAGAAATTCTTTTTACATGCCAGTAAATCTACCTACACGAGGCTGACGTATTTCAGCACCTTCAAATGCCATCGGACTGAGCCAGGGTCGAACCTGCCAAATTTGGATCAGAAGGCCATCGCATCAACCGTCTTGAGTCACTCAGCCCGGCATAAGAAAATTATTTCAGTGTATTATTGGCGTAGGCTCTTGACTTTAGGAAATTCTGAATACTTCTTCCTTGTCAGGAACATCGTAATTCACTCACGTAACCCCAATATGTGTTATATATTATGTATTTCTGTCTTCGGGGATAAAACAGAAAATTCAAAATACAGCCAAAGCGAGATAGCAGCGTGAGGTGAATTCCCCTGTAGAGTTCGGGAAGATCGGCCGTACCGAAGAAGAAGAAGAAGAAGAAGAAGAAGAAGAAGAAGAAGAAGAAGTCAAAATAATGGACCAAAACTCCTGTTCCTTAATTACAGCTTCTCTTTCCCGAAATCTTAATAAATCATGGATGTTGTTATCTCACAGTTTAATATACACAGTCGCGAAGCTCCTTAGTGATGAAATAGCATCCTTTTTACAGGCGGAACGACACCAGCGATCGTAGCGGCCAGCAAGCTCTAACTGTCCGGAACAATTCTCTACCCAACAGCTGATTGCACTTTCCCACGTAAATTATAAACTGTAACCACCTCGACAACTATATTAATCGTACATTTTAATAAAATACGTTGATACACCAGACTACTTATTGTTACAGCATGGTAATAATACCAAAGGAAAATAACAATAGTTTATTTTCGAAGGAAAAACTGATCATACCACTGTAGTTAAGGTCTTAGCCAATTTCAAAGTCCTATTATCGAACAGAATTTGATACTTTCACATAAATCATAAAAACAGAAATGAACTACAAAACAATTCAAATAATATTCAAAGATCTCAGGAACTTAAATGGCTGAATTTTGAGCTTTTTTGTTTTATGACACTGAAAACTTTCATTGCAAAATATCATAATGTAATCTAATCTTAGTTTCACAAATCATTTCCACACTAATGACTTAGTACCTTCAGAGCATTAATGTGGAAAATCAGGTATTTACATTAGGGAATTAATAGTATAGCATATCCAAGTTAATGAGCATACAGGAAATTCCTGAAAACAGCCCATGTTCTCTCGGCTCCTCCGAGCAAGTGGCCGCGCGGTTTAGGTCGCGTAGCTATCAGCTTACATTTCATAGTGGGTTCGAACTCCACTGTCGCCAGGCTAGAAGATGGTTTTTCGTGGTTTCCCATTGTCAAAACAGCCTGTACCATAATTAAGGCCATGGTCCCTTCCTTCTCGCTCCAAGCCCTTTCCTGTCCCCCCGTTGCCAAAAGACCTATCTACGTCAGTGCAACGTATGACTGTGTGATGTGCTCCTTTGAAATGAGCTAATCATCTCTTATCAATAACTTTCGGTTCGAAGAAATCTGCGGAGATTCCATACAATTTCTTCTTCTCTGCTGACATGAACTGGCTGTCTCCAAAATGATTCGAACATAACGTTATCTTATTGTACAAATAGTTCACATGTTTCTCCAATAAATCAGCCCTCCAACTATTTACAAGCAATTTTCTTGCCTTTCTTAATCCGTTTACCCTTCAGGATTGGTTTTTCCTTCGGACTGAGTGAGGGATCCCACCTCTACCGCCTCAAGGGCAGTGCTCTGGAGCGTGAGACTTTGGGTTGGGGATACAACTGGGGAGGAGGGCCAGTAGATCGCCCAGGCGGCCTCACCTGCTATGCTGAAGAGGGGCCTTGTGGGGAATGGAAAGATCGGAAGGGATAGACAAGGGAGAGGGAAAGAAGCGACGGTGGCTTTAAGTTAGGTACCATCCCGGCATTTGCCTGGAGAAGAGAGAAACCACGGAAAACGACTTCGAAGACGACTGAGGTGGGAATCGAACTCCCTTCTACTCAGTTAACCTCCCGAGGCTGAGTGGACCCGGTTCCAGCCCTCGTACCACTTTTTTCAAATTTCGTGGTAGAGCTGGGAATCAAACCCGGGCCTCCGGGGGGGGGGGGGCAGTTAATCATACTAACCACTACACAGAGGCGACAAGCAATTTTATACACATTGAAAATTACAACACCGCTACGTGTTAGAGGTTACGGTTGCGTTAAAACGTTATTTAAGTTCATATAATTATAATTGGATGGATTTCACTATGAGTTACATTCCTGAATCATTGATGAACGAAATGCCTACTTATCTGAAGTTAAATTTATGAATCTTCACAATATTGTTCTATTATCCGAAAATGTAAACAGTAATTCAGGCTTTACTGTAGAGGATCTTTAGAAAACCTAAAGAATGATAGCTCTGGTGTCTTTTTGTAATTGAGCAATTTATTGCGCCACACACACATCTTTTCGTAAATACCATGTCAATTTAATAGAAAACCGATCATCTATAATGTAATTACCTCACGCTTACCTCACAAAACGTATACAACTTACACATCCCAGAAGACCGGTGGCTTGCTGGCCGCGTGGAGCGCTGCAGTCGCATGGATGAAAAAAATGTGCCGAGCTTCGCGACTGTGTATATTAGGCTGTGGTTATCTTCCCCCTCTGGCGCTTTTGCTGAATGGTTAGCGCTTCGTGCCCCCCCCCCCCCCTTTTATGATACCTTTATTCTTCGGTGTGTTGGACCTCTTTCATTTCTCTTCTGATTAGTGTTAATAGAGGATGGCTGGCCAGTTGTACTTCCTCTATCACCACCACGGAATGGTCAGCGTACTGGCCTTCGGTTCAGAGGGCCCTGGTACGATTCCCGTGCTGAGTCGGAGATTTTATTCGCGACTGTTAATTCCTGTAGATAGAGGGCACGGGTTTTTGTTCGTATTCATACGCATTTTCAAGTATTTACAACACATCATACGAAAAACAACCACAGAAACACGCAATAGTGAGTACCGGTACGATACAGTATATATCCCTTCGCATATGATTGCTGTTAGGAAAGGCATTCGGCCGGAAAACTAGGCATTCGGCCGGAAAACTAGTCTAAGTCCATGCAAAATCCTGCGCTAGGTAATTGAGAAAAGGCTAGAAAGAAGAGGAGAGAATAGTTGTTAAATATTTCCCCCAGAGGCTGGATGGATCCTCAAACAAATTCTGCTTTATAATTTTTAAGACATAGCGAAAGGCGCGGCTAACATAATGCTCGTTTGGAGGTTTATGAAGGAGACATTTCATTTTAAAATTTCATTCTTAATTATTATGATTATTCAATTATTTTAACAAAAAAAAATCCAATGTGAGTAGTGCATTCCTCTGAACTGTAGCATAGACAAGTATGCAGTTCACACCAACACGCTAGATATCGCCACCGTCGCTGTTCGCACTCCACTCAATGCTGTTGAGATAGAGCTGTCCGGTATTGGTGTATTAAAGTATTTGGGTCTAGCAGAGAAGATGAACGCTGTTGTACTTGCAAAACAAAATAATTATGCTTAGGTTAGGTCTATTAACTTTTTGTTTGAAGGAACGTAGTTTCCTGAAAATAAAACCACTGCGTATTTCCAAGGTCGAGACACTGCGCTGCAGTGAACAGGTGCTGGAGATCCTACTGGACTGAAACGAGAAGCACGCGCACTTCACGTGATCAGACCCTCTCCCAAGGGGTAGCCATACGTTGGGGATGGTCTCAACTGCCACGCCCCGGTTACTAAAGCCAGTACGTTAGTTCACACTAGGGTTTTGAAAATATTTTGTCATTTACCAGCATAAACAGTATATGTCTCAGGCAGCACAAATAAACAAAATCTTATGACAATATGGTGTCATTTTCATCCGTGGAAGTAGGCCTATCACACAAAAATCTATTGACATGGGAGTTGTTGTTTGAAATGAAGGCATACGTTACTGGAAAGAAAACTAGTCTAAACATTTTCCTAAGGATATGGGAGGGGTTTAAATTCCAGCTCCTTAGCTGAGTGGCCTTCGCTTCAGAGAGTTCTGGGTTCGATTTCCGGCCAGGTTGAGAATTTCAGCCGCGTTTGATTAATTCCGCTTGATCAAGGACTGGGTGTTTGTGACTGTATGAATAAACACCTCTTCATCTACACACAGCACATCACAGTACCAACCAGCACAGATACACATAGCAATGAATACATACTGTACCTCGACATAGAGTTGGAGATAGGAAGGGTATCCGACCCTAAAGCGGGATCAAGTCCATATGTTCTACATAGTCCGCGTCCACGACACCACCACGATGTGAGAAAAACAGTCGAAGGAGAAGAAGAAGAAGAAGAAGAAGGTAGATAATTTAAAAGAAGGCTCCTGATATTTGGACATAGACATACTGTAGGTTTACTCTATTTTCAGAGCGGTGTATGCTCCAATGGCTCAGGGGCTGAATTCTTCAGCATTAGAATTCATCATAGGTACTGTAGTTCACTGTCCTCACAGACGCACAGGTCGCCTATAAAGCGTCAATCAATCAATCAATCAATCAATCAATCAATCAATCAATCAATGCTGATCTACATTTAGGGCAGTCGCCCAGGTGGCAGATTCCTTATCTGTTATTTCCTAGCCTTTTCTAAACTGATTTCAAATAAATTGGAAATTTATTGAACAACTCCCTTGGTAAGTTATTCCAATCCCTAACTCCCCTTCCTATAAACGAATGTTTGCCCCAATTTGTCCTCTTGAATTCCAACTGTATCTTCATATTGTTATCCTTCCTACTTTTAAAGACATCACTCAAAATTATTCGTCTACTAATGCCATCCCACGCAATCTCTCCTCTGACAGCTCGAAATATACTAGGCCTACTTAGTCGAGCAGCTCGTCTTCTATCTCCCAAGTCTTCCCAGCCCAAGCTTTGCAGCATTTTTGTAACGCTACTCTTTTGTCGGAAATCACCCAGAACAAATCGAGCTGCTTTTCTTTGGATTTTTTCCAGTTCATGAATCAAGTACCGGTAATCCTGGTGAGGGTCTCATACACTAGAACCATACTCTAGTTCGGGTCTTACCAGAGACATAACATGCTTTCTCATTTACATCCTTACTACAACCCCTAAACACCCTCATAATCATGTGCAGAGATCTGTACCCTTTATTTACAATCCCATTTATGTGATTACCCCAATGAAGATCTTTCTTTATATTAACACCTACAGTGACAGTTAGAATTTTTCGGACAGAATAATCTATACATGTAATACCCCTGTTATTAAAGAAAGAACAGGTAATAAATTCGAAATTACTAAACTCTGAATTTAATGCACTTTGTAGGTACCGTAATTATCCGATTGCAATTTGTAGATGAGTTTATAAAGTAATAATATATTTTACTTATTTGAGATACGAAAATTTGCTGGTCAATATTTTTCGGACATGAGATGTTTAGCTACTCGAGGCATGCTTTACACTTGTTATGCGTTGTGCAGGCAGGTCCCAGTCAGTGCTTTCCTCATACACAAAGCAGAGGCAATGATTCATGAGTGAAATGGGACGCAGAGGAAAGAAGAGTACATTTGATCAAAGGCAATTAGTAATATTCCATCATGGAAAAGGGAAAACATGTCTACAAATCGCAGATTTGCTGAACACGAAGAAAAGTACTGTTAACGATATTATCTGCCGATACAAATTTAAAGACACAATTGAAAATTTGCCACAGACAGGTCGCCCGAGGTTCCTTACTAGGAGAGAAGAGAAGTGAAAATAAATCCACGTCTTACTATATCCACTATTGCTGCTGCAGTTGAGAGCGAGTTTGGAAAGAAAATCAGTGCAAGTACAATCCGGAGGGTGTTATATAGAGGTGATTATCACGGGCGAACTGCAAGAAGGAAGCCCTATATCAACAAAATAAATAGGATCAAGCGACTACGATTTGTTAAGGAGCACCTTAGCAAAGATATGAACTGGTGGAAGACTGTAATTTTCTGCGATGAATCGAAATTCAACGTTTCTGGCTCAGATGGATGCATCATAGTTTGGAGACAGCCCAATAAAGAGTGCGAAGAAAGAAATATGAAGGCAACGGTAAAACATGGAGGGGGACATGTTATGGTGTGGGGCTGTATGTCGGCTCAAGGAGTAGGTGAGCTGCTTTTTATAGACGGAACCATCGACCACCGCCAGTATCTTCAGATTTTAAAAACCTGAAGAAAAGTGAAGAAAATATGGGAGTTGGGGATTGTTTTAAATTTTATCAGGACAACGACCCGAAACATACGGCCAATAATGTACGGCTATGGTTGTTGTACAACTGTCCTAAAGTTGTGAATCCTCCCCCACAAAGTACTGACATTAACCCCATAGATAATGTATGGGATATACTGGAAAGCAACACTCGCAAACTTCCCATAAATTCCAAGGCTGATGTGAAGAGACGACTGCAAGAGGAGTGGGAAAAATTGTCCCATTCTACCACAAGAAAACTCGTGGAGAGCATGCCGAGACGCCTGACTGAAGTGCTTCGCAGGAAGGGAAGAATCACGAAGTATTAATATTCCTACATTGACTCCATCCCTCATATATGTGTTATACTTGCGCATTTTTGTCCGAATATTTATGAACAGGCAATTTTGTATTATTGTAATTACATTCATAAGTTCCAAACATTTTGTGTATCTTGAAATGAATTGTGTATCATGAAATGAAGTGCATGTTTATTTTTGATATCTGCATGTGTAACTATTAATTCTGAAGTAAGCACAATTAAATTATATATGTTTGTTATTAATCTATTTTATTCGTTTTAAAGGAACTCTGCCTGTCCGAAAAATTATGACGGTCACTGTAGATACTTACAATGGTCCCCAAAAGGAACTTTCATCCCATCAACGCAGTAATTGAAACAGAGATGATTTTTCTTATTTGTGAAACTCACAACCTGACTTTTAACCCCGTTTATCATCATACCATTGTCTGCTGTCCATTTCACAACATTATCGTGGTCATTTTTCAGTTGCTCACAATCTTGTAATTTATTACTCTATACAGAATAACATCATCCGCAAAAAGCCTTATCTTTGATTCCATTTCTTTACACATATCATTTGTATACTGTATATAAGAAAACACACTATTTTCTATAAATATAGCTACCCATTCAGTCACTCTTTTGTCTAGTCCAATTGCACTCATTTTTGCCAGTAGTCTCCCATGATCCACCTTATCAAATGCTTTAGACAGGTCAATCGCGATACAGTCCATTTATCCTCCTGAATCCAAGATATCTGCTATATCTTACTGGAATCCTACAAGTTGAGCTTCAGTGGAATAACCTTTCCTAAACCCGAAATGCCTTCTGTCAAACCAGTTATTAATTTCGCAAACATGTCTTATATAATCAGAAAGAATGTTTTCCCAAAGCTTACATGCAATGCATGTCAAACTTACTGGCCCGTAATTTTCAGCTTTATGTCTATCACCCTTTCCTTTATACACAGGAGCTACTATAGCAACTCTCCGGTATAGCTCCTTCATGCATACAATAATCGAATAAGTACTTCAGATATGGTACTATATCCCAAGCCATTGTCTTTAGTATATCCCCAGAAATCTTATCAATTCCAGCCGATTTTCTCATTTTCAACTTTTGTATCTTATTGTAAATGACATTGTTATCATATGTAAATTGTAATACTTCTTTAGCATTACTCACCTCCTCTATGTGGACATTATCCTTGTAACCAACAATCTATACATACTGCTGACTGAATACTTGTGTCTTTTGAAGATCCTCGCATACACACTTCCCTTGTTCATTAATGATTCCTGGAATGTCCTTTTTGGAACCTGTTTCTGCCTTAAAGTACTTATACAACCCTTCCATTTTTCACTAAAATTTGTATGACTGCCAATGATGCTTGCCATCATGTTATCCTTAGCTGCCTTCTTTGCTAGATTCAATTTCCTAGTAAGTTCCTTCAATTTCATGGTTCATGTTTGTGGGTTACTGTAGTCACGTCCTAGTTCGTGAACCATGGGCAACGGCTGAGTGGCCTAGTAAGTGGTCCTGAGAGTCGGGATACCAGTTGCTATGGAATGGGAGTGGGCATCTCGGACATATTCTGAGTCGTGGTCCTCCTTGTGCTCAGGCGGCTAGGACTATACAATCCACCGGTGGTCCATAACCCGTTAGAGGAGAGATCCTCACTTGGACTATGTGCAAGTAGGGCAGCATCCTGCTTCATGAATCGACCGAGCTCAGAACATTTTAAGCAAGCCTCGGACCTATGGGAGTAACGGAGTCCCACTCCCATTTGACAGGCGAGGGACTCCTTGGAAACAACTTGGCGAACGAAATGGAATTCGATGGGGAGCTATCAATATTAATGGGGCTTATGGAAGAAAGAAAGTAGAACTGGCTGAGTCAGCAAAGAGGATGCATCTGGATGTGCTAGGAGTAAGTGATATTCGGGTAAGGGGAGATAACGAGGAAGAGATAGGAGATTATAAAGTGTACTTGACGGGTGTTAGAAAGGGAAGGGCAGAGTCTGGGGTAGGGCTCTTTATCAGGAATACCATTGCACGTAACATAGTTTCTGTTAGGCACGTAAATGAGCGAATGATGTGGGTAGATTTGTCTGTTGGAGGAATTAGGACTAGAATTGTGTCCGTGTATTCACCATGTGAGGGTGCAGATGAGGATGAAGTTGACAAGTTTTATGAAGCATTGAGTGACATCGTAGTCAGGGTAAACAGCAAGGATAGAATAGTGCTAATGGGCGATTTCAATGCGAGAGTTGGGAATAGAACTGAAGGATACGAAAGGGTAATTGGTAAATGTGGGGAAGATATGGAAGCTAATGGGAATGGGAAGCGTTTGCTGGACTTCTGTGCTAGTATGGGTTTAGCTGTTACAAATACATTCTTCAAGCATAAGGCTATTCACCGCTACACGTGGGAGGCTAGGGGTACCAGATCCATAATAGACTATATCTTAACAGACTTCGAATTCAGGAAATCTGTTAGGAATGTACGAGTTTTCCGGGGATTTTTCGATGATACAGACCACTATCTGATCTGTAGTGAACTAAGTATCTCTAGGCCTAAGGTAGAGAAAGTGAAATCTGTCTGCAAACGAATAAGGGTAGAAAATCTCCAGGACGAGGAAATTAGATGGAAGTACATGGATATGATTAGTGAGAAGTTTCGAACAGTAGACATTAAGCAGGTTCAGGATATAGAAAGTGAATGGGTGGCATACAGGGATGCTGTAGTAGAAACAGCAAGGGAATGCCTAGGAACAACTGTGTGTAAAGACGGGAAAAGGCGAACATCTTGGTGGAATGATGAAGTGAGAGCAGCTTGTAAACGTAAAAAGAAGGCTTATAAGAAATGGCTCCAAACAAGGGCCGAGGCAGATAGGGAGTTGTATGTAGATGAAAGAAACAGAGCGAAACAAATAATTGTTGAATCCAAAAAGAAGTCATGGGAAGATTTTGGTAACAACTTGGAAAGGCTAGGTCAAGCAGCAGGGAAACCTTTCTGGACAGTAATAAAGAATCTTAGCAAGGGAGGGAAAAAGGAAATGAACAGTGTTTTGAGTAATTCAGGTGAACTCATAATAGATCCCAGGGAATCACTGGAGAGGTGGAGGGAATATTTTGAACATCTTCTCAATGTAAAAGGAAATCATCCTGGTGGTGTTGTGAACAGCGAAGCCCAAGGGGAGGAGGAAAATGATGGTGGTGAAATTATGCTTGAGGAAGTGGAAAGGATGGTAAATAAACTCCATTGTCATAAAGCAGCAGGAATAGATGAAATTAGACCTGAAATGGTGAAGTATAGTGGGAAGGCAGGGATGAAATGGCTTCATAGAGTAGTAAAATTAGCGTGGAGTGTTGGTAAGGTACCTTCAGATTGGACAAAAGCAGTAATTGCACCTATCTACAAGCAAGGAAACAGGAAGGATTGCAACAACTATCGAGGTATCTCATTGATTAGTATACCAGGCAAAGTATTCACTGGCATCTTGGAAGGGAGGGTGCGATCAGTCGTTGAGAGGAAGTTGGATGAAAACCAGTGTGGTTTCAGACCACAGAGAGGCTGTCAGGATCAGATTTTCAGTATGCGCCAGGTAATTGAAAAATGCTACGAGAGGAATAGGCAGTTGTGTTTATGTTTCGTAGATCTCGAGAAAGCATATGACAGGGTACCGAGGGAAAAGATGTTCGCCATACTGGGGGACTATGGAATTAAAGGCAGATTATTAAAAGCAATCAAAGGCATTTATGTTGACAATTGGGCTTCAGTGAGAATTGATGGCAGAATGAGTTCTTGGTTCAGGGTACTTACAGGGGTTAGACAAGGCTGTAATCTTTCACCTTTGCTGTTTGTAGTTTACATGGATCATCTGCTGAAAGGTATAAAATGGCAGGGAGGGATTCAATTAGGTGGAAATGTAGTAAGCAGTCTGGCCTATGCTGACGACTTGGTCTTAATGGCAGATTGTGCCGAAAGCCTACAGTCTAATATCGTGGAACTTGAAAATAGGTGCAATGAGTATGGTATGAAAATTAGCCTCTCGAAGACTAAATTGATGTCAGTAGGTAAGAAATTCAACAGAATTGAATGTCAGATTGGTGATACAAAGCTAGAACAGGTCGATAATTTCAAGTATTTAGATTGTGTGTTCTCCCAGGATGGTAATATAGTAAGTGAGATTGAATCAAGGTGCCGTAAAGCTAATGCAGTGAGCTCGCAGCTGCGATCGACTGTATTCTGTAAGAAGGAAGTCAGCTCTCAGACGAAACTATCTTTACATCGGTCTGTTTTCAGACCAACTTTGCTTTACGGGAGCGAAAGCTGGGTGGACTCAGGATATCTTATTCATAAGTTAGAAGTAACAGACATGAAAGTAGCAAGAATGATTGCTGGTACAAACAGGTGGGAACAATGGCAGGAGGGCACTCGGAATGAAGAAATAAAGACTAATTTAGGAATGAACTCGATGGATGAAGCTGTACGCATAAACCGGCTTCGGTGGTGGGGTCATGTGAGGCGAATGGAGGAGGATAGGTTACCTAGGAGAATAATGGACTCTGCTATGGAGGGTAAGAGAAGTAGAGGTAGACCAAGACGACGATGGTTAGACTCGGTTTCTAACGATTTAAAGATAAGAGGTATAGAACTAAATGAGGCCACAACACTAGTTGCAAATCGAGGATTGTGGCGACGTTTAGTAAATTCACAGAGGCTTGCAGACTGAACGCTGAAAGGCATAACAGTCTATAATGATAATGTATGTATGTATGTATGTTCCTTCAATTTCTCCTTACTTCCACAGCCAATTTTAACTCTATATCTTTCCAATCTGCACCTCCTTCTTAGTCTCTTTATTTCTCTATTATAATAAGGTGGGTCTTTACTAGTCATCTCGAAAGGTCTCCACCAGGCCTCTCCGGAGGCCACACGCCATTATTGTTGTTGTTTTTATTATTAATATTATTATCCTAATCATTTTGTTAGCGTTAATAACGTTAATAATTGCTATTATTTCTTTTCTGTATGTTTTAAAATTGTTGGTTGGTAAAATTAAAAACGTTCCAGGAAATACTTTGTGAGGTTGGGGTTGGGACGAGATTTCGATTAGCTAGGGGCTTCCACAGCTTCAACAATAGCATTACCCTCATTGACAATTGATAATCGACACGTGCTCTGTCTCTTCTGTTGGCACTTACCTCCGCAAGACATGCAAGACGTCATTACTTCTGCGATTGTACAAAAGCTGCCTTGTTCAATCCCGGCTCAGTATATTGGTACTTAAAGGTGCTCATATATGTCAGCTTTGTGTCTGTACAGTTACCAGTATGTAAAAGAAATCCCGTGGAACAAAATTACGGCACCTAGGCGAACCCGAAAGCCGTAAAAATAGTTGGTGGGACGTAAAACAAATGACAATTTAGAGCTCGAATTTGTATTCACTAATCAGTCACTACTGATCTGCATTTAGGACAATCACACAGGTGACAGATTCCCTATCTGTTGTTTTCCTAGAATTGTCTTAAATTATTGCAAAGAAATGGGAAATTTATTGAACATTTCCCTTGGTAAGTTATTCCAATCCCTAACTCCCCTTCCTACAAATGAATATTTGCCCCAATTTGTCCTCTTGAATTCCAACTTTATCTTCATATCGTGATCTTTCTACTTTTAAAGACACCACTAAAACCGATTCGTCTACTCATGTCATTCCACGCCTTCTCTCCACTGACAGCTCGGATTATACCACTTAGTCGAGCAGATCGTCTCCTTTCTCCCAAGTCTTCCCAGCCCAAACTTGGCAACATTTTTGTAACGCTACTTTTTTGTCAGAAATCACCCAGAACAAATCGAGCTGCTTTTCTTTTGATTGTTTCCAGTTCTTGAATCAAGTAATCGAGCGATATGGCGTACGGTTAGGGTCGCGCAGCTATTAAAAAGGGCGTTCGAATCCCACCGCCGGCAGCCGTGAAGATGGTTTTCTGCAGTTTCTAATTTTCAAACCAGGAAAATGCTGGGGCTATAATGTAACGGCCGCTACCTTTCCCATCCTTACGTCGCCGAAAACCTTCGATGTGTTAGCGCGATGTTAAACCAGTCGTTGTTATTATTATATTTATGTACTAATAGGTTAGAACGCTAACTTTAGAGCGTCTTCTAAACCTGCGGCCACCGAATTTGGCGGGTTTGGAAAACTGCGATGTTGTCAGATATTGGAACTGCGAAGCGACATATGGTCGATAGTCGCTTACCTCCAAGCACGGATGGACAATGCTGACCGTGCAGTGCTGTCTAGTCGAAGCCGGTCCGCTCTAGGTCCACGCGCAGTATTCTTTAAAGTAGTTCCCACGTCTAGTCTATATTACGCAGTCCAATATACTGTATGGTATTCAAGTATTGCGTGTTATATTGTGAACCATAAACAAATAAAAATATGTTTATAAAACTGATACAGATTAATAGGGCCTACGTAATCCGAAATAACTTACCGTGTCCTATGTCTTGCGCTGGCGCGCGCGACCTCAGCTAGCGACATTTATATGGCCACTTTTCGGGCCATTTTCCAGGAAAACTAAAAGACCCATGGAAACATGTTTCAGATAAAAAAATGTTACACGATTTTCTACATTTTTCCCGCTGACAACATTTCATTGACTGAAGAAACAAAACCTTGACCGCTTACTGAAAATTGCAATACATGATTTTACGGATTAAAATGTACTTGTTCACGTTTTGAATCCTAATCATTATTTGAATTGTTTTATGTGGAAATAGTTATATCGCTGAATTCAGCAGTCTTTCGTGAAGCTTACAGTATAATTTGTTTTTCAACATTGTAGGAGGTAACATCAGAAGCGCAGGAGAGAACAAACTGCCTCGCACTCCGATGATGTGTTCAATTAGACATTTCTTCACCAGTTGATACATAATCTTGGCAACAGCGTAGTTCTCTGATCCGCCTAATTTGGTGGCCGCAGCTATAGTTGCACAACAGGTCTGCAGTGGGATATGCATTGATATAAAGGACACGTCTTATTAGAATCCCTAAAATTCATGCAACTCGCCTACCTAACTACAGAGAGAGCTAGACGCTACTGCCAAATCAGTTTGTATTCTAACCCATTAGTGGACTCGAAATAATAATAATAATAATAATAATAATAATAATAATAATAATAATAATAATAATAATAATAATAATAATAATAATAATAAATAGTAGTACTGTAGTAGTAATAATATTGACTTTGTTTTGGACATGGTGATTGAAACGAAAGACAAAAGCGAATAGCCTGGCACCAGTAAGGTGAAGCAATGACCTCAAGATAAGGAGGAGGAAGAGGAAGTCCTATTTCCCCTTTCAACCAGCAGCAACAGAGCGGTATTACGTAGAAACTAATCCCGCGTGTCTAGGCGGACACTTGCTATCTGAAGACAGGGTATTCACGATAATAATCAAGAAGAGATTTCGGAAAAGCATTTTCGGTCAAGAACACAACATACTTTCTTCAGGGTTTATTATTGAGAGAAACCCTACTGCGTTGTCCGACGCTGCTGTCTAATAGACATTTTGGCTATAAGCCGACACTACGACGTTTAGGCACTCATCTGCAATCAGCACCATCCTCAGATATACTGTATATATCCACTGTATCCAAGGCCGTGCCCAGGGCATTTTTCGGGGGAAGAGGGAGAGAGCTTCCAAAACAAAAGCTAGGCCTACAGGAGCAAATTCAAAAAACTGTGGATGGGAATGTCTCTACAGCAGTGTTGCCACCATTAAATTCCAACCTTCGTATTCTCTTTAACTGTAATACTACTCACTTGGTGGCCATGGTCGTTAAGGCGTTATAGTCCGACATCGTGGTTAGCTGGTTCATGTTCTGTTGGTGTAGAAAGTTTCACGATCAGAATGATGGCTGACAAGGTAGGAAAGGTGGTGGTGTACAATTTCTAAAGACTGGGTGCCAAAAGCTATGATTAAATATCATTTATTTTTTCACAGTTGTTATATCGTAGTTTTGCTTACTGGTATATTTTTATTTCTCGCCTCTTCTGCTGCTCTTTAACTTTATTACTTTCTTCTTATACCGATACAGCGGCCCATGTTAGCCTTCCCTTTTAACCCTAGAACACTAACCGTATTTCACCACGCATTATTACTAACCTTTCGTAAATTTGACTACTCCAATTTATAATTGTTATATTTTCTACGTAACAGCTTGTATTTGGCAAGATTTAGGGTTCCTATAGTGTTGTAAACTTAACATGAATCAAAATACGTAGATATTAAATAATTTTATGTGATTATTTATTAAATATAGAAAACTTGACAGACAAAAAATATTAAATGAACACGTTTTATAAGAAATGAATTTTAGAATACAACCTATTCAAATAAACCCGTGTGGGTTATTTGCATCGCAAAGAAACCAAAACTACCAAGAAAATAAATAAAATAAATATAAATGTAAAACAAGGCATGAAGACACATTATACTTTTAAGTTTACACTATCACTAACCGTTCGTCAATATGACGACACCCACCCAATTATTACAAGAATGAGCAAAGATATCAACAATCGCACATGCCACAGTCAATAACTGCTCAAAAAAATCAGCTACACAAAATGACGGCAGGCACGCATGCGCGGAAGGCAATAAACTATACCGTTCTGCTACTTACCGTCGTAAAATTTACGAAGGGTTAGTGTTCTAGGGTTAAGAGCATATGTCCCAAGGTTCTTAAACACTACTAAAGGCTGGGCCCAACGCGAGCCGAGCTGCTATTGGTTAACGAAATGACGTCACAGTAGGAGCAAAGCAGCCGAGCCCAGAGCGCGCAAATCAGTAGGAATCTCATGATAGCAAACATTACAGTTTCTCAGAACTAATTGCAGACCAGACATAAAGATTACTGCTGTTGTAAGATTGAAAAAGAGTACAGCATAGTAACTTTTCATTATTTCCATTACGAATAAGGCGTAAATGTAACGTGACGGCACACTGACCAACGCTTGAAATTTATTAACATTTCCAAGTTCCTCTAGTTTGAGGAAGGTTACGCGCTTTCAAATCTATAAACATAAATATTTAGAGATATGAAATCTTTGTCATATTAAATCTTTACAGAAGAAATTCCTTGATGGAACTACCGCATGTTAACATACGATATACTGACTCACTTCCGCAGGTATCGAGTTTAAAGCTTAACACATATTATAACAGCAGCAGAAATAAGTTCATATTCGAAACCATGCATAGATAGTCCTGGAAAACCTACAACCTGTTTTCCAGTCTTTGACTGGGTTAGAGATGTAATGAATGAACCATATATAGGCTATTATTACAATGGGGTCGCCACTCGCAAAGTGATTTATTAATGACTGATAAATGCTATGAAATGATAATGGAGAGTGTTGCTGGAATGAAGGATGACAGGGAAAACCGGAGTACCCGGAGAAAAACCTGTCCCGCCTCCGCTTTGACCAGCACAAATCTCACATGGAGTGACCGAGATTTGAACGACGGTATCCAGTGGTGAGAAGCCGACGCGCTGCCGTCTGAGCCACGGAGGCTCCGCATAGATAGTCTACTTTTTAAAAATTAAACAACAAGAAAGAACAGAAAAAACACTTCATTAGAACACAGTTCTACCTGTGAGATTAGATGTCATCGAGTGGTTGCTTTTGAAGATGAAATCCACTGTCGTACCTTTCGCCGATGAGCTGCTATGGATTTTTCAGTTCTTGTCCGAATGTTAATTTGTCGTTTGCGTATAAATAGTCTCGTTCTAACATACATTTTAAATATTTCTGGTGGTACAGCGGGGAATTCACTGCTAATTATTTGACACACTTTGCGTATAATATTAGGTATGCGTCACAGTTCAGCACGTCCGTGAGTGTCCCTGAAAATTACCTTAAATTCCTTTATTTGTTTACCACTCTAAAGATGGAACGAGTAGACCTCCCCGAGATAAAATTTCTATCCATCCCACAGGGGCTGTACCAGAAGAAATGGAAAGCATTTCCCCAGTGGGACTTCGCATTGACCTGTCATATTTTCTTTCACGGTCGGCGGTGTAGCCGGCGAGGTACCGAAATCCCTCTGCTGAACAATCAGGTGTCGCTGTAGATTGCAGTGATTTTTTTTATTATTTTTTTGTTGCTATTTGCTTTACGTCGCACCGACACAGATAGGTCTTATGGCGACGATGGGAGAGAAAAGGCCTAAGAATGGGAAGGAAGCGTCCGTGGCCTTAATTAAGGTACAGCCCCAGCATTTGCCTGGTGTGAAAATGGGAAACCACGGAAAACCATCTTCAGGGCGGTGTCCGGAAAAGTGCGAACACGGAAATTTGCGAACACATCATTAAAGCGGAAATTTGCGCACACTAGGGATTATTACTACCTGACTAGGGTTTCCCAGGTCTTAGTAAATATTTCGTTGCCGGAAATTTGCGAACACCATCTTAAAAAAAAAAAAGAAACAATACATGTAATGTAAGCGAACTCTGTAAATGAATCCATCTTTAATTCATACTGTACAACGTATTGAATCTGATTTCCATCACACTTTACACAGGCTTTAGATTGTCAAAAAGATAATTATCATCTTATCATTTTGGCGTGTTGAAAATCAGCCTTCATAGGTTTCGTCATTTTTTTCATACAGTACATTTGTCGTTTAAAATCGGCTTTTATAGGCTTCGTTATGTTTACATAAGTATATATTTACATGTGGGTTACCGTAATTCAGTCCAATTTCTCTTCATATAGGCTACTTTTATGGTTTTCCCAATCCTGTCTCCAGTTTCAAGCATTTCCTCTTTCTCTTCTTCCCTTGAAGATGCATTTCTAACCTCGTGTACATGCAATTTGTGTGTTCCGCTTCCTTCTTCAAACATTCCACCAGCATGTTGGCTCTGGGGTGGCGGATTCCAACGACAGTATTTAATTTGTTGTGCTATCCTTGTACAACACTCGTGATTCTGTGTCCCTTGCCGTAGCAACTCCACATTTCGATGGGGATCTCTTCATTTTGTAACCATATATCTACAAAATAGCCGAAAAACTCGAAGAATTTTTGGTTGTCGGGAGCTTCCGCATGAATCTGGAGCCATCCGTCATCTACGTCCTCCGGTTTCAAAAATGCCAGTGCCGCACAGATGGTGACGTGAAGCCTTAACTCTTCATTCTAACGGTATTCCTCCTGTAGACCCAGACTTTGAATTTTTATCCATAAGCATTTCTTCATATAAGTGGCAGCCACTCACTTTAGTTGAGGAAAACTTGATGTAGAGCCGATATTGCAGCTGCCTCAAAATCGACATTGACTTTACTGGGACACCACTGTGGAACTACTTCTTTAATAAGAAGGAACAGGCAAATGTATTTTTCTTTCTTCTTATTAGGGAACAGGGCAAATACCACAGGGAACACATATGTTTCGTCAGGCCGGTCTACTAGGTCTGCGTGAACAGTGTAGACTTGTGCAAACTGTTTGCTTCAGCACCTAAATGTACTATCCATAATAAATTGTGTAGATGTTTTTAAACATTATTTTCCTTTGTCTTCGCTGAAAACTAGGGTTCTTTCTTCTAGTCCGTCATCAACAAGGAGAAAACTGCTGCCATGGCCATTTTCAAGATTTCTTCATTGAGAATAATGTCACCGCGTTCTTTTGGCTCTTGTTGATTTCCACGCTCGTTACTCCGCTGATTTCGCAAGGTCCTCTTCATCGATTTGTCAGAATGTCATAACCTGAAACGGCCATATTGATTAATTAAAACATTTCTGACCTTACTATGCATTTAAAAATCATAAAAACCAATGTTTTAGAGCTTATTACGCTCTGTAAGTTTTGTTCAGTCAAAATTTGCATCTAAGTACCATTTAAAGCTGAAAATCACACAAAAAACACTTTTCGTCAAGAGAGTAGAAAAACTCCAATAATTTTTCCGGCTGTACAGGCTGTGCCAAATAATAGTACACTATTAGTAGTAAATATACATTACGTATTGTTATTTGTTGACGTATAATATAATTTGTAATACAAAATTCATTCTGGCTTTATTTTACCGTATGGCACATGCACTTTATATTAATAAAATACGAAAGTTTTTGGATAAGGACGTTTGTTTACTAATCTTTATTATGTAGGTTTCCTATTTCATCGGTGTATACCTCACATAACTGTGAAGTTTCTTCTCGAGCCCTCTTCTTGGCATTACACACTTGCTTCTTCACTTCTTGAGCGGCATCATCAGGTGGTCCTCACAAATGTTTGGATACATAAAGTGCTTTCTCATTCTTCGACAGCATCAAAGTGAACAAAAGTACGGGTATGCCTCCGAACCGGTGGTGGAACCGGCCGCAGCATTAGTTAAAAAAAACTACCTGGTAGATGTTTGTGATATGGTATGGGAGGTTGCAAATACAATGCCAGTGTTAAAATCGGAAAGGTAATCCAGGGTATATGGGATTCTCAGGATAGTGTTCGCATATTTCCGGCAACGAAATATTTACCAAGACTTGGGGAACCCTAGTCAGATAGCAATAATCCCTAGTGTGCGCAAATTTCCGCTTTAATGATGTGTTCGCAATTTTCCGGCATCCTTCAGGGCTGACGACAGTGGGGTTTGAACCCACTATCTCCCGAATACTGGATACTGGCCGCACTTAAGCGACTGCAGCTATCGAACTCGGTCGGTGAATCATTAACGGCACAGTTTTCTATCGCAATGATACTGTACAATGAACACATAAATTTCACTCCAGCTACTATTACACTGTTCACGCAACTAACGAAAAGAAAATAAGTGCACCTCACTGCACGAAACACAGCAACTTAACAGAGATCTCACAGAAACGAACTACGACACACACACACTACGCAAAATACAGTAGGCCACTATACAAAACAAACGGCAATATACGGAAAGAAATTACGTATAGTTATTACGTGGAAATCCTTTCTTTATAAGGCAGACATATATAAACAACGAAATGAGATACAAGTGCGGTTGTATGCTACACAGTCACGGTGCTCCTGTGATGACGTCACGAGCAGGACCACTGAAAACTAACATCTACTGCGCAACCAATCTGGGCCACCCGTGCATATGTCCCACATTTTGCAATTATTTCAGTCCTATCACAGCTGTGCTCTGAAATGGCAGTAGCGTGATGATTATTTATCTTACGGTATTTTTTAGGTGTGGTGATAAAACATACCCACCCCATAAGTGTCGTTTGTGGTGAAACGCTTAGCAATCCTGCTAGTAAACTGAAATATTTGTCAACAAAAAATTCTTCTCTGTCAAGCAAAGATGCCAATTATTTTCATCGATTGTTGGAACAAACAAAAAAAAAAAAAAAAACCGTTCATGACTGCAATAGTACGTATTCGGAAAAAGTAGGCAGGAAGCTATCTATAAGATAGCCGAACATCGTAAAGTTCAAAGAACCACGTACAATAGCTGAAACGTTATTAATGCCTGCTTGTAAAGAGATGGCAATAACAGCCCTGGGTTCAGAAACTGCTGGTGAAATTTCAAAAAATCCCCTCTCTGCTGACATGATCAGTCGCCAAGTCATTGATATGTCCAGTTATAATGAAGACAATATGAAGGAGAAATTCAACAGCAGTCAGTAGTTCTCACTTCAGATCGACGAGTCCACCTACATTAGCGACCAGTGACAGCAGCCTGCTGATTTGTACATCGATCTTTTTTTTTTCTTTTCTTTTTCGAAGAATTTCCCGAGCGAGCCACCGGTGAAGAAATATTTCGTGTAACTGTTGAATGTTTGCTCCAAAATGAACTAAAATGGAAAAATTGTGTGAAGTGTTTGTACAGACGCAGTCGCTTCTATGTCAGGCCGAGCGAAAGGATTTGTAGCTCAAGTACGCAAAGTTAATCCGAACATACGATGCGCGAAGCCATAGTTGCTAAATCTTTGCCACCTTCTCTGAAAGTTGTGCTGGACGAAAGGAAAAGTCGCGAACCTTGTCAACTCGTGAGCCCTAAATTTGCAGCTGTTTTCCGTTTTGTGTCGGATAGGAGTGAAAATATTCTTACTGATACGATTCAGATTGAAGGATTTGTTAATAAGCTGAATTTGTGGAAACAGAGAACTGAAAATTGTTCGTATGAGATGATCTCTGCTGTGTGACAACTTGCTTGCGGTAATAAAGCGATGATGAACCTAATTAAAGAGCATTTAGAAATCCTGCAGCAGAGATTCAAGTATTATTTTGAAGACAGTGTTAAAGATTTCAACTGGATTCGTGATCCACTCGTTGTGAATTCAGAATCTCTTCTGATTAATATACAAGAAGAACTCGTAATCACGTAGACTGAGTGGACCTCGAACCAGTCCTGAGATATAGATAAAATCCCTGACCCGGGGCCGCCGGGTAAAAAAGGCAGGCACGCTACCTCTACTGCTTAGAAATTATGCTATTTCTGCTCTTTGTATACACCTACATGAATAAATAAAGTTTTCCTTATATACTACGAATTGTGTTCTTTATTCTGATCTGACATATCTGGCAACCGTGCTTCCACAATACTGTACCTCTGATTAGAGATCGAGATCTAATTAGAGAAATGACTCAGTAATTATAAGAATCCTGTTTCCTTCCTTGCTAATTATTGTGATTACTAGTTCCGTTCACCCAGAGACGCAGGAAACGAATGATGAAAGAAGCAAGCTAAGAAGACGTGTCTTAAAATTCGATAGTGCCATTACTATCCAACCTCTTGAGACGATCTTTGTTATACCCTGGAGTAATCGGAACACAAAACACAAAAACCATAGGCCGGAATCAAAATACTTGGCTTCGACTTCCTGAACATTTTATTTTATTTTATCGCTGTTGCAACACAAAGCGCGGAGGTCATAAAGTAGTAATAGCTACCGATGACAGTCCAAGGTAATGCGGCTGGTTGAGCAGCCAGAAGGAAGTATCGCTCGTATCATTACACAAACATTCCTGCAACAAGGTACTATGATGCTTAATGTTTCTCAGAAGCTGTTTATTCGCCTTAGGAATTTCCAGTTTATTTGGTCTTTCGCGACGCGGAGAAAACAAATCAAAGAAAACACACACAGGTTATTTTCTGTGCACATGAAGTGAGAATTTGTGTGCTCTTTAGGATCTGTGATAGTCTGTCAATCATCCCGACTTAAATTTATATTTACGTTCGATAGGAACTTATATTTATTTTTAACTGACCGGCTTTAAATAGCCATATTTATGTTTATTGCGTGCTTTGGACTTAAACAGATGAAAATATCAAAAATAACAAAAAATATGAAATGCTTTTCTCAGCTGGCAACTATGCAGCTCGACCTCTTGGTTCATGATTCATTTGTGTGTTTCCAACGAATTAAACATATACAGTATGTAAATATTGATCAAATCCTCCTTAATATGGAGTATCTGCAATGCAAATATGTGGTCATTGACGACTCTAAACGTTCTTATTGTTCAGTTTTGTAAAGTTCAAAAGTACGTTAGCATTTTCTGGTTATAGATCAAAATGTAACTCTTGATAAGCAATGGTGTGTATGACTACCCCATAGTCTCGTTTCCTGTTGCGGGGTCGGCGATGAGGTGAAATTAAATTTTATGACATTTTTTACAGCCAGATGCCCTTCCTGACGGTAACCTCAGTTGAGGAGCTAATGCAGAGGAAATTAATGATGATGAATGGAAATGAATAAGGAGGTGGAAGGAATCGGCTGCGTAGGGACTGTCTCGGTATTTGTCTGTAAAGAAAAATGGGAAATCACAGGAAACTCTTCTCAGGACAGCCGACGATGGGTTTCGAACGCACTTGTCTCCTGAATGAAGAGCTTGGCTCCAGAACCGTAACGCGGTCACTCCACTCGTCGATAAGTAATGGCATGATTTTTTTTTTCAAAAGTAAGTGACAGAGAGCCATTTTGTGAACTAATTAAAATTTGCAGTTGTATTTTGCAATTCCAAGCAGCAATGATGTTCGCTCGATTAGTGTTCAGCAGACAAGGAAGGAAATCGCTTTTTGACACAGTCATTTAAAAGGATAATTGTGGTAAAGTACAATTTTAAACACAGGACTGGTGCAGAATTTTACGAATACCTATTGCAAAAACATAATGTATCCCTTCTCTCAAAAGTAAGAGCTGTGGACAAGTATCATCCCGTAACTAATATAACTTCAACATCGTCTACACACAATTACTTTAAATAATTTGTTCCATTTTTTACAAAAAAATGATCATTTCCTAAAAGAATATCCTGCACTTGAAAATGTTGACATGATTTGGTGTTTGACTTGGGTCATTTGCTTCGTAACCTGAAATAAAGGTGGCCGATGACCTAGAAGTTAGGACCCTTGAAACATCAATCATAATAATCATCAGAAATGAAATTAATATGGAGAAAACCTACGGAAATCCGTACACATCATAGCAGCTGTCTGGACGGTATCCGCATTCCACACGTTTATCGTCTAGTCGTATCAGCGCACTTCATTACGAATGTGAAGTTCCATTTTGGTTTTCACTAGCACAGACATTGACCTTACATTTTCTTTTCTTATACAATATGTCTGCAAGTCAAACAAGATAGCACTCTGCTTAGTCTGATTCTCAGAAACGAGAGCAAATAGGAAATGTTGCGTTTCGTTGAGTTGTTTGTTGGTTTTCCTAGTACTGTAGGTGAAATAAAGTAAAACATCTCTTGATAAGCAAGGGAAATAACACCATTTCGTTTGAACAAAATTTCGAATAAGAATGACTACATCAGTCAGATTTCACGGGAAATTAAAAACTCTTTAAACAGAAAAAAAAAAAAAAAAAAAAAAAAGAAAAGAAAAGAAAAGAAAAGAAACTCCTTTATTCATCACTAGGATAAGGCATTTGATGATTTTTGCATTAATTTAAAAGCTATAAAGAGTCCCCACATATTTGCATTCATTGCTATTTTGGGGGGAAATGTCGTTTTCCGATACATTTTTTTTTTAATTTTAGCATTTTTTAGTTTTATCAACCTGCATCAAACCAGTCTGTGGACTGATGACTCAAACAACATCAAATTTGAAGGCCTTTTTCCTTTTTTTCAACTCATAAAATCATAAACTTGTCTTTCAAGAGAACGCAATTCTATGAAACCAGCATACCTATAGCAACAGTTCCTACCCCTATTTTTCAAAGTTAGTACAATATAGACTTGCCAGCACATGCCCCTCCCCTACACACCAGCAAATATCAGGGAAACAGTGAATCAGCAAGAGCTTTTACCTCCTCCTACATCTCATTTTTCAAGATTTTCTCATAATGGACTCATCTGCACATGACCTTCCCCCACACACCAGCAAATTTCTGGAAACAGTGGATGTATGAGTTTTCAATTAGTTCAGTCCACGGTAAGATGTCCAAAGTGAAAGAAAATCAACGCGGTAAATTGAATCGACTTGTTTCACAGTATAGCGAAAAGACTTTTTTCTACTGATGGGCAAATATTGTTTTGCATGGTATGTGATGTTGGAGTAGCTGCTGATATTTTTTTACACAAGAACATGAGTCATGAGAGAAGTATACAGTGATCTGCAGCGACTTCAAGATAAGGATAACAGAAGCCTACAGCAGGAGCTCTTCGGGGAAACAAGTGTAATATTTTCAACTTTTTGTGAGAAATTATGCGGAGTATTTTTATGCACCGCTATTACACTGCCTAAGTTAAATCATCCAAAGCTGCGTAGCTTCTTAGAAGAGATGACCGGAAAATGAATACCTGATCCCCGGACATTGAGACGAGCTTATGTTGGTAGATGCTACGACCAAACTATACAAGAAATAAGAACGTTGGAAACAAAAACATACGGATTTCAGTAGATGAAACATCAAACTCTCTAGAACGTTACATGTCAAATGTTGTGGTTGGAATTTTGGAAGCACGGAGCCCTGGAGAACGCTTCTTCTACATTGGGAACAGATGGACAAAGCTAACCACTCAACATTCTGCAGAGTTTTTGACCAGTGACTGAAAATACTGTGGCTCAATGGCATTAGAAACGATAAAGTGCCGCTGTTTATAACCGACGCATCACCCTACATGATAAGGGCTGCTAGCGACTTAAGTGTACTCTATGTAGCCTAAAAACGATGCATGCGACATATTTAGATTACACCAACCAGCGGAGGAGGTACATGCTAATTTTCCTGATGTGGACAGACTAATGGCATCTGTTAAGAAAGAACCCCCTTGAATTCAAGCATTCAAAACAGAAGCACCAGAGATACTTTCAGAAATTCAGAATTTGCTATGTTCACCAGAAATTATATCATTTTCACCTGTTTTGAATTGATGGGGAACGTGGATCGATGCCTGCAATATTTATTGACAGAACTTCGATGTTGTGAGGAAAGTACTGCTGTGATCAAAACATCACAAGAACTGCTGTCTGATAAAGAAATTGTGGGTGCACTTTTGGGTTCTTTCCCGATGCCGTAACTGCTCTTAAAAAATCGCAAGTCGAACTAATGAATCAACTGCAAGTTATGGATAGAGTTGTCAATGATATGAATAGTGTGCGAGTGCTAAAGTGGGCGAAGCAATTGCACTGAAAGTGAAGAAAGTGTTAGAGAAGAACTATGGTTACAAACCAATACGTTCAATTGGCAAAGCTTTGTCAGGTTTTTTTTTTTCTTCTCTTGCTGACTGTGAGTTAAATCCGGGAGATGTTGCATGCTTTGAGTATGTTCCAACAGTTTCTGCTGAAGTGGACAGCAATTTCTCCATGTAGCTTATAAGTTTGTACTGCACAAAACAATCATTTTCCTTTGAGAACCTCCTCCAAGTTTTCATTGTACACTGTAATTCATGTATGTTGTAAAAATATCATACAAGACACTTCAATTTGCATTTTTCTCAACTGCTATTCATTAAATTACATAACTTATATTCTACGAAATTAATTCAAGGTACGGTATATGTCAATAATACATTAACAATAATAAACTCATTAAACTCTGTTCCACCGAGCTCGATAGCTGTAGTCGCTTAAGTGCGGTCAATATCAGTATTCGGGTGATAGTGGGTTCGAATCCCATTGTCGGCAGCCCTGAAGATGGTTTTCCATGGTTTCCCACTTTCACACCAGGCAAATGTTTGGGCTGTACCTTAATTAAGGCCACGGCCGCATCCTTCCAACCCCTGGCCCTTTCCTATCCCATCGTCGCCATAAGACCTATCTGTGTCAGTGCGACGTAAAGCCGTAGCAAAAAAAAAAAAAACAAACACCTTCTGTTCTTCACCAATAAAAGAACAATGTCATACCATAAGTTAAAGTGTTTATTGCCATTTTTAAAACTGTTTGACCGAGCTCAATAGCTGCGGTCGCTTAAGTGCGGCCAGTATCTGGTATTCGGGAGATAGTGGGTTCGAACCTCACTGTCGGCAGCCCTGAAGATGGATTTCCGTGGTTTCCTATTTTCATACCAGACAAATGCTGGGGCTGTATCTTACTTAAGACCATGGCCGTTTTCTTCCCGCTTCTAGCCCTTTCCTGTCCCATCGCCGCCATAAGACCTATCTGTATCGGCGCAACGTAAAACAACTTGTAAAAAAAACCTGTTTGATCATTTTTGCAGTATTGGTCATAATTGCATTTTTAATTGTGCCTATATTGTATAAGTATAGGTGATTAAATGTCTTGTCCTACTAATCGCTATTATTAACCGAATTTGATGGGACCGATAGTAAGCTACTTCGGTTGAAAGTAAGTTCGACTGAAAGGGGAATAGTTGGATTTCAAAACAACTACAGGCTTTTTAATTTACTGTATTAACTCGCTGGCGTTCTGAGCCCAAGTTACCAGGTTCGATCCTGGTTCAGTCTGATGGTATTTGAAGGTGCTCAAATACGTCTGCCCGTCTCGGCAGCTTTACTGGCACGTAAAAGAACTCCTGTGGGTCGGCACACTACTGATCTGCATTTAGGACAGTCGCCCAGGTGGCAGATTTCCTATCTGCTGTTTTCCTAGCCTTTTCTTAAATGATTGCAAAGAAATTGGAAATTCATTGAAACGAATATTTGCCCCAATTTGTCCTCTTGAATTCCAACTTTGTCTTCATACTGTGATCTTTCTTACTTTTAAAGACACCACTCAAACTTATTCGTCTACTGATGTCATTCCACGCCATCTCTCCACTGACAGCTCGGAACATACCACTTAGTGGAGCAGCTTGTGTCCTTTCCCCCAAGTCTTCCCAGCCCAAACTTTGCATCATTTTTGTAACGCTACAACTTGCTTTACGCCGCACCGTCACAGATAGGTCTTATGGCGACGATACCTTGGCGCCTCCGAAAACCGTAAAAGTAGTTAGTGGGACGTAAAAGCAATAACATTATTATTATTATTATTATTATTATTATTATTATTATTATTATTATTATTATTATTATAAATTGTGTAAGGGCTGGAAATACCAGATTTTCAACTATCAGCTAAAACAGACTGCAGTAAAATGCTAATTATTTGCTCCACAGAAATAATATTAACGAGCATTAAGAATACAGATATTGTCTATCTTGACATATTAAGGGACTGTCCCACTGCATTTTGAGCGTTCAAACGGAATTACGACTGTAGTGCCATCTGCTGGCGGGCGGACCCAATATTGTTGAGAATAAATTGAACGGGGTCTAGGGATCAGGGCTGTCAATGTCAAATTTTCAGTATATAGGCCTACAGTAATAATGGCGTGTGACCTCGGCGAAGGCCTGATGCAGGTCTTTCGAGTTCACCCCTTATAGAGGCGACCTGCACGTCTGCGACGATGACACACACGGTCAGCCCCCAAGCCCGGAGACAACGAATGAAAGTTAAAATCTCCGACGCTGACGGGAATCGAACCTGGAATTCCTTGGGTCAAAGGCCAGCGCGCTAACCATTTAGCCATGGAACCGGACACTACAAAGGGTCTGCAGTGTTATACCAAATACAGTAGAGACAATACACGACACTTACGGATTTCGCCTTGCTAAAATGGGAGACAATTCGACGGTGGCGCTCCTAGTGACTTGACCTGAACAAATCGCGCTAAATTCAAATATCAATGGAAATGTATATACGGAAATGGATAAATAAATTACGTCTAGAAAGACAGTGGTATTGGGATATTAACTTCGAAGTTGCTAAAGCAATTCTGGATAAATGAATGAAGAATTATTTAAAAGGTTATTATTCAAAGACTGAAATTAGACATATAAACAAGGTGTGAAATGGACTGGTGTGAAATGGCTTGATCTTTCATTTATGCATTACTTTTTTAGCATTAGCATACCTGCCTGAAATCTTACGGTTGGATTTGTCTTTTTTCCTCATTTAAAAACAATGTATCATCACATTAAGACATTTGTCAATAAAAATATCGGCACATTCCTTACACATCTGATGCAATGAATTAACATTTAATAGCTGGACAATTTTCCTCTTAACATAAAGCCTACTAACAGAAAGAAAATCTATAAAATCCCGGCTTTAATCTGAGAAGAGGGATAAAAGAAAGAAAAGTTTGAAAATGTTGTCGATAGTGATGCTTTGAGGAATATTTACGTACAATTAGAGTAAAAATGTAACATACCCTTGGCTGTATAGTCGAGGATTTTTAAAGTCGCTGGCCTGGAAATGATCTGAACAGATCTTATAATTCTTATACAAGCATAACGTCCCTTCTTTCTTGTACACTTTATCCAAATCGCTGCTGTGATATTTCAAAACCGACAGATCACACCTACAACAACACATCGGTATTGAAGATTAACTGCTGCACTATACAATAAAATATGCGTATTATATTTTAAGCCCGTTAAAACATGGGTCGAGCAGGTCAGAAGATTATGAAGTACTATAAAAATCTCTGTCACTGGAAGAATATATATGCAAACACAATATTACTTACATGTTCTTGTCACGAGGGAACCTGAAGAACGAGCGCGCATTTTTCTCTACTTCGTAATTACTGCAGCCAAACACAGCACATATCTTTCCCCTCATGTTGAGAGGAGATATCAAGGAATGACACACGCTGCTATTTAATTATGTCAACTCACTGAAAACGCATAAATAACACCAAAAACTTCACACAAAAATACACGTGCTCTTATGACAGAATCAGTACCGTTCAGGTCTATCCGCTAGAGTGAGCTCCAATAGCTGTCCCTCGATATCTCGCTCAGTGTCGTGTATTGTCTCTACTGTATTTGGTTATACTTACGCCATATTCTCCAGAAATAATATTAACGACCAAAGAAGGATTAAGGTTAGAAATCATTTAATAACTGTTTCTCCTAACCAAGCCTTACTCGTGCCAGACTTCTCATTTACATCTATCCTATCTGACCTTCCTTGGTCAACTCTTGTTCTTTTCTAACAGTAAGGTAGAGAGTATGTTGTGAAGCGCAGTATTATTACGATAGGGGCTCAAGAATATTAAATTCTAGATACGAAACTAAACGGAAGCAACTCGACAAATATGTGGGCTACGCATTCTTCTACGACAGTATAGTGAGATTATAACCAAGGTACAGTAAACCTGATACAATTCCTCGGATAAGATATTGTGCTATTATATTTTGAGAGAAATGCTCATAGTATAACATTCAGCCTGACTTTCGAACACTAGCGAAAGCTGGAGGATTTAGGATAATATTATTCCTAAACTGGTCGTAGTACACATGAAGGTAGCGATAACTAGTAAATTAAGTGGCATAAGGGTACCAGTAATGGAGAGGCCAAATCAGACAGAAGTACATTCGAGTGAATGAAGATGCGCATTACAATCGACTTAAATCGTTATGTGAAAGAATCCAGTAAGGAATAGGCAATATAGGGTACGGGAAGTAGAGGTAGGAAGATAATAACTCAGTCAAACATTCAATGATCTATATATATAAAAGCAAGTCGGGCTGGAGCGATGTATATATAAATATTTAAAAATGAAAAAAGACGTGAATTAATGAGGCACTTCCAGAAATCTCAGAAATTTGAAACTTGGTACGAGGGAAACTGATGACCCCAGGATCCCTAGAAAAATCGGAAATTCTCAAAATTCCCTGAAGGGGGCACGCTGGGGGGGCTCAAATTTTGGGCTCAGTATAAGAACACAGTCGTATAGTATATCCAAAACGATAACCTATAGGTTTCGTGGGCTTAAAAATTTTCGGGAATTTCCTCATTTTTATCCCCCATCCCCCCAAATCAAGATGGCGGCACAACCTGCGAGACGAGGTAGACAATTGAAATTTGGTGAAATTATAGCTTTTGAACCCTAACCGACGGGAAAATTCCAAGATGTTCAAATTTTTCACTTTTTACCCCCAAGGATATCGAAATATGGAGGCAATTTTAATGACTGTGCAGACATTCCTTCTGAGCTATTTTTTGGCTAAACGGTAAGTCGTATCACAAAACGGATGGCACAACGTCCCTTCAATTCGGAGTGATCTACAACTTTGGTCCTGTGACATTTTGTCGTATCTCTCTCCCTTATACGTTAAATTTGGCCGTATTTCTGGATTGTTCATAAATTTGGTGATTTTTACAAGTATATTTTATTCTTTGACACACTTATAACAATGATAGGATCATCATGTTGTGTGCGCACATTGGCACGATTAAGGGACATATGTGTACCAAATTTCATGATTCTAGCTTATACATAAGTAGGCAAAATGTAATGTAAAATGTTAAAAATGCACCCAAATTTCACCCTATTCAAAATTTGAACTCAATTTACCCCATTAATATGGGAGATACGAGGAAATGGTTTAGAAACAAACATGTAGAGCGATAAATGAGGCGTCTGATGGCGCAAACCGTTTCGTAATATCATAAACCGTTTAGGAGATATGAATCTCGAAGTGGAAGTCTGCACTTTCCAACGTGCTCATGCTTATCCGTCATCTATATATATAAAAGCAAGTCGGGCTGGAGCGATGTATATATAAATATTTAAAAATGAAAAAAGACGTGAATTAATGAGGCACTTCCAGAAATCTCAGAAATTTGAAACTTGGTACGAGGGAAACTGATGACCCCAGGATCCCTAGAAAAATCGGAAATTCTCAAAATTCCCTGAAGGGGGCACGCTGGGGGGGCTCAAATTTTGGGCTCAGTATAAGAACACAGTCGTATAGTATATCCAAAACGATAACCTATAGGTTTCGTGGGCTTAAAAATTTTCGGGAATTTCCTCATTTTTATCCCCCATCCCCCCAAATCAAGATGGCGGCACAACCTGCGAGACGAGGTAGACAATTGAAATTTGGTGAAATTATAGCTTTTGAACCCTAACCGACGGGAAAATTCCAAGATGTTCAAATTTTTCACTTTTTACCCCCAAGGATATCGAAATATGGAGGCAATTTTAATGACTGTGCAGACATTCCTTCTGAGCTATTTTTTGGCTAAACGGTAAGTCGTATCACAAAACGGATGGCACAACGTCCCTTCAATTCGGAGTGATCTACAACTTTGGTCCTGTGACATTTTGTCGTATCTCTCTCCCTTATACGTTAAATTTGGCCGTATTTCTGGATTGTTCGTAAATTTGGTGATTTTTACAAGTATATTTTATTCTTTGACACACTTATAACAATGATAGTATCATCACGTTGTGTGCGCACATTGGCACGATTAAGGGACACATGTGTACCAAATTTCATGATTCTAGCTTATACATAAGTAGGCAAAATGTAATGTAAAATGTTAAAAATGCACCCAAATTTCACCCTATTCAAAATTTGAACTCAATTTACCCCCTTAATATGGGAGATACGAGGAAATGGTTTAGAAACAAACATGTAGAGCGATAAATGAGGCGTCTGATGGCGCAAACCGTTTCGTAATATCATAACCCGTTTAGGAGATATGAATCTCGAAGTGGAAGTCTGCACTTTCCAACGTGCTCATGCTTATCCGTCATCTATATATATAAAAGCAAGTCGGGCTGGAGCGATGTATATATAAATATTTAAAAATGAAAAAAGACGTGAATTAATGAGGCACTTCCAGAAATCTCAGAAATTTGAAACTTGGTACGAGGGAAACTGATGACCCCAGGATCCCTAGAAAAATCGGAAATTCTCAAAATTCCCTGAAGGGGGCACGCTGGGGGGGCTCAAATTTTGGGCTCAGTATAAGAACACAGTCGTATAGTATATCCAAAACGATAACCTATAGGTTTCGTGGGCTTAAAAATTTTCGGGAATTTCCTCATTTTTATCCCCCATCCCCCCAAATCAAGATGGCGGCACAACCTGCGAGACGAGGTAGACAATTGAAATTTGGTGAAATTATAGCTTTTGAACCCTAACCGACGGGAAAATTCCAAGATGTTCAAATTTTTCACTTTTTACCCCCAAGGATATCGAAATATGGAGGCAATTTTAATGACTGTGCAGACATTCCTTCTGAGCTATTTTTTGGCTAAACGGTAAGTCGTATCACAAAACGGATGGCACAACGTCCCTTCAATTCGGAGTGATCTACAACTTTGGTCCTGTGACATTTTGTCGTATCTCTCTCCCTTATACGTTAAATTTGGCCGTATTTCTGGATTGTTCGTAAATTTGGTGATTTTTACAAGTATATTTTATTCTTTGACACACTTATAACAATGATAGGATCATCATGTTGTGTGCGCACATTGGCACGATTAAGGGACATATGTGTACCAAATTTCATGATACTAGCTTATACATAAGTAGGCAAAATGTAATGTAAAATGTTAAAAATGCACCCAAATTTCACCCTATTCAAAATTTGAACTCAATTTACCCCCTTAATATGGGAGATACGAGGAAATGGTTTAGAAACAAACATGTAGAGCGATAAATGAGGCGTCTGATGGCGCAAACCGTTTCGTAATATCATAAACCGTTTAGGAGATATGAATCTCGAAGTGGAAGTCTGCACTTTCCAACGTGCTCATGCTTATCCGTCATCTATATATATAAAAGCAAGTCGGGCTGGAGCGATGTATATATAAATATTTAAAAATGAAAAAAGACGTGAATTAATGAGGCACTTCCAGAAATCTCAGAAATTTGAAACTTGGTACGAGGGAAACTGATGACCCCAGGATCCCTAGAAAAATCGGAAATTCTCAAAATTCCCTGAAGGGGGCACGCTGGGGGGGCTCAAATTTTGGGCTCAGTATAAGAACACAGTCGTATAGTATACCCAAAACGATAACCTATAGGTTTCGTGGGCTTAAAAATTTTCGGGAATTTCCTCATTTTTATCCCCCATCCCCCCAAATCAAGATGGCGGCACAACCTGCGAGACGAGGTAGACAATTGAAATTTGGTGAAATTATAGCTTTTGAACCCTAACCGACGGGAAAATTCCAAGATGTTCAAATTTTTCACTTTTTACCCCCAAGGATATCGAAATATGGAGGCAATTTTAATGACTGTGCAGACATTCCTTCTGAGCTATTTTTTGGCTAAACGGTAAGTCGTATCACAAAACGGATGGCACAACGTCCCTTCAATTCGGAGTGATCTACAACTTTGGTCCTGTGACATTTTGTCGTATCTCTCTCCCTTATACGTTAAATTTGGCCGTATTTCTGGATTGTTCGTAAATTTGGTGATTTTTACAAGTATATTTTATTCTTTGACACACTTATAACAATGATAGGATCATCATGTTGTGTGCGCACATTGGCACGATTAAGGGACATATGTGTACCAAATTTCATGATTCTAGCTTATACATAAGTAGGCAAAATGTAATGTAAAATGTTAAAAATGCACCCAAATTTCACCCTATTCAAAATTTGAACTCAATTTACCCCCTTAATATGGGAGATACGAGGAAATGGTTTAGAAACAAACATGTAGAGCGATAAATGAGGCGTCTGATGGCGCAAACCGTTTCGTAATATCATAAACCGTTTAGGAGATATGAATCTCGAAGTGGAAGTCTGCACTTTCCAACGTGCTCATGCTTATCCGTCATCTATATATATAAAAGCAAGTCGGGCTGGAGCGATGTATATATAAATATTTAAAAATGAAAAAAGACGTGAATTAATGAGGCACTTCCAGAAATCTCAGGAATTTGAAACTTGGTACGAGGGAAACTGATGACCCCAGGATCCCTAGAAAAATCGGAAATTCTCAAAATTCCCTGAAGGGGGCACGCTGGGGGGGCTCAAATTTTGGGCTCAGTATAAGAACACAGTCGTATAGTATATCCAAAACGATAACCTATAGGTTTCGTGGGCTTAAAAATTTTCGGGAATTTCCTCATTTTTATCCCCCATCCCCCCAAATCAAGATGGCGGCACAACCTGCGAGACGAGGTAGACAATTGAAATTTGGTGAAATTATAGCTTTTGAACCCTAACCGACGGGAAAATTCCAAGATGTTCAAATTTTTCACTTTTTACCCCCAAGGATATCGAAATATGGAGGCAATTTTAATGACTGTGCAGACATTCCTTCTGAGCTATTTTTTGGCTAAACGGTAAGTCGTATCACAAAACGGATGGCACAACGTCCCTTCAATTCGGAGTGATCTACAACTTTGGTCCTGTGACATTTTGTCGTATCTCTCTCCCTTATACGTTAAATTTGGCCGTATTTCTGGATTGTTCGTAAATTTGGTGATTTTTACAAGTATATTTTATTCTTTGACACACTTATAACAATGATAGGATCATCATGTTGTGTGCGCACATTGGCACGATTAAGGGACATATGTGTACCAAATTTCATGATACTAGCTTATACATAAGTAGGCAAAATGTAATGTAAAATGTTAAAAATGCACCCAAATTTCACCCTATTCAAAATTTGAACTCAATTTACCCCATTAATATGGGAGATACGAGGAAATGGTTTAGAAACAAACATGTAGAGCGATAAATGAGGCGTCTGATGGCGCAAACCGTTTCGTAATATCATAAACCGTTTAGGAGATATGAATCTCGAAGTGGAAGTCTGCACTTTCCAACGTGCTCATGCTTATCCGTCATCTATATATATAAAAGCAAGTCGGGCTGGAGCGATGTATATATAAATATTTAAAAATGAAAAAAGACGTGAATTAATGAGGCACTTCCAGAAATCTCAGAAATTTGAAACTTGGTACGAGGGAAACTGATGACCCCAGGATCCCTAGAAAAATCGGAAATTCTCAAAATTCCCTGAAGGGGGCACGCTGGGGGGGCTCAAATTTTGGGCTCAGTATAAGAACACAGTCGTATAGTATATCCAAAACGATAACCTATAGGTTTCGTGGGCTTAAAAATTTTCGGGAATTTCCTCATTTTTATCCCCCATCCCCCCAAATCAAGATGGCGGCACAACCTGCGAGACGAGGTAGACAATTGAAATTTGGTGAAATTATAGCTTTTGAACCCTAACCGACGGGAAAATTCCAAGATGTTCAAATTTTTCACTTTTTACCCCCAAGGATATCGAAATATGGAGGCAATTTTAATGACTGTGCAGACATTCCTTCTGAGCTATTTTTTGGCTAAACGGTAAGTCGTATCACAAAACGGATGGCACAACGTCCCTTCAATTCGGAGTGATCTACAACTTTGGTCCTGTGACATTTTGTCGTATCTCTCTCCCTTATACGTTAAATTTGGCCGTATTTCTGGATTGTTCGTAAATTTGGTGATTTTTACAAGTATATTTTATTCTTTGACACACTTATAACAATGATAGGATCATCATGTTGTGTGCGCACATTGGCACGATTAAGGGACATATGTGTACCAAATTTCATGATTCTAGCTTATACATAAGTAGGCAAAATGTAATGTAAAATGTTAAAAATGCACCCAAATTTCACCCTATTCAAAATTTGAACTCAATTTAACCCCTTAATATGGGAGATACGAGGAACTGGTTTAGAAACAAACATGTAGAGCGATAAATGAGGCGTCTGATGGCGCAAACCGTTTCGTAATATCATAAACCGTTTAGGAGATATGAATCTCGAAGTGGAAGTCTGCACTTTCCAACGTGCTCATGCTTATCCGTCATCTATATATATAAAAGCAAGTCGGGCTGGAGCGATGTATATATAAATATTTAAAAATGAAAAAAGACGTGAATTAATGAGGCACTTCCAGAAATCTCAGAAATTTGAAACTTGGTACGAGGGAAACTGATGACCCCAGGATCCCTAGAAAAATCGGAAATTCTCAAAATTCCCTGAAGGGGGCACGCTGGGGGGGCTCAAATTTTGGGCTCAGTATAAGAACACAGTCGTATAGTATATCCAAAACGATAACCTATAGGTTTCGTGGGCTTAAAAATTTTCGGGAATTTCCTCATTTTTATCCCCCATCCCCCAAATCAAGATGGCGGCACAACCTGCGAGACGAGGTAGACAATTGAAATTTGGTGAAATTATAGCTTTTGAACCCTAACCGACGGGAAAATTCCAAGATGTTCAAATTTTTCACTTTTTACCCCCAAGGATATCGAAATATGGAGGCAATTTTAATGACTGTGCAGACATTCCTTCTGAGCTATTTTTTGGCTAAACGGTAAGTCGTATCACAAAACGGATGGCACAACGTCCCTTCAACTCGGAGTGATCTACAACTTTGGTCCTGTGACATTTTGTCGTATCTCTCTCCCTTATACGTTAAATTTGGCCGTATTTCTGGATTGTTCGTAAATTTGGTGATTTTTACAAGTATATTTTATTCTTTGACACACTTATAACAATGATAGGATCATCACGTTGTGTGCGCACATTGGCACAATTAAGGGACATATGTGTACCAAATTTCATGATTCTAGCTTATACATAATTAGGCAAAATGTAATGTAAAATGTTAAAAATGCACCCAAATTTCGCCCTATTCAAAATTTTAACTCAATTACCCCCTTAATATGGGAGATACGAGGAAATGGTTTAGACACAAACATGTAGAGCGATAAATGAGGCGTCTGATGGCGCAAACCGTTTCTTAATATCATAAACCGTTTAGGAGATATGAATCTCGAAGTGGATGTCTGCACTTTTCAACGTGCTCATGCTTATCCGTCATCTATATAAATAAAATCGTAACGACCGTGTGTCTGTACATTGATTATTTTGGCGAAATTTCGGTACAGTTATCCGTTTCAGGTGTAATAATGACCATCTGCATCATTTTTAGCTTTGGTGTCTGTTTGTCTGTTTGTTTGTCTGTTTGTCTGTTTGTCTGTCCTTCTATAACTTGAAAACTACTGGATATATTTCCACCAAACTTCGTATTTAGAATCCACCTGTCCTTGGGTAGGTTTTAGCGCAAATATCGTTTCTAAATCCCTGAACTGAGTGGGGATATTTACGAAACCGAAACCGTGATTTTGCACTCCCTCAAAGTATACACAACCGAACTTAATGGAAATCAACCTGCCTTAATGAAAATTAATTTTTAAACCTTTTTTTCTCATGTGCTTCATTTCGATAACAGGATTTAGTAAGGGAGATATCATTAACGGACCGGTTTTCGGTACAAATCCCAGCGGACTTAACGCAAGAGCGGGTGTGTGTAAAGCGTACTTCTTACAACTTGAAAACTAACAAGATATTTGAACCAAATTTTATATATAGCATCCATCTGTCCAAGGGTAGGTTTCCTTGGTGTCTGTTAGTTAGTTTGTTTGTTTGTTTGGTCTGTTTGCCTTTCTCTAACTTGAAAACTACTGGATATATTTCCACCAAACTTCATATTTAGAATCCACCTATCCTTTGGGGAGGTTTTAGGGCAAATATTGTTTCTAAATCCCTGAACTAATTGGGGGTTTATACGAAACCAAACCGTGATTTTGCACTCCCTCAAAATACACACAACCAAACTTAATGGAAATCTACCTGCCTTAATGGAAATTAATTTCTAAACCTTTTCTTCTCATGTGCATCATTTCAATCACTTACAGGAAAGATAGTATGATCAAACTCTACACGAACATTGGCCCACCCAGTACCCATATGTGAGCCAAATGCTATGTCACATAATTATCCGAAAAGTAATGCAATGTAAGATAATCTTACACAAATTTCAACCTATTCAACGTTTCTGATTCAATCTGACCCATGAATAGATTAGATGCGAGAAAATATCATAGGACCAGCCATTTAGATCGCTAAATACTGCGCCTTACGGTACAGTCCTTTGTCGATATGACGTACCGTTTAGCAGCAGTTAATCTGTAAATGAAGGTCTGCAATATTGTAGACATTCATATACTTTCGTATGTCCATCTGTATATATTCATTGATGTCGATTTGTAGCGATCGAGAAAGGATGTGTCTGCTATTGTAATCAGTACTCCCTACACCGACTTTGACTGCTGGCAGTAGGAATGGGGTCCTTCTCCAACTCCTGTGTAACTGGCATTAGTAAGGAGGCCTACCATTTTCATGAATAATTCACTTTTCGATTTGTCTTGCAGAAGGCAAGGGATCATGCAGTTTTGTTCGAAAGTCCCCTACTCTATTGTGTTTGGCTCTAGGCCAGGGTGCCCGCCATTATAAACAAATGTTCCAATCTAAAATTTGACTAGCATTAGGCATAGTGGCCTGCTATTTTCATGGAAACTCACTAATTCCGTGTGACTGGCAGTAAGCTGGCTAGCAGCAGTAAAAAGGGACTGTCATTATAATGATAACTGCACAACTCAATTTTGACTGGTGGTAGGGATGTTGCCTGGTATTATAATAAAAACTCCTCAACTGTAACCTGTCTGAAAGTAGGAAATGGGTCTGCCATTGTAACTAAAACTCCCCAAATCGATTGTGACCGCGCAGTAGGCATTGGGGCCTGCAATTATAATGTAAACTTGCCAACTCGATTGTGAATGGCAGTAGGCAAGTGAGCCTGGCGTTATCATCACAACTCCGCAACCCTCACTTTACATTGGAAACAACGTATGTGGACCTCCCCATGCTATTTCTCGGATAAGGCTAAGAGACATGCAATTTTAAAACAATCTCATTTGCTGCACGCACAGTATTTACGTCGATATCCGTATACAATGTAGAATACCGTAGCGAAGCACGGGTACATTTGCTAGTTTCAGTATAAGAGGTATGCAACTACAATAAACTAATGTGAAAGTGGATCTTGGAGATGTTTATTTCGATTACAGAGGCTTCCAAAACTCACATTGTAGTCTATAACAAAAATGTATGTAATAATAATAATAATAATAATAATAATAATAATAATAATAATAATAATAATAATAATAATGTCCGCCTCTGTGGTGTAGTGGTTAGCGTGATTAGCTGCCACACCTGGAGGCCCGGGATCGATTCCCGGCTCTGCCACGAAATTTGAAAAGTGGTACGAGGGCTGGAACGGGGTTCACTCAGCCTCGGGAGGTCAACTGAGTAGAGATGGGTTCGACTTCCACCTCAGCCATCCTCGAAGTGGTTTTCCGTGGTTTCCCACTTCTCCTCCAGGCGAATGCCGGGAAGGTACCTGACTTAAGGCCACGGCCGCTTCCTTCCCTCTTCCTTGTCTATCCCTCCCTATCCTCCCATCCCTCCACAAGACTCCTGTTCAGCATAGCAGGTGAGGCCGCCTGGGTGAAGTACTGGTCATTCTCCCCAGTTGTATCCCCCGACCAAGAGTCTGAAGCTCCAGGACACTGCCCTTGAGGCGGTAGAGGTGGGATCCCTCGCTGAGTCCGAGGGAAAAGCCGACCCTGGAGGGTAAACAGATGATGATGATAATAATAATAATAATAATAATAATAATAATAATAATAATAATAATAATAATAATATCAAGCGGCCTTCAGACCAAGCCGATTGTGCACAGAGTAATTTCTGAACCCAAAAGACTAATAGCAAGACACCAAAGCATTTGTAGCAAAAATTGCTGGGACATTTGTTGACATCAACAAAGCAAGTATTCAATAATTGATCGCGAATCTCCATTCTATATACTGAAATAACAAGGAAGAGACCTCAAGACACTTGTAGTCTTAAAACGAAGTTACATTTACGGAAGATATCTCCGAACCCTTCAAAATCTGTTTGTTTGTTTGTTTGTTTGTTTGTTTGTTTGTTTGTTTGTTTGTTTGTTTAAAGGGGCCTAACAGCTAGGTCATCTGCCCAATCCTTTCAAAATCCAAACAAGATGTACGACAAGGAGACGGATTCTCTCCGCTTCCTTCCCACTCCTAGCCTTTCCTATCCTTTCGTCGCCACAAGATATATCCGTGTCGGTGCGACGTAAAGCAGAATTGTAAATAACAGCTTCGATCAAAGACAGAAAAGCTCATGCAAAGAAAGAAAGAAAGAAAGAAAGAAAGAAAGAAAGAAAGAAAGAAAGAAAAGAAACTGGGCGCACAGAGAGGGTAAACAAACGCCTCTTAGTACTTTGCATAGTTCTAAATTGTACTATTAGCAGTAATAATAATAATAATAATAATAATAATAATAATAATAATAATAATAATAATAATAATAATAATAATATGTTTAACTGCTATATTTTTAAAGAGTGCCAGAATTTGATCCTACAACTTTGATCACAGGAGGCCAGTGATCAGCAAAGGTGGTATGATGGTGGAGGTAGTTATTGTTTAAACGGAAGTACGACATAACGAGAGTTAATTAAAAACATATAATCGAATTACTTGTAACGAATATTTTTTACTTGTTTTACTCTTTACAAAAGTAATTTTTACTCGTTATTTACTTCTTGAAGTAAAATTGTAATCGTTATATTCCCGTACTCGATACACATCGCAAGATACAGGAACTAGGAAAAAATGAAGTGATGATAACTAAAGCTGAACCAGTAGCTTCACCAGTGCTGAAGGAGGTCTTTTTACCTTTCCTATGCTTCCAATCACATCAAACTTATGCTTCAATATCCATCAATGCTGGGGATTTTCTTAAAATTAAACTAAGGTATTCCTCAAGCGCCCCTATAGAACGTCTTCTCAGCAAATGCAAAGATGTACTTTCCGCCAAGAGGTCAAGGCTTAGTGATGAGAATAGAACCAATTATTTTGTCAAGTAAATGGCAAATTATTCAAAATTCTTAAAGTCACGAACATTAAACAATTGTGGGAAAAATAATTTTGAAAATTCCAAGGTAGGTATCATGTTTAATCTCATTCAGTGATGAGAGGCACCTAACATATGCTCAACATGAAAATCCACAGCCTGTTTCCAGTCATTTGACCGGCTGAGAAATGTAATGAATGAAGCCCCCTTCTAGCGGCGAGGGTAGGTATTGTACCGGCTGCGAAAGCCAGTCGCACTTCTCTGAGGCAATGATTAATGACTGACAGATGAAATGAAATGAAATGAAATTTGAGAGTGTTGCTGGAATGAAAGATGACAGGGAAAAGCGGAATTCCCGGAGAAAAACCTGTCCCGCCTCCGCTTTGTCCAGCACAAATCTTACATGGAGTGATCGGGATTTGAACCACGGAACCCAGTCTTTAAGTCTAATAGCAGCCTACTGTACTGTAGGAGAAAGTGCTACCTTCGGAAAATGATGTCAACGAAGGAAAGGGAAGGAAAATTGAAAGACATGAAAATGAAAGTTTTTTTGATCTGGTAAACTTAATACGATCCAGGTCGGAAGAGAATAAGAGTTGATTAAGGGAGGTCTGATACGGAAGATGAAAGAGATGAAACCGGTACAAGCAAATGGGAACAATGTCAGACTCAGGTCAAGATCCGTGATTGCCACTTCAGGCTTTCAAATTAGAAGCTCCATAGGGATCTTCCATTTTAGCCATCACTTACAAGCGGCAGAGGATAATGTGGATGTATTCTATCCCTCATCCAAAGGGGGTGAGAATGCCTAAGCACTACACACTCATCTGGATAATAATAATAATAATAATAATAATAATAATAATAATAATAATAATAATAATAATAATAATACCGAGCTCGATAGCTGCAGTCGCTTAAGTGCGGCCAGTATCTAGTAATCGGGAGATAGTGGATTCGAGCTCCACCGTCGGCAGCCCTGAAGATGGTTTTCAGTGGTTTCCCATTTTCACACCAGTGTGTACCTTAACCCTCTACTGCATGAATTATTTTTCGTAATAGCTTAACACTCGTATGTCATGTGGATTGCCATATGGAATATATATACGATATATACGCTAAGCTTTTAACATTCAAAAACCGAACATTACTACTGGCCATGGGTACGTATTGCAAGGCGCAAGTGTACTTGCACGACCGTAGGTCGGTAATGTCTTCGAGGTTGAGCCAGAGGTACTCCTGAAGCCTGTGGTAATGTGATGGGGAGGGCCCACGTAAAATAAACGGTGGTTGGTTCGCGTGGATGTTGACGGGGTGGAAGGAGTACCTTTGATTGCAGGGCTGTTTTGTCTTATGTTATGTAAAAAAAACAAGGCATCACTGGGATATGTGTTTAATGTTCAACATACGTTGAAGGTGTGTTGTAAAACTACCTCTGTCTATAATATTTATCCATTTACACAGGTAAAAAGTTATATGTTGCCTAATGGCAACAGTATGCAGTAGAGGGTTAATTAAGGCCACGGCCGCTTTCTTACACTTCCTAGGCCTTTCCTACCCCATCGTCACCATCGTCGGTACGACTAAAAAGCAAATAATAATAATAATAATAATAATAATAATAATAATAATAATAATAATAATAATAATAATATCCTACTGTATCATCACATGATGCTGTTCCGAGTCCCATCCTCGAACCTGGGAGTAACTTGCGCTAGCGAGAGAATTGTACCGACCAGAGATCCACCGATACCGTACCGAATGAGCTGGCCACGCGGTTCGCGTCGCGTAGCTGTCAGCTAAGCGTTCGGGAGATGGTCTGTTTGAATTCGATCGCCAGCAGCTCTGAAGATTGTCTTCCGCGGTTACCTATTTTCCACACCAGTCAAATGCTACGGCTGTATCTTAATTAAGGCCATGGTCATTACATCCCCAATCATATGCTGGCTCTGTTTTGTTCTTCCTTCGCCGAAAATTCACTGTGTTAGTGTGACGATACACCTTTAAAAAAAGGGGAAAAACATGCTCATATCCGATGTCGACAGTGGCTATTCTGAATGTACTTTTCCCTTTCATAGGACTTGTCCTAAACTCATTCTTGAAGAACGCTGAGGATAAACAGACTGTACATTTGTGTTACAAGGGATATAATTACAGCTAAGCACATATCGAAACCACAGACACCACAAATAAAACAATTTGATTAGCCAGTTGCTACACCCTCTAGTACATGGGGCAGATTACCTCAAATATTCCAAGTCCCTAGAATGAACCAACAACAGCATCAGCTGTTTTCCATTGTGAATACTGGATGTTATCAGCTAAGTGTGACAGACATCCTACTCGAAGTGCAGATAACAAGGAGACGAATGAACATCTCTCCTAACTTATTCTTATGGGCCACCAATATCTGTATCTTCGGTGACTTAATTTCGTGTGGCTATTGCTAGGCTGGTGCAGCCCGTGTAAGGGAGAGAGACCCTCCGACGAGGGTAGGCGGCATCCGCTGCATGTTACTGTAGTGGAGGATAGTGTTGAGAAGCAGGAATGTTAGTAACACCCAGTACCTAAACCAAGGGAATTAACCATTTAAGATTAAAATCCCGACCCAGCTGGGAATCGAATCCGGAGCTCTCTGAACCAAAGGCTACTGCGCTGACTATTCAGCTCATGTACGACAATGAAAGTGACAAGTTGACACTTACCGTACTCTTCATTGTCGACGTCCGGCTCTGTCTCTCGTTTTTTCCCCATGTTCTGGTCTTCAACACAGACAATCACTCACTTCAGATGTTCTAATCTGCTGTGAACATTTTATTTCTTTGTTATCTACTTATCGGTCACCTGATAGCTTATCCTCAAGTTTTCCTACCCACACGTCAAGTAGCTTTAGTAGCTATGCTCCACGTTCTGAGTGTACGAAAGCGCACGCCGTGGGACGTCCTCCAGCGGAACCGTGGTGCTATCTAGTGGTGCCGCTTACATCTACATTCTATTGTGTTGTCATCAGTGTCGCCACTCTGGAAGAAGGGATTTTTTTATGAGCTGTAGACATTCTCTAGAGCAGTGGATATCGAACAGTGTTCCGCGCAACTTCAGTCTGGGGAGTCTGGGATTCCCTGAAATATTTTCTGCAATACCAGCCAGCTTCCTCTGTCTAGCACGGGGAAATGCGCACAATGCGTCTTGGCTGTATGGAAATTAATGTATTAAATCTCCTGAAATATTATCGTCCCGTCAAAATTGCACCGTCTCTCTTTTTATCGGTTATTAATTCCTGTGCTCAAGGATTCTGATTACTTTTTTAAAATGATTGTGCCAACGCAACAATGAAAAATGTTCTTTTCTTATTTTGATTAGCTTTAAAGTGCCTGGTTTAAATGTTAAATGCTGCTTGGTAATGGGCCTACAGTATGTTGATACACCTATTATTATTATTATTATTATTATTATTATTATTATTATTATTATTATTATTATTATTATTATTATTATTATTATCGGGTGAATTGGCCGTGCGGTTAGGGGCGCGCTGCTGTTAGTTTGCATCCGGGGGATAGGTTCGAATCCCACTATCGGCAGCCTTGAAAATGGTTTTCCGTGGTTTCGCATTTTCACACCAGGCAAATGCTGGGGCTGTGCATTAATTAAGGCCACGGCTGGTTCCTTCCAATTCCTAGCCCTTTCCTATGTCATCATCGCCATCACCTATCTGTGTCGGTGCGACGTAAAGCCATTAGCAAAAAAATGATGATGATGATGATGATGATTATTATTATTATTATTATTATTATTATTATTATTGTTTCGTATAGGCCAGCTAAGGACCACGACATTCAACTATTACATTTTGGAATGGGCTTTGATGTTTGCCTAGTAGTTGCGCATCCTCAGGCTGTGTTGCTCCTTCCTCTCCTTTGTCCAAAGGGCGCCAGTCTTCTTCGTTGGTAGTCTGCCCTGGAACTCCTTATGTTTAAGTATCTTCTTGAGTGTTGTCCGATCCTTTAAGTTTCCTTCTGTTATTCCCAGTTCCTGTAGATCTTTATCCACTTCCATCAACCATAGTGACTTGGTCTTCCTATTTTGCCAGTAGCTGTGAATCCGGTTGGTCAACCCGGTCGGATGCATCCTATAGATGTGCCCATAGAATGCTAGGCGTCTCTTCCTTGCTACATTCGTTATTCTTTCACAGTACTTGTAGAGCTCTTGGTTAGGCCGTCTTCTATAACTGTCACCTTCCTTGACTGGCCCCAGAATCTTCCTCATTATCTTTCTTTCCCGGGTTTCAAGTTTTTCCATAAGTCCCTTCCTGTTGAGTGTTAAACATTCTGAAGCATATAAGGTTTCAGGGCGGATGACTGTCCGGTAGTGCTTCATCTTAGTATTACGAGAGAGACAACTTTTATAATAGGTATTCTTCGTCAGTTGGTAGGCCATTTCAAGACTGTTAACTCGAGTTGACAAAGCTGTTCCTTCAGTGAGATTAGATTCCAACCATTCTTCCAAGTACTTAAACCTGTTGATTGTCCTGTTCTCTCCCTGTTCCAGATGCAACGTACAAGGAGATTCACCGATGTTCGTGATGAATTGTGTTTTTTCAAGAGACACATGTAGCCCAACCTTTGCTGCTTGTTGTCTGAGAACATTTAGTTGATTCACTGAAGTTTCTATTGAATTAGATACAATGGCCAGGTCATCGGCAAACGCCAGTCAACATTGAGCTCATTGCGCTTATGTCCCAGATAAATGCCACTTGGAATCTCCTTTCTAGCTAATTCCTTTCGCCACTCTCATAATACCTTTCCCAGGGCACAGTTAAAGAGGAGAGGGGACAAATCATCTCCCTGTCTCACTCCTGATTTGTTCGACTCGTTGGCTGAACGGTCAGCGTACTGGCCTTCGGTTCAGAGGGTCCCGGGTTCGATTCCCGGCCGGGTCGGGGATTTTAACCTTCATTGGTTAATTCCAATGGCCCGGGGGCTGGGTGTTTGTGCTGTCTCCAACATCCCTGCAACGCACACACCACACATAACACTATCCTCCACCACAATAACACGCAGTTACCTACATATGGCAGATGCCGCCCACCCTCATCGGAGGGTCTGTGTTACAAGGGCTGCACTCGGCTAGAAATAGCCACACTAAATTAAATATACTCCTGATTTAATTTCAAAACTTACTGATTTGGTTCCTCTGAACTTTATTTGTGACCTGGTGTTGCTTAAAGTCTGTTTGATCTTCTCATTTAGTTCTAGTTCCTGCAAAATCTTCATAAGAGTAGGTCTGTCTACTGAGTCATACGCCTTTGTAAAGTCGACGAAAATTACAACGTATTTCTTACCGGCCATTTTTGCCTGATACTCTCCTAATTGTGGGTCTAGTTGAGGTTCGGCTCTATTTAATAAGGGTTTAGAGAAGATATTATTATTATTATTATTATTATTATTATTATTATTATTATTATTATTATTATTATTATTATTATTATTCATCTGTTTACCATCCAGGTTCGGTTTTTCCCTCGGACTTAGCGAGGGATCCCACCTCTACCGCCTCAAGGGCAGTGTCCTGGAGCTTCAGACTCTTCGTCGGGGGATACAACCGGGGAGTATGACCAGTACCTCGCCCAGGCGGCCTCACTTGCTATGCTGAACAGGGGCCTTGGGGAGGGATGGGAAGATTGGAAGGGATAGGCAAGGAAGAGGGAAGGAAGCGGCCGTGGCCTTAAGTTAGGAACCATCCCGGCATTCGCCTGGAGAAGTGGGAAACCACGGAAAACCACTTCCAGGATGGCTGAGGTGGGAATCGAACCCACCTCTACTCAGTTGACATCCCGAGGCTGAGTGGACCCCGTTCCAGCCCTCGTACCACTTTTCAAATTCCGTGGCAGAGCCGGGAATCGAACGCGGACCTCCGGGGGTGGCAGCTAATCACGCTAACCACTACACCACAGAGGCGGACATTATTATTATTATTATTATTATTATTATTATTATTATTATTATTATTATTATTATTATTATTATTATTACCCTGTGAATCATGTGACCTTGTCGCGGTGGGGAGGCTTGCGCGTCCCAATGAAGCAGATAGCCGAATCGCAGGTGCAACCATATCGGATGGGTATTTGTTGAGAGACTAGACTAAGGAATGGTTCATCGAAAGGGGAGTAACAGCCTTTCGGAAGTTGCAAGGGCGGCAGTCTGGATGATTGACTGATATGGCCTTGTAATAATACTCAACATGGCTTAGCTGTGTTGATACTACAGCCGTAACTAACTCCCGAGGTCATGCAGCTCTCTCTGTATGAATGATGTACTGATGATGGCTTCCTCCCGGGTAAAATATTCCGGAGGTAAAATAGTGCCCCATTCGGATCTCCGGGTGGGGACTACATGAGAGGGGGCGATCGTTAGGAAGATGGATACTGACATTCTGCGAGTCGGAGCGTGGAATGTTAGATGTTTGAATCGTTGTGGTAGGTGAAATTGAAATGGCGTATGGCTTTTAGTACCGGGAGTGTCCGAGGACATGTTCGGCTTGCCGAGTGCAGGTCTTTTCATTTGACGCCAATAGGCGACCTGCGCGTCGTGATGAGGATGAAATGATGATGAAGGCGACACATACACCCAGCCCCCGTGCCAGAGAAGTTAACCAATGATGGTTAAAATTCCCGACCCTACCGGGAATCGAACCCGGGACCCTGTGACCAAAGGCCAGCACGCTAACCATTTAGCCATGGAGCCGGACGTTGTGGTAGGTTAGAGAATCTGAAAAGGGAAATGGATACACTAAAGTTATATGTAGTTGGCATAAGTGAAGTACGTTGGCAGGAAGAACAGGATTTTTGGTCAGGCGACTACAGCATTATCAACACAAAATCACACAGCGGAAATTCAGGAGTTGGTTTAATAAAATAAGAAAATAAGGCCGCGGGTAAGCTACTACGACCTGCATAGTGAAAGATATTGTTGTCAAGATAGACACCAAACCAATGCCCACCACAATAGTGCAGATCTATATGCCTACTAGTTCAGCGGATGATTTTTTTTAAAATTTTCCTGACTTACATTTGTTGGGAAGTTAGGGCTCACGGCTCTCTCTTACACTTAACCACTATAAACAATAACCTTTCAGAAATTCTAAAATGCAATAATACTCTGAACAGATAATTCGAAGACTAATTTAGGCTTACTTATCAGTACGGCAATTTGTGTGGCAGTAATAATAATAATAATAATAATAATAATAATAATAATAATAATAATAATAATAATAATAATTTAAGAAAACCCATTCACACAACATATACACAATGACTCACACAACTCAGTTTTATGTTCCCAAGGAAAACTTTCGGCAGGCAGATTTGAATTTGTGAGAGGAAGTAAGGTGCCGAACGTCCATTGGGAGTGTATTCCAGAATCTCGATGCAGTAACTAAAAAGGAATGATTGTAGGAATTCGTTCGACTTAGTGGAATTTCAAGTAGGGAACCAGAACGGGTACTAATTTCATGGAATAAGGAAAGGAAACGAAAATTAGAAGAGAGGTAAGTAGGAGTGTTCGTCGAGAGCACTTGGTAAACAAGTGTCATTAGGTGAAAATTCCTTTGTTCATTTATGCGTAGCCATCCCAAGGTTTTGAAATATGGTGTAACATGAGCGTCATGTCGCAGTTGGAAGGCATATCGTATGCATGAGTTTTGTGCTCGTTGAAATCTCAAAGCTTGTTCAGCATTTAGATTGACTAGTACCGTATCACAGCAGTCTAAAATTGGGAATAGTAGTGCTTGGATTAATTTTAATTTAAGTTTTTGAGGAAAAGAATTCTTGGGCGTTTCAGGGGATATAGCGCTGCATGAACCTTTCCATATATATTTGTTACGTGTTCATTCCAGGTCAGATTTTCATTTATGGAGATTCCAAGATTAGTTACAATTTTAAGGTACGGTACAGCAATGTCATTGATTATGATTGGAGGAGGATTGATATTGCTTATTACATGTAATAAGAGTTTCCTATGAAAATACTTTTTATTTTACGAGGATTTAAGATTAAGTGGTTATTTTTAGCATAGGCGGTAAGTCTTTCAATATCCGAATTAATATGCTGAACTGTTTCATGTAAATTGTTTGTAGTGGTGTGTTTGTATATCTGCAGATCATCAGCATATAAGTGGTAGTTGCAAAAGTGTGGAAGATATGTCATTAATATGCAAAACGAACAGTAAGGGCCCTAGAACAGACCCTTGAGGGACATCAAATGATTTTACAGCCCGTTGGGATCTTTGATTGTTTACCACTACGCACTGGCGACGATTTGTAAGGTACGACTTAGAAAATTTTAGGGCTATCGGGCTGAAATGCAGAGAGTGTAGCTTGGATAATAGTATGTCTATATTTACCGTGTCAAACGCACTACTAAAGTCAAGTTGAGTGTCAGTATCGTCACCCGTCGTTTGTCCATTGCTAGTCTTATGTCATCTGTTACCCGAAGAAGTGCAGTCGTAGTACAATGTCCCTTTCTGAAGCCAGATTGCAATGGGTCAAAAAGAGAATGTCTGCTTAAGAATTCTACTAGCTGCTCGTGTACAACTCGTTCAAGAACTTTCGAGAGAGGGGGGAGAATCGAAATACGCCGGTAATCAGATGGCGCACTTGTTGTGGTACCGGTATGATTAATATTGGGGTTACTAGAGCATCCTTCCATGCAGTTGGAAACGTCCCTGTGGCGAGACAGTAGTTTACAATGCGGGTAATAATTGGTAGGACGGCACCAATAATGATTTTATAAAGCCTATTGGGATGTTATCTGCTCCTTTAGCTTGTGAATTAACTGAATTCACAATACGCTTTACATTATTTACACTGACAGGGTGAAAAGAGAAATTATGTTACTTTTCCGTAGGGTCACTGATTCTTTTATTTAGATTGATATGATTTTGAGGTTGAGATTCCTTTATTGGGTTAGTTACGAAGTGAGAGTTAAGTGTATCGAGAGATATAGTTGGCACATGTGGCTCTTTGCATTTTCCAACTCACAAAGCCCGAAGTACGTTCCAGGTTTCACGTGCATTTAAGTTCCTTGTTACATTTTTAATGTGATTAAATTTGCTATTACAAATCAATTGCTTTGTTCTGTTACGTAAAAGACGACACTGTTCAAAATCTAGTTCATTATTTGTTTACTTTTATCGGCGGAACATTGCGTCACGGCGAGCCATTGTTGCTTTTATATCGCTTGTTAACCAAGGTGCAGGCGAGCGAGTGACTCTAGCTTGCCTAACTGGAGCATGTTTGTCATTTAGTCCTGTGAGTACTTGAGTAGAGAGTTAAATCTTGTCACTTTCATGTCTGTGTCGTGCAACTGCTTTATATCTTTCCAAGGTAAACTGTACGCATCATTTTGGAGTTGTTGTAGATCGATATTTTTCAGATCCCTATAACTACTGTAATGTATTTAGCTTTGTGTTTTGGTACACGTAGAGAGTAGCACAGGTAAATTAAGTCATGAGTTGAGATGTCAGGTACAGGAAATTGACCGTAGGCCCCTACTTAAGAACTGTATGCGGGTTATTTGTAATCAGGAGGTCAATTCCAGTTTGGCTTGTACATCTAAATGTATGAACATGATTAGTTGCATCCAGTGGTAAGATCATCATGTCGATGGAGGTAAATAGGTTGCTGATTCGGTCTGATTTGCCACTCGGGGCTAAGATATTTGTGTTAAAGTCACTAAGAAGTAGTATATGCTCGTAGGTTGGTACTAATTTGAGAAGGTCAGATTCAAGGTCAGAGATGTTCGTAACATTCGGTGGTGAGGAAATCGAAAGACTATATGAAGAAATAGAAGATTTGATACAATATGTAAGAGGTGACGAGAATCTCATTGTGATGGGAGACTGGAATGCAGTGGTAGGCCAAGGAAGAGAAGGTAATGCAGTAGGAGAATTCGGATTGGGAATGGAAGGGGAAGTCGGTTGGTTGAATTCTGCACTGATCATAATTTAGCCCTTGCTAATACTTGGTTCAAACACTACAAATGACGGCTGTATACGTGGATGAGACCTGGAGAGACTGGAGCAGACGTGAAGTCTGACCACAACTTGTTGGTCATGAAATGGCATCTGAAGTTGAAGAAATTGAAGAAAGGAAGGAATACAAGGTGATGGGATATAGACAAATTGAAAGAAAAGAGTGTGAGGGATTGTTTCAAGGAACGTGTTGCACAAGGACTAAATTAAAAGGCTTAAGGAAACACAATAGAGGAAGAATGAATAGTCGTGAAAAGTGAGGTCAGTAGAGCTGCTGAAGAAATGTTAGGAAGGAAGAAAAGGTCAACTAAGAATCAGTGGATAACTCAGGAATTACTAGACCTGATTGATGAACGACGAAAATACAAGAATGCAAGAAATGAAGAGGGCAGAAAAGAATACAGGCGATTAAAGAATGAAGTGGATAGAAAAGACAAGATAGCTAAGGAAGAATGGCTGAAGGAGAAGTGCAAGGATGTTGAAAGTTGTATGGTCCTAGGAAAGGTACATGCTGCATACAAAAAAATCAAGGACACCTGTGGAGAAAGGAAACCTAGGTGTATAAATATTAAGAGCTCAGATGGAAAGCCACTTCTAGGGAACATATCCAGCAGTTGTATCAAGGTAAAGACGTAGGTGATTTGGTCCTGGAGCAAGAAGAGGCTATTGATGCTGATGAAATGGGAGACCCGATTTTGAGGTCAGAGTTTGACAGAGCTGTAAGAGACCTAAATAGGAACAAGGCGCCTGAAATTTATGACATTCCCTCTGAATTACTGACCGCCTTTGGAGAAACCATCATGGCAAGGTTATTCCATCTAGTGTGTGAGATGTCTGAGACAGGAAAAGTACCATCCGATTTTCGGCAGAATGTTGTTATACCTGTTCTCAAGAAACCCGGTGCTGACAATTGTGAAAACTACCGGACCATTAGTTTAGTATCCCATGCCTGCGAAATTTCAACACGTTTCATTTACAAAAGAATGGAAAGACAAGTTGAAACTGAGTTGGGAGAAGATCAGTTTGGCTTCAGAAGAAATGTAGGAACACGTGAAGCAATCCTGATTTTACGTCTGATCTTAGAAGATCGAATTAAGAAGGACAAGCCCACGTACATGGCGTTCGTAAATCGAGAAAAGGCATTCGATAATATTGATTGGACCAAGCCATTTGAGATTCTGAAGGTGATTGGGATCAGATATCGAGAACGAAGAATTATCTACAATCTGTATAAAAATCACACTGCAGTGATAAGAACCGAGGGCTTTGAAAAAGAAGCAGCAATCCAGAAAGGAGTGAGGCAAGGCTGCACTTTGTCACCCCTCCTTTTCAATGTTTACATAGAACAGACAATAAAGCAAAAGAAAGAGGAATTTGGAAAGGGAATCACAATCCAGGGAGAGGAAATCGAAACCGTGAGATTTGCCAATGATATTGTTATTTTATCTGAGACTGCAGAAGATCTCGAGAAGTTGCTGAATGGTATGGACGAAGTCTTGGGTAAGGATTACAAGATAAAAATAAATAAGTCTAAAACAAAAGTAATGGTGTGCAGTGGAACGAAGGCAGGTGATGAAAATAATATTAGATTAGGAAATGACGTCTTAAAGGAAGTAGATGAATATTGTTACTTGGGTAGTAAAATAACTAACAATGGCAGAAGTATGGAGGCGATAAAATGCAGACTAGCACAAGCAAGGAAAAGCTTTCTTAAGAAAAGAAATTTGTTCACTTTAAACACTGATATAGGAATTACGAAGATGTTTCTGAAGACTTTCATCTGGAGCGTGGCATTGTATGGAAGTGAAACATGGACGATAACTAGCTCAGAAAGAAAGAGAGTAGAAGCCTTTGCAATGTGATGTTACAGAAGAATGTTGAAGGTAAGGTGGATAGATCGAATCACAAATGAAGAGACACTGAATCGAATTGGTGAGAGGAGATCGATTTGGCTAAATTTGACGAGAAGAAGAGATAAAATGATAGGGTACGTCTTAAGACACCCAGGACTTGTGCAGTTGGTTTTTGAGGGAAGTGTAGGTGGTAATAACGGCAGGGGTAGACCAAGGTATGAATATGACAAGCAGATTAGAGCAGATGTTGGATGCGATAGTTATGTAGAAATGAAAAGGTTAGCACAGGATAGGGTGGCATGGAGCACTGCATCAAACCAGTCTATAGACTGGTGACTCAAACAACAACAACAACATATTATTATTATTATTATTATTATTATTATTATTATTATTATTATTATTATTATTATTATTATTATTATTATTATTATTATTCAAACTTTCTCAGTTCAATTCCAGCAATTTCTGGGACCACATATTTTTAATTTTTATATCATTTTTTAACATTTTTACGTCACACAAACACAGATAGGTCATATGGCGACGATGGGATGGGAAAGTCCTAGGAGTGGGAAGGAAGCGGCTGTGGCCTTAATTAAGGTACAGCCCCAGCATTTGCCTGGTGTGAAAATGAGAAACCACGGAAAACCATCTTCAGGGCTGCCGACAGTGGGGTTCGAACCCACTAACTCCCGAATGTGAGATCACAGCCGCGCGCCCCTAACCTCACGGCCAACTCGCCCGCTAATACCCTTTCGAGACTATGTTAAAAAAATACTAACACTTTTAAGTGTAAACCTGATCAGGTTGGAAAGAAATAGAAATGGCTGTGGAAGTAAGGAGAAAGTGAAGGAACTTATAGATAATGGAATCTAGCGAAGAAGTCAGCTAAGGATAACAAAATCGAACAAAATGATGGCAAACATAATTGGCAGTCATCCAAATTTCAGTGAAAAATGGAAAGTTATTTATAGGTACTTTAAGGTAGAAACAGGTTCCAAGAAGGACATTCCAGGAATAATTAGACCAATGAGCAAAGGGAGTGTGTATGCGAGTGTCTACAGAAGGCAGAAATATTCAGTCAGCAGTATGTAAAGATTGTTGGTTACAAGGAAAATGTCCAGATAGAAAAGGTGACTAATACTAACGAAGTAATGCAATTTACCTACGATAAGAAAGACATTTACAATAAGATACAAAAGGTGAATAGCAGCTGGAATTGATAAGATTTCTGGGGATATACTAAAGACAACGGATTGCGATATAGTACTGTATCTGAAGTACTTATTTGATTACTGTTTGTATGAAGGAACTATGCCAAATGAATGGAGACTTGCTATAGTAGCTCCTGTGTAGAAAAGAAAGGGTTATAAACATAAAGCTGAAAATTACAGGCCAGTCAGACATGTGTTGGGAAAGCATTATTTCTGATTATATTAGACGTGTTTGCGAAATTAATAACTGGTTCGATAGAAGGCAGTTCGGGTTTAGGAAAGGTTATTCTACTGAAGCTCAACTTGTAGGATTCCAGCGAGATATAGCAGATATCATAGATTCGGGAGGTCAAATGGACTGTGTCTATCCAAGGCATTTTACAGGGTAGTTCATGGGAGACTACTGACGAACATGAGTGCAATTGGACTAGAGTGACTGAATGAGTGGCTGTGTTTCTAGATAATACAACTCAGATAATTAGAGGGTGAAGCATCATCTGATCCTGAAACCATGAAGAGGGGAATTCCTCAAGGCAGTATTATTGGACCTTTGTGTTTTCTTATATATAAATGATATGAGTAAAGAACTGGAATCGGAGGTAAGGCTTTTTGCGGATGTTCTTCTTCTTCTTAATCTGCTTACCCTCCAGGGTTGGTTTTTCCCTCGGACTCAGCGAGGGGTCCCACATCTACCACCTCAAGGGCAGTGTCCTGGAGCGTGAGATATTGGGTCAGGGATACAACTGGGTAGGATGACCAGTACCTCGTCCAGGCGGCCCCACCTGCTATGCTGAACAGGGGCCTTGGTGGGGCATGGGAAGATTGGAAGGGATGGGCAAGTAAGAGGGAAGGAAGCGGTCGTGGCCTTAAGTTAGGTAACATCCTTACTTCCTTGAACTATTTATCTGAGACGTTAGGTCTGGAGAAGTGGGAAACCACGGAAAACCACTTCCAGGATGGCTGAGGTGGGAATCGAACCCACCTCGACTCAGTTGACCTCCCGAGGCTGAGTGGATCCCGTTCCAGCCCTCGTACCACTTTTCAAATTTTGTGGTAGAGCCGTGAATCGAACCCGGGCCTCCGGGGTTGGCAGCTAATCACACTAACCACTACACCACAGAGGCAGACGCGGATGCGTGTTATAGTTCTTCATATTATTATTCTCGTTTAAGGCCATTAGGGACCACGTCAAGTAACTATAAGGCATTTCTTGAAGCCTTTTTTTTTTTTTTTCAGCCCAAACGCGTTGCATCTTTCTCCGGCCGCCTGTCTTCACTCTTCTGTCCAGCCGCTGTTCTGCTTTTGTTCATCGAGGAAGCCCTTGAAGTTGTTGATCATTAATCTGTATTTTGATCGGTTAGAGATGTCCTCCTGATTTAGTCCCATGCTCTTGAGGTCCTTCCTTACTTCTTTGAACTATTTATCCGAGACGTTAGGTCTATTGTCCAACACATTAAAAATTTGCTTCGTTAGTCGGGTTGCATCCATCCTGAACAGATGTCGGTAGAACTTCAGACGTCGTTTTCTTATTGACTCCATCAGCCCGTTCATTATTCCTGTATAGCTCTTCTCTTCCTCGGAGTCTATTCTGTCCATCTGTTATCTTTTACGCTCAAACTTCTCTGCTTCTCTCAGTCTAGCCTTTCTTGTCATTCTGTGGCATTCACTTGCGTATAGACACACGGGTTTGATCACTGTGTTATAGCAACACCACCTAGATATAAGGCCCAAAACCAAGATGGCTGACAATAGAGGCAATCATCATAATGTCACTATGGCATCTTACCATATGTTTTAATTGATCTGGCTACTTAAACCTCAAAATAATTACCCCAAACCCTCATTCTTTCATATAAAAGTCACTTACACCTTCAAAAAACTATTTCTGAAAAAATTAGGGATAGTTGATACACAAGGTTTCTAAATAATGCTGAAACTCAAGTGAAGTTCAAGAATTAAGGGAATGGCAGAATACCGAAATTCATAATAAATGTTTTATTTTGTCCCCCACCCACAAAAAGAAAAGGAATTGAAAGCAACAACACACTTATTTACATAAATGCAGATTTGCATGAAATTCACTCCTATTGACAAATAACACGTTTCTTCCTCGTCAATACATTCTTTGACATGGAGCTTTTTTTCTTACAATAATTATTCAAAAGAATGTTTGTTGAAGTCCATACCAGTTTTCTACAAACACATTCTGATGTATGTCTGTTATTACACATATCTGGCTCCCACAAAAGTTCTTTATCATGAATGACTTTCATTGTACTCTCACATGCAACCTCCCTATGATCATTTACTAAAATAAACTCTGTTCCAAAATATGTACATAATTTTGTTGCTACCAGATAATTATGTATTATTACATTGATAACAAACATTTCAGGGAACAAAAGCCTACCCCTACTCTTATTTCTAATTAGATTATATGCCTCATCATCAGCATCAATGAAGTCCTCAGTAACAAGAATTCCTTTACAGTGTTCACATTTCAAATATTTTGAGACACTATAGCAACAATATCCTGCTAAATAGACTAAAATTGTCATGTCATTGTTACAGTTTTCAATATCCTGTAAACTTATATGTACATCTATGCTCTTACACAATGAATTATCAAAATCCAAAAAGGCAGAGGATTCAGGAGGCGGGTCAGAGAACTCATCTACTTCAATCTCCCCAAATGCGTTTGATCTTATCTTTAGAGTCAGTGATGATAGTAACCTTAACTTCTTTTCAACTTCAAACAACTGAAGATAAAATCAGAAAGGAAGGACTGTAACTCCTCCTCTCGTGTGATCAAAGTGCAACCTGTTCAATCATGAATTCAAGTGATCCTCTTAGTCTTGGTTCTAACATGCTGACTTGTTTCAAAAGGTATGCTGCTAAACCTAAAATGTCATTAGTGCTGTTTGCACTGTGAACCTCAGAACTTAACGTGTCAACTTTGTCAAGAAGCACTGAAATTTCATCCAGGTCCGTTACAGACTGTGGGAAATGAAAGTTACCGGTACTGTCTAATTTGATGTTCTTACAGTATACACTTAAATCCAAAGTTTCATTGATAACTATAGAACTAATTATTTCAGGTTCAGGGTTCAAAATAATTTTAACTATTACTATATTTACACCTTTGTGAAGTATGTCCCATGATTCACCTACATTCAGATTATTTAACTTATTTTTCAGGTCAGTGAAATCAGAAAATGTTATTCTATTCTTGTGTAAATTATATTTTACTTCACTCTCCTCGATTGCTGCCTGGATATTTTAATTTTCTCTTCTTCTTCTTCTTCTCTTCTCTTCTCTTCTCTTCTCTTCTCTTCTCTTCTCTTCTCTTCTCTTCTCTTCTCTTCAGGACCTTCTCGATACGTTTTTGAACTACTCAAATACGCTGGGCAATTTGGCAAAAGTGAAGGAACAGCATTGGGGATAAGTCGTGGAACCTTCAGTGGTAGAGTTATAAGCTGTCCATCCTCACCGTGAAACTCAGTATGTTTCCTTATTTCGGACGGACAAACCTGCAATTACAGACAATCAGTTAACCTAACCTGAACGAATTTCACCATACATGTTAGAGGTTAGATCCCGTCTAACCTAATAGCCATTTTATCAGGTATCTTATACTACCATCTCTTGATTATATGAATATACTAGCTGATGTACCCGTCCTTCGCTACGGGATTCTCAGAAAGACTGACTTTGTGGTTTTCCTAACTGAATTCAACATAGGTCATTACAAAAACGTCAGTAGGAATGTAGCGACTGAAAGGAATGTTATCATATAAAATACTCGATCAAATGAAAAACCGCACACTTTCTCACTTTCAACGAACAGTACTACGGTGCCGATCTGAGAGTCCAAAGTTCCAGAGCTGGAATAACCAGGTCGCAAACTGCCGTGAACACTCCTCTGTCATTATTCCGTTAAATATGCACACTACTCATTCCAATCAGTGGCTCAGAGTAGGGATTGTATAGCTCGAATACTATGATGAACCAGTGTGTTACGTACCAGATATATCAGAAAATTTATGAACCAGAGGAATGGCATGCTAAAGAAGAAAGATATCTTACACCCCAGCTACTTCCCACCAATATACAGGCAGGCTGTTACAGTCGGCACGACCAGGCGAGTTGGCCGTGTGGTTAGGGGCGCGCAGCTGTGAGCTTGCATCCGGGAGATAGTGGATTCGAACCCCACTGCCGGCAACCCTGAAGATGGTATTCGGGAGATAGTGGGTTCGAGCCCCACTGTCGGCAGCCCTGGCGATGGTTTTCCGTGGTTTCCCATTTTCACACCAGGCAAATGCCGGGACTGTACCTTAATTAAAGCCACGGCCGCTTCCTTCCACTTCCTAGACCTTTCCTATCCCTACCTGTGTCGGTGCGACGTCAAGCAAATTTAAAAAAACTCGGTACGCTGCAGTAATCCTATCTATCGGGGATGAGAGGAAACAGAAGACAAAACACACATCACAACAAACAATGGTCAATGTAATGTTATTGTTGATAAAGATTATGAGCTTTCTATATTGCAGGCCTTCACATTAGTTTTCTTTCGACTCTGTGATATTAGGGTGTCTTACAAAATTATTTATATCGTAGACTGTAGTTTCTTATTCTCAGACTTTACATACCGATTTTCACTAAATTCTGTTTACCCATTTTCTCGTGACTCGGCGCTGATATGGACTTAGTAACAAATTTCCAAATTCATGAATATCTCCGATTATATGCGGTACGGAAACAATCTATAAGACATAAGTGATCGGAAATTTAATTACTTCTTACATAACTACTACTAACTTACGACATAACTATAGTTATGTTAGTTATGTAGTATTTATCGATACGACCACTAATAACATAAATAACTTATTTGAGAATTACATTTCAGACCTTCCCCTAAACTACCATTTCACTCAGCGTGAATAAAATAATTTGTAGCCCAGATTGCAGTGGTTCCTCACCCGACATTACATACCGATTTTCATTAAATTCTCTTCAGCCGTTTTATCGTGATGCGTGTACAGACAGACAGACAGACAGACAGACAGACAGACAGACAGACAGACAGACAGACAGACAGACAGACAGACAGACAGACAGACAGACAGACAGACAGACAGACAGACAGACAGACAGACAGACAGACAGACAGACAGACAGACAGACAGACATTACGGAAAAGTAAAAAATGCATTTCCTTGTTACTGTGGACATGACAGATACAGAAATACCATTCTTTCAAATTCTGAGCAATGTACAGGCAAAACACTTATTTTATATATATATATACTATTACATTTCAGGCCTTCCCCTAAACTACCATTTCACTCAGTGTGAATAACATTATTGATAGCCTAGATTATAGCGACCTGCTCCCCGACTTTGCATACCAATTTTCGTGAAGATACGACCAGTAATGAAATAAATATTTGACAATTAATTTTAAGGCTTCCCCTAAAATACCATTTTTCTCAGCGTGTATAGCCTATATTGTAGCGACTTGTTTCCCATCTTTGTCTAGCGATTTTCATTAAGACACGACCACTAATGACATAAATATTTGAGAATTAAATTTCAGGCCTTCCCCTAAACTACTATTTCACTCAGCGTGATTAAAATAATTTATAGTCTAGATTGTAGCGGTTCATCACCCGACTTTACATTCCGATTTTCATTAAATTCTCTTCAGCCGTTTTCTCGTGATGCGTGTACAGACAGACAGACAGACAGACAGACAGACAGACAGACAGACAGACAGACAGACAGACAGACAGACAGACAGACAGACAGACAGACAGACAGACAGACAGACAGACAGACAGACAGACAGACAGACAGACAGACAGACAGACAGACAGACAGACAGACAGACAGACAGACAGACAGACATTATGGAAAAGTAAAAAATGCATTTTCTTGTTACTGTGGACATGACCGATACAGAAATACCATTCTTTTCAAATTCTGAGCAATGTACAGACAAAACTCTTATTTTATATATATAGACTAGCAAGATACCCGTGCTTCGCTACGGTATTATACTGAAATTTATAATTGAATGCTTATCATTTTATATATAACCCACCGATATTCGCGATCTGACTCGTTTTCTGAGAGATTCCGCCGAAATTCGCGATCTGACTCGTTTTCTGAGTGAATACGGCAACGTTCCTCCCATTTTTCAATATTTTCTCCAGCAATCGATTTTGTACTTCCCGGGATAGGTCCAGGTATTCCACCCGGTCAGTTGGGTCCCTAAATCTTTGCCATCTTTTCCTATAAGCATTTTAAATGTGGATCAAATCCTTGAGGAGATCCGGCGTGGTGTCGTCTTGGGTGCCTTGCCGGTACTGAACCTCTACTTTGCGGTAAATTACATCTGCTGCCGTTGTCATTGATGTCAGTATGACCAGCACCATTGTCGCCCGTAGGCAAGTGCGCAGGACTTCTGGCGATACGAATGACATACTTCCGTGCATTACTGACCTTATTACAGAGGTGAACAATTGCACGGTCAATCATATATCTATCGTTTATTTCAAATATGTTTAAATTTTTGTTTATATGCCAGAAGAATCTACTGTAATCTAAGAAGGTTCTCCAAAAGAAAAGATGGCTCTTGAAAACGAACCAAGGAGAGATTAAAAATGATCGGTTTATGATCAGAATAAGTACGTTGAAAATCCACAGCCTGTTTCCAGTCATTCAACCAGGTCAGGAATGGAATGAATAAGCCCTGCCGAAGCCTGTCGCACTCCACTGGGGCAATGTTTAAATGAATGACAAATGAAATGAAATGATATTGGAGAGTATTGCTGGAATGAATAATGACGGGGAAAACCGGAGTACCCGGAGAAAAACCTGTCCCGCCTCCGCTTTGTCCAGCACAAATCTCACATGGAGTGACCGGGATTTGAACCACGAAACCCAGCGGTGAGAAGCCAGCGCGCTGCCGCCTGAGCCACGGAGGCTCCTTATAAGTACATTAGAAACAGTAAAATCAATTGGTCTCACCTCCGTTTTCACCCCACCGCGGTTAAGTTGATTTACCTCCCCCCCCCCCCAGAAAAGAAAACGTGTTCCTTTATGTTTAAAGGAGATTCCAAATACCAATGCTCACGTGTATTACCTTCAGTTTTGAGATATAAGTATTCCCATAAAAATAATTCACTTTTATCACTTACTTTCACACACCCCGCCCCACTTAAGTGAATTTTCGGGCAAAAATACTTGTTTCTTTAATAGTAAAGGATCTTCTAAATACCGATTATCTTCAGTTTTTGAGATATGTGTCCTCATGAAACGAATTCAACTCCTTTTCACACTCGCCCCCAAAAATGATTCTCCACCCCTCCCTCCCAAAAAACGCGTCGTATTATTTTTAAAGATGATCTAAATACCAATTTTCACGTCTGTAACAACTTTAGTTTTAGTTAGATGTAAGTATCCTCATACAATTAATTCAATAAATTTTTCAATTTTTCACCCCCCCCCCCAACCTTCATTGGATTTTCCGAGAATACCTGTTTCTTTACTTTAACAGGAGATTCCAAATACCAATTTTTACGTCTGCAACATTTTACGTTTCTGAGATACACTGTAGATATAGTCTTTCTAAAAATTCACCCCAATTTGTCACTCCTGTTTAACCCCCATTAATTAGATTTTACAAAAACAAAAAAATAAATGTTTCTGTATATTTAAAGGAGATTCCATATACTAACTGTTTGGTCTGTAATATCTTCAGTTTCTGAGATATAAGTATCCTCATTAAAGACATTCAACCCCTTATTCAAACTTTTCACCCCTCCTATTGGGATTTTCCGAAAACAAAAAAAATACGTGTTCTTTTATTTTTAAAGGAGATTCTATATATCAATTTTTACATCTGCAAACTTTTGAAGTTTTGAGATATGGATACACTTATTTTAAAAATTCACCCCCATTTTCACCCCTCCTATTAGGATTTTCCGAAAACAAAAAAATACGTGTTTCTTTATTTTGAAAGTAGATTCTAAGTACCAATTTTTACATCTGTAAACTTTGAAAGTTTTGAGATATAGATACACTCATTTTAAAAATTCACCCCCCTTTCAACCCTCCACTATTTGGATTTTCCAAAAACAAAAAGTACATGTTTCTTTATTTTTAAAGGAGATCCCAAATACCTTTTTTCAGGTCTGTGATATCTTCAGTTTCTGAGATATAAGTATCCTCATTAAAGGCATTCAACCCCTTTTCACCCCTCCTATTAGGATTTTCCGGAAACAAAAATAATACATGTTTATTTATTTTTAAAGGAGATTCTAAATACCCATTTTTACATCTGTAAACTTTTAAAGTTTTAAGATGTAGACACACTCATTTTAAAAATTCACGCCCCTTTTCACCCCCCATTATTTGGATTTTCCAAAAACGAAAAAAATACCTCTTTCGTTATTTTTAAAGTAGATCCCAAATACCAATTTTTAGGTCTGTAATATCTTCAGGTTCTGAAATATAAGTAGCCTCATTAAAGGCATTCAACCCATTTTCACGCTTTTCCACCCTTCCTATTGGGATTTTCCTAAAACAAAAAACATGTGTTTCTTTATTTTTAAAGGTGATTCTAAATACTAATTTTTACATCTATAAACTTTATAAGTTTTGAGATATAGATACACTCATTTTCAAAATTCACCCCCTTTTTACACCCCCATTTATAGGATTTTCCAAAAACAAAAGAATACGTGTTTCTTTATTTTTATAGGAGAACCCAGACACCAATTTTCAGGTCTGTAATATTTTCAGTTTCTGAGATATAAGTATCGTCATTAAAGGCACTCAACCCATTTTTCACCCCTTTTCACCCCTCCTATTGGGATTTTACGAAAATAAAAAAAAAATATGTGTTTCTTTATTTATAATGAAAATTCTAAATACCAACTTTTACACCTGTAAACTTTCAAAGTTTTGAGATATTGATACACTCATTTTAATAATTTACCCCCTTTTCCCCCTCCCATTAATTGGATTTTCATAAAACAAAAAATACATGTTTCTTTATTTAAAAAAAAGATCAAGTGTACCAATTTTCAGGTCTGTAATATCTTCAGTTTCTGAGATATAAGTACCGGTATCCTGATTAAAAGCATTCAACCCCTTTTTCATCGTTGGTCACCCCTCCTATTGGGATTTTCTGAAAAAAAAAAAATACGTGTTTCCTTATTTTTAAAGAAGATCCTAAATACCAATTTTTACATCTGTAAACTTTTAAAGTTTTGAGATATAGATACACTCATTTTAAAATTTCAACCCCCTTTTCACCCCCTTAGCGACGGAATATCAAAAAATCCTCTCTTAGCGAGCACCTACATCTTAATATGAATGGATATACAAAATTTCATTTCTTTATGTCCAGTAGTTTTGGCTCGGCGATGATGAATCAGTCAGTCAGTCAGTCAGTCAGTCAGTCAGGACAAGTTATTTTATATATATAGATGAACACAATATGAAATAAAACATTTGCGAATAAAAAATGCATAACCTAGTATCTAGTTACTTACCACTGAATACTTCGTTGGAACGAAATTCTCACGCTTTATTGCACATATCCATTTCTTTCTTAGACCTTCATCTTTCGGAAACCTAAAAATCTGTACTTTGCTATTGGCACTGTAGTTTCCCCTACAATTAGGCACACAACATTTGTAGATCATTATTGTATTTTGTATGACAAAATTACGGATCACTTTCACAAGGCATTGCCTTTTAATCTCGACACTATGCACAGGTCTTATATCAAGGTGGTGTTGGTTGACGTACGGATCTGAAAGCTGGACACTGCAGAGTAATTTAGAGAGCCGACTCACTACGGCAGAAATGAAGTATGTATTTCCGTAAAACAGTTGGAAGGACAAGGAGAGGTATGGTTAGAAATACTAGGACAAGAGGACAAGGGAAGAGTGTCTTAACCAAGAACCACTGATCAGTTTAAATGAAAAGAAGGAACTTGGATGGTTTGGCCACCTGGTGAGGATGGAAGAGGAAAGGAAGCCTAAACAAATATTCCCAGCAAGACCAGAGGGAAAAAGAGGGAGGGGACGACCGAGGCTGGAGTGGGACACCTATGTCCTTGTCCTGGCACGAAAGAGGGGAAAGGCTCCAGCAGAATTGAGAAGATTGGCACTGGACCGGACTTCATATGGGAAGTGGCTGAAGGACCCGACGCCTGCCAGGGCATAAAGGGAAAAGAGAAAGAAGAAGAATATAACAGCCGAAGTGTAACACCTTTTCACAAATATAACAGAAACTGGCAGGGAAAAGTTTACATTGCAGTAACTCAGGTGTCCTAACAAATTGTTCCTTTTATGTTGTCTCTTGAGGACTTTTATCATAAATTCATAAATAAAAAACACATTTCAACATGATCTAAACATTGTTCAAAATGCTATTTAATGACCTAAAACCTTCTAGAAAGTTGAAATAATGACTGATCATCCCAAATCGGAAAACAAAATGCAAAATAAGCAAAATAAAAGTGTGTTATTACAGTTTGTTATATCGCAGAACCTTTTTCTATACTACTGAGGAACATCCTAATGGAAAGGGAAAGAATATGAAGGGTAAGAATATGACATTTCAACATCCGCGCCCTAGTGACGAATGATAGTAATGATCCTGCGAGACTTCGGACGGCGTTCCATAAAAAGTATCTTAGTGAGAAAGTTAAAAACAAAGTGTGACTGATTAGCGCATAAATTGTAGTATTGTATTTATGATGCGTGAAAAACTAGACATAAGCTGTCGATCAGTTTCTGCATACAGACTCAAAAAACAACATTTAAAAGAGGAAGTGGCTAAAATGGCTACATTCTCAGTAAACCGATGACATATCCTCAGAATTACCGACTGCGTTAGGAGAAACTAACATGGCAACATTATTCCATTTAGTGTGCAAGTTGTATGATACAGGAGTAGTGCCATCCGATCCTAGACAGAATGCTCTTATACCTGTTCCCAAGAAAATAGGCGCTGATAATTTTACACTCAGTATCTATTGTAAAATTGTAACACGTGTTATTTACGGAAGTTTGGAAAACAAGTTGAAGCTAAGTTAGGAGAAGGTCAGTTTGCCTTCAGAAGAAATGATGGAACACGTGAAGCAATCCTGACTTTATGCCTGATTTTAGAAGGTCGAATTAAAAAGGACAAACCACGTACAGGGCATTATGTGTAGATCTAGAAAGGGCATTCGATAATGTTGATTGGACAGAGTTATTTGAGATTTTGAAGGTGATCGGGATCAGATAATGAGAAAAAATAATTATCTACAAACTGTACAAAAAATCAGTCTGCAGTGATAAGAATCAGGAATCCAGAAAAGAGTGAGGCAAGGATGCAGTTTGTCCCCTCTCCTTTTCAATGTAAAAGAAACCAAAGAGGAATTTGGAAAGGGAATCCCAATCCAAGGAGAAGAAATCAAAACTCGGAGATTTTCCTCTGATATTATTTTATCTGAGTCTGCAGAAAATGCGGAGAAGCTGCTGAATGGTATGGACACAGTCTTGGAGAAGAAATACAAGATGAACATAAATAAAACCAAAACAAAAATAAAGGAGTGTAGTCGAACGAAGTCAGGTGATGCAGGAAATATTAGATTAGATAATGGAGTCTTACAGGAAGTAAATTAATATTATTACTTAGGTAGTGGAATAACTAATGATGGCAGAAGTAAAACCAAACCAAACCCCATGGCACTACAGCCCTTGAAGGGCCTTGGCCTACCAAGCGACCGCTGCTCAGCCCGAAGGCCTGCAGATTACGAGGTGTCGTGTGGTCAACACGACGAATCCTCTCGACCGTTATTCTTGGCTTTCTAGACCGGGGCCGCTATCTCACCGTCAGATAGCTCCTCAATTCTAATCACGTAGGCTGAGTGGACCTCGAACCAGCCCTCAGATCCAGGTAAAAATCCCTGACCTGGCCGGGAATCGAACCCGGGGGCTCCGTGTAAGAGGCAGGCACGCTACCCCTACATCACGGGGCATGATGACAGAAGTAAGGACATAAAATGCAGACTAACACACGCAAGGAAGGCCTTTGTTAATAAAAAAACATTTGCTCATTTCGAACATTGGTATAGAAATTAGAAAAATGTTTTTGAAGACTTTCGTCTGGAGCGTGGCATTGCATGGAAGTGAAACATGGACAATAACTAGCTCAGAAAGAAAAAGAATCACACATTTTGAACTGTGGTGTTACAGAAGAATGGTGAAGGTGAGATTGGTAGATCGAATCACGAATGAAGATGTGCCGAATCGAATTGGTGAGAGGAGAACGATTTGGCGAAATTTGACCAGAAGAAGAGACAGAATGATAGGATTCGTCTTAAGACACCCAGGATTGGTTCAGTTCACCGTGCGAGTGGCTCCGTGGTTTGGGTCACGTAGCTGTCAGCTTGCATTCGGGAGATATTGGGTTTGAAACCTACTGGCGCCAACCCTAAAGATGGTTTTCCATGGTTTCCAATTTTCACACCCCGAAAATACTGTGGGTGTCCCTTAATTAAGACCACGGTCTCTTCCTTCCCACTCCTAAGGCTTCGATCACATTGGAGGCATGCTTGTGCAAGTAATTTGGTGGCGGGCGCGTGCGCAAGCTGGCGTGAACAGCAATGTGCTCACACTAAATGCAAGCAGGTCAGTCGAAATGGAGATGTCAGGCGATGAGGACATTGTTTTGGAAAATGGTGTTTTAAAGCTTTTATTTTTGGATGAGCAAGAAATCAGGGAAGAGTGGGTGAACGAGTATTTTTTTGACACAGAGGAAGATGGAGAGTACGCACAAATATTCAACGATTTGCTTAGACAGCCTGATAAGTTTTTGAATACTTCAGAATGATACCGGACACTTTCTACTATATACTGGACAAAATCACATCTAGAGTAAGGAAGCAATCTCATTTCCGAAAGTGTGCATCACCTGAAGAGAAGCCTCGATGGTCAGAAATCAACTGAGATCACGCACGCTTGCAACTACAAAACAAATATTTTTGTTTCGAAGTGGAGTCGGATCAAGTTTGCGCAAGCGTGCACTTGTTTGTGGCGGGCAGTGTGAGCAGCAATGGACAAGACACCACTTGTTTCTGTCGCTTTCCTGCAGATTTTGTTTATATGTGCACGCTTGCGCACGCGCGCACCATCAAATTACTTGCACAAGCATGCCTCTAATGTGATCGAAGCCTTAGGAGTGGGAAGGAAGAGACCGTGGTCTTAATTAAGGGACACCCACAGTATTTTCGGGGTGTGAAAATTGGAAACCATGGAAAACCATCTTTAGGGTTGGCGCCAGTAGGTTTCAAAGTTATCTGTGGCGGGCGACGTAATGCAAATAGAAAAAAAAAATCCTTGTTCACGTGGTGTTTGAGGACAGTGTAGCCGGTCAAAATGGCAGGGGTAGGCAAAGGTATGAATGTGACAAACAGATTAGAGTAGATATAGTAGTTATATAGATATGAAAAGGTTAGCAAAGGATAGGGTGGAGCGTAGGCTGCATCAAACCAGTCTAAGGACTGATAACCCAAACAACAACACCAACAACTCTCCACAATGAATCAAGAATTAATAATAATAATAATAATAATAATAATAATAATAATAATAATAATAATAATAATAATAATAATAATAATAATAATAATAATAATTGCTTTAAGTTCCACTAACTACTTTTACGCTTTTCGGAGTCCACTATGTGCCGAAATTTTGTCCCGCAGGAGTTATTTTACGTGCCAGTAAATCTACCGACACGAGGCTGACGTATTAGCACCTTCAAATACCATCGGAGTGAGCCAAAATCGAACCTGCCAAGTTGGGGTCAGAAGGTCAGCGCCTCAACCATCTGAGCCACTCAGCCCGGCTAACTAATACAAGAGAAGTGAAGAGAAATGAATAGGCATAGTTACCAATGGACATAATGGGAAGATTTTTTAAAAAAGGAACCGGGCGAGTTAGCCGTGCGGTTAGGAGCGCGCGGCTATGATCTTGCATCCGAGAGACAGTGGATTCGAATCCCACTGTCGGCAGCCCTGAAGATGGTTTTCCGTGGTTTCTCATTTTCACACCAGGCAAATGCTGGGGCTGTACCTTAGTCAAGGCCACGGCCGCTTCCTTCCAACTCCTAGCCCTTTCCTATCCCATCGTCGCCATAAGAACTATCTGTGTCGGTGTGACGTAAAGCCACTAGAAAAAAATTTGCTCGGTGCGACGTAAAGCCACTAGCAAAAACTTTTTTTTTTTGCTTTACGTCGCACCGACACATATAGGTCTTATGGCGACGATGGGATAGGGAAGGCCTAGGATTGGGAAGGAAGCGTCCGTGGCCTTAATTAAGGTACAGCCCCAGCATTTGCCTGGCGTGAAAAAGGGAAACCACTGAAAACCATCTTCAGGGCTGCCGACAGTGGGATTCGAACCCACTATCTCCCGGATGCAAGCTCACAGCTGCGCGCTCCTAACCGCACGGCCAACTCGTCCGGTAAAAAATAAAAAAATAAAGGGATACCGCCATTCTCCTTTGGCCGAAAGTGATGTTGCTTCTTGAATATTTCTAATATCTCTGTGCATATAGAATATGGATAGTTCTGTATTTAGAAGTTTCATTTCTATTCCGGAATAGTCTTGGTACCAAATTTCTCGAAAATAATCAGTGCCGGTACGTCCTAGTAATTCCTGTCAGCAACGCTCGTATAGAAAAGTCTTCATTGACCTGAATACGTAACCGGTATGGGCAAATACTCCGTGGTGTAGTGATTAGCGTGATTAGCTGAGCTGCCACCTCCAGAGGCCCGGGTTCGATTCCTGGCTCTGCCACGAAATTTGAAAAGTGGTACGAGGGTTGGAACGGGGTCCACTCAGCCTCGGAAGGTCAACTGAATAGAAGCGGGTTCGATTTCCACCTCAGCCATCTTCGAAGTGGTTTTACGTGGTTTTTTTCAATTCTCCTCCAGGCCGGGATGGTACCTAACTTAAGGCCACGGCCGCTTCCTTCCCTCTTCCTTGTCCATCCCTCCCAATCTTCCTATTCCCACAAGGTACCTGTTCAGCATAACAGGTAAGGCCGTCTGCGCGAGGTGCTGGTCTCCTCCCCAGTCGTATCCCCGACACAAAAACTCACGGTCCACACTGCCCTTGAGTTGGTAGAGGTAGGATCCCTCGTTGAGCCCGAGGGAAAAACCAACCCTGGAGGGTAAACACATTAAGAAAGGAACAAAGAAAGAAAGAAAGAAAGAAAGAAAGAAAGAAAGAAAGAAAGAAAGATGGACTAGTGAATGCAGAAAACTGCATCCATATCGACACGTAAATAAAATGTCAAAAATTATTTCATGCAGCTTCGAATACAAAATACGTGAATTCTGCACGGAGCTCTAAAAAGGTAAGGAATTCTCCAATACTGAAGACCTTTATGCAATGATGATAAGAATTTTTCAAAAAATTAATTCCACTCCTTCCTCACTGTCATTGGAAATCCACAGCCTGTTTTCAGTCATTCGACCGGGTCAGGAATGGAATGAATGAAGCCCCATCTAGTGGCGAGGATAGTAACTGTGCCGGCTGCCGAAGCCTGTCGCACTCCTCTGGGGCAGTGACAAATGACTGATAGATGAAATGAAATGTTAATGGAGAGAATTGCTGGAATGAAAGTACACGACAGGGAAAATAGGAGTACCCGGAGAAATACCTATCCTGCCTCCGCTTTGTCCAGCACAAATCTCACATGGGGTGACCGGGATTACATTTTAAAATTATCATATACAGCTATCTCCATTTGCGTATTAGTCGTACAATAGCAACCTTTCGATGATCACGAGCAGGATGGTATATTTAATGTTTTATTTGTTCGGTAAAGATTCAGTACTGATCCGAACTCTGAAAGTTGAACAGCGAGGATAACGAGGATACATCGTGAAATATAGGCCTATCAAGAGATAATGGGTATCAGATAAGCAGACCTTGTCACAGATAGTCTTGACATAATGAAACATATGGTATCGTAAGCCATAGTGATATTGCACATATTGGCGAAATCACTATAAAACTACGATTTACAAATATCTTCTAACCTCTTATACCAAAACCAGAACGGTAAGACAAATTTTAAACTTTTCAAAATATGAAAAAAAAGACGTTTTCGCACATTGAAATATGTCTGATCACTCTTTAATAGATATCTAATCAGGATCACGTTAGTTAACTTTTGATCTTATCGAACAAGACGATATTGCGTTGAAAGGCTAGGAAGACTTTCATTTCCTTCCGTGGCCTTTCCTTTCTTTCGTCTATTTCTTCCAAGTGTCGGATCTCTTCTTCCTCCTACGATTAGTGTTAAGAAAGACTGAAGATCCTGTTGTTGTTTCTCCCATTCAAACAACAATTATCTCCACTAGAAACCTTGAAATAACATTTCTGTGTCTGCGTTATTACAACAGGAATTTAGACTTCAAGTGTTTCCAAAAAGAAGCAAAGGTTTCCTTTGTTGTACCGTACGGTACCTTAACATTTCAAATATCGGTACTTCCAGAGGCGAATCCAGGATTTCCTAGCGGGGTGGAGCTAAATATTTTTTTAAACATACCATAAAGCAGAAACAATGACTTTACATTTTGCAGTAAAGCGAGAAGAGAGAACCATATTAAGGAGCTTCAACAAATCAAACTTTTATAGGTCCATACCTGTTCATGAATATTAAAACATTTAGAGTTTGTTATTTGACTATCAATTCTCAATATTACACTAAGCATTCAATATTAAACATTTTCGTACATAAGTAATATGAGGAAACATTCTTCAAAGAATTTAGCGAGTTTCTATCACATATAAGTTACTGTATATATTGGCCTACTAGCAAGATACCCGTGCTTCGCTACGGTATTATACTGAAATTTATAATTGAATGCTTATCATTTTATATATAACCCACCGATATTCGCGATCTGACTCGTTTTCTGAGAGATTCCGCCGAAATTCGCGATCTGACTCGTTTTCTGAGTGAATACGGCAACGTTCCTCCCATTTTTCAATATTTTCTCCAGCAATCGATTTTGTACTTCCCGGGATAGGTCCAGGTATTCCACCCGGTCAGTTGGGTCCCTAAATCTTTGCCATCTTTTCCTATAAGCATTTTAAATGTGGATCAAATCCTTGAGGAGATCCGGCGTGGTGTCGTCTTGGGTGCCTTGCCGGTACTGAACCTCTACTTTGCGGTAAATTACATCTGCTGCCGTTGTCATTGATGTCAGTATGACCAGCACCATTGTCGCCCGTAGGCAAGTGCGCAGGACTTCTGGCGATACGAATGACATACTTCCGTGCATTACTGACCTTATTACAGAGGTGAACAATTGCACGGTCAATCATATATCTATCGTTTATTTCAAATATGTTTAAATTTTTGTTTATATGCCAGAAGAATCTACTGTAATCTAAGAAGGTTCTCCAAAAGAAAAGATGGCTCTTGAAAACGAACCAAGGAGAGATTAAAAATGATCGGTTTATGATCAGAATAAGTACGTTGAAAATCCACAGCCTGTTTCCAGTCATTCAACCAGGTCAGGAATGAAATGAATAAGCCCTGCCGAAGCCTGTCGCACTCCACTGGGGCAATGTTTAAATGAATGACAAATGAAATGAAATGATATTGGAGAGTATTGCTGGAATGAATAATGACGGGGAAAACCGGAGTACCCGGAGAAAAACCTGTCCCGCCTCCGCTTTGTCCAGCACAAATCTCACATGGAGTGACCGGGATTTGAACCACGAAACCCAGCGGTGAGAAGCCAGCGCGCTGCCGCCTGAGCCACGGAGGCTCCTTATAAGTACATTAGAAACAGTAAAATCAATTGGTCTCACCTCCGTTTTCACCCCACCGCGGTTAAGTTGATTTACCTCCCCCCCCCCAGAAAAGAAAACGTGTTCCTTTATGTTTAAAGGAGATTCCAAATACCAATGCTCACGTGTATTACCTTCAGTTTTGAGATATAAGTATTCCCATAAAAATAATTCACTTTTATCACTTACTTTCACACACCCCGCCCCCCTTAAGTGAATTTTCGGGCAAAAATACTTGTTTCTTTAATAGTAAAGGATCTTCTAAATACCGATTATCTTCAGTTTTTGAGATATGTGTCCTCATGAAACGAATTCAACTCCTTTTCACACTCGCCCCCAAAAATGATTCTCCACCCCTCCTTCGGAAAAAACGCGTCGTATTATTTTTAAAGATGATCTAAATACCAATTTTCACGTCTGTAACAACTTTAGTTTTAGTTAGATGTAAGTATCCTCATACAATTAATTCAATAAATTTTTCAATTTTTCACCCCCCCCCCCAACCTTCATTGGATTTTCCGATAATACCTGTTTCTTTACTTTAACAGGAGATTCCAAATACCAATTTTTACGTCTGCAACATTTTACGTTTCTGAGATACACTGTAGATATAGTCTTTCTAAAAATTCACCCCAATTTGTCACTCCTGTTTAACCCCCATTAATTAGATTTTACAAAAACAAAAAAATAAATGTTTCTGTATATTTAAAGGAGATTCCATATACTAACTGTTTGGTCTGTAATATCTTCAGTTTCTGAGATATAAGTATCCTCATTAAAGACATTCAACCCCTTATTCAAACTTTTCACCCCTCCTATTGGGATTTTCCGAAAACAAAAAAATACGTGTTCTTTTATTTTTAAAGGAGATTCTATATATCAATTTTTACATCTGCAAACTTTTGAAGTTTTGAGATATGGATACACTTATTTTAAAAATTCACCCCCATTTTCACCCCTCCTATTAGGATTTTCCGAAAACAAAAAAATACGTGTTTCTTTATTTTGAAAGTAGATTCTAAGTACCAATTTTTACATCTGTAAACTTTGAAAGTTTTGAGATATAGATACACTCATTTTAAAAATTCACCCCCCTTTCAACCCTCCACTATTTGGATTTTCCAAAAACAAAAAGTACATGTTTCTTTATTTTTAAAGGAGATCCCAAATACCTTTTTTCAGGTCTGTGATATCTTCAGTTTCTGAGATATAAGTATCCTCATTAAAGGCATTCAACCCCTTTTCACCCCTCCTATTAGGATTTTCCGAAAACAAAAATAATACATGTTTATTTATTTTTAAAGGAGATTCTAAATACCCATTTTTACATCTGTAAACTTTTAAAGTTTTAAGATGTAGACACACTCATTTTAAAAATTCACACCCCTTTTCACCCCCCATTATTTGGATTTTCCAAAAACGAAAAAAATACCTCTTTCGTTATTTTTAAAGTAGATCCCAAATACCAATTTTTAGGTCTGTAATATCTTCAGGTTCTGAAATATAAGTAGCCTCATTAAAGGCATTCAACCCATTTTCACGCTTTTCCACCCTTCCTATTGGGATTTTCCTAAAACAAAAAATATGTGTTTATTTTTAAAGGTGATTCTAAATACTAATTTTTACATCTATAAACTTTGTAAGTTTTGAGATATAGATACACTCATTTTCAAAATTCACCCCCTTTTCACACCCCCATTTATAGGATTTTCCAAAAACAAAAGAATACGTGTTTCTTTATTTTTATAGGAGAACCCAGACACCAATTTTCAGGTCTGTAATATTTTCAGTTTCTGAGATATAAGTATCGTCATTAAAGGCACTCAACCCATTTTTCACCCCTTTTCACCCCTCCTATTGGGATTTTACGAAAATAAAAAAAATATGTGTTTCTTTATTTATAATGAAAATTCTAAATACCAACTTTTACACCTGTAAACTTTCAAAGTTTTGAGATATTGATACACTCATTTTAATAATTTACCCCCTTTTCCCCCTCCCATTAATTGGATTTTCATAAAACAAAAAATACATGTTTCTTTATTTAAAAAAAAGATCAAGTGTACCAATTTTCAGGTCTGTAATATCTTCAGTTTCTGAGATATAAGTACCGGTATCCTGATTAAAAGCATTCAACCCCTTTTTCATCGTTGGTCACCCCTCCTATTGGGATTTTCTGAAAAAAAAATACGTGTTTCCTTATTTTTAAAGAAGATCCTAAATACCAATTTTTACATCTGTAAACTTTTAAAGTTTTGAGATATAGATACACTCATTTTAAAATTTCAACCCCCTTTTCACCCCCTTAGCGACGGAATATCAAAAAATCCTCTCTTAGCGAGCACCTACATCTTAATATGAATGGATATACAAAATTTCATTTCTTTATGTCCAGTAGTTTTGGCTCGGCGATGATGAATCAGTCAGTCAGTCAGTCAGTCAGTCAGTCAGGACAAGTTATTTTATATATATAGATTAGATTACTGTAAACGTGGAAGATGTTCTAAGCATGCAAATTCATATAAGCCACCACCAGCTGCTACATTATTCCTCTGTTTTGGCCATGTGTGCAGTTTGTTTTGTACTACTACTACTACTACTACTACTACTACTACTACTACTACTACTACTACTACTACGACGACGACGACTACTACTACTACTACTACTACTACTACTACTACTACTACTACTACTACTAATAATAATAATAATAATAATAATAATAATAATAATAATAATAATAATAATAATAATAATAATAATAATTGTACCAGGGGTACACCTTCCTTTCCTGTTTGTTTTGTGCGCCCTTTCCATTATGGCCATTTCGATAGCAACTTAGAACTTCTGAACTGTTGTCAAAGTTTTCCGTCGATCTTTAGATGGCTCTAACGTATGTTTTGGAATGAACTCTGGAGGGACAAGCCCACACTAAACTGTGAGAAAGTTTCAGTAGTGAAGTTGGTAATCCTATCGTTATGCTGATGTTATATTTTGTGTTTCAAAAGTTGTCTACTATACCCCTGACGCCTCCTCCAATTCTACTAGCCTATCAAAAGCTAGAAAATTAAGTTATTCACCAACCATAAACCTGTCTTGTTCCTTGTGGTTGCCTAATCATGCCCTTGGATTATAAAGATCTAGATGTTTCTCCCTTTCTTCCCTTATACGGGGAGCGATTTTTGGGCTCCGGGTATTCAGTCAGTGCGGTATTGAGTGCATATTGAATGAGGATGGAGAGCGACACCCGTGGGAACTGAGGAGGTGGGGGTCACGGCATGAAGGAGGTCCAAACCTAAAAGGTATGGCAGAATAAATCTAAATAAGTGACTGTTCCGGCGTATGAAGTGCGGGTAAGACTTCGCGGCTTTTCATTTATAATGTAATAGTTAGGCTTTCGTCTTCTAGTAATGTAGGACCTTCTGCACAGTCTTCGGACTTAGAATTGTATTCCTCAATGGGAAATTAATCAGATGTAAGGGAGCACGAGTGGTTACCCTCGGAATTCTCCCCTTCTATTCGAATCGGGTGACTAAAATTCCTTAACGTCTACACTTTGAAATTCGTTCTCGGCCTCCAGTGTTTTTCCGTTTTAGTCACACTGTAGCATGGTATTAGCCGTTACTTTGTGCCTTATGCCCATTTGGGTTAATCTTCCTAGTATATTTGTCGAAGTGCTTGTTTTCCTTCTCCATTAATTTTGGAATCCGGTCTTTAGTAAATATTCCCTTTCTCGTTTTTCGTAGTATGGGTCATTTACCGCTACACGTACTTGTCTGTTGAGGGTAACCTTAACTTTAAATCATCTGTGATATTTTCATAGGTAAAATTTATGTTGCCACCATGGGCATGCTTGGTGGTATGTGTCACCGGGTGGTGACTTTTCAATTAATCGTGTACTGGTACGAAGAGGCTGTCTCTTTCTTTTGTAAATATGAATTGGTACTCTGCTGATTGTACCGGTAATGAGCTAACTTGCTCCTTCAGGATGGGAATTCGGAATTCCTTCCCTGATTGTTATACCTGTTTGAAGCTATATGCTCACAATTGTACCTGTTTGAAACTATACTGTCATTATTGTACCTGTTCAGAGCTTTCGAGCTATTTTCATGTATTCAGAACTGACGAGCTCCAGTTTGTTAACAATCATTTTGTTGAATACCGATGCTCTTTGTTGACTGTTGTTCATTGGTTAAAAATTATTTTAAAATCAATCTGAAAGGAAAGAAATAAAAGTTCTCAAATCTTGTTAGGGTAACTTGTACTCTAATTCGTTCACTGTTCAACCATTCCCCCACACGCTTCCTTACTTCTGTTGACCACAGAAATCCATCTACTACTACGTGTTTCAGTATCCTTTCTACTACTAGCCAACGGCCGTAGCCGTGTTGAAACACCGGATCCCGTGAGATCTCCGAAGTTATGCAACATTGGGCGTGGTCAAGATTTGGATGGGTTGCCATGCGCTGTTGGTGGGGGTAAGGGAATGGAGGAGCGGAAAGGAACTGGCCACCCTACCGTACAAACTCCGGTTCAGGCACACCTCTGTGGAGGTTCGGGCCTGCCTTCGGGCAGAATACACCCTTACCTATCTATTATAGGTCTTAAAATGCCAAGGGTGCAGGGATTTTGTCACGGAAGGGAGTTCTTTAACATAAAATACAGCGATGCACTATTATGCCTGTTGATGGTGACAGAATTCGATAGATTCCGTACCAAAATAACTAACCCAGGGGCACGGGTTTTGAAAATTAGTGGGGTTGCTCTAACGCATAGTCCAACCAAGCAAGTGGCTGCGCGTTGGGTCATGGAGCTATCAGCTTGCATTCGGGAGATACAGTAGTGGGTTTGAAACCCACTGTCGACAGCCCTGAAGATGTTTTCGATGTGGTTTCCTATTTTCACACCAGGCAGATGCTAGGTCTGTATCATACCCCATCGTCGTCATAAGACTTAACTGCGTCAGTATGACGTAAAGCAAATTGTAAAACCTCACAGACCAAAAAGGGGAAGGCCCCAGAAACCGTCATAAAAATGCAATTTTAGGTGCTTTCGAATGAGCAATACTTGATGGAAAATAAACTATTGGTTTATTATGCGCTTTTTTCAACAACAATGAATGAGTGCAAACAGAAGTCCACATATCACATGCAATCGACATAAAATTGAAATAAAAGGCAAAGGTGTTTTTTAATTATGAAAAAAAGAGATTTCAAATTTTAAATACCGTACATGTGAATTAAAAGAATGAAGTTAAAGAAATACAAATTGTGTCTCTGAAATAAGGTATCTGTACCAAATAAGGCCCAGCTTCATACAAGGCCCACCCTATCATCCTGGCGTCATAAATCTTATATATAAAATAAAGAGTTTTGTCTGTACATTGCTCAGAATTTGAAAGAATGATTTCTGTATCGGTCATGTCCACTGTAAGAAGGAAATGCACTTTTTACTTTTCCGTAATTTCTGTCTGTATGTATATACACGCATCCCGAGAAGACGGCTGAAGAGAATTTAATGAAAATCGGTATGTAAAGTCGGGGTATGAACCACTACAATCTAGGCTATAAATCATTTTATTAACGCTCAGAGAAATGGTAGTTTAGGGGAAGTCCTAAAATTTAATTCTAAAACATTTAAAATATTAGTGGTCCTATCGATAAATAATACATAATTAAAGTTATATAGAATAAAATGTCTGATCATTTATGTCGTATACATTTTTACCGTACCGGCTATAATAACACAGATATTCATGAATTTGTATTTTTGTTGCTAAGTCCATATCAACACCGAGCTACGAGAAAATGAGTTAACAGAATTTAATGAAAATCGGTATAGGCCTAGTGTTAGGCGGCGAGAAATAACCTGACACCCTCAGGGAGCCAACGGCTTCGGGCGGATGAGCTCCTTGAGGAAGGGCGGTGGTCCCTCAGTGGAGGAAATGCCACTGGAATCCACTGAAAACCTAATGTCGGGCAGCAGCGCCATCAGTATCGACTTGATGCACAGAGCAATTTCATGCTCGAGATGGGTCAAGAGCGGGAAGCCTCAAGAGTCACCAGAATGACTGGTTTTTCGGTTGTGGTACTGCGGTGTGGAAGAGAGAGGGACCTCACTACACTATTATTCCCATGAACACTATCATGGTAGCTGCTTTAAATGGATCTAATTCGTCATGCGACCCGACTGACAACCGGCGCTTTTGCGGTTCCAGGCTGCAAAGTGTGAAATGTGCTACTGGGCATGTGCATGTAGGCAACCAGGCTGCATATGCGAAATTTGCGACTGGGAGAACAAAGCAGAATGTGGGTGCTTGGAATGTGAGAGGACTTTTAGCTTCAGGAAAACTTCTCCTGATAATACAAGAGCTGGAAAGGTATAATATAGGAGTGGCTGGGCTAAGTGAAACTCACTGGAAAAACAATGGCCATTTTAGGAGTGGTAATCATTGGGTCTACTTTTCTGGAAATGAAGAAAAAAGCAGTAACGGGGTCGCAATTGTGATCAGTGACAAACTGAATGGCCTAGTGAAAGGATATAAACCTGTTAATCATCGCATTATAACACCAAGTCTCAAATGCAAGCCACTTTCAATCAACATCATTCAGGTTTATGCCCCAACAGCGGATGCGTCTGATGAAATAATCGACCGCTTCTATCAAGATCTTGATGCTACTGTTTCAGCTTTTCCAAGCAGAGAAATAACTATTGTTATAGGAGACTTCAATGCCAAAATTGGTTCAACACAACATGATGAGCATGTCAGAACATCGATAGGAAGATACGGAATTGAAGAAAGAAATGAACGGGGGAACAGGCTTCTTGAGTATGCAATTCAAAACAGGTTCACTATAACTAATACAGTCTTCAAGCATCACATACGGCACATGTACACATGGACATCGCCTGATGGTCAATATAAAAATCAGATTGACTACATCTTGATCAGTTCAAGATGGAGGTCTTCTGTAATGGACACCAAAACTTGTCCAGGTGCAGTATGCGGCAGTGATCATCAGCTTCTTAGAACAGAAATAAGAATAAAACTTCAAACACCAGTTAAGAGATCACACAGGATACCAAAAGTAGTTAACATGTCGTCATTCAAGGAATCATTGGCGCGAAGAGTCTCCATATTACAGGATCCAGTAACAACTGCAGAAGGGCTGTGGAATGTGACTAAAAACTGGATAGAGTCCTCTTTGAATGAATCTAGAGTACCAAATACTAGAAGGCAACAGTGGATCTCTGACTTGACCCTTCAGCTTGTAGAAGAAAGAAGGTGCCTTAAAAAATCTGGCATGAACACTAAAGAAAAAAGAGAGCAAATGTCTGATCTTGATAGGAGGATTCAGTCTTCTTGTAGAAGAGATAAGAATAATTTCCTTAGTAACATTTGTTTTGAGATTGAAGACCACGCAATTCAAAACCACAGCAAGGATCTTTTTGACAAAATTAGAATAATCACTCGAGAATTCAAGCCATATTCCTGGAATATACAGAACTCACAGGGTGATGATGTTGTGGATATAGAGAATGTTCTGGAAACATGGAGATTGTACTGCCAGGAACTGTACAGTGAACAATGTAATGCACAAGACCAAGTGAAGATAGACAAGCAGTCAGATCCTGAACCTGACATCCTCCGAGATGAAGTAGAAATGGCTTTAAAAATGCTGAGAAGTGGAAAAGCGCGTGGACCTGATGGGATAAGTGCAGAAGTCTTGAGAGCTACAGACGATGCTGGAATTGAAATGCTGTTGAAAATCTGCCAAGCAATACGGAATTCTAGAAGATGGCCCGAGGAATGGGTACAGTCAATCTTTGTCCCAATCCACAAGAAAGGATCGAGGAAAAAATGTGGAAATTATCGCTTAATTACTTTGATTTCACATGCCAGTAAAGTTATGCTTCATATCCTGCACAAGAGACTCCGGGCATTCCTAGAGTATCAATTTCCTGAAGTCCAGACTGGATTCATGAAAGGAAAAGGCACTCGAGAACATATCTTAAGCCTAAGACAAATCATAGAAAAGGCTAGAGAATTCAATGTTCCGGTATATTTGTGCTTTATTGACTAACAAAAGGCCTTCGATACTGTCAAATGGAACCATCTTTGGAAAATTTTGGATGACATGGGTTTGCCACTCCATTTGATTGATCTCCCCAAGTCCTTGTATAAGGAAAATACAGCCACTGTGAAGATTCAAAACAAACAGTCTCAGCAGTTTCGTACAAGGGCTGGAGTTCGCCAGGGATGTATCCTGTCACTGTTACTTTTAAATATCTATGGTGAATATGCAAAGAGAACTGCATTAGATGGCTGGGACAAAGGGTTTTCCATTGGGGGATGCAAGATCAACAACTTGAGATTTGCTGATGACACCACCTTGATAGCATCATCTGGAGAGGAGTTGACAGAGCTGATCAAGAGAGTAGAGGAAGCAAGCCTAAAAATTGGATTACGCCTAAATCGACAGAAAACCAAAGTCATGATTGTTGATCGTAAGAACAACAACAGTCCACATATCAAACAGATTGGAGGGTGTGAAGTTGTACATCAGTATGTATTGTGACCGTTCACCATCATGCCATGGAGATGTTAGGAGGTCTGGCTAATTATATATGCCGTTTTCCGCAACATCCTGTGACATATAACGCAGTAGTTAGCACTCTGTATGCTTAACCGGGGTATGATCCGCCTCATTAGATATAGTAGAGGATTTCAAATTCCCATTACAGTCTTCATTTATCTCACATATACTGTTTGTTTCAGCCTCCTCTATTCCATTTACCTTGACATTGACATGATTACGCGTCTCCCTGGACTGTTTAAAGGCCGGTCTCCACTGATTAACATTTAACAACAACATGTTAAATGTTAAAAGTGTTAAATGTTAACTGGTGACACCATCAGCATGTTAAATGTTAAAAGTCAAAAACTGTTTCATTTAACATTGTGTCCACACTTAATAAACATGTTAAACTTGACATCCTTTGTTTATATACAGGTAGTTCATCATATCAATTTATGGTAATACATTTAGATGGTGTCTAGTATTTTTAAATAAGGACAATGGAATCAGATGAAGAGGAATTGGCCTTTGTTATTGCCACTGTTGCTTCTTGTTATGATTTAGAAATTCAGTTTTATTAGGCACATTTCCTCCCCTCACTCTGCTCATAGCTTCAAAAGCAAACCACTTTGAAGTACAGGGTATAAACTTCGTCCGCTCCCGACTACCGACTTTTCTGAACTTTCTGCAATTCTCGACTGTACTGGGAGCGGAGGGACGCTAGTTTTTTTTTTTCGATTTACTCGCGGGAACAATTATAGATATTTTCGAGTTCCTGGAAACTGTCGGCTTTCTTCGCTTTATATCTGTATTCCTCTGGTGAGACATCCCACAAATAACGCCTTTCTATTATATCTCTAATTAAGTCCAGAGTAATCTCCTTGCTCTACCCCATTTCTGACATTTTAGTATAGTGCAGAGAGAAAGACACATGTGCGTGTACTGCATTTGTAGCTTATAACAAAGAGAACGAGTATTGCGGAGTGTTGTAATTATAATCCTGCTTCATGAGGAGCACGTCGTTTGCATCGTTTAGGTTATGTGTTGGCATGGAAACATCATGGAAGTTGCCGAAGCTGTGCCGACAACGCACGAACAACGAATTGACTTGACATGTTTTCCACTTGGAGCGGAAAACACGCCAACATGTTAAAAGTGTTAACTCAACATTCTGAGTTAACATGCAAAGTCAATTGGAAGACACAATCACAATATACATGTCAACTGTAGCATGTTAAATTAAACATGTTGGTGTTAAATGTTAAACAGTGGAGACCGGCCTTAAGAGCAGCATTCTTTAATCTATTTGGTGCGACGACTAATGCCCAGGGCACGGTTGCATTTTTTTAAAGCCCTAACGGTTGCAGTATATCTAGGCTCCTTACTATCCAATTATGGTGGTTCCAAAGATGAAATAAAACGAAGAATTGAAATAGCAAAGGTAGCAATGATCCGTCTGCGGAAGATCTGGAAAGATAACATCACCGTTAAGACAAAAAAGAAGCTCGTTGAATCTCTAGTCCTCTCAGTCGTCTTGTATGGCGCAGAGACGTGGACCATCCTCAAACGTGATCGTGAACGGATAGAAAGCTTTGAAATGTGGTGCTGGAGGAAAATGTTAAGGATTCCTTGGACAGCTCATCGCACGAACACATCAATCCTGAACCAACTTCAGATGAAAGTTCGTCTATCGTGTAAGGTCTCTCAGCGGATTGTACGCTACTTTGGACATATAATGCGCCGGGATGGTAGTCTTCAAAAGCTGATTGTTGAGGGCAAAGTCCAGGGAACCAGACAATGACGACGAGTGCCAACGCGATGGATTGATATGGTGAACAGTTCCCTACAGTGTTCTCTAAGAGCAACCACATTGAAAGCTTTAGATAGGAAAGAATGGCGGAGTATGGTTCATCGGCTAGAGGGCTGAATATTATGATAGTCACGACGCCTCAGTCATGAGGCAAAACGAAGAAGAAGAAGAATAGGCCTATAGAATCGGGGAATAATAAACTACAGTCTAGGCTATAAACAATTTTATTCACCCTGTATGAAATTGTAGTTTGGGGGAAGGCGCCTAAAATTTAACTTTTAAATACCTATGTTATTGGTCTAATCGAAAATTACTACATAACAAAAGTTAGAGAATATAATTTCCGATTATTTGTGTTTTATTCGGTTTTACAGTAAATTTACCTACTATGATAAGAGTGTACGGTATTTCAGAGTCGGAAGAAAACTAAATGTGAAGGCTTACAATATCGAAAGCGCATAACATTGAGCAACAATAACATTATATTGACCATTGTTTTTTGTGATATTCTTTGTCTCTTATACTTCCACTCAACTCCGATAGATGGGATTACAGGTGTGTACCAAGTATAACAGCCTGACTGAATATTGGCGGGAAATGGCTGGGGAGTTAGAAAACTTTCTTCTTTAGCATGCCATTCCTCTGGTTCATACATTTTCTGATACTGCTGGTACGTAACATACTGGTTCATCATAGCATTCCAGCTATTCGATCCTTACTCTGACGCGCTGTTTCGAATGAGCAGTTTGCCCACCTAATGCAGAGGCTCACTTAGTAGAGTAGCAGCAGGAGCAGCAGCAGCAGCAGCAGCAACAGTAGCAGCAGCAACAGTAGTAGTAATATGACGTGGTCTACAATTACAATTTAGGCCTATTCCAAATTATAGCACCACAATTCAGTAAATAACTCAAAATTCAACCCAGAAAAGAGCCGTTTCTTAAGAAAAGCTTCTTCCTCTTCACTTTTATTAAATTTTACATTCATTTTATTCCAAATTAGAGTGAAGAGGGGGTTTCTGCTCTAGCTTGGAGGAAAAATTTGCCTCCAAGTAAGATAGATTTTTCCGCCGCCAGTGTATTGAATTGAGATTTTCCGACTCATCGGGTACTCCTAGGAAACAGATTAGTAAAAAGACATTGTTTTTGCCGTGGGATTCTCCACTATTCGACTTCCCCCCCCCCTCCAAAAAGGACGAAGACTGTTCACGGATCACGGCTGTCTGTCGCTTGGTCATTCCAGCTCTGGAACTTTGGACTGTCATAATGGCAGCGTTCGTTAAAAGTGAGAAAATATGTGGTTTTTCATTTGATCGACTATTTCATATGAAAGCATTGCTTTTAATCGCGCCATTCCTACTGACGTCATTGTAATGACCTATGTTCATTTCAGTTGAGAAAACCACTAAGACAGTCTTTCTGAGGATGTAAAGAAGGCAGGTGGATTGTGAGTGTCTGACATTATAATGAAAACTTCCCAATCTGATTGTGACTGATGGTAGGCAAGTGGGTCTACCTTTACAATGAAAATGCCCCAACCCAGTTTTCATATGATAAAATACTTTTGGTGCATTTCCCGTCGCGTTTCTAGGGTAACGTTAAGAGCTATGCAATTTAATACAATCTTGCTCACAACGTGTACACTACCTAACCTAGAATTCTGTAGGTATACAAGGTAGAATTCCGTAGCGAAGCACGGGTACGTCAGCAAGTGGAACTATATAAGTCTCCCACACACCAGAGCGATCGCCGTGGCGGTGGCGATTACGTTTTATTTCACACCAAACAATGCGGTGGGAGTGATCAGTTCGAAAAATTGTGCAAAATCAAAAAATTCTCCCAAAACCTACGTGTTAGAGAATTTTCATAAGAAATATCACTTTGAAAAGAAAAAAAGAAAAGAAAAAATACATTATTTTATTGTGCAACACACGTAATATAAGCTTATTTGCAATGTCTTTCCAATATCCTGAAACCAGGTAGCAGGCGTAATGGTATTTTGGTATTTTCAATATCTACGCCCTGCAAAGGTAGGTTACTTTCTGAGGTATACTGTGAGGAACCTTCTGATCTTGAAGAACCTGGGGTGGATGTACTTCAGTGACATTTTGTCCCAGTACCATCTTCCAGTTGTTGAGCCAATTCCCCGTGCATTAGGGCATTTTTAAATTTCACTACTGCCTCCGTTGCAGTGAGAGATTTTTAATGGTTTTGGCATATCCCATATAGAGTAAATCAAAATCATCATACGCTGACTTTTCCACCAGTCTATTTTGTAAATAGTGCAATATTTGTCCTACTGAAGAAGAAGGCTGGGGAAATATTTCTCCACCATAATTTTTCGAATACGGGAGGATGGAGGATATGCTGGTCTGGAAAAAACTTCCAGTGCAAGTTGAAGATGTGGTGATATAACTTCAGCCTGTTGAGTGCCTTAATCTTCAGTCTTAATAAATTCAGGTTCATCTACTTTGGAATTATGGACACAATCAGCGATTGACTATCAACTTGCAAACCGTAGAAACGGGATAAAAAAAATGACATCTGCTGGGCCCATGGCCAAGTTTTATATCTATTCAGACTTTTCGCTGCTTGCTCTGCACGCGTCTTTTCAGCTCTTAGATGTTTAGCATAGCACTCCATTAGTTTTTTTCCACTTTACATCACCTCCCTGAAAAGAACACAGCTACGAGAAAAATGTTTTCGTTTATATTTTTTGTTACAGGTTTCTTGCAACTGGTGACTCTTATACCACAATAGGCCACATCTTCCCGATGGGATTTTTTACAGTTAGTGGTATAGTTAAGAAATGTGTGATGCCATTTGGAAACATTTGCAGCCTATTTACATGCTTGAACTTACAAAAGAAATGTGGAAAGAAGTAATATCGGGTTATAATGAAACATGGCAGTTTCCTAATTACTAATTAACGGTAAACACATTACCAAAAAGTGCCCAAATAATTCTGGTTCAATGTATTTTAGCCACTTGAAAAAATATTCGATAGTTTTAATGGCTATTGTTGACCACGATTACAAATGTATTTGTATAGACATAGGTGGTTCTGGAAAGAACAGTGATGGGGGCATTTTTGAAGCATCGGCTATGGGAGAAAGGTGGAGGAAAACTTAGTATTCCTGCAGATACCTAGGTCTTTGCCTGGTCAGAACGAACTTACTCCTTGTGTGTTAATAGGCGACGAAGCATTTCCACTACGCCCAAATATAATACGCCTGTTTCCGTTCAGACAGTCAAGACAGGACCACAGAAAGGAGATCTATAATAAGCGACTGTGCAGACCTCGACGTGTTGTCGAATATGCGTTTGGAATTTTAGCTCAAAAGTGGAGGATATTTCTTAGGCCAATCCCGATAAAAGTGGAAACAACTATATCTATTGTAAAGGCCGTATGAATTTTACATAATGATTTGCGCTCAACAAACTCTGGTATGAGGCTCGAGCATTTACTAGAACCTAAAGAATCAGTAGTAGAGGCTCTTGGAAACCTACAACTAGAAGGAGGGCAACCAATTTATCTACTCACATAAGTCATAGACTTGTTACATATTTGTATATCCTTATGTTCCATTTATTGTAGTCTTCCTGTATGAACATGAAATAATTATTTACAACAGTGCTATATTTATATATTAAGAATTTTTGTCTGTTGTCAGTACATAAATATGAAGACAAAACTATTGCAGTGATTAATTTATACGTAATTAACGTCTGTAATTGTTCCTTTAAAGTGATTTTGTATATAACTAAGCATTACATATTATATAATAAGAATTCGATGAAAAAGTTGAGGATTTGTGAACTTACCGCTTGTTCCTAGTGATCTGCCTATTTGTTCCCAGACTTCATCCTTCTTTCTTATATTTTTATAATCAGGATACGACAAATCAAATATTAGATTGTGTAATTTCACTTCTTCAATCAGTTGTTCTGTTGTTAACACTGATACTTTCACGCCCGTACTTGTAGACATGATATGGGCTTTTGGGCTTCTGCCGTGTCAAGAAAACAAGGCGAAACTCTTTCCGTTTCGCAGAGAAATTTGCTCCGCGTCCTCGGAAGAAAATCTCGACTGTTCCCGAGGATGTCTTCTACAATAAGCTCAAAAGCCCATACATATAGTGTCTACAGTTGCTCTGTCGTCGTACTCATTGTTCATGCCAACACACAGTGATGCGGGCAGCGGGCAAACTCGACAAGCAGCATCTGATCGCTATACCGCGGAGTAGAACACTCCACTATATGGAACGCTGCCCGCAAGATCGCTGCCTGTCTGAAATGCGTCCATAAGTTCAGCAGGAAATATTTCACCGTCACCGCGATCGCTCTGGTGTGTGGGAACCTTAACGAAATTTCTTCGTCATTCCGTTAGCTCTTGAACTTATTGAGAAGTGAAGGAACTACTTCCAAGACACCTCGTGAGCTGGTCTCTTCCTCGGTAGTTTTATAACAACCCTCAACAAAGGCCAGCGCTGTTCTTATTTGCAAGGTTTGTTTGTATAGGCCTAGTTCATAACACACTATTTCGTACTCTTAGAAAATTTATACAGAGCGCGCTCTTGTCCGTGTCTCTATTGAGTGAAGAGAATGCATCTGGTTTCCGGCAACAAGAGAAGAAGCATTCACGGCCACATGGCCTCCAACTTAATCAATAGCCATCCAGGCATTTCAGTTTATTGTTTAACGTGTAAATAGTTTTTATGCATTTTGTTAATCATGTACAATTGTAATAAAAGTTTTATTACGTGTAATATTGGTGAATGACTCGGCCCTATGGTCTTATCACGTGCTTAACCAAACTACAGTCCACTACCAGAGTAATCATCGCTGTTTAGTAATACACATGTGTGCTACAGCATTCAATTCGTCACTCCAACATTTTTTGGTCCATTTCCGGGCCCGATATTACACGGTAAAAGTGAAACGCGTGTGAAATATCCGCAGGATTGGAAACATCATACAATGCAACGTGGGACTCTTCAGTTTACAAGGTCAGATTCCTTTTAATTACCTTTTCCTTGCATTATTTACATTTGTGTGAGCCAGTGCTTTACGATCGATGAGAACGAAATCGCAAAGCTGATCAAGCAACGGGGTTATCTGAAAGGTAGAATCACAAAAATCAAAACTTTCGTCGAAAAGTACGACACTACTCAAAACCTAGCAGACATTAGGGTTAGATATGATGCACTTATTGATTTAGAAAGCAAATACGATCTAGTTCAATCGCAGCTTGAGGTGGAGGATAGTAAACGAGATCATGGTGTAGATAGAGATGAAGTAGATGACACTGTGTACAGTTTGAAGGCAAAAATGCAGGTATTATTGTCGCCAGACCAACACGAAAATACCGGTAGTACCACAAGTAACACTTCTAATTCGTCGCACGAAAATATCAACATCAAATTACCCGTGATTAAACTACCCATGTTTAGTGGTAACTATGAAGATTGGATGTCGTTTGAAGATAATTTCAAACTATTGGTGCATGAAAATTCCAGTCTAGCATCCATTCAGAAATTTCACTACTTCTTAGGAGCAGTTCAGGGTTCAGCTAAAGCATTAATTCAGAACCTTCCAACTACTTCCAACTACTATACGGTAGCTTGGAACCTATTATGTGATCGGTTTCAAAACAAGAGACTAATAGCAGCAAAGCATGTTAGAGAAATCTTAAACATTGCAACAGTCGAGAATGAAACCGCTGAAGACCTCAGGCAGTTCATCGGCACATTCTCAAGCAACTTACAAGCACTTAAGGCATTGAAATTAGATACTCTTCTCGAAGAAGTAATACTGTAACAACATATTGTTGATCATCTTGATTATGAAACCAGGAGGGGCTGGGAACTAGAAGCAAACGCCAACAAAAATTCCTCCCCCAAACAATTAACATCTTACATTGAACATCGCTGCCAAGTCCTTGAAAGCATGCAAACATCTGTCAGCCAAGTCAGGGTGCGCGGTAATAAAGAAAGCTCACACAAGAAAAAACCATCGTCCTATACACATATCGCATGCATTAACAATCAGTGCTCTTATTGTAAACAAGGTCATGCACCTGGACTTTTTGCATGTGAAGCATTTCTCAAGTTAACAGTGTCAAATCGCATTCAATATGCTCGTGACAACAAACTCTGTTTAAATTGTCTTAAAGGATCACATAAAACGTCAGAGTGTACATCCAGTTACTGTCGCAAATGCAACAAGGCCCACAACATATTACTACATATTGAAAATCACAAGCCTAGTACAACTAACGAAACTACTTCTAACAACAAGGTGGTATTTGCCAGCGGTCACACAACTGCCAAGAATGAACATTCATGTACTCGAAACAAACCATATGTGTTGTTATCCACAGTTATTGTCAAAATCAAGGATCATAGTGGTAAATTTCGTAAGGTTCGAGGACTCTTGGACAGCGGCAGTCAAACTCATCTCATCACTAAAGACACTGTCAACAGACTAAATTTAAAATGTAAAGAAGACACCACTTCTATTGTAGGCATTAAAAATTCTTCATCAACTCTGAAACACAGTGTAGATATTCACCTCCAGTCCACAGCATCAGATTTTAACACTAACATAAATTGTTTAGTGGTTCCTGCCATCACAGGAGAAATGCCTTCCATGGAGTTATATTACAAATCGTGGAACCTACCTAATGACATCACACTAGCAGATCCTAAATTCTACAGTCCAGGCAAGGTAGATTTAATCATTGGTGCAGAGATGTTTTTTAACATTTTAAAGACAGATGGGAAAAAACGTCCAGGTGATTACCCGGTATTGCAGGACACTCATCTGGGTTGGATAATTTCTGGTAAATGTCCTCAGTCAAACAGCCATCCTGCATGCAACACTGTCACTTCTCTTTTTGTCAAAAAGGAAGATCAACTCGACACGCAACTTCGTAAATTTTGGGAAATAGAAGAATTGCACACCAAACCTAAAACTCAGGATGAACAACAGTGTTTACAGCACTTCAAGGAGAACACCACACGCACTCCTGAAGGAAGATTCGTTGTCAGGTTACCTCGTAAAGAAACTCTATCACCCTTGGGCAATTCTCGTGATATGGCAACACAACGATTTCAACAACTGGAAGCAAAATTCAAGAAAAATCCAGTATTGCATGAACAGTATGCGAACTTCATGTCCGAGTATGAACAGTTATCTCACATGAGGGAGGTAGGCCTACATGTAACAAATGATTTTGAACATTATTACTTGCCACACCATGTAGTATTTAAACAAAGCACAACTACATCAGTCAGAGTAGTTTTTGACGCATCATCCAAAACCACTACTGGAGTGTCGCTTAATGATACATTGTTAGTAGGGCCTACTATACAACAAGACCTTTATTCCATTGTATTGAGATTCAGGAGACACAACATTGCATTTACGGGAGACATCACGAAAATGTACAGACAAGTTCGGGTTCATGAAAATGACACGCGGTTGCAAAGAATTATTTGGAGGGAATTGCCACAAACAGCTATCAAGACTTACGAATTATTGACTGTCACGTATGGCACAGCTTCAGCTCCATATTTGGCAACACAGTGCCTCAAACAATTGGCAGAAGATGAAGCAACTTCATTTCCACTGGCATCAACGGTTTTACAAAGGGATTTTTATGTTGACGATGCCCTGTGTAGTGTGTCCAACATCGCTGAAGCATTACAGTTGCAAAGTGAACTCATTGCCTTACTAAATAAAGGTGGTTTTACCATCAGGAAATGGTGCTCAAATCATGAAGCTATACTTGCCGCTGTTCCACCTGAAGACAGAGAAATTAACTTACCTTTCCAGTTTGATAATGATGACACCATACAAGCTTTAGGATTATCACGGCATTCTACGTCAGACAAATTCTTAGTAGCAAACAGAATCAAACACATTCCAGGGAACAGTAACATTACTAAACGCACCACTACGTCAACAGTAGCTTCAATTTTTGATCCATTAGGACTCATCAGCCCATTAGTAATAACCTACAAAATGTTTCTCCAGAAATAGTGGTTACACAAACTTGATTGGGATCAACCATTACCTGAAGGCTTAGCCGCAGAATGGAAGGTGCTTCAGAACCATTTGATGCACATTGAAAAAATTCAGGTAGATAGACATGTCTTAGGAGCAGGTGTGTGTTGTAACATTCAAGTGCATGGTTTTTCAGACGCCTCTCAAACAGCATACGGAGCTTGCATCTACCTTCGATCTGTAAATCAGCAGGGGGAAATAAGTGTCAAGTTGTTGTGCTCAAAATCCACATCGCATACATCGCACTATTTGTTTGCTTCACTCTCTCGTCTTGAATTGCTTGCAGCCGCATCGCTGGCTCAATTACTTCAAAAATCCATTCCAATTTTAAATTTTGAAGTTAACGAAACTCATTTGTGGACAGATTCTACCATTGTTTTATCATGGTTGGCTTCTCCTTCATCGCGTTGGAAAATATTTGTAGCCAACAGGGTGGCAGAAATTCAGCAGTTAACTAATGTCAAAGTTTGGCATCATGTTTCATCTCATCGAAACCCTGCAGATTTAATTTCTCGAGGAGCTGAACCTCAAGAGTTACAACAGTCCACATTGTGGTGGTCAGGTCCATCGTGGTTGTCAGCACCTCAGATCAACCTGCCGCAGCCCCTCGTCATCGATGAAAGTTGTCACACCACATTGGAACAGCGAACAGTGGCAACATTACTTGTCACTAAAGGCAATGGCATCATCGAAAGATTTTCTTCGCTGACAAAACTACAAAGAGTTCTGGCATATTGCAGCAGATTCATTCACAACTCCAAACAGCCAAACAATAAACGATTGGGACCGTTATCAGTTCAAGAACTTCAGTCATCATTAATGTCATGCATTCACATAGTGCAGGCGGAGTCATTCAGTGAAGAAATCAAGGAATTGCAAAAGGAAGGCAATGTATCAAAGAAAGGTCAGCTGAAAAATCTCTGTCCATTTCTACATGATAATATACTTAAGAGTTGGTGGTAGATTGAAGAACACGTCGCTCCCATTCTCAACAAAACACCAAATTTTATTACCATCAAAACATCACCTGACGACTCTAATTGTCAAACATGAACACTTACAACAAGCTCATGCAGGACCAGAATTGTTGTTAGCAACCCTCCGTCAACGTTATTGTATTTTGAATGGCAGAAATGTAGCCAGACAGCAAGTGCACAAATGCGTAACATGTTACAAATTGAAAGGCGTAACTAGTCATCAACTCATGGCTGACTATCCTGAGCATAGAGTTCAACCAGCACATCCATTCAGTGTTTGTGGCATTGATTATGGAGGTCCTATTCTACTTCGCCCAATTAACAAGAGGAGCAATGTACGTATCAAGGCATACATCGCACTATTTGTTTGCTTACGACAAAGGCTGTACATTTGGAAGTAGTCAGCAGTCTTACCACAGATGCCTTCTTAGCCGCACTTCGCCGTTTCATAGCCAGAAGAGGAAAGCCCGTAGATATATACAGTGGCAATGCTACTACGTTTATTGGAGCCGACGGAAAATTAAAAGATCTTCACCAATTCATGGCATCACAGCAGTATCAAGAGGAAGTCGTTAACATTTGAAGAGCTTAGTACTGTGCTCACACAAACTGAAGCCTTTTTAAATTCTCGTCCACTTACAGTCCTATCCTCAGATCCGACTGACCCTCAACCCTTAACTCCAGGTCATTTTCTTACTGGAAACAGTTTGAATTCTATTCCTGAATCCAATCTGACACTTATACCCAGTAATAAACTTTCAGCATGGAAACGGTTGCAGCAAATGGTGCAACACTTTTGGATCAGATGGCGTAAGGAATACTTAACTCAACTACAAAACAGGCCAAAGTGGGCCTCCCAGCAACCCAGTATACAACTTGGAGCAGTGGTGGTTATCAAAGAGGACAATTCGATGGTGTTCGGGTAAAGGGAGTTAAGTCATAAAAATGAGTTTTGAGAAAAATGACAATCAAACTTTACCCACTTACTGTAAATCAGAGAATGCTTTTGCAAACGTATAAAACATATTAAAAGCTAACAATGTTAATGTTTTTCACATACTGGATGTTTATACGACGAATTAGTTGAGTTTGGACGATATTAAATTCAAAATAAACAGAAGGTACTGACTTAACCCCTTTTACCCGAGTAGCAGTAATGACATATACCCTTTCGCACCTTCAACATTTTAAATACTGCAATACACTAACAAGTACAGTGTATAAAAGCAAAAAAGTTGAAAGAAAACATTTCACTGGTGCCAGGAAATGAATTTCTAAATTATCAAAGGAAATAAACTTTTTCTCATTTCACAAGAATACTGAATGCTAGAGATATAAACAATATTTTTTTTATAAATGTAGTAATGAAACTATCACAAACAATGCCTTTGTTACATTTTAGTATCCTCATAACCACAAGTTTTGTCTATTTTGTCTATCTATTAGTAAAGCTCATCATCACCTTCCTCATCACTGTCGGCAACAGTATCAGGAAGAATATCGGGAGTTACGTTTTTTGGAAGTCCCTTATAGAAGTTGTGAAATACTTCAGGTATTAAAGGGAGCAGAGGAAGAAGATCTAGTTTCTTCAGCACTGAAGTCGAAATTGGTCCTTTGTAAGACTGCTGAGGTAACAGTCGATGATTACCTTGACCTCGTCTAGGTAGAGAAACTTTCTTGAAGTTTGCAGACTCATCCAACGTGCCTTTGTAGAGAAGCACCGTTGACTTTTTCTAACATCTAAGCCACTTTACATCCTTCCAATAAAACTTTTCCCCGTCATCATTGTTTTTCTTCATTGGTAACACATTTTTGTACAAATCAGAGTACTCTAAGAAGTGTTCCATACTCATAGGGTGTACTTTGAAAGGATGAGTCTTCCTACAGAAGCGAACAAGCTACAGCCAATCATGTGGATGATAAACTAGAATTGAAGCTTTCTTCTTCTTCTTCTTCTTCTTCTTCTTCCTCTCAATAAGGGCATGGACAGTGTCACATTCTAAGTGTGTGTGGCCAGGGATCAAGTTCTTGTGGTCTATTATGTCTATAGTGGAATCATTTCTTAATGCAGACATACACATTGCCACCATATTTTTATTTTGTCCTCCACATGTATCTGAGTACATTATTACTCTTTTGACATGAGAAGCGACACTTGTGAGATGTCTGGCCACACAAGATGCAATCTGATTGAAGCCTCTTCCACCATCTGCTTCAATCCACATGTAACAGTGTGCCTGATTAGTTGTGCAGTCATGTACAGCGAGGTTGCAAATCCACAGCAATCTCTTATAAAGTGCAACAGAACTCTCGATGTTGGGGGTCGGAATGCACTGCTGCATATCAAAAGCCAAGACAACAATAGTGCTATCTGAATAGGATAGTTTCTTATCATTGGATTTTGCTAAATATGCTTCATCAGCTAACCTGTGCTGAATAGCAAGAGATTTCCGCAAAGTTAATTTCTGATCATCTTCTGCCAAACTTATTTTCAATGCGTAGTTGTCACAGGTGTGACAGGTATCCTTCTTCGGTGATTTTATGGACTGATTCTGTTCATGAAACAATCGCTCATAAACAGTTCAACTAACAAGCCTATTGCCATCGCAAGCTCTTATATTCATCATACATTTTACTTAAAGTATAATGAGCTGGAAGATACTTTTTTTGAAGTCGGTCACCTTGAATAGCGGCTCTCATAAGCAGATATAGAAAGTATGTGATTCTTAGCTTTCTCAATCACATAGAAAGTATGTGATTCTTAGCTTTCTCAATCACATAGAAAGTATGTGATTCTTAGCTTTCTCAATCACTTCATTTAATTTGTTTGTAGAAATGTGGCGTCCCCTACAGTCAACAGGTGTTATTTCAGTGAGTGATTTCTGGGACTTCTTAATGACATTTGCTATACACATATTTGTTTCGTCAAATGTGTAAAGGGAGCATTTTTTGCATATTACTTGCAGTTCCCCATTAATTCTCAGATGGTATGTGTGCGTTACAGATCTGCTTTTTACTTTCTCATCAGGACATGGTACTTTTCTTCTTCTCTCACTTTGTTTTTCATTGGTTGTTGTTAAGCCGGAAATATATATAACTCTTTTAGAGTAGTCTCCAATACACCAGTATTCTTTAAAAAATACTCTTCTTTCTTCTTCCAGAAATCTATGTTTACACTTCAACACTTCAAAGATTTAGCTTTCCTTCCCAAAACAACTTTCCCTGTTTCAGTCGTATATTCTAGACCTCTGTTTCTTTTCTCCTTACGATCTCTACGAATTTTTTGGGTACGCCGTTTAATTTGTTTCCTTATCTTGACTTTCTCAGCTTTTCCCACATTTTCAGAAGCAAAGTAATTATTATTATTATTATTATTATTATTATTATTATTATTATTATTATTATTATTATTATTTTTATTCCCTACCTCCGTTTGATTTCCAAGTTCATGCACCTGGTCTAAATCACCCTCCCTAGTTTTGAACACTGGATCTTCTTCGTAAAATCACAATGGCTGTAATGTAATTAATTTCCTTTCTCATGTATCCTTATTTTCTTTGGTGAATGAATATCTGATGAAACAGGTGAACAGCTGTCTTCTCCATCTGGCGAATAAAGTGGGTCATCATCAGAGTCTAGCAGGTCTATCAGCTGAGGATCAATTTCTGGTGCAGGGTTTTCAGTTCAAAACTCCCGGCCGGTTCACTATTGCTACCAAAAAATTAATAATAATAACTTAATGGACCCCTTGTTTGGACAGTGTACTGGGCAAAAAGGTTTAAGTCAAGTTATATGTGGTGCGTAAAAGGGGATAAGTTACTTAATCCCTTCTACTCACCGAGAGCGTAGCGTGCAAAAGGGGATAAGTTGACATAGCCCCTTTTACCCAAACATGTATTGATCTTTTTGGTTTCAACTCCTATTACACATTTACGTAGTGGTCCTAAAATTGAAGGTATGACTTAGCTCCTTTTACCCAGTGTAGAATATATCTTCTAGTTTATTCTGAGCAACTTAACTCCATTTTCACAAAAAATAACTTAACCCCCTTTACCCGAACACCATCGAATTTACCCCCGCTTCAGTGGAGACTAGGTGTGGTTGAGGAACTTCACCCAGGTCTCGATGGACTTGTGCGAGCAGTCACCATAAAAACAGCTTATGGAAAATTCAAGAGACCAATAGTGAAGTTGTATCCCCTCCCCATCGAGTAATGTTTTTTTTAATGACAATATGATTCCTTACAGTGTCAGTGAGTTGATTGTATAAAATTGTATTTGTATTTATGTTGTACAGTCATTTAACAAGATGAACAATTCAAAAACTTTCATTGTGCAGCTGTGAACAAAACAATCCATCAACCTGCACACCAGTGTACAGTTCTGTTTCATTTTATATATGTTAATTAGTGATTGAAGTTCATTTAAGTGCAACATTTATTATTATGTATTTGTATTCTGATGACATTTTTGTTTTATGTTATTTTCATTGAAACTGTATTTTGTCTTGATTGAATGCACACAACAGAGGGGAGAATGTTTCGTCCTCTTAGAAAATTTATACAGAGCGCGCTCTTGTCCGTGTCTCTATTGAGTGAACAGAATGCATCTGGTTTCCGGCAACAAGAGAAGACATTAAAAAACGACGACAACATGTCGGCGAGACATGCATTCACGGCCACATGGCTTCCAACTTAATCAATAGCCATCCAGGCATTTCAGTTTATTGTTTAACGTGTAAATAGTTTCTATGCATTTTGTTAATCATGTACAATTGTAATAAAAGTTTTATTACGTGTAATATTGGTGAATGACTCGGCCCTATGGTCTTATCACGTGCTTAACCAAACTATAGTCCACTGCCAGAGTAATCATCGCTGTTTAGTAATACAACATGTGTGCTACAGCATTCAATTCGTCACTCCAACACACACATTTTCAGTTAAGTTGTGCCCTTGTAAATATGTCTAGCAGTAGAGTAAATTCTGCTCTTGAGGATTGTGGTTTTAGTTATTTAAGTGTTGAACATGGAATATTATTAAAGAAACTGGGGGGAATGGGATTGGACATAAGGGTTATGTGTTGGATAAGAACATTTCAAAATTCTAGGGTTCAAAAAGTCAAGTAGGAAATCATGTATCACAGGAAGAGAAAGTTTGGAAGGGTAGTAAAATCGGCCCATTACTATTCTTAATATATGCAAATTATTTAGGGAACAATATAACATCAAAAGTAAGATTGTATGCAGATGATATAATTGTTTATAGGGAAATAAATAACATAGAAGACTGTACAGAATTACAAAGGGACCTTGACAGTATCCAACAATGGGTTGAAGAGAATATTATGAAGATTAATGGAGGCAAATCAATTGTCACAACATTTACAAACAGGAGCTTAAAAATGGAATTTAAATATACTTAGGATGAGGTTATTGTCCCAAAAGATGGCAAGTGCAAATACTTATGTGTGAGATTTGAAAGTAATTTGCACTGGAAGGGTCATGTTGATGACATTGTTGGGAAAGCATACAGATCGTTACATGTCATACTGAGGCTACGTAAAGGATGCAACAAAAATTGAAAGAGAAAGGTTACTTAAGTATAGTTCGTCCATTTTTGGAATATGCCAAAAGTGTTTGGGATCCTCACCAGAAATACCTAATAAAAGAAATAGATGGTGTGCAGAGGAAAGCAGCAAGATTTGTAACAGGAGATTTTAGAAGAAAAAGTAGTGTATCAGAAATGTTAGAGAAACTTGGGTGGGAAGCTTTAAGTAAGAGAAGGGAGAAAACTAGACTTATAGGATTATATAAAGCCTATACAGGAGAGGAAGCATGGGGAGAAATCCGTGAGAGGATTCAGATGGAAAATAATTATATCGGCAGCGCTGATCACAAGTATAAAATTAATGATTGGGCAGTGGCGGCTGGTGGTTTAAAAGTTCAGTGGTGCACAATTTTCACCATTGATATAATATGATTACAGGCTAATTTTCAAATGCAGGTACATCAACAGTACTTTTTATTATTAAAAATAAAACATTTTACATTTATATTTTCAGGAATAGGCCTATTACTACAACCCAGTAACATTTTTTTCATTTAAGAACTCTCTTACCATATTGAAATGAAACACTTTGAGGTAGCCTAATTCCGGTATTGTATCTAGTTTCGAAATTAAACGTCGCGTGGGCCTACCCATTCGTTTCACCTCGGAATTTTCTTCGGCAGTCCGTTGCGGAAACGGCCCAGACATTAAAGACTGCACCGAATTCATGATCTGGCAAAATATCACTAACTGATAAAAAGTACTACAATAAAAATACACACACTGACACGAATGTTTACACAGTGAAATCAATAAGCTACTTAGCTTGTACGTACATAACAAAGTTCATAACTATACTGAAAGAAATGGCGGTTTTTATTTTCAGATTTAAAGCCATTACTTATATATCCAGCAGATGAATTTCCATTCAATGTCGCTAGGTGACAGCCCTGTTTTATAACAGACTCTCACATTGAGCGCCACCGGTCTCTAGCGACTTTGCTAGTAGTTGGTTACGTAGGAGCACGGCCGACTGGATCCCTCGCTGCGCTGCAAGGAGCTAGCTAGGGCGACGCATCAAGTCGGCCGTGGTAGGAGGAGCCAGGTTGATAAACCTCCATTTAAGCAATGTATAACATTCGGTGTTCGGCTGTTGTGCAGTGCACACGTCTCGCTCCGGTCAGTGGTGCAGCGGCTTTTTCCCGTCTGTAGATAAGTAGAGTGTTTTATGTTTGTGTTTGTATCCTAGTAATTTTTCTTTTGTGTTTGTTTCGGTGCTAGTGTAGTGTAATCCCCTTTTGGAGTACTATGTCTGTAGATAGTGGCGGTGGCCCTTTAGGAAGACCTCCTGATATTGGTAAAGATGCCGTGAGTGAGGACTTACACATGGACGCTAGTAATACTGATACCCAACGAGACAGTTCTCAAGATACAATACGTGACATGGATCAGCGTCCGCACGTTCCTGTATCTACTTATTCTAACACTCATCTTGGCCCCTACATAGTATTTGTCGAATCGACCGAATCTCAAAATAAAATAGGACATATTCACCCTATGACTCTGGGTCGGATTTTCTACGAGAGGCAAATTGGTGACGTCAAGGCCATCCATAGGAAGGGAAGAAATAGGATCCAAGTTACTTTCATGTCTAGTAAGGCTGCAAACGCCTTTCTTTCTCATCCCATTCTTAAAGAAAAGAAATTGACAGCTTTTATTCCGTCCTCGAATATTCAGCGAGTAGGGGTAATACGGGGAGTAGACACTACTATTTCCGAATCCGACATTCTCACCTATTTAGACTCACCATATCCTGTAGTGAAAGTACAACGTCTAAATAGACGTTCATCCAAAGAAGGAAAAACTGAATATATCCCTACAGGTACTGTGAAGGTTGTATTCGAAAGTCAACAACTTCCGGAAAGTGTGTCCATTTTTAAAGTCATTTTAGAGGTTCAGGCCTTTATATTCTCTCCTTTATTATGCAAACGATGTCAGCGGTATGGACATACCGCTACTAATTGTCGTTCCAGGGAGCCGAGATATGGAAAATGTTCCCTTACTCACTCTACTGAAGATTGCACTCACCAAGTAGTTAAATGCGCTAATTGTGGCGGAAATCATCCTGCGGGAGCAGAACATTGTGAAATCCACAAACAACAGAAAGAAATTAAACGCATTATGAGTGTTGAAAACAAATCATATTTAGAAGTGAAAAACTATTTTGCCCCATTACAGTCCCTATCCAACCCCCTTCTGATGCCACAACATTTCCCTCCTTTACCCAATAGACCATCTCAATCGGAAGAAACTCTCCCTCGAAAGCGTAAATTTACTATGGTGGTTAGTAACCCTTCCCGCCCACCCGTTAAACCAGGTTATGACAGGGCATCATCTCTCAATTTGATAAGTAATCCGAAGACGGTTCCAGAACAATCTGGCACTCCAGTCGTGCGTTTGATACCTGCTACTTCTAACGAGCCTGCATCTACATCACGGAAGTCAGGTCCCCACGGGCAACCTTCGGATTCCCACGCACCACTATCAGCATCTCCCTCTGTCACGGCTTTACACGGTAATTCAAATGTTACTTTTACCGACCAATGTCGCAACGTTTCTAAGAAATTTGAAGATTTAATAGCAGACATGGGACAAAATGTCCGCTTGAAGCATTTGTTAAAGTCATTACAGGATGATACTCTTCTTTTATTGGAACACTTCACTCCTTCCAAGTAAAACATACGGCTATTGTAATAGAATTGTAGGAGCACTCTCCACACATCCGCCTCCGCCTAAATCGTGTCTGTAAGCTTACACATCTCTCTTGCCTTACTCTTCTTGACAGTACCTTCTGTCCATGTGGCCGAGCAGTCAGTACTGTAACTCCCATCTTTTTTCACTGTCAGACATATGAACATCACCGTCGCGAATTCATAGGTAAGCTTTTTCATGAGGGTTACCAACTGCCGTTAAACGTTTCGTGTTTAGTGTCCTAACCGACTTTTCACGTTGTCGACTTAATCATCAATTTTTTCGTTGTATGTAACATCCATTTGTAACCTTTTCCTTTCCTCTAGGTACGGACTTGCACATACTCACCCTTATATGTGGTCCGGTCTTGTTTGTTTGTAGTAAGACGTCGTGACAGACCACACAGACGTGAAGAATTAGAACCCTGTGTCCCAGTGTTTTTGTGTTCTTCCCTGATCGTTTAGCCTATATATCATTGGTATTTTCCTAAGTTTCATCATTAACCGTTGCAATTCGCTTCTTTACATAGCTCTCCCTCCTCTTTCGTAGTGTACTACTTTCTTCTACTGTTGGCACCTCTCCCAGACATTAATTAACCCGCAAACCAGTGACTGGACGTAGCGTCTTACGACGATGTCCAACAACTAACCAAGAAGAAGAAGAAGAAGAAGAAGAAGAAGAAGAAGAAGAAGAAGAAGCCATGTATAAGAAGCCACGCCCATCTTTTCCTCTCCACGCGCATCCCTCTAGCAGCCCAAAAGCACCCCTCGATCAGCCCCGCGCATCACGCTGTTAGCCCTGGTTTCATCCTACCTCAGGTTGACTCTCTGCTGCAAACTTTTCGGCTCCTGCAGTGAACTACTAAGAGTACCGGCTTGTAGTCTCCTGTAGTCAGTATTTGCTCTTTCAAGCTCTTGAAAGGCTTGTGTTGTTGAATAAAAATACAGTAGTTGAGTAATCCAAATTATAAAACTTCACCTAAAATAAACATAAAAAATTAATGGGGGTAGCGCAAACTTGCAACCTTATGGAGAAACCGCCCCTGTGATTGGGGTAAATTTTCATTCATTGGGAAGGGCGTGAAGGAGTGGAACAGTTTATCTGAGGAAGTGTTTATTTCCTTTCCAAAATCTGTACATATATTCAAGAAAAGAATAAACGGCAACAGAGAAAATAAATGTTAGAGAGAATTCGACCTGTGTAGCTTATTGTAAAGAAGAATTTTTGTGAATAAATAATTCAATTCCCTTGTCCATGGAGGCTGGACAGCTGAAGTAGGGGACTGCCTGTAGGGGTGAGGTACAGTGGGGACTTCGAGGGCACTGAGATCGCTACGGCAGTGGCGGTGGGCTCTCAGGAGCACAGGAGCATGTGAACACCCAGTTTTATTACATATTTACGCATTCATTCTTTTCTTTCGACCTGATTTCGACAATCGATCGAAAGCATTCGACAATCGACTTATATCGAAGCTCTGTTACACCGACAGTTGTTCGTTTTGACTGACAGTGCAGCGAGCACACTGGATAATGCGCTATTGTGCTGAAGACTATACGCATGCGCAAAGCAGATTACGTCATGGTTTTCTGCACTGATATTCCCATTAGCGAGGAGCACGGTAAGGTACGTGCCTTGTCGTCTAGATCCACCCTCAACCCAGTGGCAGTATTACAGTTGACCACAAGGGTCCGCCACCTCCCCTATTATGGTTAGCCACAGTCTCCCAGGAGCTACTATTGCATTACATTACCGGCAGATTTCGCTAGTACCCTAATTCTGAATAGGCATTTTGGTGTCTGTTCAGACTCTTTTCCAGAAAGAGAACTGAATACAATGGCGCATATGTATCCCTGCCTAAATAAGATACAGCTGAAGACTGAACTAGAAGTATTGTATATGAGAAATGGCTTTCAGAAAGATGATGGGGCCATTTCCATGTTGCAGTTTCTGCTTGACAATGAACTAGATAGGGATACAATTTCCACAAGTATGCGAATTACTCCGAATTGTTGTCACAACCCCAATTACGACAGCGGAGCCTGAGAGGTGTTTTTCTACTTTGAATACGAATTAAAACGTTTCTGAGGAACACCATGACTGGAGAAGGACTGTCAGCGCTAGGTATGCTTGCTATTGAGAAGAGATTTGTCAACATCAGTGACTTCAATCGTAAAGTGATTGAGAAATTTGCGCGATTGAAAGACAGAAGGATTGCTTTCCTGTACAAATAATCAGCATTTACGTGAGTTGTTAATATAAATCCTATCATTTAAATAAGCATGATCTAGTATTGTTGGTTGTACTGCATGCTAAATTGTTTAGAGTAGTGGCTATAATTTGCAAAATGAGAATAATTACCATGTGATACAGTAGAACCCTAACTAACCGAGATAATGTGGAGACTATTGGGGTCAATTCGGAAATAATTATTTTAAAAAAATTACCGGTAAATGCGGTACATATTCCTTCTATGCTTCTCGTCATACCCAGGTGAACTACGTGCTGTTTAAAAACCAGGAGTAGTGCTCGCATCCTTCAGTGTTCGCAGTGCAGTAAAGCTATTATGAATTTTACTATTGTTCTACACTAAGACAGCCGGCCCGCGGTGTAGGGATAATATGCCTGCCTCTTACCCGGAGGCCCCGGGTTCGATTCCCGGCCAGGTCAGGGATTTTAACCTGGATCTGAGGGCTGGTTCGAGGTCCACTCAGTCTACGTGATTACAATTGAGGAGCTATCTGACGGTGAGATGGCGGTCAAAAAAGCCAAGAATAACGGCCGAGAGTATTCGTCGTGCTAACCACACGACACCTCGTAATCTGCAGACCACCGGGCTGAGCAGCAGTTGCTTGGTAGGCCATGAGGTTTGGTTTGGTTCTACACTAACACCCAGGTGAAATTCGTGCGTTTTAAAAACCAAGAATAGTGCTCGCATCCTTCAATAATCTCAGTGTAGTAAAGTTATTGTGAATTTTACTTTAGTTCTACACTAACAAATTAGTCTCGTATAAAATTTATCCTCGGTTACAGGGGTTCTACCAAAGTATTTGTGAAGAAGGAACCGTACAAGGAACTGTTAGTGAAATGATTTATGTACCTATGTTACTCTTTTGCTGATTTGAGACATGAACAGAAATGTTGTGAACCTCCTAAAAATTTTGTCACGAGCCGCCACTGGGGTGAAGCACAAATTAAAAGCTGGTTTTGCCACATCTGTTGTGAAGACGGTATCTAGCATGAGACTCTGTAAAAAAATGAAAAAAAAAAGTTCATAAAAATGTGCTAATAACAGAATTCCAAATTTCATGTGCCCCTCGTGTGATAAGTGAACTATTGACTGATGTTCGCGAAGTAAAATCAGTTCATTTCAAAGAGCAGGCAACGTGCATTTTAAGTTACGGTACCATAATTCTTGTATTGCTATATGTTTTACAGATGCATGGTAACAGGATTTTCTGAATGTTCTAAAATAAATAAACCGAGACAATAATTTATGAAAGACGCTACGGTATAGGTATATTTTTACCCAAGAGCGAAATTTTTTATTTACGTAAAAGCTCACATTACAGAATTTAGGACGATTTTTCAATTACTTTAAGGCTAATCTATTTTACCTTGTGTCAATAAAAGTAAATAAGAAGACCTCAGAATATTATTTTATTCCTAAAAAGTAGGGGTGGGCGTTATTGGGGGTCAATTATTGGAATTAGTAATTTATTTTGTTGCGGATATAGGTTACCGGTATTACTTAACTTAGACAACTTTTAATGCTTATATTTTATGTCGCAAACACGGAAGTAGCCTATATTTTACCGATTTTGTTTTTCAGAAATATAGTCTCCCTAAGAGGAATAACAAGCCGCTAAACGTTAGGTGGACTATATTTGGTACGGCTTAGTCTAGTTTTCTCGTAGAATGTTACTAAACAGAGTTTTAAAACAGCAAATTTGGCGTTCATTATTAGTATAGTAATAAAAGAGAAACTAAAAATCTTCTTAGGACAAAATTTAAAATCTTTGCGGAATTCCTACGAACAGTTTGATGAAAATGTTCGCCACAGTTTCATGGTTTAATTTATTTTTTGTTCCCCGATTATGGACGTACATGATTGCATTATCATTTAAAGTTTTAAATCTTATCAAGGCGGAAAAGAAACGTTTTGATGTACATGTAAAAACGGGTAGGCCTATAGGTACGGTATCGGTAGTTAAGTGATCTTTAGCAAACCTAATTATACTGTACCTCTGGAATCTATTACCCTTTATGAAGTTTTGGATGAATCAGATATAATTAATAAAAAAAATTTGCATACAACTCTCTTGCGACTGAGAATAAAAATGTCTTAGTGGGCTCATCAGTCCTCCCCTCCCCTCATTTGTAATGCAAGGACAAAAATACTATACCTACCTTGGTATAGATAGGGTTACCAACTACGGTATGACAAAAAATCCCCCCCCCCTTTTCTTTCTTTTCTTCTGTTTTTATCTCATTTTTAATCTTTCTTCTCTCTGTTTGTGGGGGTTGCTGGGCACCCCAGTAGAATTTTTGCTGGGTGCTAGAGCACCGCAAAACCCGTGGAGTCAGTGCTCCTGAACTAACCAACTATCCTATGCAGTTGATTAAACTGTGAATTTCTTTGACAATTCTAAGTTGCATAACGGAAATTTCTGCAGGAAATGTACCATTAGATTTGTTGCCTTCTCCTCATAGGATGCTGTGTCCATAATGAAAGTACAGTATCATGGCTGATTTTTTCTGATTAGTGCAGAGGATGTCATATTTTATGAACTGAGAAATTATTATTTCAAATGGAGAAACAAAAAGTACTTTTTAGAATCAAGCAGATAAGTTATTCATTTAGTAATACCAGCATCAATAAAATTTACTTTTAAGAATAATATTTTATTTGAAGTTTTATACTGTAATAAGAAAGTTATTTCCTTTTGGATTAAATCCCACCATGACATCACTATGGTACAAATATTACTGCTCTCTCTAGTTTTAAAGAACAGCAATTTCTTTGAATTCTCAAGGCCTCCTCCATCCCAATTTTGTAAGATTATTACCAAGAAACAAAGTATTTGGGCTTAACCTTACTGCATAATTATTAAAGATAATAGTTTTTAATACTAGTTCACAATTTTTTTTTTAGTGAATTCACATCCAACTTTTGTTTTTCACTTCTATCTTACAGTTACTACACAACCTCAAGTAAGAGATTTTTGGAAATAGCTGATATATATGGTGTTTGGTGATGGAGCATAGCCTACCGTAAGTAAAAGTGCATATGCCAAATATGAGGTCCACTACATCAAAACTAAGTGAATGTTTGAAGATTTTATTATTGTACTTGGTTTAAGCCTATCTATGACACAAAAGTAATACTACTAGTGTAAATGTCATTCACCCACCCAATCACCTCAGATTAAGTTACTTCTTTCCAAATGGTTATGTAAAGAAATAACCTGGACAGAAGCACAATTAACACCTTTCTTTGTCAGTTACTGCCTAGAATATGGTCATTTGAAACAAAGATTCTAATCTAGGTTCTGGGAGCACCTGGAAGCAAATTATCTTTAACTGTGGCACTTAAACATTTTTTATTGCAGCGTTTCTTTACACACTACCTTCTTCCTAGGTGAGGCAGTCTAATTTGAGCCATTAAGGATTTCAGTAGCATAACCAGAATCGACTATAGTGGGGGTTATAGCCTAGTTACAAACTGATGATAGAACATCATGAAGGTGCTTGTGCTCGTGTGGTGCGCCCATGCATGAGTGTCATTATAAGGACACTGATACAAGTAAATTATGTTGATATTCAGATTGCTGTACCAGTACACCACAAAATCTTACATTAAAATACAGAACAAGAACAATATGATCAAGGTGAACAGTTTTACAGCGAACAGTATATTCAGATTACAATTGAAAATCCAATTTTCGAGGCTTCTTAGAAAATAGATTCTCGAGATCTGCTGGTTTTAC